>NC_046979.1:7667402-8302402 GCF_009769545.1 Cyclopterus lumpus
AATTGTTGTGCCTTTGTTGGGCAGAAAGGTCCTCAAGTGGGTGGATTCAGGAATGTATTCAGTATCACTGTGAACGTTTTTTTTTTCTCCGTTTCTTTCTTTCTTTAACTGACGGCCATAGCACTTGTTACATGTAAAGTACAATGCGACGGATTGTCGTTGTGTAAAGAGCAAGATTACAGAGAATGTAATATTCAGAGGGGAAGTAGCTGGCTGTCGTTTTTTTTGTGCTGCACTTCACACTTATCTCTTTCTTTAACCACACCACGAACCATATCCAGCAACTATTTACCCATGTGTCGCTATTCAAGTGTTCAGAAACAGTTGGACTTCGGCACATCACTTCCATCCATCAGTCACAGACGTTGGCATGAAAGTAGTAAGAGTAGCATAATGACACCATGTGTAGATTACATGAGTTTATGTAAATACTGAGCAAATCACATTGTGCGGAACACTGGAAATGGACATTGGGCGAGTAATGAAGACGGATAACATTTATGAAGATGACAAAAAAAATCTGGGACGATTTCTTTCCACTTCTCTCCTTAAAACCCCTGTCGCTCCTTCTTTGTTTTTAATTGTAGGTCTCTATATATATTTAATTTCACTCTTCCGCAGCAGTGCCAATATGCTGCCATGACGGCCATTAAGATGTTATGGTTTCCAATAACTTTTTTATAGTTTGGGCATCAGAGGCCTATTTGCAAGATGAACTGATGAGACATCAGTGAGGCGTGAAGTGCACTGTAATCATGTTAACTTTGAGAGGTCGAAACTCAGTGGAATGGGTCAATCAATTTATATCGTACTATTGGGGTTTGGTTTCTGGCAACTTGAACACAGATGGGATGTGTCATTAACATATCAAACATGCACAAGTCTCAATAGGTTCTTTAGTGGCCTTCGAGAGGAATGTATACAATAAAAAGATCAAAACCTGATGTTTTGTAAAAGTGGTATTCAACAAACACACTCATTATCTGAGAAACTCATTAATAAGTTTGAGAAGATTGTAAAAAAAGTACAACTGTATGCTCTTCAGATGTTCTCTGGTGGGAGACACGACTAAGATAAAAAAGGATGTTTCAATCATCTGACAAGATTTCATTCAAAGTCCAACTAAAATCCTAATTAGTGATCCAATTCTGCGTTAAATAATAAGGTCAGTGGTCAATTCAATCTTAATAGCTTTTTCTTGATGGAAAAAGGGAATATCCAACATGTTCCTTCTCCTCTCAGGCTCTGGAGGGGCATGTCGGTGCATGTGATTTTGCAATAACAGGGGAACAGAGAGAGAAATGAAACACACTTGTGCTGGAAGCTGAATTGTTTACAAGCCGAGGCCACACAGTGTTTTGTTATCAATAAATATTGAGGAGCAATGATCATGTCAACTTCTGACGAATATAACATCTTTTAAGCTATCTAATATGTTTTTATTTATCTGGTAGAACAATACAGAGCACCATTTCCTGGTGGATGTTGGTTTGGTCGTTATTTCAGCGAGCCATGCAACACAAGAAAAGAAGTGTTTGTAAGACCACTAATGGAGGTCTATGGCCCCAACAGCCACTCAGCAGGCCGCCGTTTGTCAGTTGGACCGCCTGCCGATGATAAAATGATGACGGTACTTATTTCTGCAAAAAAAACAGTTCCGAAGAAGTCAAGCATAGAGTTCATAGAGAACATAGAGGACCTAATCATGACGTCCCATTTCAGCTTCCACACTCCACTGTCACCCTGCAGCACACCTCTCAGCCATTCCCACCTCGCCAGCCCGTCACAGCTCTGCCCCTTCATCTGTCACTCACATAATCAGTTAATTCAGTGCACCTGCTAGTCACACCCTTCTCATCAGCTCAATCACTCTCACCTGCCCACTCTGCTGCACCTATACTCCCGTTAGCATTCAAACCCCAGTCTCACACACACTCACAGACAGATTGTTCTCCCCGTTATGCCAGACCTTTCTGCATTAGCCCTCATAAACATATATATATATATATATATATATATATATATATATATATATATATATATATATATATATATATATATATATATATATATATATATATTTATACGTTATAGCAGGAAAAACAAAGTCAAACTTTATACATACTTTATATATACTTTTGTTGGTGATGTAAATAATGCAGATACCTTGTAAAAAAGTTCAATGTACTGTTACAGAAGCCTTTAGTTGCTGATGTGCACATGTCCAGTAAATGAGGATTCAAGTAGGTCACTACATCAACATTAACATTTTTCCCATGGGCAATATTGCACCTCACATCAGTAGTTTTCTTCATCTGGCTCTAATGAGCTAATTACTGACTGAGACTGACGCAGCAATCATTAACACATTCTTGTGTTAAAGTTGGTAGAAGTTTTTTTTTTTTTTTTTTTCCAGGTCGTTTGATTTCTATAAAATAAGCACGTTGAACAATTGAAATGATAAACTACAGAGTAAAAGTCGTAGTAATTGTAAATAGTAATTTCCACTTCATGTTGTCATATTCATCCAGCATGCGGGAGATAGTATGTATTTTTTCAGTTTATTTACAAATGTAAACATCCAGCACCTTGTTTTCGTTGTGTAGTCACATTGCATTGTCAGCGATTAAATCTCACCTTAGACCGTACAGTACGGTGCCGTCCGGGTGCAGTCGGATCATTCTATTTTTCACCGTGACACCGTGGACAAACGATTTCTTGTCATTGAGGAAGTAGGTGTCGGGGACCCAGAGCTGGTCAGCCACCCGGTTATCTAAGGTCAGATTGAGGGGGATCTCAGAGTAGGACAGCCGTTTGTCTCGCCAGGCCTGCTGAAAGTACATCGTCAGTGTGTAGTCCTGGAAGTGCAGAAGAGAGGGAGCAAAAGAGGACAGAGGGGGGAAGGGAGGCACAGAGACAGAACACCAGAAGGGAAGGAGACAGGTGAATGGGGGAGTGGAGAGAAAAGAGAGAGAAGACACGGTTATTCCAAGAAGTGACCATTTTATACAGCTGCTCTGTACTACAAACACTCAGATTAGACCAGACTAGGCTTCAATATTGGATGAAGTTCACTTAAAAGCAAATGGAACAGTAGGAGTACAGGCCAAACAAAACCTCTCAGTAAAAGGCAATGGGGAATTCCTTCTTTTCATAGAAACATGAGGTTTCGACAGACAGTGTGGAAGAGTGTGTACGTGTCAGAGAGGGGAAGAGAGAAAGAGAGACAGATGGTTTGGGTTTTTTCACGCATGTGTGTGTGTGTGTGTGTGTGAGAGAGTTTGGGTCTGTTAATATAGGACAAAAATAAGTTTGTGGATTGCACGTTTCGTTTATCGTTTGCGTGGATGTGACACACTCCCACTCAAAATGTGTCATAACACAGCTTGGTCAGTGAGTCTGACACCGCCGCCAGGTTGAGCTCTTTTATACAACGCTCAGTGTACAATGAGAATAGTCCAAACAGTACCATCGGGAGGGGTGGAAGGGTCAAACAAACACTTAGTTCAGGAGTCAGCTGGTGAAAAATAAAAGTTCTGTGACTTGTTTATCACGCCTTCCTCGCGTGACTCATTCGTCCCCCCAAGTTGGTGAAGTTAAAGCAAACCACGCTTTAACCAGCAGTTATTTGACGCATTGGTGTGAGAATGAAGTTTGGGTCCGTTAAAATATGTTCACCACATGAGTCCACATGTTCCAGACAAATGAAAATTACCCCCAAAGCAATATTAAAAAAAAAAACAGTATTACAAAATATCTCCTGTATGCTCTATTTGCTTTGACAGATGCTGTCTTTCTGGGATTAAGTATTACTAAATGAGCTCACTATGTTGTACTTGCATAACATATTCACCCATTTTTCTTTTGCTTTTCCTCCCACAATCAGAATGGTAGACCATCCTCTCGCATCACGTCAAGTCAAGCACGGACAGCACATGTCTGCTTCATAAAGCTGCGTCAGACATCAAAGTGTGTTGGGCATAATGTGCATGTTTGCCTTCCTCATATACACGGATGGTATGAAGGAGAAGTGTAGCTGTGCTACAGTGTTACTGAGGCAAGCTTGTATTTGAATTTATTTTATTTGGAGTCTTGTAAGTTATAGTTACCACTATTTGTGCTATAGAGAAAGTGTGTGTGTGTGTTTTTTCTGTAGTATTTATACCTCGTGCTTCACAAGCACTTGCACGAGGTTGCAAACCTGCATGCATGTGCATGCCGGTAATGCGATACACATTTCCGTTATGGTTTATTGCAGTTTGCTGATCAGCAGTTGTTGGCAGTAATCCGGCAACAAATTAACTACAGCGCCAGCAAAAAGTAAAGGAAGATGGCTTAATAGCAATTATTTACAACATTAATTTAACATTAACAATGCAGGTTTTCAAGAATCAGCTTTGCGAATGTTTTATGAGGATCTTAATCCATGATTTGTACCTCAATAATACGACAGAAACGGAACTGGTTTATTTCCCAGTAAGTTTGCACATACAAAGCATTGAGGTGAGAAACACACCGAATTTGATCATAACTGTTTCTGTACAAAAAGCTCTCTATATATGCCGGTAGATTCACTGTACTTCAAAAGTTTAAAATCAAAGCATTCGCAGAGATGATTGTTCTAAAATCCAGGCTGTTGGGATACAAGGATACATTTTCTCTTGTTATGATGAAACACTCAAAACCTGAAACACATACAAGAGGTTAATAATTCATAAAACAACTAGAGGAAATTTGATAACTTGCAGTTAAATTCCATGACGCTAAATCTAGGACGCGCTAAAAAAAAAAGAGTCACGCCAGCAGTCAAATGCTTATGTATTTCACTGAAGTACGAAGCCTACCAATCATCCATGAAAAACTAAGTGAAAAAAAAACTTGCTGTCTCAGGGAACTTTTTGTCATAACTGGCACATCCACTTCCTGGCTGAACATGCATTTTTGAATATGCCCGTCGGCTACAGATCTGACATCCGACAGCACCTTGGGAACTGGAGGCTTGGATATTGACTGGATGGAGTCAGGAAAACAGGGGCAGCTTTTCTCAGTGAAGCCCTTGTTTGACAAATAGCTTGTGTTATGTTGTTGTTTTTACCTTATTTGGCTTAGAGTGCTGACAACCACGTTTATTCAAAAGACAGAAATAGTCTAATAGCAATTCTAGCATTCTAGCATTAACTCTATTTCCATTTAAGTCCATTTACAGTGGACTTAAATGGAAATAGAGTTAATCCAGGCTGGAAAAAACGGTATGGGATTGGGAATTTAATTTGTTTTCATATGTGAAAGAAACACATGGAAATAGCAGAACAATCTTGTATTTGTCTTCCTTATAGACTATATAACTGTAGAGGTCTAATATCTGGGTTGCTCTACACATAGCACCAACTGGCTGCACGTGCTGCCCTTGCAACAACACTTCCATCCCTTACCGGTGGTTATGTAACAGCTCACACTCTTTCTGGCATGCTGTGCATGTGGCAGAAGAGATGCTTGTTGCCATGAAGGCCTCCTTAACTACCATCACTGCACTCATCAATACACAACATCAAGCAGGCGGGTTTACTGTGATGTACGAAACATCAGAGAGGCTTCTCGATGCGTCCTTATCGTGGGCTCGCACACACACACACACACACACGGTGTCCCATCCTGTTACGTTAAGCTTGTATTATTTTCAATTGTATTGATCTCGCGATTGTTTTCTTAATTAATGGATAAGTTGGTCTTTACAATGTCAGAAAATGAATGTTGAGATCAGTATCTCCCAAAGCTCAAGATGCCGTCCTCAAATGTCTTGTTTTGTCCACAACTCAAAGATGTTAGGTTTACTATTATGAACTGGTAAAGAAAATATTCACATTTAAGAAGCTGGAATCAGAAAATTTACATTGACTTTTTGCAATGAAAAAAAACGATTAATTTAATAGTTTACATCCAATCGAGGAATAAATGAATCGCTGCAACTCATCTCGTTAGAAATGTGGACATCGCTCTTCTATAGATAGAACATTTATTTATATATGTGTGTGTGTGTTTCTTGTGCTTCAGAGATTACAATATAATGTAGAGGCAAACAATGCAGCTGTGATTGTCGCCTGGCACTTGGGATGCAATATGTAATATTGCAATATGTCCTTTGCAATATGTTAACAGCAGGGATTAGATAACAATAGTCATCATCTATATATATATTGCATCACAGCACTTATAATATGCATCATTTGAAGAAGGCATCAGCCATTCTGGCATATGCACAGCTCTCCTCACCAGTGTCCACGTTTTGAATCTGAAGTACTTCTAGTGGAGCCGTGAGAGGTCCGATAAAAAGAAAAGTTGACTGCCATGATGGAGTAAGGAGGTAGGCTACTTTGTGACTTTGTGATTATTAAAGAGTGAATGTTTTCATTGTCATCCCTGAGAGTCTATTATTGCAGGCCTGAGGACGTTGGGGTTTGCTTGGGAGCAATGGGACGAACTCCCGGAGGTGCCATCAGGGCTAGTTTCCAGTGGACATAAAGCTGTTGTTGAAGACAGCTATAGTGTGTCCCTCTCTTTCTCCTTCTGTGGAAGGAGGAGGAGGAGGACGAGGACGAGGACGAGGACGAGGAGGAGGAGGAGGAGGAGGGGGAGGAGGAGGAGGAGGAGGAGGAGGAGGAGGAGGAGGAGGAGGAGGAGGTTGTACATCACCAGAATAACTGCAGCGGCTGTGTGCATGTAAGTGCAAGGGAGGCTGTCATAACAACAGTCATAATGAGCATCAGTACATAAACTATGTTGGAGAGAGAGGGAGAGAATTGGAAAGATAAAGGAAAGGAGACAGAGAGTGATGCAGGAAGAATGATGTTGGATTTATAAGTGCAAAATATGCTGTGCTTCCAAGCTGCCAAGGAAAGTGATCATTATATTCTCTCACTCTGAGCCATTACAGAATGCAGGAGTCCATTATAACTAATAACTAATATTCCGGCCCACAGCATGCCTCCCACTGTGTGCAGTTGTTTGGTTAAATACATTTCTTACAGATCACGCAAGCTATTTCATGTAAGTCAATTATTCAATTGTGTTCAGAATTGCTACTCCTGTTAATATCAATCCAATTCAATCCAAAAATACACTTTATGGAAATGAAAATGACGATTCGTTGATGATATAAATGTACAGTATTGAAAAAAAAACTTCAGAATATGTCTAAAAGTCTATCTTTTATATAAAACACCGGAATTATGTACAATGAATACAGCTGCTCGGCACACATGACACATTAGCTACAGCTACATCATCATCAAAGGTCTGCAAGGGGAGAATCTGGCACCGTTAGATCATCAGACTCCTCTCACCTGGCCCACTGATGACATATGCTGCCCACTAAGAGAGGCACTGTCATCACCGCTGCGCAGTATAGCTCGTATAGCTATCTGAAAGAGTGCGAGGCAAATGAGACGGCCTACAAGTCTGATCTCGAAGTCATCTTACTCCAAGCCACAAACGAGTGAGAAGCCAGAAGTCCCTTCTGATATGAAAGCAGTTCTGGCCAAATGTAAGCCTGCACTCACAGATATTTACCCTGATTGTAAAATAGTTATTATGCATATTGTGGGACATAAATGAAACTTTGCTTTTAGGCATTCTAGTGCAATTCAAGTCCAGTTGGAAAATCAAAGTCTGAAATTAGAGTCTCAAATATAGCCTGTTTTTTTGTTGTTTTTTTAACTGAAAAATACACATTAGATGAGCAAACCTAATAGCTGTAAGAATCACCATGAGATAGTGTTTGTGGTAACCTGATGTATAATTTGTCAAGAAAACCACTTTAACAAATTACCGGTCTGAGTGGTGAATTTCAACTTGTAATTTTGCAATGGACAGCAAATGACAGCATACATGAGATGTATGTTGGGATGTCTTCTGTCTATAGTGCTCTATATAATGGGAATGGTGGGAACTGGCACTTATGGAGCCAACTGGTGATCACTGAATCCATGTGGCGCGGATGACCTCATGTTCTTCCCTGGAAGTTTTTTTTTTTTTTAATTGAAACATAATCTGTGACATAATCTGTGACAAGGCTCATCCCACATGCTCTGTACTTCCATCCAGATGATGTCCGCAAATATCATGTTTGCGTTGCATTAGTGAAAGGGCACGTTTTACTGCCGGAGTCACTGTGGGGGCAGATTGTTCAGACAGAGGCAACGATTCCAGACAACGCTGTAGATATAATATGTGCTCAGTCAGTCAGGCTCTTCAGGCAGCAGACTGTGCGAAATCTCATATTGGCATTTTATTCAATGGATATTACAGTTTGACTCAGACATGATTTGGATATTACAATTTGACTCAGACATGATTTGACTGCCAGAGAGAGTCATGCAGGCCACAATTTTGTGAGTAAATAACCATCTCTGATTTCAGCAACAGCAATGACCTCCCTCTGCTACTTTCTCTTTCTCCTCTTGTATCCCTTTCCTCATCTGCCCCATCCATTACATTTCCTCCACCATTCCCTTTCTGATAATTTATATTTTCGAATTTATCTTCCATTTCTCCCTTCATTCCTTTACACAAACCCTCTTCCATCTACTTTTCTCTATAGGCTCCCCTCTCTCCCGTAGTCCCTCTCCATCTATCTATCTTATTCTCACAGGACCTGCTGTTGCATCTATTTGCATGTGGTAAAAAAAGGGAAGTGGGAACATATTGGTTGGGATTGTGAATGGCTTAGATCATTCCGACTAAACAGACACCGGCGAGGGAGGCGCCTAGAGAACAAGAAACAAGACAGGTGTTGGATCAGCCTCTGAGGGGTTGTAAGCCTTCTGAAGAGCCACATTCAGATTTGAATATCTCCTCCTCAAAGCGTGTTGACAATATGGTTTGGGAGTGTTCATTTCCAATGAAATCAATCACATTATTTCATTGACTGATATTTTAAGAATATTGATTTTGATCTTGACATTGTGTTTTTTCCTTTTTTTTAAAAGAGATATGTGCCACTTTAAATTGTCTCTCTAGTGCATCATTGACCTTGATTAGTGGTACTGAATCCAAAAAGCAGTCTGCCTCTGAATTTTCCTCTACATATATCCTCTTTGTCTTTCCTGTGCAATACCTTTTAATGGGGAGGAAATGCAATCAGTCCACCACTCAGTCATATGTCCATACCACACTCCATCATCCCCCTACTTCAGTTACTCCAAAAAGCCCTCCAACAACAAGTGGCTTTCCATTTCCTGTCTCACACGGTCCTCATGCCGTCAGCGACATGGTATGAGGAACCTGGCATAGGGCACAGCATTTCAAAAGAGGCCTAATAATAAACATGCCCATCCCCACAGAGCTGAGTGACATATATTCCACAGTCTCTGGGGATCTGTGTATGGAGACTTTAGGATTCAGCACTGTATCTGGAACAGCTTGTGCACCGCATGTTGTAACTCTGCAACAGGAAAGCATGCAGGTGCTGCTGCAGGGGTTTCATTTGGTCCGTTTGCTCCAGAATATATAATGTTGATATCTTCAACAAAAGCCTCAAAAAGATGATCAAAAATAGATATAAAAAGATATAACTCAAATGCCTTGATTGATATGTCAGATTCTATATAACGACCATTATGTACACCTTTTGTATCGTTCTTTCTTCCGGACCTTTTCCATATTTCATAGCATGCCAGCAACTCGATGACGGATTTCAATAATGCCCATATTCTTGTTTGTTTACGCTCTCTCTCATAAATCATCTAATCCCACCTGGACGTTGCTTTCAAGAGAGCTTGCTGCTGAAGGTGACTCAAATTTAGAGGAACCTTTTCCTTCCCTTCTGAGCGCTCTCCCAAACAACAAGTTCAGGTGCCAGTTGGCAGTGTTGCCGCTTAACTGACTACATACTATGTATTAGAGTCGATTGGAGCATCTGCAGGCCCTTTTGTGTCCTCAGAGAGGAGGAGAGTGGAGTGGCAATTCCAAGAGGGGAAGGGTTTGGTTGGGGGGTCACGGGGAAGAGAAGAGAGGGCAGAGCAGAATGCACATTATCGCAGTGCCTTTTAAAGCCCACTGGAAGACAGGGAGGCAGTTGGACATTTTACTCTCAGCTGTCATTCAAACTACATGGAAGGTTAGCTGGCCAAAGAGATGGGAGAAAAATGAGTCCGTGTCTGCACATGTTATCCGTCCCATTTACAGCTTCTCCTGCTTGAAGAGCTTAAGTGTGAGCGTGCGGGGGGGTTTGGGTCATTGTCCAGCTAAAGATGTGTAGCTGTATGTCTGTTTTACCACAAACTTGCCAAAATTCCTGCACGAGTATTAGACCGCTGCCCTTTGACAATCTCACATACACAATTCACATATAAATCCACGGATCCACTGGAGCAGTGCCACAGCTCATGCATTATGGAGGTCTCGGGAACTGAGGAAGAAGCTGATTGCTATTCAAACAGAGTACCAAGAAGCACACACCACATATACACATGGTCAACAATGAGAATGCAATATATAGACAATTGTGGATCGAATGCGTGCGTAGATCCTGAGTGAGTACAGAACACTGGTTATCAACCTATATCCAAACAATATCCAGTTTACACAAGTCTTTTTTTCTTTGACCATGTACACAGTTGTGTGAGCTCAGATTTGATGGCCTGCATACAGTGTCTTTTTGAGCAAGGACACCCTACAAGAAGCAATATTTCCTCACAGTTGGAATGACCTACAAGAGACACAGGGGTTCTTTAGGAGGGTGTACGCTTCAGAGTGTGTGTGTAGGTGTGTGTGTGTGTGTGTGTGTGTAGGTGTTCACTTGCCCTGCCATAGACCTCTGTAGTTCCAGATTCAACATTAAACCGGATAGGCCAACAAGGGACATCTAGGAAGTCCAATTATGTCCAAATCATGCTTCTAAACATGGTAACATCACGTCTACAATCGTTTTCACGCACCTATTAGCATTAGGCTTGCAGTCCAAGGCATACTACAAATTCCTTAAAAAGGAAAATGTGCAGAATTTCAACCATGTCCATGATTTTTTTCATTATCTTAAAGTGAATCCACTTCAGGGGATGTCCTAAGTACTATCAAGCATTGCAGTAAAAGGAAGGGCTACCAGAGGTATAGAATGTATTTGAAAATCCCAAGACTTTTCATGGAGCTTGAGTTCATGGAGCTTGGGATGCAATATGTAATATTGCAATATGTCCTTTGCAATATGTTAACAGCAGGGATTAGATAACAATAGTCATCATCTTGTATATTGCATCACTTGCCAGCCACAGCACTTATAATATGCATCATTTGAAGAAGGCATCAGCCATTCTGGCATATGCACAGCTCTCCTCACCAGTGTCCACGTTTTGAATCTGAAGTACTTCTAGTGGAGCCGTGAGAGGTCCGATAAAAAGAAAAGTTGACTGCCATGATGGAGTAAGGAGGTAGGCTACTTTGTGACCTTGTGATTATTAAAGAGTGAATGTTTTCATTGTCATCCCTGAGAGTCTATTATTGCAGGCCTCTGTTCACTAGTATTTATTAACACGGGTTGCCTCTGAGAACGCTTGGAATGACATACACACTCAAGCATGAATAAATAAAAAAGAAATAAGCAATATGAATTATTCTTACAGGGAAATAATAATGTATCTAGTTTTGTTATCCTTGTAATTGTGTTACAAAAAAAGATTCCAGGAATATAATTCCATTCCACGGCTAAACACAAAGCTCAAGAAAAGTGCTTCATGCAGGTCCTTTCTCACTCTGTTCACCACAGACATTTCCATTGAAGGTTCTGGAGGTCTCCACAAGGTACACATTGGCCAGCGTTGCAAGTCCCCTCTTGGAGAATATAATAAAATAATAACACATAAATACATAGGGTTGGTGTATAATTAAAGTCCACTGTTGATAATGTGTGGCAATAACATTCACAGAAAATGATAGAGACATGGTAGTGTAGAAAACACAAAAAACAACATGTGAGGAATGGACATGCCGTGGCTGGCTAGCTGTAGAGCAATACGAGAAGTCGGAAACATATGGCTTAAAATATTAAATAAATATGATATGATTGAAAACCTCTGGAATCTCCAGATATTACTTTTAATAACTGAGGTCTAGTTGCTGAGAAAGCCAAGTGTGTTACAGTTAGTGCTAAAATTGGCAAAACTTACTTTGTAAAATATACTTTGAAAGTTTGACTTTCTTATTAAAGAAATAGTCTTGAGGGGAAAAAAATAATATGCAGGTCTGTGGAAATTCCTGGGATATTTAAATATTTTTTTAAGTATCACTCTTCAGCTCTTTGAACACCATTGATTCAATTGAATCAATTTCCACACATTTAGAGTTGTGGCAGAATTGCGATTATAGTTTATACTCTAACCTGATTAAGGTGTACAAGTGCATACAACATATCCAGTATACAACATATAATATATATAATCAGCCCTTTCTTTTTCGAGGCAATAGTTTTATATTTTTGTGCTAGTTCAAAGATTTGGCATGTTAAACACCTTGATTAAAGTATTTGAAATGTGGTTTCATGCATGCAACAAGGAATACTAATAATAATAATAGTGAACTATAACTTGGTTTGAGCATAAAAAAGCTTTTAATATCCATCGTACTCTGGAATGAAAGTCAATCTCACACGAACACGAACATGCATCATGGTCAACACTAATCCTCACAATGTTATTTGTTTTCTAAGGGAGTTGTTCCTCTCATCTCACCCCAACTGACCTCTTTAACTGGTGAGAGAGAGAGATCAAGATTATAGACTCTTTTTTGTATTACATTGCCATTGGCAAAACGTTATTTTGTTATATTTGTTTTAGGTTTGATATTGATCAAATAGAGGGCAACATTTAGTGTGGAGGACACTTTAAAAGTACAAAATATGCTCCCCCACAAAAGAAAGAGAGGGTGACCAAACATAGGAGTCGACTACCTTCCCAGCCAGTTCCTGGCAAGCTCTTCAGCTACTTACCAAGCAATAAAAACACTTAGTACTGCAATGCTACAAACACGTGGACCACTTAGGATATTCTTCGGGAATTGATGTACAACCCCATACAGAAATTCAAAAGACTGGAAATACATTTCTTCCATGCAATCTTCATGAGTGGGACAATCAGAAGTGGGATACTTTTCTATCCGTAAGGTATATGCCACTCTTACATGCCTGGCTAACACCTAGTACAGGTTTTCTCTGCTCGTTATCTTTTCTTTGAATTCACTCCCACAGTTGACAATATAAGGCTGAATAATAGAAAAAGAAAATCTGGAAACCATTTAAGGCTTCATCTATACAGCATCAATAATGCTGTCAAATTACCTGTAATAGGCCAAAAGACAACAGCAACACTTGCTTTTGGCTTCATTTTACCAACTGTACATTTTACTGGTATCAAATAACAGAGGGAACTATAAAAGAAGCTCTAATCCTGATGAACAAGGCTGTGAAGACAATGATTTGTTGTTTTTTCAGATGTGTCAAATTGTCCTATGTAGTACTAAAGACAAACTGTTGAATTGCAAATCACTGGTATCAAACATACGAGTAGAAAGCAGACAACTAAAGAAAGTAATGGCACACGTATCACTTGAACCAAGAGCAACTTCTGCCATATATTCCGCTCGCTGCCCTCCCATTATCAGCTTTCAGTGTCATGTTCAGCTGCTGTGTGAAATCCAATCCACACCCGCCATCTCTCCTTTTAGGCCATTATCAACTTCTTGTATGTTGACATGCTGTGATAAAGCCCAATCCAACTGTCAGTCCGCACGCAGTGTGAAAGCCTTGTGATAATTTCAGACATGAGCCGAGCTATGAGCCACGAGACCAATTCCAAAGCTTTGGACAACAGCAGAAACCATGCGAGTTAACCTTGTCAGCGTGTAAGACACACACACACACACACACACACACCCACACACAGACACAGGACCTTTCAGAATGCAGATATATATGTGTATCATTGCTATAATGGAAGCCCCTACCAGTTTCCCCATTTGCATGTGGCCAGCAGCTTTAAAGGTATCTTCACTGGAAAGTATTTGTAAAAAGATGCTTTTGGGGGCTTTGATAACACTGCAGTCGAAAGGCCAACCCAAAGAGAAAGTTCTGCATTCTGAAAGGTCTTGGTTGTGTGTGTGTTTCTTTGTTTGTTTGTTTGTTTGTTTGTGTGTGTGTGTGTGTGTGTGTGTGTGTCTTACACGCGTAATATGTGTGTGTGTGTGTGTGTGTATGTATATATACAAACAGAGGACTCTCATCCGAGACCAAAACACGGTTGAGGTTTAGATAGTTTTCAGTTTGACACTTAGACATACACTGCTTTAAGTTGAGCCGTGTAATGCATGATAAAGTTAGTGATATGTTCACCTCGTGACCCGTATATGTTGTGCCCTCTGCTTCTAGCCTCTGAGCTTTTCTCTCTTACTCTGTTTGTATGTCCGTGTACTTGATTAGGTGTGCGGGTGTCAGGTAGTAAGCTGCTAATCAGCCTCAATCAACTCTGCTTTAATTAGTGGGCTTCAACTCCACCACACCGTCAGCTCATAGTCTTACCTACTCAGTTGGTATTGGCCCAGCCTTTGGACACGCAGTTAATCCCTTGTTACACCATATTGAAGCCTGGCACTTTGAGTGACTTGACAGCTGAGAGGAAGATGACAAACGGAAGTTGGGAATCCTCTTAAAAGTAGAAGCGAAATGACAAGAAGCTTTTAAGATTTCCGTCATTTGTCTCTTAGTTATTTTCAAAGAAATACTTAATATCGTCTGGTCCCCCTTCCATTACATGCAGAATCTCCATCCTTTGTTTTCGATTATGCAATGTGGTTAAATTATAATTGGTTCATACCAATTTAATTTTCATCTGCTTCCATTACAAGTATCACAATAAAAGAATATGCACAAAGCCACAATGTTGTAACTTGCTGGTCCACAAAGTAACAAAGTCTTTACTTAGACAGTTCAGACCATAGACTGTTTAAAACATGGACGTAGTCTCTGTGACGTCACCCATAGTTTTCTGAAAAGCCAAAATCAAGCTTAAAGTGGGCTGCTCGGCTGTGGCAATCTTGAGAGCCCAGCCTACCTCCATCCTAATCCCAAAATGGACAAAGAGGTGGAGCGTGGCAGCTGAAGGAAGCCTGGTTGATGAAACACGCCCAACGATCTCCAAGCTAAGTCTAACGAGCTCGGCTGTTGCTGTGGTCTAGTTGCTGCTGATTGTTAGTCATACTGGTGCTAAGCTATAAATAAAACAATACTAATGTTAGAGTTCCACTCACCGGAAAACTGGAGCACATGATTAATTTACATGTAACATGAAATCCTAGCAGGTAACATAATGCAGTCCTGTCAGCTCCTTGAACTTGCACATTAGCGTTTAATGTTATTCACCATGAAGAAATAGCAGGAGTCTTCTGTCCTATCCGATATATAAAAAACGTAAGGTATCTGGTTTTCCGATCCATTTTAGTCAAGCTTTACGGACATTAGAGTTCCTAATATTCCGTAAAAAAATGAATGCCGGCATCCACACGGTGGCGATACCCGGCATATAAATTAGCAATATTTTGATCCTCTTGCCTATCAGAAATGGAGGACCAAGTACCTCCTTTACCTCTGTGGAACAGCCTGCTCTGCTGCAGACACACTTGCATCAATGATTTTGACCTCCGTTAGGTCACCGCGGGTGGATGAGCTGAAATGAAGCAATCTCACTCTACTCACACTTTATGGGATATCATACTGAGTGTGTCAGTCTGAACATGTTACCTTGATTAACAATCTAAAAATAGGTCCCGCACAATGATGAGTGTTGTTCCCTCAACACAACACAGACCAGTTGCTATCACACTCAAGGCAGGAAGTGTAGATTGTTTAAATTTGCTGGAAACAATGTGCTTTGGAGTTTATGAAAAAGAGATCGTTGGTATTTAACTCGTCAATACTGTAAAAAATGTGCTCTCGTTGAAAAGTCAACTCCTTATTGACTTCCTCATCATTCCTCTGACCCTGAATGATGTCTCTGTATCACAAGTCCTTTCAATGAAACTAATTAACACAATCATGCAGGTTTTTTTTCTAAACGATAGTGATAGCCAACTACCGTCGATAAATGTCGTTTTTGTTTTTTTTGACACACCTCCAGTGACAAAAACGACATACTGCACTTACTATTTCTTGTCATTGGTGATATATGTGTTTCGTAAACTGTAAGTGTCTGAGATAATGTACCACTTTTAGTACATCAATAACCACCTGGACACAAGCCATATCAGCTTTATAACTGAAAAATACTCCAGTCAGCACTTGTCAAAGCCAAACAGTTGTCAGTGAATATTTAACACCGATCAACACTGTACATGATGCTGTTTACATAGACATTGAGTCTTTGTTTTGTTTTTGTTTAGCTCCTCTTGTCTCTGTACATCATGAATTCCTGTTCTATGTGGACTTTTTATCACTTAAGTTGAAATGTTTTCTTGCTGTCACTCACACAACTTTGCATCATTCATTTAGTTTTTTTGGTATAACTGCCTGCTTTGACCTTAGATGTTGAAACATTTTGGCAAATAGTAGATCGTGTTGTCACACATGCAGTATTAGCAAAGACGTGGTAAGTCTACCACCACCGTAAACAAAAGGTGCCATGAAGGCGTCAACTAGTTGCAGCAGCTGGGATGAAGGTCCGTCATGAGGATGTAGCCAACCCGACAGCAGGTACACAAACAGACACTGCTAGATGTCTGTCATATTCTTTACCTCTACATTTGTCGACTGCTTGACGCTGAAGAAAAAATGATGGTCGCACCAGTCTTTTATATGACGAGTGTGGACGCAAGAGTGGCCCGTGCAGGGCACAAGTGACAACTCTTAGAGGGCAAAAAAGAACCAATTGCTTTTATTGCCTAAACCTAACCACGTAGTTTTGTTATTTAATTAAGCCTACGTTGAATGTTTATTTTAGATACTATCTGCATGAAAAGAGCAGAAAAAGTAAGTGACCTGTGAACTCTGAAGTATATTTTGAAAAGACGCATGCAACAAGCGGAGCACTTCGCACTGGGCCATTGAACAAGAGTTGGAAGTGAGAATGTGTTGCGTGAATTTCGGCTAAAACTTAGATCTGTTGAGCGTGAGCAAAAAGCACATGGGCAAATAGAGCAGTGGGGTTAATGAAGGCAGAGACGCCTCCTGCAATGGGAGGCCAAGCCGATAAACAAACTAGAGTAACTCTTTCTAATCTCCCTGCAGAAGTTCCCCAGCCTCGTGTCACTGTCAAACAGGCCGGGGGAACGCATGAGTGAGAGAGACCAGACAGTGAGTGAGGAACAGAGGAATGAGTGAATGGAGCAGGCGAGAGTAACGTCAGCTTGACACAGGACAGACGTGGGAATTATTGCCCTGCTCTGAGCGAATCACACGATGACAATATGCTGTCAATTCCCTAAGCTCTGCCCACCAGAATAGATGATGCTGCCGTTTAACAGTCAGACCTACAGCTGCATCTCTGATGGCTAAACATCCTCCCCATCATTCACTGTCACAGGCAACAGTGAATCAAATGCCTAACTAGTGAGCTTGTTTAACCTGGGGGAATTGATTACACGCCTTCCTTCCCCTGACATTTAGAGCTGCCTTATTAATTGTACAATAAGCAGTGTCTGTAACATTAATAATGACTTAATCAGTACATCTCTGGTACTTTATGACTGTGTGTTTATGTGTGTGTGTGTGTGTGTGTGTGTGTGTGTGTCTGATTGGTGTATGCCACTTTGTTTCTAAATGTTAAATGTTGCATAATATGCTTAAAAGATATCCACATATGTGTTGTATAACAAGACTCATAAAAGCAGTAGTATGGTGATGATCCTAAACAAAGGCATACAACAAAGTCTTGGTGCAGGGTTCTTGGGATATTTAATGGAGTCAGATTTAAAAGTTAGTCTTTATTTGCAAATGGTTAGCCCTAACCCCTAATGCTAACACCTCTATCAAAGATGCATTTTTAGAAATATCATATATTTATTTTGTCATTCTCCATTGTGTGTATACATTTCCTTTTACAGTAAAGAACCCACATGGGTGCTAACTTAAGCCACGCTGACGGTTACACACGTTAGGTGCGTTAGCATGCTAACTCTTAATTAGCATTAACCACAAAGTTCAGCTGAGACTGAAGGGAATGTTATCGATTTTATTGAAAACCAAATATTGTGACCTGATAATGTTGTTATAGATGAATAGTGAGAGGATCGTCAACGTTCAGTCAGTTCTAGCAATCAATTCAATATCAGTGGAGATATTTCACTCGTAGCCAAAGTTGCTGGATACGTAATTGCCCAGCTTGTGGTCTGAGGTAAAAAAAGGTCTTACAAGGTTGCACACTATGCTGGAACACAGAGGGAAGGTACATTTCAAGAGTAATCACCTAATGAAAAGCTAAAGTTTGGGCATCTGCAGAAACCTGTTGTAGCCTACAGACTACTGATGAGATTTAAAGAGATATTTGCAGTAAGTACAGAAATAACGGCTGCCTCACCATTTTTTTCCCTGACATCTTTGAACACACAGTTTATGAGATTTTGACTGCACAAAAAACCTGAGGTAATCTTGTCAGGCCGACAGCTGCTCCGTCTACCTCTCCTCCCTCCTCTGTCTTTCGTTTCCTCCTCACTATTTATTCTTTTCCGAATTTTCCTGCAGTTGCATCTTTTGCTCTTGAGTTTCCCAGGTCCTGCTCGACATGCATCTCAGTGACCGGCTCACCCAGTCGCACCCCATCTGTACTTAGCTCAAGTGTATATAGGAGACATTGAGCATAGTTAGCCTCTGCCAGACTGTCTATGTTGACTTCTTGCCTTGCTGTTCTGTTTTCCCTGTCTGTTCCTGTTTATATATGGCCATCTGCCTGCCTTTTGATTGACTGCCTATTTTGGATTTGTTTGCCCTATATGATTGACTTGTTTTTTAGCAGCCTGTCTAGTGACCAAAAACATACTTAATTACCTCCAGATCTTACAAATATCTTTTTGTTGCTACTTGGGTATCACTTTTCTGCTTTAGAAAGAGTGTGAATGCTAACCTATAGGTACGTCTTGGCTTATATTTAATTATAAATATGGCGATGTCTATCTTAAATCTTAGTCAATATATATATTGGACTAAGTCATTTCCAATAACAGCTTGGGCATTGTAGTCTACTCAAAACTTCAGTTCTGAAGTTAACTGTAATGAAAACATATGTCCCCAGGAGTGGCTAATTTTATGTTTTAAATTATTTTTTGAACAACAGGGGAGGTCTTCAACTTCAAGTAATAAGACAGAATTAATAAACACTCATATGTATGGATCCAGGATATGAACTATAGATAATATAACCAACAGACGTCTTTCAATTTCAACTCAAATGTTTAAAGTGTTTCTTTTCATAATAACACTTTACTGTACAAAATGACCCTCACAGTTTGAAAAAATCGTTCTTACATAACATCTCATTCTTGCATATTCACTTTTTCTTTATGTCGAACTCACTGCGAAATTGATTAGGTGCTGTGAAGTACGCGGAACAAAATACCAAGTCTTCTGGCTGAGCCCACCAGCATACCAGTGACGGAGCCGGTTGCTCCCTCTGCTCTAATGTGTAATGTACAGTTGCTCTCATATGACGGCAAAGCCATAACATATACTGTGTTGATTCTTTTACATATGTATCCTACTTTTCTTTTGCTTGTTCTTCATCCTCCATATGAAGTGAACAATCATCTTCTGTCCTTATTGTATCATCATGATCACCACCATCATCACAGCAACACATCCGTCATCTTCATTTACATTGAGGGAATTGGTTCTGCTAATGCGTAAACACCTGCCCGTATGCCATGTATTCACTGGTGACATACAAATCCTCTTTTCAGGCTGCAAACAACCCACTTGATGTCTGTACCTTTTCTGCATTCAAGTGGCACACAGTGTAATCTAAATGGATTACTAAAACTCTCCAGAGCTAGACACATGTTTCTAAACCTACCAGCATGAATAATGCAAGTTGGGGCATGGGTTGTTTCAGCACTCCACTCACACAATTCATCCACTCCTCCTTCGCTGCCTCTAACATCCCCTGTGACTTTCCTCTGCACGAGCACGTTGTAGGTATTTTCAGTATTCGTATGTAACCTCAATGTATACAGCTCTTGTGTAAGCTTTGTGGTTTGCTCTTTTTTTTCTTCCTTTGCTCAATCTGTGGATAAAGGTAGCAGGTCAGTCCCTTCGGGTGGGAAAAAAAAAACACGGAGCGAGGTGGAAAAGACGTGGCCGAATGAAAAGGGTTGTCAAATTGAAATTGACAATTGCACAGTAAGTAAGTTGGCTGAAAGTTTATGTTGCCAACTAAAGGAAGCCACACATGAATGCCTAATTAATAAAAGACTAACATAGACAGCCAAACCACCATCACCTAGATAATTGGTATCATACCTGAGATTTGTCCACCTGACCTACAGCATGGATTAATTTATAGCATAGTGTTTCTATAAACAAATGACTCATCTTCACTTCCTGAAGCCAAAAATATCCCTGATAAAGGCGCTGCCATATGTTTACATCATTCAGAGCCACAGTCTGCATTGGTTTTGAGATTCAGCCCGTTCAACCGCCGTAGCCAAGCGCGGTAGTAGTTTGTTAGCGTGTGAGCCACTTAGCTTCCGCGATAGCACCACGATAACTGTTTGGGTGGAAATATCCGTATATATTCATTCATGATCAAATGTACTACTGTTCAGTTACACAGACTACAGGTCTGTTATCTGCGTGTGGATATGATGGTGGTCCAACAGTGCCGGAGAGCTTTTTTTGTCAGAAGATTTGGCTTCAGTATGAACCACAAACAGGCCGTATGTAAATATCTTTATAGACAGATATTTTTGGTTTGAAAATAGACAATCGGTACTGGAAAGTTAAAGTTCCATACAAATCCCGATTACTTGGCTCCATGTCGACACGGCTGTCATCCCCTTGTTTATAGCATCAAATTAACAAATTAAAAACCAAAATTATAAAAAAAATAAACATACATTAGCATTAATAGAACTACCTAAAATTACAGAAACCATCTTTGAGAAAAATGTGATGTGCTAACTGTTGAGGGCAGGCTTAATGACCTATACAGCAGCCAGCCACCAGGGGGCAATTCAGATACTGTATGTGGTTTCACTTAAAAACAAGTTGGGTTACTGCCTTAACTTTACAAGGTTATACTGTATGACATCCAGTTAGATTGGGCCTTATTCAGTAATAAAGTTTTTAATATAATTTTGTCTTTAGAAAAGTTCTTCGAAAAGTCTGTGATCGTGATAGTGTAGTGTTTTTCTACATAATGCTTTGTAAAATGTATTGAAAATAATTATAAAATATCTTAATGATAATACAAATATTATTTTTGCATTTAAATTATATATTATACAACTTGAGAATTGAAGAAAAACACAAACGAATATACGATTTTGCTCAAACATGTCAATACTGAGATGTTTGCAAGTACACTCTTGAGTGTGGATGGATTATGTTGTCAGCAAAGAAGAAATACCAAATAAGTCAGAATCATCTTGAAAACTAAGTAGGTTTTAAAAAGAGATTTCTCCCCAGGAACAGTCTGCGAATGAGGCCCATTTTTCTTGTGTAACTCTTACTTAATTGTCCTGCTGTTGTACATATACTGGCAGCAGAGTCAGTACACTGATAACACAAAACTGATACTGCTGACAGAAAGAATATGGTTAACATGATATCAAATCTTGAAACATTTATTTTGTTATTGCGATAATGTTCTTAACGTATAAATTGTCTATTGCTTTCTTTCCTTGTCCCTTGTTGTGTGCACTGCACCATAAGTCAACTGGTATGTATTTTAAATCCTATTCATGAAATCTTCTTGGAGCAGGAGCAAGGATATGAGTCAGGCGGATGTATCATCCATCCTAAGCAATGGAAATAAATCAATACTGTTATCATTAGAGCCCGGCTTTCTTCATACATTATGTTCTCTCCATTGCAGCACCAAATCAAATCCTTGCTGAACCCTGGTTGAGTTTGTCTCCAGTCTTGTCTGTTACGTAATTCGAGCAGCTACTTTCCTGGAGGCTACGTTAACGTACCGGTTCATTCGGGATTAGAATTTGGGTATTACAGACAGAAACTGAGTGTACATTTTCACCAGAGACAAAAGGACTTCAGTCACTAAGACTTTTCATGTAGCAGTTTTGAGTACTGTAATTACCCTTTACAGCCAACTCAAGAATTTGATTGGTGTGATTAATCGTTGCACATTTACAAAGTCAGCTATTGGTTGGTTTGGGTTTACAATAGCTCTGTGGATTACAATAATATCCTAAACAGTACTCATTTAAATATGTGCTTTATCACCCATAATTACTTCTGGGGGACTAATGCCAATCCCTAGTCGCTCATTAACTTGTTACCAGTTTTGAATATAATGTGGAAATAGTTTGAATAGTTTGACAGTTCTTTTTTTTTTTTTTTAAAGAGTTGGAGAGTATTTATTTCTCCCCACAATTGGAATGCGTTTCAGTCTGTGAATCTTCGCACATTGCCTCGACACTCTGAATTAGTTAATATGCAACCATCATGCAGCAGAAGTTTGGAGATATTTTTGAGTTCTGACAAAGACTGCTGCGATCAACCTTTGTGCACGATTGTGGTGAAACCCGGCCGGAGAAAATGTGTGTGTACACTGACAAAAGAGACGATAGTGTCCTAGTATCCTATCAAAGTTGAATTACATTGCATTCATAATCTTCAAAGATTAACTATATCATCCATCTCTTAATTTGTATCATTACCATAAGCTGATTAGGGTGAGGTTTTGCTCAGCATTGTCGTTATTAAATGTTTAAATCTGTGCCATGAAAAATGTAAATCATGTTGACTTACTATTTTGGCTGATGACTCCTGCCCATAAATGTACAATTCTGCCCAGATAAGCAATAGGCAATTGAAGGCTGCTTTAAATTAGATCTTGACACAAGATGCAGACTTCATATCATGTTTGAAGCTCTCAGATATGTAGATGAGATATTACGCAATACTTTATAAGTACCTTATTACGCAATACCTTATAAGTATCTCCCTTGCCTTTTATTATCAAAGAGCCTAGCAATGATCTCTTGACTTTCAGTGACATCAATTACAATATAGCCATTTTTATAATATGAAGTATAGATATAGTTTTTAGGGCAATCCTTATGAATTTATAGCAAACATCGTATCAGAGACATCTGCTGAGGGATGGAAATAACTGGGTACAACAATGGGGAAGCTCTACAATTCTAAAATGTCCTTCTCCAACAATCAATAAGCTCCTTTTGACCTTTCGTGTGCAACAATAATGGTATTTCTGCCTGTTGGAGGAGGATAAGAACTTTAGTTCATCCTCAGACAGGAGTATTTATTTCCCTGTGAAAACTGTTGGCTTAGAATTTAAGTTCTCAGGAGCTCAACCAAAAGCAAATATTGAGACCTAAATGGCAGTAGTGGTAGAAAGTGAACAAAAGAGATTTCTGGGAAGATTGCCGAAGAAAGAAATCAACCAATTCCTCTAAATGCCTCCTGTTCTCCCTTCTTCCTTTGACCAGTGCCATGAGTTAAGGCTCGTCAAGCCACTTGCCTTGGGTTGAATGTCTAACATGACATTGGTATTCAGTGTGTGTCTCCCTATCTGTATGTCCACCTCTGAGTCATGCAGAATGAACCCTCAGCAGCACTTGGTACATGACCTTCTCTCCAACACCAGCACCGCTTCTGGCTCTCCACATGGTAACTTGGTAATGTCAGAGCACTCTCTCTCTCCTATCTATCTATATATCTCTCTCTGTCACGTGAATACAGAGGTGACAAATGTGACTCCTAGGTCTTAAACAATCAAATCGCATCGCTTTTCTCCCTCGAAGGCTTGGGACCGTGGCCCCCGACCCCCAGAAACAAGTGACCTTTTATGGGTATGTAATGAACACCAGCCACAGCCTCCATTTCATGTCTGGCTCCAGGTCCAAGTGACATGTAATGTAGTTTTCTACATAGTATATGACTCAGTTAGTCCAGCTATTGGTGCACGGTCTTAACCGTAGCATATATAAACAGTCACTAGTTGCTATACCTTATTCTAGAGGCTTGTCTTTAAAAAAAAAAAAAAACTAGAATGGGGTTTTGGGAGAAAAGGCTCTGCAACATGCTTGAATCCAGGTTGTGCATTTGGACCTCAGAACTGCTTACGTGACAAATAGTGGAGGGGACTTCGTGGCCTCTGGGGGACTCCAGCTTGAGGGCTTGCATACTTAGTTTGGTGACTCATCTAAAGTGAGTTAGAGGCCTGTGTTGTTCCTAAATGGGCTTCTGCTCCGTGACATAGGTAGCAATGTGCTAAAACAGATGGTTTTAGACAAATCTCTTTGCAGTTCCTTATTTTATTAGCCTCCCTATCTTCTCACTAGTTCACATCTTTGCTTTCAATGCGAGGCCTTCAACAGATAGCAGTCATGGGTGATGGAAGAATATATTGTTAATACATAACAAAGCATGGGTGGAATGCTTTGCCATAATGGCTAATAGGACACTGCTAGATATACTTGTCTGTGACATCTCTCCATTATCCTCTACGCTGTTTCTCATCTGCTCTCTAGAGAAAGAACACAGGATGGTTCCATCCTCACACCAAAATAAGTGGCAGACAAAGAGCCAGATGGGGTAGAGGAAATGGAAGAAAGGAAAGTGCTTCTACACCAGCTGCAATCCTGAAAAGTGGTTACATTTATAGGAAGGGGAGCAGATCAAAGATGCCGAAACCATTACGCACACATGTGGCCTCTTCTTTTCATGAGACTCCAATGGGTCAGGTGGTAATGACTCCCCTTTCACATTAGAGGGTGTTTAGTGGGCCAAAGCTGACAAAAGATTGGGATGATCAAAGAAGCTGCGCGGCGTTGGTTTTGTGTGTTTGGATGGTGAGTGGGATTTATTTTGGTTTGGCCATGTGTGTGGGTGTGTGTGGATATAAGCCACGGCCATGACGCACTTCTGGGTAGGAGTGATGAACCTGGGATATACTTTAACTTTTTTTTTCTTGTAGTTGTAACCGAGAGAAGATGATAGCAGTTGAGAGAATAGTAAACAAAGTACAACACAATCTGGAGTTTCCTGTTGTTGGACATGTACACCTATAAATCATAAACATGCAACACCATGGCTACAGATCTTGCTTCGTGCCCCATTTTCTCACTCTGCTTGGATTTCTATTTGCTCTATGCAATATAATAAGACCAAATACCCCAAATATCAACATTTCCTTGTTGCCGACACAATTAAGGCGCCTTTTGGCATAACTAAATCACTTCCTTCCTTTCTGCTGAGACAAGCTTTGTATAAATTGAGTGAAAAGTCTCTTCTGCATTAGTTGATTGGGATGTAGATACAAATAACATCTTACATAATCCTTAAGTATTTGACTCCTGGAAGTGCATCCCATGTGCACATTTACGACATGCATACTGTACTTGCATCGTTTACACGCACACAACATCTCTCCCAGCTCTTGCATCGGTTACACACAGAGAACATGCCTTTTTAATTAAGGATTCAAAGCCACTTTGGAGGACTCTGTAGAAATGCATTGCGTATGCATGCGCATGTATGTGCCTATGGTTGTGCAGGTCTTCTGGGTAAATACATGCAATCATCTATTTTCTCATCTCATCTCGACACATCAACCTAGTCCACAGGAGCACAGCGATAACAACACGAGCAACATCCTTTGGGTGCTGCTGCCAAAAATATTCCAGGGCGTAACCATTCCCTGAGATTAGAACATGACTCATATCGCAGCTTCTAACACCTAAATAACTGCAACAGCAAGAGGCATCTGTGTGAGACGTAAAGAAGTTTCAAATTAAAACGGTAGAGGTCAACAAAAGAGACAATGTTACAAAAGAAAGTGGACACATACAAATGTCATGCATATTTTCATATGTATATTTCTTTTACAAAAGCTCACTCTGTCAACTGTATCATAGGTGTCAAGATGCACCTTCCATGAAGAAAGAAATGCAGCCTTGAGTTTCTCTGTAAACGGAGGTGCAGTTCCAACATGTCATCACCGGGAGGTGCACTTGTATGAAGCAAAACTTCATTTCCACTTCTCATATTCACAGCTCACAAGTTCTTCCACTGTCACAATCTAAAACCTTTCTCATGGAGAGACATAAATGTCAGTGTGAAATATCACCAGAGTTTAATGGATACTACTCTAACGTCCCCAATAGAAAAGTGGTGAGAGGATTGAACATAAAATCCTTTGTTTTGTGAAGTTAGTGAGGCTCAGGCTTTTTGCCTGCTCAGTAAATTAAGCAGAAATCAGCTCATGAGACCAACAACAAATGGATCATCTACGTCAACCAATTCCAATACCTTTAGATAAGTTGAATTAATGTCTTCAACCATTAATAAACAAAACGACCAAAATCCCTTTTGAGTTATCACACCCACAAGTTGATGAGAGTGTTTGGGGGAGAAAAAAAAAACATTTACACATGCCTGCATTTAGAGGGGGTTTCCCCCGGTGGCTTGGGAGGGTATTCCCCAGGAAGGTGTATGCTATGCAGGGCACGATTAGTCCAGAATGGTCTCCCATTGTCAAAGTAGAGGTGATGATGGCCTACTTACCATATTGACTTCTGATACCATGTCTATGCTGGCTATGTCTATGTTCATTCCCACTCCAACCGGAGCACCTATAGAACAGGTCAAAAACAACAGTAAGCAATGGAGACACTGTACATCAGGTGCAGCCTTAACGTGAGCGTGCTGAACACACACATTAACACTTATGAATGTAGCTGTTGTTGTCAGCCGGATAATAGTTTGCAGTGTTCATTTTGGGTGGGATTAGACGCGCTGAGCGGCAGTGAAAGTGCTCTGTAATTCCCCCGAAAAGTTATTGACATTAAATCACCTCGCCCTAAACACGTTTCCGTCACAGTCAACACCGGAATTGGAACATGAACATTAACAAGAATAGGCAGCTTTTTTGTTGTTGTTTTAAATTACAATAGGCGAGCACTGGGAGTTGACAGCCACCTTCTTTTTTTTTTTTTTTTTTTCCCCTCGTGATTTTTCATTCAAATAAGTAAGATGGTGTATGTTATCTCATCCCTCAACCACATCAATCATGTGTAGTCTCATCGGGTCGCTACTCTGTGTTTTGGCACATTTTTGCCTCGACTGTATCGTAAAATGCCATATACTGTGGCAGAATCTGATAAAACATGTCTCTTTTACTTCCCGAAATTGCAATTATCACTCGAGTTACCGGAGATTAAACACTGTACTATTATACGGGCTGACAAGGCGAACAACTCGATCAGAGTTGATGATAATACGATTTAATTTACCTCCGAAATCTGGCCTCAATCGTATATCATAACCTTTCAACAGTCTATCCACCGTTTCTTTAACCAACGACATATTGCTAGGGTCATTGGCACCGGCACTATGGAAGAGAAAAGAGAGAAAAAGGTGCACAGGAAAAAAATTTAATACGAGACATTCTTGGACCATAAACTGTTCCAAGTATTTGGTCATGCCGTCTGTAACACAGTCACACTTAAAAAAAAAAGAATGAGTGGAGCATCCTCCGAACCTCTCACTTACCTTTGGGCGCACACCACCGTCACTACGAGAGGGAAGAACCAGACGCAAAAACACCTCATTCTTCTTATTCTGAACACTGCCATGCTTATGTTATGTGTATTTTTTCTTTAAGTGAAGACAGACGAGGTCCAACTTATTCTTCCCAGTGCAGTAATTCCAATGCCGGGCGCATGCGTATTCCCGACCACAACATCAAGAAGCAGCGCGGCTGCTAGTGATGGTAGTGGCAGATGTAGTATACCCGTGCACGGAGGAAATTTAAAGGAGAACCATGACTACAAGTTATTCAGTACATGGGGATCTCCCTGGTTTCTATACACCCTCGTGTGACTCTTTTAGAAAACGGTGACCGTGACGGGGAAGTTGTCGGTTCAAATCCAATGGGGGCGAGGAGGGAAAATGTGGGTGGAGTTGTATTTCTCCGTTCGCTCTTTAGACACCCGTCATCCAACTCATCTAGTTGTCCCTGAGCAAGGCACTTAACCCAGCTGCTCCAGCAGAGCTGCTCGGGGGTCTCCCAGCTTGGTGTAAATGTATGCAACTTCTTGAGCGTGAAGCAAAACAATAGAGCATTCAAGTGAATCAAGTGGAATGCATATGAGGGACAGCAATGAGACCGATAAAGATCGTATTGCCTTATTAGGCAATACTTATTATATTATATTTGCAGAATACTGATATTGCTCACTGATATAGAACATTACCATCCGCGCGTGGGTGTGAACTTGTACGTGAGGCAGATATACAAGTAAGATAAAAATAAAAAAATGTTCTTGTATCTTGCAGTTTTTATGAGTACTGTCAGGCAGGTCCCACGGGAGAGCAGAGGCAACCGAACAGATTCCACGTTTTATCACTCTTTTCGAGAGAAAGAAAGAAAGAAAGAAATAATGAATGAAAGAAAGAAAGAAAGAGAATGAAAGAAAGAAAGAGAAATGAAAGAAAGAACAGAAATCCTCACAACCAGTTAGTGACTCTGTCCATGGTACTGAAATGTGTGAATTCAGTCTCCCCCTCTCTCTGACTCTTGCCTATTGTGCTGAATGTGCTCTCCTCTCTCACTGTCGCTTTCCCTCCACACAAACGAGGGGTTCCGTGGTGCACGTGCGTCCCCGCACCAGCAGTTGCTTACGCATCGATCCCCAAGCGTTCGGGGCCTCTGACGGTGAAAAACGAAAGCGTGGCTTAATACTCTGAGCGGCGCGGTGCCAGTGTAGTGCCTCGGGGTTGGTAGCGGAATGCATGGAGCAGAGCCGAGCAGAGCAGTATGCACTGAAGCCTACACTCAGCACATCTCTCGCAGCCATGCACGCTCGTGGCTCCAAGCACTGGTAAGCAGGAGGATGTGCGCCACTGTGTAAACTCGGACATGAATCGTCATGGATATGGTGGGATCAGAGGCGGATGCTAGAGCTTTGAGCCCCTGTGTAGAAAGTCCTACGGCTCTGTTGCCCAAGTAGGAAGGGAACGGAAGTGATCCGACCTGGAAGATGCACTGTATTGTAAGAGCACGAGTGTCAAGTAGAAAATGATGACTGTCCATTATATGACTGCTCATGTTGGGATTTGATTGATTTGTTCACTTACAACAATGGTATCAAAATTCGGCACCCCATTTGGGGGCGCTGTAAAATGTGGAGAATTCTAATGACAAATAAAACGCAGTTTGATCAGGAAATCCATATTTTATTTGCAGCCGCATTGCACAAATTAGTGATATGGCAGGTTGATTGAATTGTTAAGAGACACATATTAGTTTGGCTGCCGCATTACTGGCTCTGAATACACCTTACAAGCCTCCACACATGTCAAAAAAATCCAATTAAAATGCATGACAAAATATTTACACTATGTTGCACCTTATTACCTTATTTTTTGTTGTTGCTTTGACAGATGTATCAACACAATTTGCATTGATTTCAACTAATGATGCACAGACGAGTGTTAACTCGCTTGCAGTTTGTCTCTGGTACATTGTTTTTGGTTTTCCAGTCCACCTTTATTTGATTTTGACATCAATCGTGTCATCAACAAAAAAAAATGGTCTGCGGTCAGAATCAAATTTCCAGTGTTTGCTTTTCGTGCATGCACAGATTTGAGTGATGATCATGAGAAGCCAGTCAATAAAAGTAATGTACAAGTTTGGTTGCACATGCACAGGCAGGACGTGATCAAGGATTATCATGACCTCTTTTAGCACGCATTTCGTAGCTCACTAATATTCATCAGAGGGCGAACAGATGGTGGAACCGTAGAGCACTTTGTCAATCACAATATTGTGAGTAAAGAAAAAAAAGTTGTATTGCAACCCTGCAATGTCAGTGAGTGTATCTTCACATCCTTTTGAAACTGGTACTGAGGCAAGCAAAGAAATATGTTGACCTGCTATGCCCTTGTTAATGCCTGATTTACTGTATTGTTTAACATTCCAAAAAGGGCTCTAGCGCTCATCTTTTCTGTCTCTATCTATGTCGTTCTGCATCTTTGCACTAAGAGGGAATATAATGACTGCTTTTCTGAGCCCCTTGGTGAAACACCATGCATTTCCGCCAGTGCAATATTCAGGTCTTTGTGTGCTGATGAATAAAAAAGGATGTCCACGTTGTTTTGAAAAAGGCATTTGTGTTGTTTCATGTCTGTAGAAAAGGTTTGTTTGCTGGAATCTCGGCAAGATGATGGGAAATGTCCATAAGTAGAGAGGAAGCGTGTTATCTTTCTTTGGCTCTGTGTGTGTGTGTGTGTGTGTGTGTGTGTGTGTGTGTGTGTGTGTGAGTGTGAGGACTCTGTGCCTGAGTACATAGATAACACATCTCAGTCCATTCTCTGCCATGACATTGACTTTTGTTTTTGCAATAAATAACCAACGGGATGCTAAAAACAAATATTGGCACACAATGTCACACACTCAGTGTTTAGTTGGGCATCGCATTAGATTTCTAAAGCTTTATTCATATATTCACACACATATAGACGTACGCAGATGCGAACACATGGTCATGGTTTACCTTTTTCTTTCCAGTTTCTCTATGGAAATACTTTTGTCTCTAGTAATATAAATAAACAGATACATACTATAATCCTAATAACCTTCAAAGTCCAATTAATCCTTCAAAGATTCGGGGGCGGGGGTTGATAATGATCCATATTGTATTTCCTAAAAAAGACCGGGTTCACATTTATTATGATGTGAAGTTCTTCCATGTTAAATCGCGTGGCAATAATTCTAGCTCTACCCACCACATGTCTCATTTGTGAATGTTTCCAAAATTAAATCTTCACAAAGCTTTTGTAAAACCTCGCCAAATACTGGCATATTACTAAAGCCAATGCGATCAGCTGTCATTTATTTACGAATTGTAGGTGTATACAGAGTGAAGTCGGTGAGGGAGGAGAGTGGATTAATATGCAGTGCTTAATAAACCACTTCAGCTTGTGGTCTTACTGTGGAGTTTGCACCTGGTCTGTCCTCAGCAGGTAACACCTCCCTTGGAACGACTGTCTGATATCCATCCAGCCCCACAGGGAAGGAGCGGCACTATGCCAAAGCACATGGCCAAAATATAGTAGCATCATTTCACCCACTTACTGTCATGGCTCAGTCCCTGACAGTGTTTTCATCACATTGTGCAGATACAATTACTATATAAATACATATGTGTGTACAGGTGTGTGTGTATGAATGTCAACAGTGACTTTAATTAACATGTGTATATAATCATACACAATGTGCCCACCAGAGATGAACATAGCTCTCTCCCGTTCTCTGTACTTAAAACATTCACACTTTCTATCTTTTGGTTTTATTGGTGACATTATTGACATGGTGAGTATTTAGATTTATGATACACAAGAGTAATTCAGAAAACAAAACAAAAAAGACAATCACCAAAAGTATAGTGTAGCTGTCTGGGAAATTATAATTTGTTTAATTCATTTACTTTTTTCTCAAGGCCCTTTTTCCTGTACAGGGAATACACTTATCCACACAGGTGTGTCGAGGAAAGATACATTACATTACATTACATGTCATTTAGCTGACGCTTTTATCCAAAGTGACTTACAATAAGTGCATTAAACCATGAGTCCAAACTTAGAACAACAAGAATCAAGCAAGTACAATTTATTCAATAACGTTAAACTACAGAGTACTATCCGTACGTGTCATTTAAGTGCTACTAAAGTGCTAAACAACAAAGTGCTATCGGTAAGGGACATTTAAGTGCTAATACAGATCCTTTGTCTCATAAGACATAATTAGGCAACATTTTTAGTTCAAAATTGCGGCGACTGTGGGTCAGTGGTTAGCATGCACGAGAGCAGAGATCATCTCAGAGTCGGTCTGAACAAAGAATATAAGTAACAGAAGACATTACACTCTTCAACATGTCATCCACTTTTTCACTTGTAATGACACTCTCAAAGAAATAAATGAAACAAAGGATTTTTTAAATCAAATAAATGTCATTACATTTTTCGGGGCTTTGAGTATATACGCTTTAAGTAATTGATATTCAGAGAACTCAAAATGTGGTGATGGGGCGAAAAACAAGATCGGTCAGACAATCTGAAAATGTATATTGAAAACCACTTTATTTGGAAGTAAAACAAAAATGATGGAGAGTGAATGTGTCATCATCGCACAGGAAAAGAGCGTGTTTTTTAATTCAGTTTGACTCTTCTGTCAGGTAGTTTGCAACCTTTCTGATTCTTGCCTCATTTGAACTATTTATGTGTTGTTTCGTTCCAAGACCTGATCAATTACTTTGGACAGTTGTTATAATAACCAAGAGAACTGATGGTTAACTGATGCCCCTTAAAACTTGCTTTCAAACCTTTTTAATTTCTGTATTTCGTGTATATATGTATATGCATGTGTATCTCTCTCTCGTATATATACACCTATATGTGTATATATATATATATATATATATATATATATATATATATATATATATATATATATATATATATATATATATATATATATATATATATATATATATATATATATATATATGTTTGTATGTGTATATATATATATATATATATATATATATATATGTTTGTATGTGTATATATATGTGTGTGTGTATATATGTGTATATATATGGATGTGTGTATATATATATATATATATGTATATATATATATATATATATATATATATATATATATATATATATATATATATATATATATATATATATATATATATATATGTATACATACATATATACATACATATATATATTCACCATACCTGGAGGCAAAATAGCCCCTCAACATAGCCTCAAAATGTCCCTGGATATATCCTGGACTGCAGGGTTTCTAAGCAAGCCCTCGCACCACCAGAGGGCTGCTGTTGGCCAGGATCTCCACGTGTCCCTGGCAGAATGGCGTGGTGGTGGTTTTGACCTCTGAAGTGTAGATAAACAAGACAAACAAAGTCTATCAGCCAAACTCTATGCCTCGTTACACTCCCTCTACCAGAAGAGGTGCCACCTGCTACCTCCTCAAGGTTGCGGTGTCCTTCCGCTACCACCAAAACAGCAGAGAGATGGCTAATTCCTTGCCTACCTTCGCACACACACACACACACACACTCTCTCTCTCTCTCTCTCTCTCTCTCTCTGTTTCTCTCTCTCGCTCGCTCAGTCTTTCACTCTGCTACAGACAGACGTTGGTTATCACTGCCAGAACTGCTGCCAGAACTGCTGACAGGAGTCCAGGGTGAGTGTCAGCTTTAGCCACAGTTGGAACGGGTGGAAAGATGGAGGGAGTGGTGGGAGGAGCGAGCGATAGGAAGAGTATTTCAACGGCCTCTGCCAAAAGCCCCTCTTGGTGACCGAAGTGATGATTTGGTCGATGACACAGGATGATAACGCAGCAGTTGGCCACTCGATCGCCATTTCACCATCCCACCTGCAGATTACAAAGATCAAGGGCTACTTTGACACTGTGAGGCAGACACTCGATGCCATTCAAAGTTGCACTTTCAACATGATAAGTAGATAGTACACAACTGAGACCTATTCTGAAACTATTTAGAAGAGTAAAAACACCGTTCTAAAAGTTTAATCTGATCAACTCAGTTTGAAGACGCAGCTCTGCAGGCTTGGCAAAGTAACACCGCTGCAGGCTCGCTGACTTTAACTTCACATTGATTATTTTTCCATAACTACGAGTGGTAACCATAGAGACTGAATTATCAAGCTCTATTCTTACATCTGCTGAGGGATGAATACCATATGCATGGCACCAATTTAGCATCAGCGACAGGCTTTGTGTGTTTCTCATGATGAAACAAGTGTTGACAGGATTACACACTTAACTCACAGGATGTCTGCACATCATGGTTGATGTTTATGTGTCTGAGTGCACCTTTTGTTACTCTTATTTGATTTCAGGTCTAGATTATGCTGTAGGCATCACTGACATTCAAAGGGGCTTTGTCGAGTAACTATAAAAATGATTGAATTACATTTGCAGATGTTTTCAATGTACAAGACATGTGGCTGTCTTGACTTTAGCGACGAGGAAGGGAAGAGACATTTTGGTGGCAGTGATGAAGTCATTAATACATTTCTTTATTTGACAAGAATGATGTGTTGTTTGTGAGTAATGGCCTTTTTCAGGGCAAATACTTGCCGCACAGTATAAATCAATCCGGTGATTGTACTTAATGCTTTGGGAACTACAACAATGTTTCAGAAAAAGTAAAACAAATTGTAAATCATCATCCCCAATTCAAATGAAAATGGTTGAACACAAACACTTGCTTGTAATTCATACACATGTTTTACACGTATATGAATAATACATTAATGCTTTCACAACCACTACAACCATAAATTAAAATGAAATGTTTGCACACATTGACATGCCTCAACATATACACTATATACATATATACATACATATATATATATATATATATATATATATATATATATATATATATATATATATATATATATATATATATATATATTGAAATAGTTTTGACTTCTTTGTGTATTTCACTGGGGGCTGTTGGCCAAGTTTTACACTGCAGAAGGTCAGCTGAGGCAGTAAGAAAATAAAGTTTCTTCAACAATTTGTTTGCAGATACAATTAATTGTGTGTGTGTGTGTGTGTGTGTGTGTGTGTGTGTATGTGTATAATATACCATGTATACTGTATATGTTTAATTTCTATAGTGATATTTGGAGAAATCAATTATAATGCATACCATTTACATTACAAACATTACAAAGCTAGAAGCAATACAGTTTTTAATGAACTGCATTTGTGTTTTACTGCCCTCTCTTTGGACTGCAGGCTGTTGGCAGTTGTCCAGAGGAGTTCACTGTGAAGCTTCTGTCAGGGGAAAAGGTCAATCGAGACACTGAGGACAGCTGTTTTTCTCAAAATCAACATTTATTTTATCTTATTATGATATGGTTTGGTTCCCATGGAAACTGCACTGGAAAATCTTTTTTTCTTTTTTTCCAACAGTCGAATCCACTGGAGGTGGTGCAGCACATCATGTCTGAGGAGCAGAGATTTTAAAGAACGCCTGCCTGTGTTCACTGTTGTGGGTGTGTGGCTACGGGGGAGAGAAGAATCCAGGCTGAAACCCAAAGTTTTAAAGTAGATCTTTAGAATGAGTTCACTGACGAAGAGGCACTTTGTGCTGCATGTTCATCCAACCGCTAACCCAGGCACACAATACCATGCCCAATACATTACGCCTAACATATACCTTTAATTGGGAATCTTCATCACCAATATCTTTTTCCTATAACTCCTATCTTCCAACGTTCCACCACTACCTAACCTTTCACTAGAAAACATTCGTAAATACAACTCTTAGTTCAGCAGTTTTGACTACGACATACTGACTGAACCTCAACTCACACACTTACCTTAATTAAGTTCATTTTAACTTTATACAACCCTACACCACATTCAAGTCACTTTCAGAAGCAATGACCAGAAATTCCTCACCTTTCTATTCCTGTGAAGACATTCAGTTCCTAATAGCCTGGAAGTACACACACACACACACACACACACACACATTCCACCGCACATGCTGAGCTTTTTCTACTGTAAGTGGTTACCATAGATACCACATGGTGAGGCTCATGAAGTACAGTGGGTCCATCTCACGTGGGAGCTATCGTGTATTTATAGAAGCACTGTGGTGTGGCCAGGAATGAGTTTAGACAATGCGCTTTTTGGGGCGATAAGAAGCTATGAAGTGCTGTCGCGGGTAAGAGTTACTGTGAGCCACATTGTACTTGTGTGTTAGCAGTGATGTTTAATCGTCATTGTATGCACCACTTCAGTTTTAATACTAATAGGTTGCACGTTGGAACCGTCCATGGTGCTGGAAGTAACGTGAGGCATTCAGAATATACAGATATTGAGCAAAATATATTTCTTCTGTTTCTTTCTTTCTTTGTCATCCATCTCTGCAGCTATTTGGTTACTCTTCCTCACGCCATGCCTTTGTGTATGTCAGTCTCTGTCTGTCCACAGTAAAATTAGAATGACTAGCACTAAGCAAACAGCTTAACAACCCCCCATCCACCTCCCACACCCACCCTCCTTTTTCTTTTTCTGCCATCTGAGAGCTCCTCTTCGTTTAAAAGGTCAGCGAGTTTTGGAAAGTTTCTTGTAATAATCTGCTAACTCTGCACCAAGCCGCGTGTTATTGGGAATCAAATACAGAGTACATCTCATGACATGTTTAATTAAATCCTATTTAGTTGAATAATGAACTAATTAACAAACTCCTACTGAAGGCTTTTTTTCTTCTTCTTCTTCAAAACACGTTGGATTTCCAAGTATGTCCCCTTATCTTCCCAAAGTAATTGCACATCCTAAACTGACATAATTGAATTGCTACCCAGCCTGGCATACGAGGTGTATTGTTCTCAAGGAATGAAGCATACGTAATTACAATCCATCATAATCACTGCGCCTTTTTCATCTCAATTCAGTCTAATAATGGTTCAGTGATTATGTTTTGTGGAAATATTGTCTATAAGATGTAATGGCCACCTATTATTTAACTTTGTGCCAATGACACAGGCTTTAAAAAGTAACGACCAGGTTACAAAGAGGCATGACATTGGCCAAATGCAATAGAGAATGAGGTGTCAGAAGATGTTGGCTATAGCAAGGTAATCAATAAGACTGAATTGATTCACCTGAGCCTACTATTACCTCTATTGGCTTTCGGTTAGTAGGATTAATATCTGTTTTCATGTAATGATGTGCATTTACACAACTCCCTATGTATCCAGACTAACCATCTGCTCCTCTGCCTCTCTGAAGCACTTATGTTTGGCCGGGTGCCTGACGGAGCACTTGCTTCAAGACACGGTATCCAGGAAGACAGTGATCCAGCCATGAAGATAGGCATTACTTTTGAGTAGCTGTCTATAAGTCAGTCAGTCTTCCAGACATTCAGGAGATGCATCTCAGCCACTCAGGACACCATTCTATAAATGAGCCATCCATCCTGCCAGTCAGATTATCAACCAACGATACTGACAGGACAAACGGGACACAGATGTGAGGCCACATCAATCATCTCTACTCTAATCAACATTGTTTCATCAAGTATGAATTCGGTGACGTGTCGTGCTAATTCTGTGGAGTTTGTAACATACGTAAAAAGCAGAGATTAATAATGACTGGGGTGTGCCCAGTGTGTGATACATGCCAGGCATAGAGGTGGATTAAAGAGTAATGGCTCTTGCCCGGGTCATGTGGGTATGTACACAATACACACACGGGTCTCTGCTTGCTTGTGATGTCAGAAGCCATTGCATAGCATGCTATGGAGCACATTCGCGACAACTGGGGAGAGAATAAGTTGCCCTGGGTCATCCACAAGCTCGTCTAGTGCCAGCAAAGTGAATCAGGTCAGGAGCCCTTCGTGGTTAGTGCGCTGTGGTTGGTCAGTTCAGCTGACCTCATGGTTGATAAGATCAAGTTGATCACAGCATTAGAGTCAGATTACTTTGTCTACCAGCAACTTGTTCGCAAATTATATAAGATTAATTCTCAACTGTCCGAGCAACTGCTACTATATACTCCAGTACTTTAACGTGTTTGAATACTGCTGCTGCTTCTCCTACTTGCTCTGTGATCATTCCCACTATTCCTACCGCTATTCTGCCAATGCCGCTACTTCTACGTCTTCTGTTGCTTCAACTCTTAGATGGTGGGTTGCAGTGAATCCTGAGAAAAAAAAGATCTAAAGTTGTTTGATTTTATCCTCCAGTACATCAAGCAAGGTTTCGTATGTCCCTGAACACACCAACATCAATAAACTAGTTTCTATATCATGTGGAACATGCAAAGAATGCTAGAATGTGCTGAAGCTTCTTGTTTTTTTACTATATGTGGAGCAAACTACTCGCCAGAGGTTTTTAGTCATCACCACTACGTCTAATCTGTTAAAGGTTTAACTTTGGATGCGCCTGATCTGAAAGTGATCCATTGTTTTCTGCATGTGATTTAAATAATATTTTGAGATCATTATATAACTTGTGTTTTCTGTCCAAAGAGACCAGAGTTGAGGGATTATGTTGCGTAATCAGTCTCCACATTAGAATGCTGTCAGAAGAATATCCTATATGTTTTCTCTCTCACATGAATTATTGATAACTACGATACCACTTGAAAAAGGTAATGTGCTGCAATAATGTATGCTTGCCAAATGATCAATAGGGACACAATATGGTGAAGATATTTGCTGAAGTTGGAACAATCACATTTTTTTGTTTTTATTTTCTTATTTCTGTTTTTGTTTAAAGGCTCAGTGAAGGTAAAGGTTATTAGTGTTATAATTAGCATACAAGTATAAACTGGTAGTGCTGTCAACAATCATTACCACCCTTGTCATAATCACTTGATGGTTGGTGTGACACCTGAAAGAGCAACTTTACTGAGCAACAGTTAAAATGATGCAATTTTCTTGAATTGTGTTTTTTGCAGCAACAGATATGAACTCATGTCAGCGCTGTATGAATAGCTGACGTCGTGTGGTTTCCCCTCGCGCTCAGTCGATGGATAGTGTGAGTTTGAAGTTGTACTAAATGCATCTACCACCTACTCCACTCAACCACCCAGCCACTATATGAATCACTGTTCATCACGCTTTACTCTAGTAAAGTAAGTATTTTCCGTCTTTCTATGGTCCAAGCCTTGTTGGTTTCACACACACACACACACACACGGACACACACACGCGCGCACACACGCAAAAGAAAGAAAAAGAAGGCGGTCGCAAAATGATATAATTTAAAAATGATACCGCACTCAAAAGGTCACTGGTATACTGTCCATTGATATGATATAGTATTTGTGCACTTCTCCCTTCAGTCTCTCTTTTTTTTTTCTTCTCGCCATCGCTTCTCCTCCACCTCCTGAAGTAAACGCGTCACCATCTCCATCAAACAGATACATATGTTGTTAATATACAAATTGCTGTCGAGACCGCGCAGTGTGTCTTGAAAAAGTGCCTTATTTCGGTTCATGCAAATGCCCCACCTCGTCCTTCCTCTTCACTCTCCCTAAAAAACTCTTCAGGTTTTTTTTCTAACTGAGCGATTCTGAGGCGGGCGCAACCGCACTAGAGGCAAAGTCAAGTCGTGCTGGACTGGCGCGATATCCTCGCACGGTTCGCAACTAAAAGAAGACCTGACCCGCATTTAATCATGCATTTAAATGATGGAATATGCTGATTTTAAAAGTTGACCAGGGATTTTTAGTTGTGGGGTGCTTGCGAGGCATGGCTTTCCTTTTAACTTGCTTATTTCTGTCTTGGTGAGTATGGAAACTCTTTTCTCCGCACGTTCTCCGACTTTTACGCACGGGAACCAAAGACCGTGGATTGACGTGCATTTGATACACTCTGTAATTTCCAGCTGTTTAATCATCTGTTGGAATGAGATTTCATTCGTGCATATCTTACTTTAGTTACAGTGTGAGCAGTGTTTGGGGAAATAAGCCCGGCGAAAATATCTATTTGGATAACATCACGCGCATATTGGATAGATTACTGGACGGCTATGACAACAGGCTGCGACCTGGATTTGGAGGTATGCTAATGACATATGATAATTTATACAATATTGCCTGATTTATTATTGGATCATTGTGTCTTTTCTCAGGAGATAAAGTTTTACTCCAGCAGCTCTGCATGTGCCTCATTTTCATCCAGCATTCATACTGTAACGCTTCAATATTTGACTGCATATGATAACACTACAACTCAACTCAGTTTGAGAATCAGCTGAAATCAATTGCATGTTCATTTTTTTTTATAGACTATGCATTACATATATCTTTGCTTTTCACTGCTTTATACATTGAAACAAATGGTCAAATGTCTGTACCAAAGTTGTTGTTTTTGTCTCTATCAAATCAACTACTTATCCTCCTGTTGTAGGTCCAGTGACAGAGGTCAAAACTGACATCTTTGTCACCAGCTTTGGACCCGTTTCAGATGTTGAGATGGTATGTAAAGCATGCTGACCCCCCGAAACACTCTGTGCGCATCGTCATGGCTCTCCCAGCCTTCATTATTCCAGCATTTGGGCAGGACGTCATTAGTGCAGCTTAGGATTTTAATCTGGTTGACAATCCCCCGTCAGGGAGGGAGAGAGAGATGTGGCTGATGTTGGGACGGGATAGGTTTGCTCTGTGTGTCATGGGATAGGCTGAGCGCTGTAGGTCTGTACCCTGTTCAGGCTTTAGCTTTCACGGCATCTAAAGCCCACTTGAACTGCCATGTGATAGGCTAGTTGCAGCTCTAGGGATGCATGCAAGGCTCTTCAGGGCAGCATGGCCACCCATTTGATCTAACAGCATCCCGGACTGTATGTTGGCTCTAGATAGATTAAACTGTCTTCATGTTCAATGATTGCAACATCAATCAATCAACTACTTTACTTGGTTTTCATTAATGGCAGTCCATAGAGAATATGATGAACATGTACATGTTGCAAATTATGTTTTTTTGTCTTGGTATCTGTTTGAGTTGCATTGAAATCATTTAATATCTAGAATGAAGAACACTTTTGAGAAGATGACAGTATGTCTGTGTCACACATATACTTGTATCTAAAACTATGAACTTTAATATCCACATATCCACAATAATAGAATAGTCCAGAAATGGAAAGACATATACATAATTATATACATATAATCAAAGGACTACCAACCAAAAACATGGCTCATGCACAAAACCATCTGCCATTTTCTCCGGGGGTAGTAAAGATAGTAGTGGCAGGAGCAGAAGCAGCACCGGCAGTGGGATTGGTAGTAGTAGCTGTGGTAGTAAATAAATCCTCAACCCACACTCTAACATCCATCCAGGAATACACCATGGACGTCTTCTTCCGTCAGACGTGGATTGACGAGCGGCTGAAATTTGAGGGCCCCATCGAGATCCTGCGGCTCAACAACCTGATGGTCAGCAAGATCTGGACGCCGGACACCTTTTTCCGGAATGGCAAGAGGTCGATCTCTCACAACATGACCACCCCCAACAAGCTGTTCCGCATCATGCAGAACGGAACTATCCTCTACACCATGAGGTAACAGTGCTGGACGGTGAGCTCCAAACCAAGCCAAGACCGGAATAGAGCACAAGCCTGGAAACCAAATCAAACAAACAAGCATCCAAGAATATGCACAGACATGAAATGAAAACGAGGCGTGCCATTCCAAAAAAAAACAAGATATGTGCCATCCGATATTGAAAACAGGCCTGGAAAGTGATTCAAACAAACATGACTCCAGCTTGGTTCCAATGTAGCATTAAAAAAATACGTTACGGATGGCACAAAAACAGATTTAGAAAATGATTTGATTATTTGAGTGGTATTTTAAACACTGAGTGAATAAGTTCAAGATCTTTATTTAATCAACATTGTTAACTTGTTATTTGCCAGGTGGTTCAGTTAAATGATTCTCTCCTCTCTGTACTTTTATTTTATTTATGTATTTCTTTTAGTCAGCCATTGTACTGCATGGCACCACAATGACTGGTTTCAGTAATTGCTTAGCAGGCAACAGTGTATCAAATATCAATATTAAACACTCCTTTCAACTCTTCTCTATTCTGACAGATTAACTATAAATGCAGAGTGTCCCATGCGTCTGATGAACTTCCCGATGGACGGCCACGCCTGCCCGCTCAAATTTGGGAGCTGTGAGTTTGTTTTTGTTAAGGTCTCACAGATGTTGTCACTCTCAGATGATCACTCTGTCACCGAGTAACTGACCGTCTGAACGCGTTTGAAATGTCTCAGACAGTAGGTTACATTTGGGGAACTGTAAAAAAAAATCAAAAAAATCTATTCCAGTCTTCCTTATCCGATAAAACTGTCAAGCAAAAAGGTTTATGAAAGGAAAATGTAAAAGTTATCTTCTCATTTTGCATCAGCAATAATATCACAGCCACCTACTTGCCCCTGCAATCTTGAATGAGGTTTTCGGATAATGCTTCAGTTGATTGCTCGGTTGTTTCATTATTCATTTTGCAAGTTTGTTTTTCACGGTTACTTGTTTGTGTGCTTATTCCGTTTATTATATTATTTTCATAAATCTATTTTAGTTAATGCTATTTGAATACTTATTTGTTAAGAATGTAGATAATAAAGTCCGCTTTGAAAGCCAGAAACATATTTTGTCCCTTCGCAAAAAAAGAAATATAAAAAGAAATCTTCAGAAGGTGGATGTTAGTTTGATCACGGTTGTCGTTCATCCGGTCCAGATGCTTACCCCATCAGCGAGATCGTGTACACGTGGAAGAAAGGTCCTCTGTCCTCTGTGGAGGTGCCAGAGGAATCGTCTAGTTTGCTGCAGTACGACCTCATCGGTCAGACGGTGTCAAGCGAGAGGCTGAAGTCCAACACAGGTGAGGAGAGATTCTTAGAAATATGCTCAGAATTGTGCTGTGCAATATGCAGTCTGTGCTTATGTTAATATATAACCCTTCAGGTCACCATTTCACAGCTCTTTGTTTATTTGTGTATGTGATGTGTGACGTGTTCTTTACGAGGTTTCTCTGGGATGAGATTGTATCTTGTGTAATACATTACTAGAGATATTATTTCAAACCAACAGTTATTCAAAAAGATACAATCATGTTACTCAAATCATTTATATACTATGTGTGTGTCTATGAATTACTGCTGTCCCACCATTAGAGATACAAATGTCTTTGCTGTTTACTCTCTCAGGTGAATATGTCATCATGACAGTCCATTTCCACCTGCAAAGGAAGATGGGCTTCTTCCTGATCCAGACATATATTCCCTGTATTATGACCGTCATCCTGGCCCAAGTCTCTTTCTGGATTAATAAAGAATCAGTTCCAGCGAGGACGGTGTTTGGTAAGATTTCTTTTAATTTTCCAGTTGAAGTTTCAAGCCTGTTTTAAAGGGAGAAGGGAAATCAATTTCTGCACATTGTTTTCCTGCTGGGATGGATATTTTTAATTTTAGCAGCCAATATTACAATAAAATGACTTGCAAATACCAGATTGTTTTTCTTATAGCCATTTCAGTTGTTATTTTACAAAAGAGGAGTATAATATTTTATAAAATGTAAATCACGTCAGTTCACTGAGTTGAACAGACATTTCTAAAGCTGTGCCCCTGACGGATCATCTAGTACGCAATGCTTGTAGCTCTGATGAGTCAGATGAGGTTTGTAAGAGTTTTCACTCAGTTTTCACCTCTAAAAAAAAGTATCAAAAACTCAAATAAATATGTATCAACTCTCCCACTGCTCGACCCCAGTGTGAGCTTTAAGCAAGCATACCTATCGCTATTTTGCTGCGCTCTGATTGGTTTGGACTGCACGGAGAGGTCCTTAAAATACAGCATTCCTGCGAGAGAACAAAGACAGACACAGTCAGCAGAGTGCGTGTTCACCTTTTCTTCATTATCTCCATTCTTCTGTCACTGCGGTGGAGCTGAATTAATTGGGAATAAATGTCCTTTTTGAAAATTGGTCATGCAAGGGCAGTGAGAGTGAGGATGTTTACTTGGCCCTCTTCCGAGCACTCACAGGTTCCGCTCGGTCACATTACATTACGCTACAGTTGCCACCGAGCTCTAGCCTCGGGAGCAGAGAGGGTGAGAGACACTGAAGAGAGACAGAGCAAATGAGACCGAGAGGAACGAGAGACGAGAAGACGGAGACAAAGCGGGGGGGGGGGGGGGAAACATGGGGAAAGTGTGTGAAATTCCCCTCCTATAATTCTTTTTCCCCTTACGTTCATTTCTTACAACAAGCTGCAGCGGCTGAGCGGAGTGACATTGTTGTATAGATGATGGTTCCTCTAGTCTGTGCGTGTATTGGGAAGTGAGCCAGCGCTTCAACGAGCCTGCCCGCGTCTTCAGAGAATAGATCCCAATTATTAGTGTTAGCATGAAAGTTGAAGCCCCCGTGCGGAAAGCACATCTGTGGAAACTCATCAACCTCTCTCGTCCTGCTGTTTTCGTTTCACCCCAGTATTGGGTATCGGATGAAAAGAAAACACCAACTATTCATTCTCTGGATTTGCTGTTGTTAAAAATGACTTTCGGGCAAATCAAGGGAGCGCTGGGTATTTTAGAAGAGGTTGTAGAGCAAAAATCAAATATCACATATTCAATGTTTCTTCGTAGCCAAACTTTATCTTCCAATAAAGTATGTATCATGAATTTCAGCACCATCCTTATGAGGTCTTAAAAGTACTGGTAAAAAAAAAAAAATCAAATTGCAAAAAGAAAGCCGTTATCTGATTTGTTTAATTAATACTCTCGATGGTGCATGTGTGATGGAACGTCGGAAACCAGGGAAAAGAGAAGACACATTATCGTATGGATGTGATCCACCCGGGCAGAACATTAAGTCATCGTATGTTGCGCTCGGGATTGTCAACAACCTCTCTAAAAGCTGAAAGTCCCTTGAGCACAAGTCTCACAGACTTAATTGAGTGTGCCCTAATTTGTACCTTGCTTCCTTTTTTCCATGTAAAAGCACATAAATGCCCTAAGCATTTAATTTCTATCCTGTCTTTATACTTCATCCCCCTCCCTCCTACACTCTTTCTTCCTTTCTCTTTCTCTTGCCTTTCCCTCCTACCCTGACAGGCTTTTCTTTCCATTCCCCTCCTCCCCTTCGCAGCCATTTAACTTGCGCTTGAGCTTGAGACAGTCGGCGTTGACTGGCTTTCGGAGGAGGTTGTATTTGAGAGCTACTTCTCTAGTGTTGTGTAGAGTATACTTTTGATACATTATGGGGTGCATTAACTCCCCCATAAGTTCCTACGCTGCGAATGAAATGTACACGACTGCAGTGCACATTTGCTAAAAGCACGAGCTGCGTCATCCAATGGCCCCCCATTCCACTGCTTGTTTTGAAAGTGAATTAGAAATGTACTTTGTTAATGGGCCATGAAACGAGTTTGTTCAATGTCAGCATCTGTATCTGACTTAACAGGGTTTGAATATGGGAAAGACGGAGGAAAATCCTTTCCTACTGATTAAGAGACATTATTCCAGAGGCAAAAATTGCACTTCGTATTTTTGTTTTTGTTGTGTTTTGGTAGTTTTGACACTTCAAAAGTGCCCCGAAAATGCACCTGCCATGGACCTTTTGTGTTCATTCCAAACTGTCATGTATCCAAGGGAATTCATGAACGGCCTGCATTCTCAGATCTATACGTTGTTGTTCTTAGTTTGACACACTGGCTCAAAAGGATCTTTGCACTCTGAGCCAAGGCCAGAAGTTGAGAGGAACTTTTGACCGACTATGAAAACTCTTAATTCAGCTGAGAAAGATATCAAAAACAATGTTGCTCTTCACTCAATTTATGCATACCTTTTGTTTGTTTTTTTCCACAACTCCGTAGTTCAGTCTGTTTATCCTTTCCTATCTGACCCATAGCTTCTATTGTGAGGTACTTATTAGCAGATAAACAAATATTAGCAAATGCTTTGTGGCTCGTGTCTGGGTCATCTTATTGGATGGCTTTCTGGAGAATGTTTACAGATTTTTGGTTTAATATTGGCGCGCCAGTGCAGGGCCACGGGTTAGTCTGCTTATGGACGGATTAGCTTCCGCTCAAGTGACTTTTTGGCAAAGCTTGCTGGGCAGAAATGCCACATGGCCGGACCTTCTAGTTATATGACATCGAACCGAGTTGCTGCCATGTGTCAAAGATAATCCATGGGAAAATCAATTGTGTACTCATCACTACAATTGACTTTGAATTTTTGTGTTAAATGTAATTACATTTCATGCTGTCCTCGTTATACTTTATATGTTTTCATAATTATTTTTAGACAAGAAACAAGATTTCTTTATTTTAACATTCCTCCTGTCAAAAGCATAATACGGGACTAATAAACTGCCTTCAGGTTCAATTAGATTTTTTGCAGTTTACACGCATATTTAAAAGTCTAATAAGGATCTGTCTATTGGAACATTTTAATCAACATAAAGCACTCAATCCAGAGCTTCAGTTTTTCTGTAATTAGGTTGTGCATGCCATGGTATTTAGACATGAGTAGACATAAAAACTAAAATGTAGCCCCTTTTTAGAGGAGGCAATAATTGGCATCTACACATACAAGTTCTATTTCTATCTCATGCACCTGTGAATCTTGTGCATTCACAAACGAAGCCCTCAGAAAATCCCTTTATCATGGTGTTGATCGCTGTCCGACCTGTAAGTCAATGATTAATTATGGTACATGTCAAGACTTCACTCGGGAGTATAGCTTTGAATCATTCTGCAGCATTTTGGTCTAATAAAAACTGAAACCACGAGGGATTCAACTGCTATCATCTCGGCAATGCTGACGTGATCACACGTTATTTGCCAGATGGTATATCTTACTAAGATAATTAAAATTGATTTTTTTTTTCGAAAGAGATGCTGCAGTTTTGTTCGTCACTTAAATGATGAACAAATAATTCCATGAGCAGCCCTGATATGATCTATTGATTTTATGAAAAGGTACTCTGAAGTGAAATGGCAGACTGAATGGTAGCTGCTTACCTTTATGTTGCTTATATCATTACATTTGTTTACATTTGTGTGTAAAGTGTTTATGTGCCTGTCCGAATAAAGCTGATTGCAATGGCCTCTCATAATCAAACCTCTATATTGTTATGTATTGACAAACATGCAGGTGTAAACTAATATTTATGGTTCCGTGAAACAGAATAATATAAACCAGCATGCAGACATTTCTCATTGTTCTTTATCTTTCTTTATTATTCTGCCACATTACTATTCACAACACAGAGTGCAGTTCATGGTAAATAGCCCTCCTTATATTAAAGAATATTGTATTTTTAAATTGTCATAGTCTTGACTATGTGTGTGCAGATATAATTGTTAATTAGTAAGGTTTTGGTATGGCAGGCATATTTGTTGGAGAAAAAAAAAGGAAGCTTTTTTCATATTCTTTTTCAAAATATCCAAAGCAAAGCTAACAGCCCGCAGGCTCCCGGCCCATATTTATCTAAAATACATGAGAGTGTTACCGCTCTTATCCTCTGACTCTCTGATAATCATATTTTTAAAAGGTCTGAATATTTAATTTAGACAAAAAACTTTTCAACTAACATACTACCACAGTATACTATGCCAGTAAACACAACAATATCAAGCCAAGTGCTATAGGATGATAAGATGTACCGAGAGCAGTGCACTCATAACCTCTGTCTCCTCCCTGCATCCAGGTATCACCACGGTCCTGACCATGACAACACTCAGTATCAGCGCCCGCCACTCCCTCCCCAAAGTTTCTTACGCCACGGCCATGGATTGGTTCATCGCCGTTTGCTTTGCTTTCGTTTTCTCCGCCCTGATTGAGTTTGCGGCCGTCAACTACTTCTCCACCCTGCAGGCCAACAGGGAGCTGAGGAAAGCAGCAGCCATGAAGGCGGCGGCTCAGGAGGCGGCAGCTGCAGCTGCCTCACCGGCTGCAGCCGCGGGGAACGACGGAGAGGTTTCCTCTGTAAGTATTGCCCCAGTGTTTCACACGTGTTATGCTTACATGCCATAACACATCAGCTCTGGCTCCAGTTCAAATGTGTGGAAACTCACTAAACTGTCAACTCAAAGAAAGGAAAACAGGTTTTCAGAATATGTGGTTGTCAAAATGCATATGTTACGTATAGCCATGCGCCATGTAACGTGTTCATCAGTCAGAGTGATAGGTAGGATGGAATAATGCTACAAATACCAATACCAATACTTGTGCTTTTTTCTCTCTATTTCAAACTCTGTAAACATCACTTATAGTTTCCATTCAATTGTCAAGCAAATTTTTAAGCGACCTTTAAAAGTGTTGCAAAAAAAAACTAATGTTCTGTTTCAATTGGCCAAGTTTTAAATGTTCTTGTATGTCGGCTGATATTGGCCATGTTTCATGTTGTCTGCGGATGAAGACAATATACATATTTTTCAGGTCATGTGAGTCAAAATGTTTCGCTGACTCAGCTCACATCTGGCACAGATGATTCCACATTCCATTTATTTCCGTTTTATCGAATGTTGTCATTTACTTATGCCATTCTAATGATACTTGAATAAAATACTGTAATGTATATACTGTGTCGAAGTAATTAGGATAATTAAGATCATTATTCTCTGTGTCACTTTCCGTCTCGTCTTATTAATGTGGTGTACATGCAGAGGTAGGATTACTTACTGCAGTTTCTGTGATAAATGATGATCAGTGCTGATGCTGCATTCACAGGAAAGGAAAAGGGCTTCACTTGGCCCCATTACATGCCTCTCCATCTCTTCATCAAACCATTCCACTGGCTCCGCCACAATTCTGTCTTTTTTCTCAAAAATCTCAACTGAGCTGCCAAATAACATAACTCTCCGCAGGGCTTTTTAACTACATTTGCTAAAAGTTTGTCAACATTTCAGTACTCGTTGTTCGTAGTGATGAGCTGACTACAAACACTACGTACACACCAAGGATGAAGCATCGCTCTCACATTAAGAGTCAGTGAAGCACCCGCAGAAAGGCATAGTTTTAGTATCAGCTGCCCTTCGCTATCTATATCGGCCAATTTCTGGAATTTTATGCACTAACAAAAAGCTGTTCCTATTTGCATTGTAATGATGCAGATTCCACCAACAATATGCTCCTCATGACTTATTCGTCTGGTTGGACTGACATATAACTACAATAATATTGATTTGTCTGGTAATGATTGTCATTTGGGTGCAAGGTGTTAACCCAAATGAGGGAGAATAATGCCTGTTCTGAAGTTGGATACTATTCTGGATGTATATATGTAATCCGTATGTCACTATCATCTCTCAATATATCATCTCTATTTCACGGGCCCTTTTCATCTTTCTGGTTCTCAGTTGTTGTTGTTGTTGTCTCTCGCTAAACAAGTCTCTATTTCTCCTCCTGCCTGTCTTGTTGTGTTTGTCTCTCTCCTTCTGTCTGAATCCATTCTCAGATGTTTGCTTTTATATAAAAATTTCAATGTTCTGCTCTTAATTTTTTCTCCAATTCCAATTATCTTTATTAGCATAACGTGTAAACACAGCTGTGTTGCAAAGCCGTATGAAATGAAAAGTGGATCGAGTAAAAGAAAGCAATTATAAATATAATACGAACTGGTGAACAGATATCAACAGTGAACATTAAAGCAAATTATTCAGGTGTGACTTGTTCAAATAAATTAATGTCACATGCTCTATATGTGTTGATTGCATACACCACACATACACGTACTGTATAGGTTTTTAAAGGGCTGACGTATGTTGACAGGCAACTTGTCATTGCTCTGTCTGGCCTTGTGGCAGCAGGTACCAAACAGCAGAACAGAAAATTACATTATCATTTTTTTTCATCATTATTAAACCCTGAACTTTACTCTCTTTAGCAAAAACTCTGATATTTATCTGTTGTGTATTTGGACACAAAACAGATAAATGTGGCAGCGGTCCTCTGGTGGCTTTCATCATATCATAGACCAACTTCTTGCACTCTCCGGTTCATTGTTGTTAACGCTCCATTTTGTTTCCGATTTTGCTTCCCTGCAGATGCGTATCATTTTCTTGTATCATTCCACCAGTTCAACATCTTTGTTGAGAAATTGGTGCTGCGTGGTTTTCTTTTCTTTTCTCCATTGTGGACTGCACTTTCACATGGCACTGATGATTCAAGAGAGGTGTATGACTGTGACGGATTTAGATGGTGTGTGTTATTTTCACATCACTCGTGGAGAATTTCTACTTCAGGACATTCCTGTTCTTCCTTCAGATCTCTTTACCCACCTATTCACTAATGTGCTTATTTGCAGTCACACATGCAGCATGTGCAATGTAAACAGAGCACACTGTACCGTGTTCTCTTTCATCATCTGCCCCGTCCCAGACCAAGTCGTACTCTCGCCTATCTAATCCTTGCATTCATCCCCCTTTCCTTTCTTCACCCTTAAACACATGCACACACACACACACTCTCACACACAAAACTGCACTAACGTGTAACATTATGATTCTTTTTGTGCCTCTTCTCTAGCCCCCTGCGGCGCTCTTTATTTGAACCCTCTATCCTTGACTCTCTCTCTCTCTCTCTCTCTCTCTCTCTCTCTCTCTATGCACGCACACATCTCTTGGCCATCCCTCTTTTGCCTTTTTTCCTCTCTTTTGGCCTGAATGTGCTGTCCACATATACACACACTGACATCTCCACTTTATCCACGCCTGTCCTCAGAGCCCCACACAAGAACGCACGTCCGCACATAATCTGCGGTACACACTCAAACCCACATACAGGCCTGTGTGTGTACGTATGCACACACGTAATCTTCAGCAATTTATGCCCCCCCACATCCACACAATTCACTCATCACTCTATATGACGCCTTATCCATCCATCCATCTACAGCATATCTATCATCAATCCATCCCTCTCTCCCAGTCCTCTATTCTGCCCTGTGACTGTGTGATAACCACAGAGTGACACGAGGAGACAGCCAGTGGCTCCGTGAACGATGTTGTTGCAGATTATGTAAGAGCCATAGATTAAGGGAATATCCAGCAGATCACTGCGGGCTCACATGAAGGAGGGCAGCCAGTCGAGTGGGGGCTGAGAAAGCTGGCCCAGTCCGTTTTGTGTGGCGCAAGATGGAGAGATGGATGTGAGGGACCAGTGGGGTTTGTTTTTGTGTTGCGTTTGTAAGAGAGAGATACACTGAGCGAAAGAGAGAGTGGGAGGGATGCATCATGGAAAATGACTGGCTTTCAACAAATATGTAGGAGGAAAGACTCTTTATTACACAGAGAAAAGGCACCAAAAAAAACACAATGGTGTATCGTTGGGGATAGAAATAGCCACCCAACAGTCACGCCGGCAAACACTACCTGTTATGACTGTCAGGTAAAGCCTTCACAGGAACGAACACCTCACAGCAACAAGATAATTGTTTTGTTTAATGAGTTAGATATACAACTGTAAACACAAAGGGGAAAGGGGGTGCTGCATGCGTTTTCTGTGGATTGTGTGAGTAGGCGGAGCAGTATGTGGTGCAGGAAATAAACAGAAAATAAAATATTGGTGGGAGGAAATACGGGAGAACACAGAGAGTAAGAGAGAGAGAGAGAGAGAGAGAGAGAGAGAGAGAGAGAGAGAGAGAGAGAGAGATTTATCCATCGGGACAGGTTTGATTTTTCCAGCATTTTGTCCAGTGTCCGGATAATTTGTCATAACATTTCATGTACTGTACATAAAGTGTACATAACTGTGGAGTTTTCTTGTTTGTCCCACAATACGGTTTGTGTATCCTTGAGGCCGGCCACTTTAACTGTACTGGGATCAGTGGAACAGGTTGAAAGCCACAGCCCCCTTTATGTTAATTAGGCTGTGTTGCATGGCTTGCGTGCACATACTCGTTTGCATTATTGACCTCTGCAATCAGCAGGAAAGGGTACTCGGTCAACCACCTGCTCATGCATGTTACCATGTGTCCCCGCTTGTGTCCTGTTAGAGAACCAGTGGGAATTAAAATGTCCTAATGCTCATCAGAAAGTGCCCCACAACAACACTAGTGAACAGTGGAAAAGCTCCACTGGGTATCTTTAGTCTTCATACAAGTTTAAGAATTTTATATTTATATGTTTGTCGGGATTATTAGTGATACAATATGGATAGGCTACATTCATAGTGTTGTTATTAATCTCATACAGAATCTCAGCACACATACATTACTCTGTGACTTGGTAATGCATTAAGGGTGCATCAAAATGTTCTTTTTTTCTTTACTTGCTCTCTTCAAAGGTATTTTCATGATTTCGCATGATGCCATAACCAACGTTTAAATCCGACATTCTCGCACGCCCGCGGCCTAGCAGACTTAACATTCGCTCAGCAAAGCAAAGGAGTAGAGCAGTGTCTGCTGAAATGTTGGACTAAAATATTATTTTTGCCCTGAGCGACCACTGTATCACTCCGAATAGAGAGAATGTTTGACTTTTCCTCTGAGCTTTGTGTAAGGGAGACCATATGACCGCAAATGGGGTTGTGTTATCACTTGTGTTTTTGGGATGCCTTATCATTTTTTTATAGTTCCCTTTTGGGCTAGTCACATGGGAAGCTTGTGGTTAATATTAGACCAGGGTTCAGCTAAGAAGAAGAAGAGCATGATTTGTCAGAAAAGTGTTTTTTTTTCTTCTATTTTTCTTGGATGTATACAAGCCAGTAGGTTTTATATTATTATTTATATTATGAATGCAGTGTAATATTTAGAGGATGTTTATTTGTAGCTGATGATCAGGTAATATTTCCCTTTTCAGCTTTATTACATATTGTACTGGTTCAAGTGCTTAATAATTAATATAATGGCACAGAAACCCAAATTCATGAAATACTCTTTGTTTTATTTTGAATCCCGACTGCTCCTTTTTATTCTCTTACTTTCTAAAACTAAACAATGGAAGTAGAGTATCATTGCTGATGTATTCAGGATATGTACTGCTTAATACTTGCTTCAAATATATTAACACATTCATACATACATATCCCCACCACTTATGATCATCTATAAGTGTATACACACCCACTCAACACCCACTTAGATGGACCTCCATGCTCTTTCACCCATAGCATAACGGTAGCACACATTTAAAGTGACCTTATTTTACACACTCGCACCTACCCATACATAATGAAACACACTTGCATGTAGCTCCCACCCACACAAATCAATACCCACACCCAAACAAACATCCATCAGTCAGTCAGTCAGCGCCCATCCTCCCAGAGTCAAAGTGGTTCTGTTGAAATCCTCAGCAGTGGATAAAGAGAAGAGGAGCTGATCCCTCTGGGATTTGACCAGGAAGAAGCCAAACAAGCCTGTTGTCATTACCAAAAATAGCCTATCGGATCAGCTGTGCATAGTACACCGCGCAGACAGGGCATGCATAAAACGTGTAGGATCTTTGACAGCAACGGGAAGCATCATAGTTCTATAGAAGCTGCAGCCTGGTGTTGTTACAGTTCCTGACACCAGCTTGTTACAACAGAAAACAATAGACCCTGAAGACCAAATTCCACCGAGGTTAAACGTACAAATGGGCAGTTATTCAACAGCAGGAAGTACCTAACTCACACATAGGGGCAGCAATGGTAATTGAGGGATGAGTAAGCTTTGCGCTGGGTTGACCAGCTGTTGGATCGCCAGGACCCACAGCCCCTGACTCACAGCCCCTCCCCACGGTCTTGTTGCTAAATCCCAATCCAATGTTTTTTTTCATCCCTCATTCCTCCCATAGACCTTTCACAGTGCCCTCGTGCATGTTAAGTCCTGATGGTGTCAAAGGTGCTATGCTGATACAATTGGTGTGCTCTAGATTGGAGCCCCTTCTCACACTAATAAAGATAATTAGATTTCTTTCTTTTTTTTCTTCTCTCTCTTTGTCCCTTTGTACTTGTCAATTAGCAGTACTATACCACAGGAACTAATTATATTGTGTTTTAAGGGTACCATTGATCATTATTAAGTTGTATGGTTTACCGAAGAAGAGAGAATATGTTTTTAGTATCATATGTAGCCAAGCCTTGCATCATACAACACCCTCTACCCATAGACATTCATGTTTTTTTCTTCATTTAATGTTCCCATGGTTACATGGTTTTACTCATGACATCGGACCTTCATACATAATTGCAATGAGGATGACTCAATTTAATCAAATCAGCAGAGCTGTTGCGTGAATTGTACATCTCAAAATGGCTGCCTTTCAACGACTGATGTATTTGTTGTGAAGATGAGCGTCAGGATAAAGTCCTATTACTACAACATAATTGAATGCTTGAATACACAATTTGTTTTATTGTGAATGTATTGTTGGGTTAAACCATTGCATTTGCAAACATTTCATGTTTTGGGATATGAATAACTTGTAGTTGTTACATTTTAAGATTGGCCAACATGCATTTTTGGTAGAGTCCCAGTTTGAAGCTGGACAAGTCAGTGAACTATGTATGAAGTATATTTTCTCCACACTGTGGTGAACATTATTCTGTTAATATATGATTTACTTCAGAATCATAAACCTGTTTTGGTGAATAGTTCAGGAAAACTTGATAAGCACATGTGGCATACACTTAACATTAATGGTTGTTGTGTCTTTTTTCAATTGATTTGGACCCTAAGGTTCTTTTATGAGTCTAACCTTCCTCTCCATGGATGACAAAAAGGACAGGGCCTCCTTTGGTATACATGGTAAACACATGGGTTAAGCGAATAATGAGCTTCAGGTGGTTGCTTCTGCACCATGTGATGAAGCTCTCTATAAGTCCTCTGTACTTCGCTGTGAATTATCCACTGGAATCATACGTGTCTACAGTGATACCTTTTATTAAAGATATAATATGTACTAGCATTGTCGGTTGTGTTTTGCAAACACCTCCTCTTCTGCTCAACTAGGGAGCAAGTGAGCAAGAGAGAGAGAGAGTGTAGCAGTGGTAGAGGGAGCTAGAAAGTGAATGGGAAGAGGCCTGTGAGGTCTGTGAGCCTAAGTACACTATAAACAGTCTTGCAATCATATGTCTATATGACAATATGCTAAATATTTGATTATTATGTTTTCTTTATGGAGAGAAAATGTATAAATGTTCTATACTGCTCATCTCCATAATAGCTTAATGGAGATACTGTTAGGTCCATTGATGCTGTATACCAATAACTTTGTTATAGAGTGTAACTGTGTACAATGTATATGGCACTTCAGATACAGTAATTTATAGAGTTTTCTTTGTTTTACTTTCAGTGTCTCTCTCACTACAGGCAACACTGTGTTCATTGACCCCATTTCCAAGATGTATTCTCCCTTTCACTCTATACACGTACTGTAGCCGATTTACAACTAACTGAGATCACACTAGTGTAATGAAAGCTGATGAGGCATAGCAATAACCATGTGTCAATATACTGCAAGTCTCTTTTGTTTAAGATGTTTTGTTTGCTTTCCATAACTGTATAAATCTTCATGGAACAGGTTGATTGAAATGACGTCAAAAGGAAAATGCAATATTATGGATTTCCTTTGTTGGGCTTAATTGCTTGTGGTACTCATTTCCCACATGCACTGATCAACTAACAGCCGTGTAATTATGGCAATAACATCAGGATAATTTGATTTATTTAATAAAAATATATATTTTCTGATATGAATACATTTGAACAAGTCGTCCCTTTTAAACAGTTTGTACTACAGTATCAATATTTTAGCACCTAACATATGATGATTTTATGACTCTGGAAACAGCACTGCACCCGTTTCATTATTAATACCCTCATATTACATAATGCACTATTCTCTTTAAAGTCAGTTTCCACAAAACCAATTATATACATATACATAATGTTCCCTCTCCAAGGTGGATGCCAGCAGTGTGCTGAAGAAGAGGATGAACTCTGCCCCAGTGTTTGACCGCCCTGCCAAAACATTTCCCAATCCACCCGTCAATGCCCAAGCCTTCCTGCAGCAGGGTTCAGCGGTGCCAGCCAACAACGTTCTGACGGGCACCAGCATCATCGACAAATACTCCCGCATCCTCTTTCCACTTTCGTTTGGCGCCTTCAATCTGGTCTACTGGATCGTTTATCTCACTAAGGACACGATGGAGATGTCCAGGTGAGGAGATGGCATGTTTGTTACAAAGAATTCCAGCAACCTCCTCTCTGAAAATATTTTGTTTGGGTAAATCTCGCAAGTGTGTATATTAATTAGGTTGGTTATAACAATATAGGACATGTAAACAAGTTTAACACTGCCCCTTTAAAGTCTTTGCGAACACGTTTTATTTTAACCTAATGGATTGCTTATGTGACAAAAAAATTCTAAACTGTCTGATTACTTGTAGCAGATGTTCTTGAGCTGTTTCAGGTCATCAAAGTTGTTGGATCTTACATTTGTTATTGTCTTATTCTTTAACATAGAGAAATGACCACATAGAGGTAGGCATGCAGTAAGTTATATCAATGTATTATCTGATGTTGCAATTTGTAGCTTTGGTCAAAAAAAGCCACCTCACACTGTATATTAGATCTGTGTGTGTATTGTGTATGCGTGTGTGTGTGTGTGTGTGTGTGTGTGGGCGCATGTGTGATGAGGAATAGCATGGGAATGTAAAGTATGCATCTGTCAGTATATGTATTTGTTTTTATTTTTTTATGTATGTTTGCCTGAGAGTTGATGTATTTTTCGGCAGCCACACAAAGCTCTCACACTTTCAGCTCTAATTATTTACCATATGGCTTTTCCAAATGGGTCAGCAGAGTGCAAGAGTTGGTCAGTAGTTATGTTACAACTGCAATACAAGACCACCAGGCAACACTGGCAGGCCGGGTATTTGTCATGCAATGCGTTCCACGTGTCTAGGACCATACAATGCCAATAGGCTGAAGTACTCCTGTAGGTGTCTCTGCTTTCCAGACACAGTGAACTGTAGTCTTAATGATTGCAAGAAAAGTGTTTTTGTCTTTAAGAGGCTATCTGTCTGACATTGATTAGTGATTATAAAAGTCTATCACACTCTAACCCTGCTGGCTGGTTTCCTATCTACTGCCGCTGAACCATTTTGAAACAATATCTGGGGTATCTGGTACTGTGTTAATCAAAACAACATACAATTCAAAAATCACTTGAAAATGAACACGATAGCTACTGCCAATGCCGGGCTGAACTATGGAGGCTCAGAGGCACATTAATGTCATTTTCAGAAGTGGTGTCTTTAAATGCACGAGACGTATATTTGATTCACAGTCGTAACGCATGGCAGTCTTTGTGGAGTTGTTATTGCCAAAAGCAATATGTCTGTCAACAGATGAAATCACTCTGTGGTATTTTGATGACACCCAGATATGTATGTTGCTCTTGTACATCACATCTTTGGATACTGTTAGTGCTGAAGGTTATGCCGATTGAAAGAGAACGCTTTATTTATGCACATGTGTGTATGCCAGTTTGTGAGTTTGATTTGTCCCAACCAAAATGCTACAAGAAGATGCACGTGCCTGAATGTGCATTTATGTGCATGCTATCGATGGGCTTCACCTCTCCTAACTCTGGGGCTTTTCAACTGTGTGGATGCAGCGCCTTTCATTCCCTGCATTGCTCTTTCTCTAAAAAGGGAACAGCTCTGAGGCCTGAACTGAGACAAGTCAAATGACGTGACAGTGTTGGCAGGCACTGTGATAGTTCTGTGTGACTAACCCTCTTAGTGACACTGTCTCAACTGTTTCTATTAATTGATTGGGAGAAAGCAGATCCTGACAAACTTGTATGAAAGCAGCAGCCTTCAGGCTGTGGCAATCAACAGAAATTAGAAATAAGGAAATAACTTGCAATCTAATTAGCATCTTTGTTTCTGCATACAGTTGTGTGCTAAACACAATAATGTATACATACATGATCCAAGTGTAGGCTACTGTATAACTGAACAAGTGCAGTGTGTGGGGGGGAGTGATGACAGGAAAGAGGAGGTGACACCACGCCCCAGGGCTGATAACTGTAAATCCCAGTGGTGTTTGAACCTGTAGCTGACCTTGCCAGTGGAAAGAAGAAGTACGACCACAGTTTATCACTGTGAATGATTTTGGTTACTTTACTCCCACCATGACAATCAAGATGTCTAACATGGATAAAAGCTGCGACACAGGGTTGCTGCAGATAGTGTGGTAGAATTTACAGATAAGTTCACTTTAACTTGAACAAAAATGGCCGCATACCAACAACTAAGTCTAGCCGCCACCAGGTCGTTTGGGGTGGATATTTATGCACCACAACATGATCTAATCACCTGATCTCTAATGGATGCTTCCCCTGAATGATCTGCATGGGCAATGGAGTGGTGATCTGCATGTTGAGTGAGTTGCCTGAGCCTGTGATGATGAGCGAAAACCACTTCATGTGCATTACCAAAACCCACTCGACTGGACTATAACTTGCCCTGATTTGTATATTTCCCGATAAAATAAAATCTGGCTACTGAAGATGAATATGAGAGACTGGCGTGGTAAGAATACAATACCACACATATCATTGAGTATGTTCAGAGTTTCGTAGAGACCAGCTCTGGTGAAAATTGAAAGTGTTCCTGCTCAGGGATCTGGGCCACAGCTGAATCACAGTCCACCATACAATGCTTCACACTTAATTAACACTTTACATTTCATAGCTATTTCTATGCAGCACCACCCACACTTGCAGCCCTTTGATTCTCTGTTAGATCCACTTTAATCGACATATCTCATCTATTAAATGTAAGCGGGCAGTTCTTTTCAATCCAGATAGATACACATACAGCTCCATTGGCACCAACTGAAAGCAGATAACAGCGCATGCAGCATCCCTCTTTATCTCTTGGTAGCTCTTTCCTTTTAATGTAGAGGGCACTCCTGCAAAGATGAGCCTGACCAGAAGAAAACACTCTCTGTTTGTGCGAGTGTATGTGACATGTGTGCAGGTGGATTTGTATGTGTGTGTGTGTGTGTGTGTGTCTACTTCCGTGAGGATACAGGCGGACAAGTGTATAAATGTGCCATGGCAGCACTGCCTACCGACTGGAGGCTATTTGAATGAATAGCACCATTCAGGGCGAGACATGAAGGAAACAAATTTACTGAAAACACTTCCTTCCATGAAGGGTCCCAGCTGGTTTGCTGACTGGTTAAAGGCTGGCTGGCTGGCTGGTGTATGTGTGTCAGAGTGGGTACAGCAGGCGATAAGCCTTGCCCCTCTTCATTGCCCAGCAGAGTGCCAGGCTTGAACAACAACTTCCCCATTGTTGGTCATGAATCAAAACTACTAAATGCTGTTTCCAACTCAATCCCTATTTTTTCGACTGCGGGTCCGTAGACATAACTTTGGTGTAATGATCATTCAATTACAGGCCACTCAGACAGGGATTGAAGAAGACTAATACATACAGCGTTCCCCTATCTATCATATTTCTCCATGGAATTGCGACATCCGCTTTTGTCACCTAGACTGAGTTTTTGCATGAGTGCATTTCTCACACATCTTGTGTTTACATGGGCGTCTGTGTGCCCACTCAAGCGTAGAAATGTGAACATTTACAATTCCTTATGAGATAAACTATCACACAAGAAAACTGATCTTTTGCCCCTGCTTTCTCTTCACATAGACAGGCTTTCTCTCTCGTCTCCCATCCCTCACACTCAATTGCGCTCTCTATTTCTCACTTTATCTCAGTGTCACTCTTTCAGACACACACGCTCCCTCTCTCTGCTACCCACTCCCTACCATGCTCCCCCCCCCCCCTCCCTCTCTCTCTCTCTCTCCCATAAAGAAATGGGTGTTCCATGCTTCCTCTTTGATAGGACAGGATGAGCAAAGATAGTGTCCCTCTACCTCATCTACTCAGCATTAATCACCCAGTCATTTTAGTGCAAAGCGGACTCTCGTCTCCATAGGACTTTGCAATTGTGTCTCGTCTTTCTGTCTACTTTACCGTCTGTATAGATGCATATTGGCCATCCGGCTACTTTGGCAAATACAGTTAATGCAGCACGGCAGCCTCGTCAAAAGAGAAATGGTCCCATCAACAAAAAGGTCAAGAGTTCAGTTACTGCAAGAACCATTATGGTTCTGTCTGTGGTTGAATGGCCTGTCCGTGTACACTAGAGCAAGACACTACAATCAGTATGTTCAGTAAGATGAATTAAACTGCAAATAATGATATCAACATGTTGTCTCATAGTGTGTCACTAGTTATTAACCCTCAGTGGTGACAATATCTAACCATGTATGACTACAGTGTGACAAAAGGTTTTGTGATTTGATCACTTTTGTCTTGTACAAAAATGCTGTGTGTCATGGAATTACTGGGTAGACTGCCAGTTCCCAATATAGCCACATGACCGACTATGGTCTGAACACTATTGGAAGACAAAAGTCTGTGACATAGTGTTTAAGATCATGTTGCCAGGTTGGCTTCTGGGTCAGCCAGGGGTTCTGCTGGCTCCAGTGAGCGCCCAACTGGAACCTGCAGCTGATTAGCAGGGAAATTGAGGTAGTTGACCATTGTAGGCCAAGTTTGCATCAGTCCCTGGGTCCCCTTGATTGCAGCCGATCAAGAGGAAGCTGAAGCTCACACCCCATGAAGGGCTTAGGAGCTGCCAGTAGTGGAGTGTGGTGTCGCCCGGTAGTACAGCAGGGTGCGGAGAAGTGCAGCTGAAAAAGGAAGGTCATCTGCCAGTTGCAATATGGCACTGGAGCTGGATCGGAACCTGTTGCCATTTTGAATGGAGGTTGTAGGCTGCCACCAGTGAGTGCTGATGCTGTGGGATGCCACGGAGCTCCCTATAGATGTCCATCTAGATTGGTTCCCAAGGCGTGAGTGGCTACTGCAAAGGCTACAGAGGTGGATTCAGTCTCTCTCTGACAATGCAGGCTGTGCCATCTTTACCAATTCCCGGCCACCGCACTAAGCCCCTTCCTTCACAATGTTGAGGTATCCTTTGTCGATATCATGGGCTGGGAGATGGAGGGGCTGTGGGTGCAACGCCAAACCAGCCACATATTCAGAATGCTATTTCCACCACATTTGCTTGGGTTAAATCATCAGGGAACATCACCAGTGCATCACTGAGTTGCAGGTTATTAGTGTGTTCAGCTAGCTGAGTTTTCTGTTCATCCTCCAGTGCCGCACACTTACAGAGGTTACCCAGGCACCCCATTTTGGCTATGTAATGGTGGACTGACTCACAATCCGCCGCAGTATAATGATCTGTAATGCAGTGGAATGTGAAGACAGCCATATGACACATGCAGCGTATCTGAAGGCGGGTCAGAGAGTCCAAAGAAATCAGTTGTCCCTCGCTTCCCAGGTTGTGGATAAGTATGGCTCTCATTGTTGCTGGCGTCTGTTATTCCGATGGCTGCTATGAATGTTTCAAACCATTAATGTCAAATGGAAAATCCAATCCTTGTTGCCAATGTTATGTCCAATAACTTGTGGACAGCAGCTTCTGTTTCACGCGTTTACCTTTATTGTGTGCTTCACATAACAACTCATTCAAACACAGCAAACTGTACTTACAACAACAACTATAACCACGAATAGTGTGGCTCATACACAACACTACATACATCATATACAATATCTACACTATTGAGCATATGGACAGCTTACCTATTATTTAGCTGAAAGATTCACACCATCCCACAGTCACTTAAAGCTATATACAAGCACACTGCATACTGCATACTGTTTGGCCTTTAAAGCAAATGAACACAGTAGCTATTGCATCCCATATAGTGCCTCCGTCACCTATTGACCAACCAACACAAAAAGTTGGCTTTTATTGCCAGAAGCCATGCAAGTTCTCTGGCTGAAAATGGCTCTCAGTGCTGTCAAAAGTATCTCCTGCTTTAGCACATCAGGTGGAGGAGGTGGAGGTGTGAACTACCTGGCAGAGGTTCCTAGACGAGTTTCACAAGGTCTTTGTGAACAACATTGGCAGCTAGGGACTGAATGAATTCAAATTTTAAATTCTGCCTCGAACGGATGCCAAGCTTCACAGCAAGACTGATCCGGAGCACGTCGTTACATCATACCAAATGTGCGCTGTACTGGCAGATGTGGACGCATGTGAGATGGAGTAGGTGTGTGTGGAGGTGTATGCATGTATATTTTAATATGATCAAATATATATAATCCGTGATTTGAAGAGAAAACCTTTAGTTACTCGTGGCAGCATACCAGGGTGTCCCTTCTTTCTCTCCCCGTCTCTCTTTACCACACACACACTCACACAGAGGCAATTATTTCTGCTAATTCTACATGTTTCTGTTCTTTCTGTCTTACAGGGATACCGTGTAAACCAAGTGTTCGTCTTCCTGGAAATGCACACACATTTCATACACCTGCACAGACACACACACACACACACACACGCACACACACACTAAATAGATGACGGACGCTTGCCAAGCACTGTTTTATGCCGCCTTAGTGCATTGTATTTCTTTTTTAAGTACTCCCCTGGAAAGTGAGTGTTTTGAGAGCAGATGTACCAGCTCCGATTGCCAACTTGACCTGGGAGCTCACAGCCTGTGGGCCCCAGGCTCTGGAATCATTTCAAACAGGTACAACATCTCTCTCTGTGTTCAGTTCTTTATTTATTTTCCCTAATATTTAAAAAAAAAGAAAGTTGTATGACACTTTTTGAGTGTCATTCCTGTATTCCCTGCCAGAGTGGATGGGGCAAGATGCAGTGGCTAAGCTAGCTAGGCTGCAGAACCAGAGGCAGAGCCACTACTTGTGTGTATGTATTTATGTATGCGTGCAACATGCATGTAGTTCCACACATAGTGATTTTGCATGTTTGCTTGAAATGACTCATTCCCTTCTATGATATTTAGAACACACTTGAGGGAATGAGTGTACCCATCGTCCTGACTGAATCCAATGTGACTGACCCAACTCCAGTTCTTCTTTCCACTTCTTTTCCACTTCTTTCCACTGTTCTTTTCAACAACACACGCCATTTGTTGGTACATTAGCTTCATTTTCCTCCACTAGTGGAGTACAGAGGATGTGATACGACATATTTCAAGGGTTTTTAAGGTGTGTTTCACAGATACATATGCCTGGTTGAATATTAACTGTCACAAGCATATATGGATGGAGAAACGTGGACATATAGAAAGAAAATTGATAGTATTCTAGGTCCTGGATTTCCTTTGATAGAAATATACTTTGACACATTAGTGCTTGACTATATGACCATCACAAAATAAACGCTAAAATCTGTAATCTATCTGGTATCAGAAACACACAGTACCTAGACAAGTGAAGAATACATGCAAAAAACACATGTCATTTATGACATGCAAGACACTTTAAATGATAAGTCCTTGGTAGTCCTTTATACGCTATAGCATTATTATAATTCTTCTTTTATATTGTTTAGACTTATTGTAGCATTTTTAATTGAAGTTAAAGAATGCCTACAGTGGTTGCCAATTCATTTTGGAGACGAAAGCACAGGCTTCTTTTAAAAAAGCAGCAAAAAATAGACACCTAAACCTATCATCATCAACTATACGAAAGGCCAAAACATTTGCATAAATAGTCCACTTGTGTGGATTTGCATATTATTATGCAGAGCTTCAAATTAAGTAGAGATTCTAATATGTTTAAGCCATTTGGTGTTTAAATATAAACTAATGTGTGTTTGCTTCCTCGTGACATCCATCATCCATGAGGATGTTCTCATTAAAGGTGTCTCTTATTAACACAGGCACCTTTTGAAATGGAAAAAATAAAAGCCTACTCATGGTGCCAAAAAATTACAGTACAGATGGAAACTGTACACCTCATCTTGTTGTTTAGTGGGTGTTAAATTTTGATGAAAATTCTCACTCAGACTTTATGTAACACAAAAGCTATACAATAGGAGGAATTTACCCAGTCGTTCTTATTCAATATAGACTGTACTAAGGGGCCTATCTATAGAATGTATTGAACAAAAAGCATCACGACATCCTGGTTCTTTATTATCGTGTTTTGGTTTTATTCTGGTTTGGAAGGAAACTCTTCAGTTGTTGTAATTATGTATATTTCCTATGAGTCCTTTGATTTGTGACAGGACTAGAACGGTAGAGCTCAGTTCAATAATACTGTTAGCATACATAAATAAAGCATGATTAAAACGCTTCATCAATAACATGTAGAATAAATATAATACAACACAATAAAAATACAATATAGAGTCTTGTTGGACCCCCAAGGTTCAGATTCATTGCTTAATACTGGTTGCAAACACGCAACTCTATCACCAGAACATATTGGACACTTCTGCAATACCTCAGATTACACGGGTTAGGTTACTAAAACATATAAAGGCAAAGTTGTGACACAACACAAACTCCAGTTTCCAGTGTCAATTATGGGATGCAAAGGATTTCTTCATTCAGAGGACTGTTGCTGCATGTTTTTTTTCTTTTCTTTGTACCCCTGAGGACTAAAGAAACAGTGGTGTCAGACTGTATGAACTGTCTTTGTATCCCTCTTTCTCTACTTCATTCATCACCTTCCTCCTCCCCTCTGTCTTTGAGGCAGAGGCTGATGAGACAGGGCATTTCAGCCCCCTTCTGCCCTGTATGTCAGGCACCTTTGCAGTTAAAACCTGACCGCCAGTGAACTAAGACTGCTCCAGATCTGCTGGCTCAAACCAAATGGAGCCTCAGAGCACCAACGACCTCCCACCTCCAGCAGTATGTTTCTGCAGAGTAAACTACAGTCGAATGGTCAGACAGAAAAAAAGGCTGCAATGGGATGGTGTGTGTGGATGCGTGTACGCATGACTGAGTCTGCTTTTTTTCTTCATTTGATTGAGCTCATTGGCTTTTATCAGTGACACTATTGATCTGCCCTCTAACCCCAGCCTAGCTGCTCAGCTCTATCGCACCACCGTGAGAACCGCACTTGCATGACCTCCGACCCTTTATGTGCTTGTTAGGGTTGCTGAATGTAGAAGGATGTGAACTCCATAGAACATAGACTTATAAACTAACTGTTCATGGACTGCGGCCATGAACAGTTAGTTTCGTTCCACAGGCATGGGCTTTATTGATTCTTTCATTTAGCCAGTGTTTATCTCTTTCTTTCTTTTTCTTCATTTTTACACTTCATAAGTCATTTGCCTAGAAATTGTGGACACAATTTAGAAGACAATGAATGCTCTACATTATTATTTGTATCTGTATATTTTGTGAATATGATTAAGTATTTATGTAGATTGCTATTTGTATTCCAACTATATGACACTGCGCGATGATCAGCTGCACTACATTAACATTTGTACTGGTTTGAATGACAAGAACACCAACTTTTGTATTTCTAGCATTTTAAACCACATTTTCTCATTGTACACATTCCTCTCCATTAGTTTTAACTGTCATCAGGAAGGCCTGTTTTTACTGGGACAGAAAATGATATTTGCATATCCAGGTCTCTTGTTCCCTGTTAATAGATGAATCCCTACTTACTTTTCCCACATGATTGTATATTTATATGTTCAATAAAGCCAGATTATGTATATAATGAATTAATTTCTGTAATCCACTTTGTATAAAACTGCTACTGTGCAGTGAGAGATACATCATTTAAAAGTAACATTTGAGGCTCTGCTTATTTTGAGAATACAATCTTTGTTGTAAGACTGTGACGATGCAATCTCTGAAGCCCTACTTAGCTGGACATTTTCACAACATTATTACCACACAATATTCATACGAAGATCACAATGGTTTAATCAAACCCGTTCCATTTTTTACTTTTACTCACAAGATATGAAGCCAATAATTCTCTTTTCACACACGAATGCTACTGGACACTAAATGTGAGTCCTTTACCGCTGCTGATGATGATAGTAACGATGATATATGAGATGTCATGACACAACTGTAGGAATGTTGTTTTAGTCAGTGACTCACACATTGATGTAAATCAGTCTCAATGTCTTCTACTCTGAATGGGTTATACATTACATTACATAACATTTCATTAAGCTGACTTACAGCAACTTACATCACATTCATACGCAGTAGACAAAGCTACGGTGAGAAATATAGGGGTTTAGTGTCTTGATCAAGGACACGTCGGCGTGGGCTAGCGGAGCCGGGGATCGAACCACCGTTCTTGTGATTGTAGGACGGACCTGCTAACCACTGACCCGCAGTTTCCCCATTGCCCCATTATACGACAGTTAACTACAGATTATGACACTGTGTGACACCCAAACACATGCACTCAAACAATCATGTTTATGCTGTTTATATATATATATATATAAACATAAACAGACATATATGAAGTACATTTACAAATAATAAAACCAGTCAAGTCGTTGTGGGGGTTATTTTAAATTAAAACACCTAATGGCACACATAAAGGCATGCTTTTAGCCCTCAAGGAAAGTAAGCTCCTAACCCCATCAGGGATAACTCTCCATTCAATCACCAAGAGTGGTGTAACCTCCACCCCCTCACCCCTGTCACACTGTCATCGCACTCTGCTTTTATTCCTTTACACTAAGAGCAGCCAGCAGCAGAAATAACTAGAGGCCTGCATAAAAGGTAGTTGTCTCATCCAACTTCGTGTTCCATTCGGATGAAAACACATGTGCTTTCAGACCTGTCCTCGGTCACCGTAGCCAATCACAAAAGGGTAGAGTGCCACCTATTGGTGCACAACCTGAATCCTCTTTCCTCTCCCTCCACCCACAGGCACGCTGGCGCTCAACTCCTACACACTGATTTACCATATGTTTTTTACACATGCACAGAGAAAATCACAGTTTGACTAAGCACAGTACCCGCACGCACACAAAGACTGACATGTTGTTCATGCATGCACTAAGATTAATTTGAGATGCAAAAACTTAACAACTCAACAATAATATAAAAGGTTACACAGCTGAATAATGTAACCATAGCATTTTTGTTTTATTTATGATTTTTGAATCATGGGTCTCGACTTGCCCTGGTAGCTTATAAGTGTTTAAAGTATCAATTATTAAACGCATTATCCCAGTTTGAGACAATCTTGGGACCTTTGTTATTTTTCCCCCTTCTTTGTTGTCATTGCTCCACTCTCAAATCTATAATAAAGGCATAAAAAACACAAACACTTTATATATATGTTGCCACTGTTGTCACTTCAGAATACATTTATTCAGTATTTAAAACCTCTAATTATGTGTTTCTTTAATCAAATTTAAATGCAATAGTTACAATTCAAAGGGTCTTTTGGTGACTCTTCTGGCGTAAAATCTAAACCACTATATTGAAATAATCACTATTTTTAAATTGTCATTTGTTCTTCATATGATAAAAATGTAAACAAATATTTTATGGAATTCAAATTATATCAAGCCTTTAGAAAACTTTAAAAAAAGAAACATTTAAGTGTACCCCAAAATCTTGATATATGAATGTGATGCTCCATTTAAGTTAACACTTAGTGTCAATGTAAATCAAATGTCCGTTTAAGGTGTTTTAAGTGTTTTTCAGCATGCTTAAAGCTTTGTCCATTATTTGCTGTGGTAAACAAAGTTCAGACTGAGAAAGACAACCAGAGTTCCCCACCAAGTCATTCACAGTAAGTCATTATCTAACATGAGGTTTGTGAGCACCTGCTTTGTTTCCTGTAAGGCAAACACCGTGCTGAGAGCTGGATGTGAGTATCACTTTAATTCCTCCAGTGAAGCTCATGTGCTATCACTGTCATGGTGTTTGGAACTCTTGAAGGAATCGCTGTTACATAAAAGATGATAAGTGTGGGCAGAGAAAAGGGAAGGCACCTTATTCTGCTGACCTTTGACCCCGCAGGAAACAAAACACACATACACACCTACACACGTACACACAATAAACACGTACATCCCCTAAGAGGACACACTAGCAGTGGAGTGAGTGAGGGCAGCGGGGCCAAAGTGTAGCCGTGTCTCAGTGCTCCTCCACTGTGAACAATTTCCAAAGCTCTGTCAGCAGGCACCATATTAACCACATCAGATTCACTCAAATACCCGACTGTCCCATGTTGTCTGATTCATCAACTTTCCACACTGTCAACCCAGGAGAAAAGAAGATAGAGCGACAGAAGGTGGGAGAGATGAAGGCGGCCGAGAGGAAAGATGCAAAGATGGAGAGGTGGGAGAATAACCTGAGAAGTGGACCAGAAGGAGAGAGATGTATTGAGTGGAACAAGGGATAATAGATGTTGGTTAAAATATATATATATATATATATAAATAAAAGGGGGCACACAAGCAGAACGCCAGCTCTCCTGTGCCTGACATGCCAAGCTGTTGCTCGAGGAGAAACACAACGGTGTAAACCAGCCAATAACCCGGGAACGCTGAGTGCTCCACAGATGGGAAACATTCTCAGTCTCTCTCTTTCTGTTTCTCCCAGTGAGAAAGAGCCACAGAATACACTCAAGGTGGTGTTTTGTGTGGTGGCGCTGGCCAAATTTCATTTAATTTTGTTCCGTCTCCTTTTCCTCTCAAGGATACAATGCGGTGCACACAGATCTCCAATTCCTTTTGCTGCTCAGTGGCAGTACGTTACATGAAACAATGCTTAGGACGTTTGACTTCATGTGGAGCATTTTGAATGAAACCATCACCAGGCATATCACATTTTAGCTGTTAAATATATGGAACCATATGGGCCTGACATGTTTTGAAGAGTGTTGATCCGGCAAGGCTCCTTATTCCGTCTGTCTTCTTTAGACCTGAGGAGTAAAAATCCTCAGTGTTAAGTGATATTATGCAATGTGTCACTGTTTGAAATGCAAATGAGGTATGCAGAGGCTCATCACAGATGGAGTGAATTTCTAACTGTCAACTTGTTGCAAAATAATGTTGAACAGGCAGGAGTTTGATGACAACATAATTGATGTGTCATTTAGTTTTTTAACCTGTTCCCTTCACACACATGGACATTGTACTGGTGTTAGGGTACTGGAACACTGTTGATACACCAGCAGGGAGGACATCGCCTCAATGTGAATACACTGGTAGTTGTAAAATATAGGACTATAACCTAAATTAACATACTTCATACCACTTGTTAGGCAAAATGTATTACAGCAACTGTCATAAATACTTTAGATTTATTGTCATAGAATGAGCTAATCTTTTCAGTTTTGATCATTTTGTTCATGCTAAAATCACAATTTTAACAGTTCAACCCTGTTACAGAATTACGTTTACATTTCATTGTTATCACAGGACCGTGAAAACTTTGTTAGCAACAAATGCAATGTGCAGGTGAGCACAGGTGAATCAATTACTAAGGATTCCTTTCACAAAATCAAAATTGTAAATATGTATTTTGTAAATAAATGACATACCAAAAACCCATAATTGTTTTAAAATCTAAAACAAAACTGGAGGCTCTAATGTTTAAACAGTTATGATATAATAAAAACTTTTATTTACACCATTTGCACTTAAATTTAAGATTGAGATATTTGCCAAAAGGTCCTTATCTTTCCACATAGTTGATTTGGAAAATAAAAAAAGGTGTATATTCAATTATCTTTCCTTTTTTTGTGTTGCCTTCAATAAAAATAAGAAATAAGAATTGCATTAATTTCAAATATGACTTTGTCTGTGTGTTATTGCCCCATTACGAAGTAACTTAACCTCTTCTGATTATCAGCTAGTGGAGAAATGGCAATATTCAACCCAGTAGGTTAACCCACCCGTGTGATTGACCCTATAGTTCATGCTAGGCTAAATGTACACACCCAGTCACATTTCATGACAATATATTCCTGGTTAATTTGATGAGGAACATCCTGTTCTGATTAGACGTGCACACGGGGGACGGTTAAAAATAACCCCAGAATCAGTGACGAACGACCTCCTTCGCTCCACACGCTCTTTTGGAACAGAAACACTACAAAGGGCAGATGAGGAGCTTCAATTAACATTTTAATGTGAGATCAAAAAAAGAGAGATTCTGAAAAGGATTACATTGAGAGCATTGTGTCCATTGTTCTCTTTGAACAACACACTGTTGCTTCATTTGATCAATTAGTCAAATTTTTTTAATTCAAACTTCAAAAAGATGCAAATCCTCAGACATCACAACCAAGTTAAAACAAGATCGTACGGATTCAACGCATCAGTTTCGAAAGCTTGTCGCTAGTGTTTTCTTTTCAGGCTCCACACCCACGGAATCTGATTGAAATATTTTGGCCTGGTTCAAAAGAGGTTAAACACTCAGTGCTTCATGTTATCACACATGTGACTGAAAAGCTACTTTCTGCTTTGTTCATTTGACAATAATATCTGAATCCGGGTCTGTATTTGGATATATACCAGAAGTGGACAGAGCCTAAACTACAAGTGGAAATCTTGACTGCTTTATTTTAAGAGACCAATAATTGTCTACTGCCATGTATACTCATCAGGTGTGCATGTGAATTAAGCTTCTCACAAAATGAACAACATATTATAATATATTAGTTGCACACAGTGTAAATGATTTAACAGAGGGGAAGATTCAAAGGGTGTGAGCCCTATTGCATGAGCCGTCTATTAAAAGAAAACCTGAGGTTACGTTGAGCCTAATTGGAGGAGGCCCAGATGAAAATAAAGTTGCTCTAAAGTGTCTTTCTCGTATCCTTCGCAACAGATTTACAGATGTTTATCCTCACTGGCCTCCAGAGATCCATCCACTATAGTCTCAAGACTGTGCCTGTGTGGGCCGATTAAACTGCTTTATGACTATGGGAAAAAATAGTAGTGTGACATATCTGTCAAATTGCATTAATTAGGTATCAAGGGAACAACACAATTCCAGAAGAAATGTGGACTCTGCTCCCATTTGTGCAAAATCCTTCAAATTTCTGTTTTTATGAGCATTTCTATGACACTTTATTTTTATGCTGTAGCAGCTCATGAGGATGAGTGTTCGTCCCATAAACCACAAGGTACCCGGTTGATCCCCGCTCTCCCCATAGTTGCATGTTGAAGTGTCCTTGAGCAAGACACTGAACCCCCAGTTGCTCCACGGGCGCTTCACAGCAGCCCACTGCTCCTTAATAACTAAGGATGGGTCAAATGCAGAGTATAATTTCCCCACGGGGATCAATAAAAGTCTACATTTCTTTATTAATTTCTTCTTCTTCTAAAGTGTTTTTTTTTAATTCTTTTATTAGTCATTTGACTTATGCATTGTATATTCATGGATACATGTTATTCTGTGCACTATTAACACCAATGGAGAGCAACATTCACCACTACCTGGGTTTTTCTTATTGCGAGAGGTCAGTTGGAGCTTGTAGTGAAGATGGCATGGTACCAACGACTGGCTCTCCAGTGAAAGGTCCAACAAGTTACTCAGTACACATCTGTTTCTTTATTTATGTTGGTAACATCAAAGCTTTATTTCACAGACACTCAGAAGCTCTCACTGAATGACACATGCAGATTTGTTGTTTTGGCTCTTGCTGTGTTTCTCACCATCTTCGTAAACACCTTTTGCACAAGACACTGCATTGCCTTAAATAAGATCAGTTTTGTGTTTCATACATTACACTTTGAAAAATATTTCACATGAAATTAGGCACAAATTAGCTACTATGTTAGTTAATTAAAATGAAAGTATTACAAATAGATTATCTACAACAGGGAAACACAATAGCATTTGGTATTGAGTGTAACATATTTATCTGAGTTGAAGGCTACACTTAATAAAGGAGTTGCTGCAGTTTGTATGACCAGTAGAGAAATTAATAGAAGCAATTATGTGGCCTGGGCGAAGGGCCAACTGAATCATAATCAAAACCATCTCATTGAAACAAGGCATTACAGCTGCTGTATATACGAGACAAAATAACAAAACAACTCACCTCTTCTATTTCATATGCCGTTACCACGCCTGGTAATGTCGTTTTTAAACGAAGTGCAGGTACATACGGGAAATAGAAAAGGCAGACGCAAAATCAAACTCGTCTTTTAGAGACAGACAAAATGGTTTGAAATGATCACAATTTGAGGGTTTTAAAGAAATGGAACATGTTGTTATATTTGATGATCTGTGATCCTCACAGTGTGTGAGTCTTACCGGTTGTTCACTCTCATAACAAAACCGCCAGGATGCAATTCATTCTGAATTGAACCTTGAATTGACTTGCCGGTGCCGCCCATCACGACTCGAGACTCACAAGCAGCCCAAAATATCGTCTTTGTTCGTTTACGCAAACCAGGGATGCAATGAATAATCAGAGCGAGTGACTTGGTGCAGCGAGCTTGGCATTGAGTAAGTGAGGGGATATATCGAGCGACCGCTATTGATCGTTACTAACGTCCCATGAATTTGACATGGTATAACGATGGGTAAGATGCAAAACAGCCCACAAAGGGTGGGACTGAGGTCAAACAAACACAGGACTTTCACCCAGGAGACCCTTGGTCCTGTCCTGTGTGACACCAAAAGTCAACGTACTTTCATTTACAGTAGTTACGTTGTTACGGACGGTGCTTTACCTCATTATTCTAAGACACACCGTGATATTTGTTCTCACCATAACCAGAGAGTTTAATGCCAAAATCGAACCAATTGTTTTACAACATTAACCCTGGGTCATCGTTTGTTTAATCCTGATTATCTTTGTTGATCATCAAGGACTACAAATTTGAATATGAATCATTGCAAAAAATGTATTTTTGCAATGATGTTTGGCATATATGCATCAAATGGTTGGTTTGTATTCATTATTGACACGACACTACACAACTACACAGTACTGCAGGTAGCTCTACTGGCCAGGGATGTATGCTTTAACTCTGCCCCATGTCCACAAACTGGTACACATAAATATCATATTTATTCTGAGTGTGAAGCATTGTGTTACCCCTGACACTGCAGTTTAGGCAAAAGACATTCATTGTGCGGATTACAGCGAGAGGGAGAGAGAGAGAGAGAGAGAGGGGGGTGATGGGGGAAAGGCCGATCTCTATACTTACAGAGGAACCAGTGCTATTAAGCAGCTTGGTGTGACCTCAACATCTAGATTATACTGCAGATATACAGTACTGTGGAGGCACTCGGCCATTAATCCACATAACATGGAGCAAGAAACAAGCTGATGTTCTCTACCTAAAGTATCAGAATGTAAACGTACACATAACAAATGAATGCCAACCATGTTAATGTTTGACATAGATACATTCATATTAACATGCACTACATGACAAACAAAAAGAAAAAGAGAGGGGGAAAAAGTAGTAAGATATACACACATCCTCTAACCTGCACTATAAACAGCTGCATAATCAATTCATAGCCTCCATCACTATATTAGGGCACCTTGATTTTTGCATTAAAGCATCTCTATACATCAACAGAGCTTCCTGGCTTCATGCACTCAAGAGGGGAAACTCTTGAGTGCATGAGCTACTAACTGCCTTCTTAGCAGTTAGTAGCTCCTTATTGAAATCAATGCATTTAGCTTTATTTTTTTAGGCATTTTGGCATCGGCCATACAAAAGGCAGGTTGAGACTGAGATGAGTAAAGACCAAACTGATGGAAGGAAGACAGAGTATATTATCCTGTAAAAGGAGGGATCTAATAAAAAGTTAAGCAGCTCAGATTTAAGGTAGTTGAGGGTTTCTTCTACGACAACCTTAATAAAGTTTATTTAAGTACACTGACCTTATCAGTTTAGATCACAGGCTGGAGTGGAAACTCATAAAGAATACTACCCAATACTTTATTTATGAAGTTATGAAGCAGTTGCATGCATCTTAGCCATCAAGGCTGGGCCGACCTGTGGACTTTATGAAACATAAAGTAGATATTAAATATAAACACCAAAATGATTACTGAAATGTAAAAGTGCTTTCCGTGCTTCAGCACAACTCGGGATTTTCAGAATCTGCAGAATCTGCTGTTTCAAAACTTGGCTGAAGAGTGAGTCTTTCTAACGATACGATATAGTCTTTGGACACATGGTACCGCTGTTTTTATTTACTAGTCGTTATATTACATTACATTACATGTCATTTAGCTGACGCTTTTATCCAAAGCGACTTACAATCATGTTGCATTCATACACTGTAGACACAGCTACAGGGAACAATGCAGGGTTAAGTGTCTTGCTCAAGGACACATCGACTAGGGCGGGGATTGAACCGCAAACCCCCTGATTGAAAGACGGGCATGCTAACCACTGACCCACAGTCGCCCTTATATCTTCAGAAGAAAAAAGTGCCATGCACCCGAAGACGAAATATTGTATCATAAGTAAATTACTTTATCTCAGAAACAACAAGGGGGAGCATAATGTAGTATTTGGTATCGATTAATTCAATAGGATTTGAATATTTAAGATATGCTCACATATTCAGCATGCTTCTTTTTTTTTTTGTGTGATTTAAAAATGTCAAAGTTGTATCACCCAAAGTAATAAAATTATATATATATATATATATATATATATATATATATATATATATATATATCATGTCAAAGTTAGTCAGGACAAACGGAGCTTGCTTCTTTAAATATGATGGTCCTATATATATATATGTATATATATATATATATATATATATATATATATATATATATATATATATATATATATATATATATATATATATATATATATATATATATATATATATATATATATATATATATATATATTGTGGCATTCTCAGAAATATAGTCTCTGGTGAAATTCACAAAGTACGCAGATCTAATCTGCTATCCACCATTAGACTCCGATTCGGCCACAGTCCTCTGTCTTCTGAATTTTTGTCCTCCTTTTTCTTGCTCCAAGTTTGCATATTTTGCATATTTTAAGTGGAAGATTGATGACAGGCCTCATGCTGTGGACAGAACCTATGCTAATGAGGTACACAGGAGACCTCCCTTGGGCTTAGAAAGCATGTTGAACGACAGAGGCAACTGTTACTCTAAGCACAGCGGCTGTGGGCAAAACGGGTTTAAACGTGTGTTTTTCTTGGTGGCTAAGTTAAATGTGTTTAGATGGATATCCATGTGAGTAAGTCTATATGTATAAAAGTATGGAAATAAATGTCGACATTGTTAAAGAATGGATTTGGTGGGAGAAATATTAGACACAAATAAGGTCAAATCCACATTACCATGGTAACCCACCAGAAGAGACCAGCTGGTCCATCTGTTCTTCGGCTAACTTTGACTCGGTTCTCCCACACCTCATACGAGCTGCTGTTGTTATAGTCATACAAGATCTGCTCACTCAGGCAGCAACATCATATGCAGTTTCACTGGAATCCAAATCTGAAGAATGTATTCAGAAAATGCAATAACAGAAAAAAGACATTTCTATCCAGTATGCATTTAATGATTATGGATCTATGAATATTTTTTTTTTTGCCTCTATTGTTGCTCCTTCATTCCGCATCCCAGAAAAAAACAACAGCGTCCTTTAAGGACACTTTAAGTTCAATTTTCCTCAAAGATCCAAATGAGATGTACATAAAATGAGAGTGGGGAACGAGAGAGTGAGCTTTCTTCCTCTAGCTGCACGCCGTGAGTTAGACTTACCAGATATATCGACCATTTTTGCTCAGCTGTCTGTATGAATACATCCTTTCCTAGCAAGGCAACTAAATATCATACATCAAATATTATCACAATTATCTTAAATTATTTGGAATCATGTGGAGGTGTAAATAATACAGTGCTCAGGCTGGTGCCTGTACGCAACTCACTTATTCAGGGGAAGTGGTAATGTTTTGATTTAGCATTTGATTTATTTCGCCACAAATTAGCCAATTTTTTATATATCTCACAATGTATAATGTGGCACACATGTATGTTCTATTAGGATAATACATTATATTATTTATGCATTTTCCACTTTTAGTTAATAATGGTTAAATAGGTTTGAAATGTTTTAAGTTACATTCCACACATATACCATGTTTTACAATCTCCTAACCGGTTCATGGCAATTTTCTATCCTCCAAATGCCTTTTTACCTTTTCCACTTGACGCAGCCATATCACTGACTGTGACACCAGCCCCTCCACCCTGGTCTAAAAAAAAATATTTCTCTCCATTCCTCCTCACCTGACCTTCTCCACCCACCTCCTCACCTGTTCTCACTTTCCCTCATCAGCCCTGCAGTTGACTGACCTTCACTAACCACCTGCTTCCCGTTTTCCATAATCAGGATATTGTACTTATACCGGCTTGTCAAAGATGTGATGCTACAATGATGTGCCTTTGTTTTCTCTACAAGTACCTGCCTATAAGGTTTTCTTTCAATAAATTCAATAAATCACTGAAAATCTTTTTTTCCTATCTGCATTCGGGTCCTTCCCCTGTTGCCTAGCACACACCAGTGACAACAAGTTCAAATTATAACTCAACTTAAGAAGTCATACTTACATTAAGTCAAGACATAAAGTCATTAATTTGGTCAAATGTATTTCCTCACATGAAAATCAGTAGTTGCTTTCATATGAAGCATCTTCCTGCACAGATTGTGACATTAAGTTCACCCTTTGTAGAAAACCATTCCCATAACACTGGAAATGTCAGCGCCATATGCTCCATTCAACCTCAACTGCTCCTTTGCTAACCATTGCAAGTGGCAGCTGAGTACAATAACAACCCTCAGTTGGGAAATTAAATTGTATCATAGCACATAGCGCTGGTGTCCCAAACTCAAGTTTAGGAGGTGTCTCTTGTGCAGAAGGTGCCAACAATTAAATAAAGCCCTTTTAATTAGTGCTCTAAATCAACGGACTGGCGTTTCCTGCCCCATAGTGCCTTCTTCACTGCTAGAGCGCACAGAGACCAGGGTCACAGTTGAATAATATTTTTTTCCGTCTGTATGTCAAATGGATATTTTTCTGGGTAATTTCTCACCATTGGCGGCCTCTCTGATTATAATATGAGTGTGGGGGGTCCAGAGCCAAGGAGCTAATGAACTGCTTACACAAAGTCTTTAGCCAAGGTCGTCTCTCTCTCTCTCTCCGGCAGGATGTTTGGGAAAAGAAGCTCACTGTTCACTGGAGCAGGGCGCTCATATTATAGATGGTCTTTGGGAGAGAGAGAAAGCGAGCAAGAGGTAGCAATAGAGGGGAGTGTAAAGAGCAAGGGGTAAAGTTGGAAAAATACAAAATAAATAATCTATCGCTGGAAGGTGGATGAGGGGATGAGGGGATGAGAGCGGTTTTCGATGAGTGGATACATGGATTTATACATTCCTGGATGTATGGTTTGGTTTTAGCTCAGAGATCTAGGCAAAATGAAAACTCAAACATCACAGACAGTTGGGGATTTCTTTTCTTTATTTTGTCAATTCAATCATTTTGTAAGTCCCCCAGAAAATACAGACAAATGGAGAATGAGATCAAGAGATCAGGATGCGGTCTATCTGTAATATCTGAGCAAACCTTGACCAACATGAATGAATGAACTAATCGTACTGAATAAGAAACCTTCAACTGAGTGATGAGCACTGACCAGACAGTTGTGTCACATGGGTCAAGGCACGGTTGTTTTTGCTTGAATGGTTTGCTGGTCTGTCTGGACACTTGACCTACTCTTGATTGCCTAACCCTGATGAAAATTAAAACAAAGACGAGAACAAATGTCTCAAGAGATTATGATTTGCAGTGTCTCAGAAATACAACATAGAGTTGGGGACCTGATTTGCCATTAAGGCTATACTGCAGATCAGGTTAATGAGAGACGCTGTTATGACCAATGACTTTACTCTTTTTTTGGCCTCTTTTTTGGAGGAGAGCCGTCTCTTTGTGTTTCAGGTCTGCCATCATGCCCACACCTGGAAGTCACCAGGCCATCAGTGGAGCCGGATACCAACCCCCAGATCCAGTCTTTCTGCCCCCTTTTCTTTTGGCTTTCGAGTTGTGTGTAGGCTGCTGCTGCTGTAGGCATTGCTACTGCGGCACCTCTGTTGTCATTGTTTCTTGGTACAGGTCTAAGTAGTGATCCTCTGTCTTGGCAGGCTTGTTGGTGGGGAAGTGTTTGGTAACCAGTCTGTGTAACTTTGAGGAATCCGTGTTGGGGTTGTTTGCCAATTACTCTGTTGTTTCGGGTTTCTCCTGTTTTAGTATTGTTGTGTGGAGCTCAGTATTGTTTTTCTGTTTGTTTCTGTAGGACAGTTGAACTCCTTATTTTCATGTTATGGTGGAGATTTGATGTGATATTTTGGCTTAGAGATCCTAACGTGCCTGCTTACATTTCAATTGGTTTGTTTCTTGTTATTCATTATTCTATTAAGAAATGTTACTCAAGTCTTCCAGATGGCTTCTCTTTTCATTTTGTTTACACTTTTGGAAAGGTTTTTTTAATAACTATGATACTCCACATGTACCACTAGAAAAGATTATCCATCCATCCATTATCACCCGCTTATCCGGGGTCGGGTCGCGGTGTTCAGCAGGCCGACCCAGGCTTCCCTCTCACCCGCAACACTTTCCAGCTCATTCTGGGGGATCCCGAGGCGTTCCAAGGCCAGCCGGTAGATATAATCCCTCCAGCGTGTCCTCGGTCTTCCCCGGGGCCTCCTACCAGTTGGACGTGCCCGGAAAACCTCTAATGGGAGGTGTCCAGGAGGCAACCTGACTAGATGCCCGAACCACCTCAGCTGACTCCTTTCGACACGAAGGAGCAGCGACTCGACTCCAAGCTCCCCCCTGATGTCCGAGCTCCTTACCCCATCTCTAAGGCTGAGCCCGGCCACCCTACGGAGGAAGCTCATTTTGGCCGCTTGTATCCGAGAAAAGATTATATTCAAAACTATTTTTTCCTCAAGCAGGGAGATTAATTAAATTATCACAATGACATTGCACAATGGCAACTTCATGTTATTTAATATGCACAAATAATGTAACCGTAAGTCATTGAGTTAAGCCTAATCAATAACATCACTTATTCCGGGCTACTTGCTGCAGGCTATGCAGTCAGCCATATGTAAATGCTGTGGATTTCCCACTGGTGGGTGGTTTTGCATGACCAAGCTGAAAGCGAAACCTAAATAATCCCTGTGTGTGTAAGATTAATATTTTTCACATTAATTTGGCAGCTATTTTTTATTTATTTTTCCTTCTGTCTCTTTTCTCACTGAGTAACAGGCTGTATGACATAATGTGGCTTGATATGCAAGCAACAAACATTTTGTGATAGGGTTTTACAATTATCAACACCAGCTTCACCAAGAAAAGCTTTTTCATGTGTTAATGTATGAGTCATTCCCCAATCAAGTAATGTATTTGTAGACTATATTTCAAGTTCTATTAATACAACATGCATGTAACATCAGTAAGTATTCAAACTACCCTAAATGACACTAGGGGGCATGTCAGATTGACTAATAAGGACAGCAGGGTGAGGGAGAAGAAAGGGAATGAGAGAGAAGGACCTTACATTTCTATAAATACATTTCATTATAGAAAGTAAGGGGATGGTTGTAGAAAAAAGTTGGGAAGGGGCAATGAAGGAATGATGCAGAATAATAAATTATATTAGGAAGACAGAGACGTGTTGAATTGCTAAAGGTGAAATAATGTGTGGGGCAAAAGGACAAAAGGAGCAAATGGAGGAGTAAAAAGGAAGAGCAGAAAGGGAGAGATGAATACTGTCAAGGGAAATCTGTAATTAACAGATGTGAAGGAAAGGAAGGAGAAGGAAAAATACAGCCAGCAAAAAGATCAGGGCCGAGGCGAAGAGGTGAGATTGTTTAGAGTGGGGTTATTGGTTAGGAATTGAGAAGGAAGAGAAGAGAGGAAAAATGGCAATAATGTAGTGGCAAGAGACCAAAACAAAAATGGACAAAGGGAACTATAGGAAATCTGTCTTTGTGTGCATCTAAGAAACCAAAAAATAGCAGGATGGGTCAGAAAAATGGTCCGAAAGAAGATACCAAGAGTGAAGAATAGTGGTGCGGAGGGCTGAACAAAGAGGGAATAGGAAGAAGATAAATTAGCATGGGGGTTGAAGTAGGGAACGAAAGGATGAGAGACATATACTGTAACAGCACAGGTGAACGTAGGATAAGGGATGACAGGCGGAGGTAATGGACACTGTGGGAGGAAGATAAAGAATTGGCTGGATGGACAGAATAACGTATATATGGGTGAATAAATTATTGGATGATAGCTGGATGGGTGCGTGGATGAAGGTTATAAAGGAGGAAAGAGGAAGGTAGCCAGACCAAACAAATGAGAAGGGAGGCATCTGAACATGGTCAGTGAGCTGAAAGGACAAGTGAGAGTGGATAAAAAAGCAAGTATTAAATGAAACTGATTGGAGCTAAGATACAGGACAAACAAATTGTATCGACATGCAGTGCAATAATTGGTAAATAACTATAACAAGGATGATGATGAGGATGAGGATGCTTTGCCTCAAAGTCCAAGCCCTCTATTTTGTGTCTCTCCAGCATGGTTGGCCTGCTTGTCGGAGATTGCTGCCCATAGAAATACACATATGGACTTGTGCAGCAGTATTCTACATCAACCAATTTATAGCCTGGTCCAATATGCTGACGGTGCTCTCGTGAATGCCTGCTCCAAGGAGAACCTTCAGGCCAATGTTGAGTTGACATATTTCACATCAGCATTAATTTAAAACTTTAGATTTAACACTCAAACCAAACAAAAGAAAACATCCCTTTTCCCATAGCCCTCAGAAGCACATCTGTCATATACCACAAAGGCTCATCCAAAGAGGGATACCTTGAAAATAGTTATTTCCAGGCAATTTAGTATAGACGGACTACCCAGTAAAAATAAAGGTCACTCGTTTGATGAATTCAGCATAAAGTGGAGTTCCAGTCAAACACTTTTTAGAGATGAACTTCAAAAAGAAGCCACATTTGAACATCAATGTAGATAGATTTACCGGCTCACAGTTATGCCTCCGCCAACCACTCAAGTTGCAGTTTACATATTCAAAATGTCATGACTTTAGATATACTGTGACCTGATGATTATATTTTATCAGATATTTTTGTGAGATTGTCATAATTAGCATATCTATTCTCGAATTAAGGCCAAAAATGTGTTTTGATTTGACCACCAAATGTGAATCAGTTCACGCTTTAATGCAAGTTTAGATCAAATTCAGCTGTAAAACAGGTGTAAAATGATTAATATACTTTTACAAACACTTTGAAGTGACCTTTAAATATATCCTTTTTTCTTTGTTTTATCCAAAAAGTCCAATATAATTGAAAAGTCTAAAATAGTAAAAATGTTTCTCTAATGTGCATGCACTATGGGTACAGTTAAAACCTTTTGATCTGAATCAATTTAACTGTAAAACAGTAACCAGCTCTCGTAATACACCAATTGCTGCTCTTCATTGTTTTGCTGTTGTCATGATTACACATAGTAACACCAACCACATGTACTTTTACTGCCACAAATCATTCCTCATAAGAATCAAATGGAATAGTGTCTGTTGAATGTTGTCTTCTCCCAAATAGCCACTGGATCATCTGTCAGTAGCTAAAATTACAGAATGTACGCCAGTCTCACCAAGTGTTTTAATTACTTATTCACTGCAACCTTAATCAAACTGACATTGAAATACCACTGTCAAAATCACAGCACGTATTTTGACTTCTCATTAACAATTATCTGTCCCCATAAGCCAGTGTGACCAAGAGCCGGCATGCACAATACCAGGGCCCGATTCCAACGTCCACACTCACTGACTCAGACTTTGAGGCACGTTCTCAGGAAGTCCATGAGGATTTAGGGCTGTCCCACTGTCAAATTGTCAAATGCTTGCGCGCAGACATCTTGAGCCCTTTCTGTAACTCCCCATTTCAGCCAACTTTGCCTGAGGGAATTACTCACAATTCATAAAGTGATGAGTTAAAACATAGGCATACAAAACAATAGTAAACCCAGAAGATGGGCACAGGAATATTAACGTTAAGGTTTTAGGATGCGTACACATAAAATGAAATAGCTTATTGAAGTTGTTTTGACATAAATTATGAAATAGATTATTGACAATAACCTATTGTCTCATAAGGCAAGAGCCTGGAAGATGTTCAAATCAGGCAGTAAAAAACTAAACTTTTGGTGTCATCAAAGTAATGCAATATGTTGTTGCAAAGTACTGTCCCATTTGAATTTATACAAATTGAATTGTTGTAGCCTTTCACATTCAACCATTTACCATGTCAGTTAAGTCCTTAAGTGGCCACGGCTTAACGTTTATGGAGGACATTGTAATTGGGCCCGCGACACTAAAATTGAAGCACCTATTGTAAACGGAATTCATCCATCGGTAATTGTAATATATAAACCCATGCTTTTCCTAATGTGACCTTTCAAAATGTCTTCTCTGAAAAAGACTAACAAAGAAACTCCAAATAATTCATACACATTTGTCCAAACTCTTTCTAGAGTTGTTTTAACTTGCAATGGCAATTCCATTTCGCCACTGTAGTTCCAGCTGTGAGTGGCTCCTTTATGTGCCACTCACAAAGCATGTGCATTGCTTTGTGAGAAAATAGCTGACAACAGCATTTCATGCCACAACCATGTCCTCAGGGGGAGTCTGTGCACCTGTGACTAGTTTGATACAGAGTTGAGTCATCAATGTGTTGATTTATTTAAAGTTAATCTACAAGATATGTAATGAAATGAGTTTTCCTTGACCAATTGTATGAGCTTGTTTGTGCAGTGTGTGGAATTAACATCTGATGTTCCCTTGTTTTTACCAGTGGCATTGTGGTCATTGGAAATCTGGGTTAAAGAGGAATGGTAGGGCCCAGTAGTCTCTTTGTCTTCTTATGTGTGACCCTACACTGTTGGTTAGTTAAGGGGTTGGGAGCAAGTTCATCGTCGGGGAAAGAGTTTATTAAGTAGTTGCTCACTATGAAATATTATTGGCATCCAAATGTTTGCTTTGTTCAGAATCAGAAACGGTGTATTGCCAAGTACGTTGCACATACAATGAATTTGGATTGGTGACAATAAACATTTTACAAAATAAAAGACATAATCCAAAAATAAAAATGATGAACAAGTCGTGGAGGGACGGTAGTTTACAAACCAATCACCTTCTTAGCAGAGCTAATGATACGCTGCAGTCTGCCCTTGTCCTTTGCTGTGGCTGCAGCGTAACAGGTAGTGATGGAGGAGTGAGGATGGACTCAGTGATGGTAGTGTAGAAGTGCACCGCCATTGTCTTTGGCAGGTTGAACTTCTTCAGCTGCCTCAGAAAGTCCATCTACTGCCTAGCCTTCTTGGTGATGGAGCTGAGGTTCAGCTCCCACTTAAGGTCCTGGGTTATGATGGAGGAAGCAGAAGGACTCGACAACAGCAACCAGGGAGTCACACAGGTAGATAGGGACAGGCGGGGCTGCGTTCTTCTAGAAATACATAACCATCTCCACTGACTTTAGAGCGTTGAGCTCTAAGTTGTTTAGTCCACACCAGGTCACCAGATGGTCGATCGTTCACCTGTAGGGAGGACTCAACCCCACCAGAGATGAGTCCAATGAGGGTGGTGTCATCTGTGAACTTCAGGAGCTTGACAGACTGGTGACTATTCGACTGCAGCTGTTGGTGTACAGGGAGAAGAGCAGAAGGGAGAGAATGCAGCCTTGTGTGAAACTGGCTTAACATGCTGCTTCCTGTCAGACAGGAAGTCTGTGATCCAGGTGCAGGTGGGAGAGCTCGTTCTAAATTTTAAACAACCTGTTAACGTCCCTCTGCAGAATAGAGTCGTTATTGTGGTGTTGGATGGGGGAGGGGCTCTAGGATAAATGGTTGTACGGCATGGGCCCACTTAGCTGGGGGAGGGGCACCTGGTGCTCTGGAGCTGGTGGATGCGGTCGTGGGGGATGGGACCAGGACGGTCCGATCGTCTTTCAAATCAACAGGAAAACTTTTCAGGTCGTATGCCAGGCGTAAGTCATTAATGGAGTGGGGGGCTTTATGTTTGTAGTTGGTTATCTGTCTGAAACCTCTCCATAGAAACAGAGTCACTTGCTGAGGACTGGTGTTGAGTACTGGTCGTTTAGCATCTCTAACTGTTTTGCTAAACACTGTCTCTTTAAACCTGTCCTTGTCCTCACTGTAAATGCATGTTCCTTTTCCAAACTTAGCTGTGTGAGTTTAGCTGTGAACACGGGTTTGTAAGTGTTATAACACACCCTGGTGCATGATGGTACACATCTGTCTTCATCGAAGCAGATGTATGATCCAGACTCATCCAGACTGTAGGTAGCAGTCCAGAAAACACCCCACTGTGTCCAGTCTAAGCATGCCTGATGATCCTCCATAACTTCACTGGTCCACTGCTTTAATATATTCACAACAAGCTTACCAAGCTTTAATTTCTGCCTGTTTGTGGGAATCAGGTGGGCCAGGAAATGATCAGCGTGTCCCAGTTTAGGGTGAGGAACTGCGTGATGGGCCCAGCTTATTGTGTTGTAACACTGATTTCTGTTCTCCTTTCTGGTTGAACATACACTCTCGCTATTTTGGGAGTTCATGGTTGAGGTTACCATTGTTAAAGTCTCCAAGGACAATAAATAAAGAGTCCTGGTTGGACCATTGTAAGCACAGTATCTGTCTCCTCTTGAAAAAATCAGAAACCAAATATTTCAGAGTGAATTATTATCACCATAAAGAGGTGAACAGCGCTGCCTTAGAAAAATACTGACCATCAACTGGGAAGTTTAACTAACCCCTGTGTCCTGGAATTTACCACCCACTTTGACACAAATGGCATCACCGTAAAGTGGATAGGTCATCTTAGCAGAGTGAACGGCTCCAGGTGTCCTACACAAATCTATTTCCTCTTCAGAGATTGATGTCTTGGCCCTGGAGGTCAGAAAAAGCATTAATATGACAATTCTAAATCATAGCTTGAGAAATGCCACAGGTGCAAGAAGCACACAGGACACAACTGGAGGATTACAGTGTTGCCTTTAGGCCTGGTGTGATATATGTTGAGTCAATCACCCTCTCCAAAGGCAATACACATTTTATCTTTCACATGCCCATTTTTTTCTCGAATGTACAACATTCTTACTGAAAAAAACCGCAACAAAAATTATTTTAAAAAGTAGAATGAATCCCATGACTATTTTAGATCGTGCCAAAAAAATATATATATTATGATATTTCTCTGCAGAAAATTGGAAAATGTGTACAAAACATAACTATATTTGAATATTTAACATCAATGCATTTCAAGAGTATCGCCTTTAGTCAAATCATTAACGTAAACCAACCAGTACTTCAAACTAATAGAGACAAACCCAACATGTCGTAGTCTGAAAACCACACCTTCGTCACAATATGCAACCAATATTGCTAAAAAACATATGATTTGAGCACTTTACCCCATATTTTCTGCTTCTCTCCTGCACATTTTCCATATTCGTAAACCTCTCTAAAAAGAAAAAAAGGCTGGCAGCAGCACAAGGATTCAGACATGAAAGGACATGAGATTGATGTAGGACTACCGCCAAAAAAAAGTATTTCACGAAATGCGAGAGGCTTACCCGTACTTATTGAAGAGTAGCATTGGTCATATATTGGGGAAATATGCCACACAGATTGTAATACATCACACAGAGGGAAAAGCGATGTGAGCTAGGATGACAAATCTGCAAACATCCTTATGCCAATGACTGCATTTATAACTAAAAACCTTTCTGAGGCAGATCTAGTGACCAAAGCTGAAATGTCAAAGCTCCGAAGTATTGGAAAATGTTCCTTTTTTTGAAATTATTTTTTTTTAAAAATGTATTAGCCTTTATTTAACCAGGTCGGTCCCGTTGAGATACAATGACCTATTTTTCAAGGGAAGCCTGGCCAAGACAGCAGCATAGAAAAATTGCCACAGTCACAAGACACAACAGAAATCACATAACACAGATAAAATCCATTAAAAAAAAAAGATACGGCAACAGGACTAAAGCTCCGGATTCACACCAAAACAAGAACAAGTGTGGTATGAAGCCGCTCCAATTTCTCTCACACGAGTCATCAAAGTTTCAAGGTTGATGAGCTCCTTTAACTTTAGAGTTTTTTTGCAGTGCATTCCAAGCAGCAGGTGCAGCGAACTTAAAACAGTGCTTACCAAATTCAGAGTGATTTTTGGGCATAATTAATAAATAAAACTCATTGGAACGTAAGCAATAATTGCTCTGGGATTTAAAGATGTAGTTACATAAGTCGTGGGGGAGCAGACCCAAGATAGCTTTATAAATAAAAATATGCTAATGTATAAGGCGGCGTGCTGCCAGAGATGGCTACTCAACTTGAGCATACAGCGGTGAGTGAATTATAATGTTGACAGGTATGAACTATCCCCATACTACATTCAAACAAACAGCTAAACCACAGTATTCATGTCTGGTAATGTTTGTATCTGTCATTAAAGACTGTTTGACTGAGATGAAAAGTACAACTCAAGGTTAGAGTAATTTATTCACAAAGTATACACAGAGATTAATGTTAAATCTTTCTAACAACTTTCAATATAGCAGATCATAATTTAATTAAAAATTCTCATTTATTCTCAAACAAGCAATAAAGAAAAAGGTCTTGCATTTCAAAATCAAGTAAGACTGAGTGCCAGAGCCATGAGCATCATGACAAGCAATGGTTATCTGCAATTGGCATCTAGAGCTTTTTCAAATCTAGCCTGCCAGAAATGCCATCCATACAGTTTATTCATTTCATTGTGTTTTGGGTATCTACCTTCTGGTATCGGTGTTACCCTTGTATTGTGTGGTTAACTGTTTAAAGGCCATTTTATGCACACTTTAAAGACGTATGATGTGTGTTAGTATGCATGCATAAACATTGTATGTACTTACATTCTTAAAATACAGGAAGTAATGAACAAAGAACAAAATAGTTGTAGGTGTGTAATATGTTCTGAAAGCAAACTAAGTGTTTTTGTTGCCTGAAACCTAAACTTCCTGTGAAGACTGAAGTAAAAAAAAAAAGGGACACTGAATATAATGGGAGTATTATAGACTCTCGCTATCACTGGCGCCCAACACTGACACTAGAAGAGTTAATAGAGCATCATAGTTTGAAGCTTAGGAACATTGATCATGCTGCATTATTTGATGCATTGCTGTGAGAATAGGTTGACATGGCTTTAATATATTAACATGATTGGTGGCAGACTTGTTTGACTGTGGAAACACAGCCTCCCTCTTTCATTCCTTCAACCACATGTTACAGGTCCATGGGAACCTTGTCATAGACACACATACCCTACAGAAATGTTAACATAGCCAGTTATCCAGAATCTTGACGAAGAAGTCATTAGATTTGAATGGGACGATTTTTCAGCAAGACCAGTAAGAGCATCCTGTCATATATTTAAAATATGGCTCTTTATTTTCAACAGCAAGAGCTGTTATTTTCTTGTGCATTGAGAACCTGCCGAATAACTTTTTCATACACGTTTAAGCCACAAGACTCTCAAACTGCCATAACCTGAAGGTCGTTTAAGCCAGAGCGTTTTATCCAAAATGGGATTGATGCTTAAAAGAATGTGAACCTACATTCAAGTGTATGTGCCACTAATACATTCACTGCAGCCATCTACACCACAATCACACCTTATTACTACCTCTGTGAGCCCCAGTGGTCACCTCTTCCTCACCATTGTGGTGAAGTGCCTGTCATCAATCATGCATCAACTAGCTATAGAGGCTGAATGGAGCTAATGTAGCCTAAACACACAACCCGTAAGCACTGTTTACAGATGATATGACATCTTATCAGAATGTAATTTACACTTCTGATACAGTTTTCTTGGGATATACAAACTCCGTTATTTTTTTTTTATACATGTCTGTCTTTTATTCTCACTTTTCTTTTTTTTTTCTCTTGCCTGTTGACACACAAACACACAGCCGCACACCAACATCAATCTTCATTAAGCATTTGACCTTGGATGTGGCCGGCGAAGAATGGATATCACCTACAGCACGAAGCTAGAGGGCCATCGTGCGCTGCATGCTTTTTTGGTTCATTGGTTGTTCAATGTGCAGCACTTCTTTATTCCATTATTATTTTTATTTCTGAGTATTGTTGATGCCTCTCTGTGACTGGCAAAAGCACGTGTGAGAAGACTGAGTATTTGTATTTTATGATTCTGTATGCCGACGACTCGGTCGGCCCTGGCTCTCTAATAAATTCAAATTAAGGAGCAAATTATGTTATTTATATTCCAGCAATGGGTGTAACAACTTGAAACCTTATTAGAAAATTTACTTGACAGACCACATCTTTTACTGGTTATTGATCGCTCCACAATTAGAGAAACTGCAGTGTATCTCATCAGTAGTACATCCTGTAAGCTGTTCATCCAAAAGACTCTTCTGTTGCCTGCTCTTCAAAACAGTTGCATGTCCGAAGGTCATGGATGAAGGCTGCTCTTTCTGACACAAGGCGATGGTGCTCGTGCTAATCTCCAAGCTTTTTGTCCACAGGGGCTTAGAGGGTCCGCTGAAATTAAAAGTCTAAGTCTGCTTTTCAAACCCCCCTGAACCACAGGATGCACTGTTTGTTATTGATTCGTTGACGGAGTCTGGTAGTGCTCTGAGATGTTTTATTAAGACTACTGCTTTTTGATTAGATTTGTTTGTGATTGGACACAACATTTTGTTAATGGCTTGTTGCATGCTGTAATGGAATTCATGGTAAGTGTGTTGAACATCCAATGAGACATATGAGACCTTCCACATCACAAGAGGCTCCAGTCTGGTCTCCTCATTGACTTCATGATTCCAATTATTAGTGACCCAGATTGCTATTGATGAGGCTACCTTATTTTGACTTTTAGAGACTCTTTCATTCCATCATCTAACTAATGCAAATCACAAGTTAATTAGCTGTTGCAATTGTGGTAGTTGGTTTTCTTTGAACACACTGTGGTCACATATGTGGTTGGAGTTGAAGATCAATTTATCAGAATTCTTTATTGGAGATGAATCATGGGAAAAAAAGCACAGTTTGCTGGACTGCAGAATCTCTGTTGAGAAGACCTTTATACCCTCCCGTCAAATAGAAGTGGGTGTCTTAGGTCGGAACATAGAGGTCAGCTATTTACATTCCAGGGAAAAATGCTGAGCACAGGCATGCCAGAGATAAGTCCATATCGGAAGATGGTCAGAAAATAAGTATGCAGGACATAGGTCCCTATATAGATAAGAGTTGACCCTACTGGGTCAACCAGATACATCTGTTCAACCAGAGTGCGTCTGGTCTCAGTTCTATAACAAAGCTGGACATATACTGTGGCAAACCAGGGGGTAAAGCCGAGCAGACAGAGCACAGGGGGCGGATCCCCAAGCTCAGGTTGGGGGAGGTGATCGAGAGAGTGTACTTCCCAGTGCAGGTGCTGGAGCCAATCGGCACATGGCAGTGGTCACACCTGCAGCCCATCAGGTAATTAGAGGGAGCATATCTTCTCGGAGCCGGGAAGCAGCAGGGGAGGCTGAACAGGAGACAACAAGGATCTCCTGAACCTCTGGAGAGGAGGTAACCAAGCGCATTCACCTCTCTCCTCTGCCCACACAGGACCAAGGAACCGGCTCACACCAGGCGTGAGACCGAAGGCCAAAGACCCCGACCGGGAGGAATCTTTTGTTGATGTTTGACCTCATAATATAAATGCTTATATATTGTTAGAATGTTATGCTTGTGTCAGGTTACTCAAGTTCAGAACAACACCTAGAAGGTGAAATTTGTGTCTAGGAATGTGCGGCTGTCTCGTCTTGGAAACACACCCGAATGTTAATGACCAGTCATCAAAACATGGCCTGGCCTTGGACGGCTCAGTCCTGTAAGAAGAGAGTATATGGAATGACTCTGATCATTCAGCACCAATTAGAAGTGAGGATAGTGCATACAAACCTGTGACGAAATCTTTGTATGTAAGGGCCGAACTTCCGGGTCTAGAGAGAGTTGTTGGGACTCCACTGTGATCGCGGTCGCAGCGCTTGTACTTTGCTTGTGATCAGAGAAATAAATCTACCAGAACAAGAGAAGTTGTTGGCTGAATTCTTCCAAAGGCTCTTCCCATGCAGACAATTTTGAACCACGCTAACAGACCCATCCCCCTTTACCCTATCCTATTTATAAAAGTACACTTTGTGTTACTCTACCACTGTCTCTGAATCTCCTGGTTTTGTTATGAATCTTGCCTACAAGTCCCCCCCGGGTTGCCACAATAATAAGTTGTGTGGAGACTGCTCGTAAGCTGCTATAATATGACATACAATATTATCAATCCTAACCTGTATATACAGAAGATATAACATATCTCCACACAGTAATTAACGAATTGCGTTAGTTCAGTCACCAAACTCACATGATATGGATAATTCTGTGAATTAATTATATGTACAGCGTTGATATTTGACATCTAAGCTCTGATCTCATCACTCCACAAGGAACCACCACAGTAGCGAATGGGAAAGGGACAATAATAACTTCCACCTTTTTAGTGGAGTGTTAGTCTTGGGCTACCAGACTGATTGTCTGGGAATTTCCTAATGCAAAGTTGATGCTATAAGATCAGCGAGAAAGGCCACTAACATGTTGCATTCGGACAGGCCAATCGCGTCTATATACATGCGTGGGGACATACGAGTGTGCCACATGGGGATAAAGCGCTCTAGGTTATTGGTCCACATCGTCTAGGACATGCCTAGATTCCATCCCTATTCTCAAACAACAAACTTGAGAACACCTCGGGATCCCCCAAGATGAGCTCCAGCGGGTGAGTGGGAAGTCTGTGTTGGCCTGCTGGGCTGCTGCCACCACGACCCGACGCCGGATAAGCGGATGAAAATGGATGGCTGGAGGTTGAACCGTCCTATAATGCACAGGCTGGAGGTGAAGAGCTAATACTCAGCAGCTGGACAGAAGGCTCACAGGAGCCTGAAGATTGAAGACCATGACTCACAGTCTAAAAGTAGGAGAACTCCAAGATAATTAGTTTTTCCTTTTTAAACTCTGCACAGCAGCATTAGTGAATAAACAGTCTCAGAGTGCCTGTTAGCAGAACAGCTGTTGTAAAAAAACGTTCTGTGCATGTGTTTCTGGTACAACAGTGTTGTACCGCCCAAATATGAAGGGCTGCCCTAAAGACAACACAAGCAGCATTTATTTTACTCTACAATTGTTTTCACCTAGTTTTAGCAACGAAACCAAGGAGATTGTCTTCGGCCTCTGGACGAGCGAAGCGTTTAAAGACTGACATTAACGGGAAACAAATGGGTGTCTATTAAAATTTATTAGTACAACCCAAATAAATGTCATAATCCTGTTATTTGTGCTATATTATAACTTTTCTCTCTCTCCACTTTACACTGTTTACCTTATCTTAAACAACATGTAAGTAGGGCTGCTAAAGGCCAGCAGCTGTATTTGAAAGCGGAGAGGCAGACACACAAGCAGACACTTGTTTTGCTGTATTCTAAATATCACTTCCTATTCGTCTATTTTGGTTCTCCCTCAAACATATTCTGAGTGGCAGCGGATTACGCTGAATGAGTGCTAAAAGAGAGAAGAAAAAAAAAAAGCAGCCATCAGGTTTGTTCATTTATGTCCATGCTAGACTTGGATCAAGGAGGGATACATGTAGGTATGTGTCTATTTGATTTGTTCATGCAATAGCAACAATACATTGAAGTAAGGATGTCTAAAGTATGGCAAAATAGAAGTCATATAATAAGATCTATGAAGTTGTGTCTGGTGGTTATGTTGTAATATGTGACTTTCTTTCCCGGCTTGATCTTCCCGTTCTTTGGTTACCTGTGTGTGTAACCAGTTTGTTATCCACTGCTCAACACGAGACAATGATAACACAGAAAGTGCTCCTATGTGTTGTCATTATATTATTTGCTTTACAGTTTTGTAGGCAGTTTATGTATTTTTATTCAATTGTCAGTGTATACAGTTTATACTAGTTCTTTGGATGGAATACAGCATACAAATTGGGATTTTTTTTACACATAAGACGATCCCTGTACTTTTCCTTTTTTTACCCAAAATGTTCTGTTTGTTTGTTTTGTTTGCTACTTGTCTTTCTATTTAGTGTTGTTCTGTTTGTCTATGCCTTATGTAAAGTGTCTTTGAGTGTCTAGAAAAGCGCTATATAAATTTGAAGTATTATTATTATAAGCAGTTTTCTTTTCTTTTTCTACAGTGACCGAATGGCAAGAGCACACAAAGCACACTGCAGTGCACAACAGCAAAAGAACTGTCACTGTCGAGTTCCAGTGGTGGTAGAAATATGTGAGGGTTCCAAAGCAATTCAGCACAGTACAGTGATCTTCAGAAGGACGAAGATTCATTGTAGAAATGTTTGTCGTTGCATTGTCTGCTGCCTTTATTCCATATAAGAGTGTGTACAGCAGACTGTTGTTCTTCAAAGCATACCATTTGACACAATGAGATATTCTGAGAACAACTCTTATGGCATTAATCACAATAATAATAGTCAGAAAGAAATATCCTCAGTCTTGGCTGCATGGTGTGAATTGAAGAGCAACTATTTTTGTGTGTGTGACTGCAAACCAGAATAGCACCTCCATAGAAATTCACAGTTTTGCTCAGTGACTGAATGATAGGCTCTAATGAGGTAGGAGATGTGTGAAAAAGATATATTTTCCCTCCATTCCCTCCCTTTATTTCTGTTTTGTATTGTAACTTTCTTTCGTTCACATTCACACACAAACACAGACACATGTATGCACATTCTGACACCATCCGTTTCTCTCTCAATCACAGAGGCACACACACACACACACACACACACACACACGCACAGGCACAGGCACACACACAGACGTGCATACACAAAACTCCTACACCTCCAGAAATAGAGGCAGCAACAGTCTCACTGAATCTCTCAGCCCACATCTTGATAATGTCACCTTTTCAGTGTTTCATTATCTTGTGCTAACAATCAGAGAACATCTCTCTAAATCTCTCTCTCTCTCTGTCTCTCTCTCACACTTTCTATATATAAAAAAATATATATATTCCATGTAATTGCCATAGTTACAAATGTATGAAGCTCCACTGCAATTTCTCCATTACATCTGTAGAGGAATAGGAGTTTATGGTGCATTAATGTGCACACGTGAACTGCACTCTGAGGAAATAGCGGACGTATGGAGGACACTACTGAAGCGAGGTCCATCGCAGAGGAGGTTGAGTCATGACTAAAGATGTGGAGGGCTCCTCAAATATAACATTCGGTTGCTCTTCAAAGCACTAAGGACCACTGACATGATCACACATCAGTTCATAGGGATGCGTAACTATAGGGTTGCAGCAGAAGCGCTAACCTTACTGTGACACTTTGATTTGAACATGGATGTCTATGTTACAGAGAGACGTATAAGGGTAGATAAACTGAGTGTAAGTTTACTCTTGACTGTATGCCTGTTCACAATTTCTCATAGACCTTGGGAAGACAAATGGTCACTGAAGGGTCAGCTAATATTAGAGAAGTGTACAGAAATGAACACCTCATAGGTTGCTGCTGGAATAGTATTACTTTTCAAGATCTGACTGGTTGTATCTCAGAGCTCGGACTTATTTTAAGGTGTGCTGCAAAGAAATGTGCAGGGTAATAAGGTGTCAGAATTTAATAAACATGTCCTGCTAAATGGAATGAATATGTAGATGGCCCTGTACTAAATTACTCCATTACTCCATTATAGTAATGTGTATATGCAGTGAGGAAGTTATAGAATTAGAATATCATATTAGCATAACTGAAAGGAAACATATGTGTTAACTACTGTTTCATTTTGTGAGATAGGGATTTAAGAACAAGTATTATAAAGTATGCTATCTATAAACATAAATGAAGAGAAGAGGCATCCGTTATCGTGAAAAATGTGTCTTCCATCACAAGCTCAAACAACCATTAGATACAAGAATGAATATAAATAACATATACTAAACATAATGGCAGTAACATAATATTAAATTACAGCTCTTTCTCATTCTCAATCAGCATATATATTCTGATTGAGAATGAGAAAGAGCTGTTGGGACATTTTATATATATATATATATATATATATATATATATATATATATATATATATATATATATATATATATATTGCAATTGCAGGACCATCATATTTAAAGAAGCAAGCTCCGTTTGTCTCACCAGCCCCTGACTAACTTTGACATGAAAATGATTGAAAATAGTGATCTGTCCCTGAATAAAATGTGGTTTCAATCTCCAGAACAATATATTTATACATTGCATGGTTTGAGAGTGAAATATTGATAACTTATCAGGTTAAAAAGAATATAACATCCATTTACTCAACTTAATATGTGTACCTATAAGATACAACTTTATTTTCCCCAATATCCAAATCAATTCGTCATATAACTGGCCTTTATAATAATGTATTTGTATTCATAATAATAATACTAGTTATTCATGGCGCAGTAACTATTTTTACCTTTTGAGCAAAAACAAGTAATCTGGTGTTATTGCTCTCTGATGTTTGAGTGGCAGTAGCGTACAGTTTCACGAGGTAGAATCAGTGCCCAGAAAAAGTATTTAAAAGAAAAGCAACTAAGCAGCGGAGCAGATGGTCAGTGAGATTTTTTAATGCCCAGGCCAAACTAAACTGTTGCACGTCGGTTGGATAAATCTCAGGGTTATAATCAGTGTTATGTAATCTGACGAGTGAGAGCGCTGCTGCTGCTGTGCAGTCGGCCTCCGCTCAGTGGCCCTATGCGCTCCATCCACAGCGCTGTGTGTGTGTTTGTGTGTGTGTGTGTGTGTGTGTGTTTAGAGTGTATTCACTTGCAGACATCCGTGTTTTTGAGGAGAGAGAGAGAGAGAGGCCAGCAGGAAGAGAACAAATGTACTCTGTGGAATTCAAATACGTTTTCTACATTAGAGGCATTTGAATGACGCCGACAATGTCAGTTCATCTCAGTACAACCACCATAGCTGAATGTTGTCCAAAGAGGCACTTCCTCTAATGGCCACTAGAGGCTGACCACAAAGAAACTGTATTGGAGTGACTAAGAAATCCCCAACATATCCACGAGAGCTTTAGATCATCTTCACAACAGGAACTTATTGTCATTTTGTCCCTTTGTTGCTCATTTTGTCTAATTGCGTCTCTTTGAAGTCATTGTGTGTATCTTGGTGGTCGTATTGAGTCTCTTTGGGTTGTTTTTCCTCTCTTTGTAGTCATTTTGTTGTCTCACTTTTATCATTTTACGTCAGTCAGGACATTTTGCTTCTCTTTTTATTGTTTTAAGTCACTCTGTGTTCATTTTGCACCACTTTATGGTCATTTTTAAATTTGTTTTTCCTTATAGTCATTTGATTTACTTTCCAATGATAAATATCATAAGTCACTTCATATAGATGTTCGATCAATAATCCACCCATGATACTAACAAGCCAACTTCACCTTCTGTCTTCTGAGTAAGTGCTACCAAGTTGGTATAGAGCTGAATATTGGTGCAGCTTTAGACTGCTCCCTTTGAAAATGTTTGACTATATGTATTGTATACATCTAATAGCATATTTTGTCATGGGAGTTCATTTATTAAATCATGGCTTGAGCCTACTGAGTTGATCTGTTGCTGTAAATGTAAATAACGTCATAGGACGCTGTGGAAGAGTTTATGAACAGCGAGTGGGCAACTACTGAATTGTATAACATGAAGAGGCAGTGGAACATTTAACCTTACTGAAACAGTACTGACTGTGTCACTGAATAACTTTAATTTAAAATAAATCCTTCTTAGTCTCCAAGCACTCTGATGTTTGCTATTCCTGTTGAATCCTACAGTATAAATAGTTGTTTTGAAAAGGAGTAACTATGTAGAAATACTGAGAAGTCCAAGTTTATGATATGTCAAAGAGTGTTTACACACATTTATGTACAGGGTATATTCATGCACACACCCACACCGTTCACATGGATACAAGTATGACAATGCAGTCCATTGGGGGTCTTCGTATACAGTAAATCAATGGTATAGTGTGTGTATTTGGTGGTACAAAGATTCAACAGGGAGGCCCCTGAATTATTAATCTCAGGTCAGCACATATACATACATAATCTCAAACATAGAGATGACCAGTGAACTTATTTTGATAATCACCCACATGTATTTATATATTATGGTGTTTTATTGGCAATCATGAATATTTGAGTGTAAAAGATCAATTGATTGCTTAGTGCAGTTGCCCGGACAGATTTACAGATTTACAAATCCCTCCTCTAGCTTTAGTTTTTAGATTTACTGCATGTATATATATATATATATATATATATATATATAGTTATTCACAAACCTTTACAATATGTATTTGTATGTGCCTTTTGTAAAAGTTACTGTGCAGATTACATTCTTGAGTTTATCTTACTTATCTATGTAGTGTAATGAAGCAGTATACAATAGACTGGAACCATTTCAGTATGGATTTAATGTTTACAAGTGTATTTGACTGTTGATTTGTGTCTATTGGATTGTATTTATTTATTTGTAAAGTGCAATATTCAATATAAATTTAGTTTGTGATGCAATTGAGGTTAAAACATACGGATGGAATTATTCATCTTCCTTTAGAGAGTTCCACTGGGCAGGGGGATTACACAGAAAAACCTTATTTCCCAAATGTGGTATGGCCAAAGGGTACAGTTTAATATTATACAAAATGTAATGATGTTCTCAGACCAAACAGGGACAAAGTCACATAACAGAGGAGAGAAAAGGTTATTCATCTGTAATTGTCTTAAGTCAGAAGGTTGTTTCACTACTGCGGTGGTGAAACAGAAGTTGCTTTTTATATGAGGTACAACCTGCAATGCCCACCACCACACATTTAAACACTGAGGACCTACTCACGCCTCGAAAGTGATTGACAGGTCTTGCAATACACAAGTAAACAACACTCATTTATGCTTTCCAGGGCAGTTACGTGTTTGTTTACATCAGTAATGATTATTTTCTCCAGTCTGCTGGTAAGTTGCAGCACAATGCAACATATGGGAAGGGATCAAATCATTTATAAATGCTCCATATTGGCAGCATTGATTAAAAAAAGAAGTCTAAAATACGCTTAGCTGAACAACGATGTTCTTTAATTCCTTCAACATGTTTAAAAAACAATGTTTTTAGTCTAAAATGATACCAAGATTGTAATACCAATCTTTTCACCTTGACATAAATGTCTGGCTTTTTTCATTTTAAGAAATGTAAGAATAATAAATACAAATTAACTGATCAAATCATGCAACAATCTAGATGTTGTAATATCGCAGCTGTGCACACTTCTGTATCTGTTTGCAAAAACAGAATGTTTAGTTGGATTTCTGTCCGTATGTTTATGTACAGTATGCATGCACAGTGCATTCCGGTGCCTGTACCTTCCTTTATTCGTATTCACTGTGTGTTGTTCTCCTCCTCTCGGTACCACCTGTGGGAGGTCTCAATTAGCCTGCTCCATCCAGATCGGATAGCAGCTGAAACCAGGAGCTCAACAGGAGGGAAATGAGACACTGTTAAGCAGCAGGCTCCAAGTCCAGGTTCAAGAGCCAGAGCAGTAGCACAGTTTCCAACCCGCTGGCACTGTGAAATGCAAAAGCCCATAGGGGCGAAAAAGGAAAGCACAAATCAAGCTTTACTGCAGTAATTGAACTGAAGTATGGCACTTGGGTTTATCTCTCTCTTGCTCCTGCAGCCTCAGTTGGAGGCCAGATCGCTGCCTGCTGTTGCGTACGAACAGTGAGTGGTCTTAAGTGACCTCTTCATCGAGGAGCGGACTCGTCCTAACCAAGGAATCTCCTATTCAGTGACATCACATGCCAACTTAAGACATCCCTGGACGGTCAAGAGTGCTCTGGTCCAGTCCAAAAAAATAAATAGATTGAATAAAACTGAAAATAAACCTCTCACACCACTCCTGTTTTTTATTCCTCTTACTGCCTGCAGACTCTATCTGACATTAAAAGAATATGCAGCTGTTTCGATTGTGAAAGAGTCATTACAAAACAAACAGAATTGAAATTGAATTAAAAAGGTAAACATCGATATGATATCATGCAGGTGTTTAGATCTGACTTTAAAAGAATATGCAGCTGTTTCGATTGTGAAAGAGTCATTACAAAACAAACAGAATTGAAATTTAATTAAAAAGGTGAACATCAGGGTCCCAAGTGTTCAAAGGGCCAAACATGAACCAAGCTGGTTCTCATATACTCTGATCAAAGGGCCTACCCGAGGAGCAAATGGTTACACACATGACAACACGGTGATAAACTCAGACTTAACTTCAAAAGGTCAAGTGGACACATATTACAAACACGTTTCAGATTGATTGTGCACAAAACATGAACGAAACACACATGGCCACCTGAACAGTATTAAAAACCCACTGACACACATGCTAAGTTCCATAGAGACCCTGCCACACACGGCTTCTGGATATCAATTCACCACATGTTGTCACTTTAAGTTTGTGTGAGGCAAATAAATTAGCACCGCATGATGGATGCACAAACAGAGGAGGGGGGGGGGGGGGGGCGTAGTCCGTCAATATCCCTTTTTTTCACAATTCAAAAGCACTGTTCCCAGGGAGCGATTATTTCTCCATAACCTGCACATCTCTCACCTAAATTACCGTCATCCATCTCTCTCCGTTTAGCCCTGCACACACGCTCGCGCACCTCACTCGGCTATCCGCTCCCCATCACCTGCAGAGACGGAGCTGCGAGAGAAGGCGAGTCGCCTTTGCTTGTCCTTATTTGTCTGAGCGACGTCAGTGAATATTCGCCTTAATTGATCACGCGCAGTGTTTTTGGAGAGGCTGCCTTCTGTTGCGCACGGAGAAATCCCTCCGCTTACGTAGAACAGAGGCGGGTGGAGAGACGAGAGTCGGCTACTTTGTTTCCTCCTCTCCACGATCCCTCTCGGGCGTGTGCGCCAAACACGACGCGCACGCGGGCACGTGTTGGTTATGCATGCGCGTACACACACACACACACACACACACACACACACACACACGCACAGGCAACTCCAGTCACATGCAGCGGTGGCGTCTGCATTGAGAGAAGCGAAGCAGCTTGAAGTGATCCTCGCGTGCGTGACAATAGCGTTTAAATGTACGGGAGGAGCTCGGTGCGGCTCTGTGGACGTGTTTTTGTTGTTGTCATTATTTAGATGTAGGCGTGCACCCGCAGCGTCAGGTTACGGGGACGAAATGTGAGCAGAGCACAAGACACATGGGGAAGAAGTCCATGTCAAATATGTTGATTATTTTCTTGTCATTTTTGACAATACTTTAATTGTGTGTATTTAGATGGTTTGAAAATGGTATTTATGCAACGTTCATATCATAAAACGTCAAACAATGGTATGCTTGATTGATTGATTGATAGATGTCTCATTGAATACATATATAGGCACAAGCCCATGACGTCCCTCATAACTAATCACGCTCATGCACTACTTTAATCACGCGTCAGGAGGCAACACACACACACACACACACACACACACGCACACACACGCGCACACGCGAACACGCACACTCAGAGGAGACGTTGCACTGCAGACCAGTCTGACGTGACTCCACTGAGTGCCAGCTCACTCTGCCTGCTCTGATGAAAATAAACCCCCAGTCAAAACTAAAGGCGAAAAAATGAGCTGCTCCTCTGTCAAAAGCATTCCAAAATCAACAGCTGGGATTTAGAGCAGTCTTATGCAACCGTGAATTACACTGGTGTGCTTTAAACTGCCCATAAGAATGCCCTTGCTTCCCTCTTATGCCTCCTGCTGTAGTCCTTGGCGATGAAAATGTCTTCTGATTTGTAGTTTAACTTGAAATACGCAGATGACTACAAAAATATACGCTGGGTAGGCTATCATCAGCCCAATTTTTTTTTTTTCTTCCTCCCTTGCAGATGCACGCAGATCAGCGCTCCTCGCCGTTCAGAGCTCAGTCTGGAGTGGCGCGGCTGTAGCAGCAGAATATTTGGCTGTAAACAGAGACACAGTGCTGTTGTCTCGATGCGATACGCAGGCTTTTAGAGACGGTGAGTGATTCGAGGGGGATTTTTTTTTTATTGCAGAGCAAGGCTCGTCGCATCAGTGCAAGCTGGTGAGGGAACGCGATTTTCTTACAATTTTGGAGGTGTCTTTCCCTCTTGCTTGTGTGCGCCCGTATCCGAGCCGTGCAATCCATTCGGTGTTTCATTCGCTCTCTCGTTATTTTTTTCCGTCGTTGCTTCGTCGTAAGTACTTACTATCCGTTTTATGACTGCTATTCTTGTCCATAAGATGCCCTAGCTTCTCTTGGTCGCGAGGCGATCGTTTGATGCATGCCAATTTCATCTCCTTGGAAATCATCACGCACAGTCGGAGTCAGGCAGCGAGACAGAGAACGCGCGATGGGGGGAAAAACCAAAGGATCCTAGTTGAACATGTAAGAGGATTTTTTATTTAGCAGCCACTGAAAAGAGATTAGGGCGACAGCAGTGGAAGTTAAATTGTGCTGCATGTAAAATGGGCGGACTAGTCTTTATATTAGGTTGGTACAGCCTATTCCAAAATTAAATGGTCTGAGCGTGGACACAGACTGTTTGCCATGCACTTTATTTACTGGCACGAGCGATGAACTAAAACATGTATTTGGGATAGCGACCTCGGCACAGAGATCAGATTTGTAAGTTTAGTAGATTTTTTTTTTTTTTTTTTTTGCTGACAGACTAAGAGAGTTCAACTCACTACAGCACCGCCAGTGAACAGTGAGAGAGACCTGCGCATATCGTCAGCAGCCGCTTCTCCAGCCTCAAGCTAAAATTCGTCAGATCTGAGATCACAGAGGATTTTTTCTCATTCAGTCCGGCAAGAAAAATATATTCTCAAAAGTTTGAGGATATAACCAGCGGACACCGAATATATACCCCGACTCATATGCTGTAAGTGATTTTCTCCATGTTTTTTCCTCGCCTGTTCATCAGGCAGAAGAAGGGAAGAGGGGAGCAACACTCGGATTTAGAAAGGGGATGGTTTGTGTTGCCGGACGCCGCTAGAATCGAAGACGAGTTTTATTGGGGAGAAGGGGGAGTTTGCCGTCGAAATTGGGACCGTTTAAGGGTTATTTTACGGGAAACCAGTGCCGTTTGATGTTTTGTAACGGGAGACGCCTGATTTCAGCACCATGGACAGCGCTCCGACTAAAACAGCATCAACGTACATTTGCTTAATTACTCCGCCACGCACGAATTGGATCGCAATGCATGTATTTAGACCAACCTTGCAGGGATGTCAGTTGCACGCTAAATGTCTCCCCGTGCTCAGATATATGTATGTATAACGGAGAGGGTGACATTTCCTCTGAATAACTTAGAAAGTGGGTTTGTGCGGGATTTTCTCCCCCAGTCGTTAATCTGCATCATCCCCGCCTCGTCAAATCCTTGTCAACCAAAGGATTATTATTTATTTTTGTATTTGTATTTCATTTTTAGCAGAGCATTGTATACGTTTCCCCCACGACTCCTATCCGCTCACAGTGCACCTTGGAACATCACACGCAAGTAGCACGGGCATTGTCTTTTATGTGGGCTGTGCTTCACTGGCAGGATCTTGTGGTCGTGTTTAGCGCTTTCAGATAAGTAAGTGATTGGTCCTCTCGCGGACACCTCGATTATGCCTCCGAAAATGGACCGTGAACCCGAGCATTGTGTTTCGCATGCACAGTAGCGCAGGCTAATTGCTTACATACTTTATGACCCGGCTGACATCATAGCTTATTGAATGTGGAGGATGCCAAATGCTCTTCTTTCAGGGGGATATGGTTTGATATTGCGGTATTGCGCGTCTCACATTGCAGGGGAGGCTGTGTACAGGTGCTACAAGCTCACACCGTGGTGTTATGTGGTCGATGATGTGTTGCCTCGTTGTTTCATCTTAATTAGTATGCGCTACAGATGTAGCCGTATCGCATATGTAATGAGCGTCAGTTATGAAAGTCGTAATATTTTTGATTATCGACATGATGACCAGCTTTTTAAAATGTGGTCTACCACACAGACTAGTTTGAGTGTAGAGTATGTCTCTGTCAATGTGACCCATTATTTAGAATGATGACGTAAAATCTTTGAGTCGTGCGTGTGTCAAGTAGTATGTGATGGCCCAATGCGTGTGGCAGAGGCCATTTGGTTTGATGCATGTCCTGTCAATGGATCTCTAAGGGATGTTCAGGAGCAGGACCAAAAAACGCATCTCTATAGGAACAAGCCTCTACGTTAGCTGTTGTTGTTTTAGCTGATCTACATGTTTATTTACCTCTAGCTGTGATGAAATGTTTGAGTTGATGGATCATTGGTTTATACGTCTTGGTAATGCTGTTCTTTCTCTCTCTCTTTGACCTTCAGCAGTGAAAGGTCCTCATATTGCAACTATGTGTGGACGAAGCAGGACGGCCTTTGTGTTTCTGTGGGCTGGCTTGCTTGTCACCAATGGCGTTCTGGGTGGGAAAAGGTAAGAACAAACTTTAACTTTACATTTGCATACGTGCCTGTATTATATTGGGTCCCTGGATCATTCTAGATGGTTGAAAGCCTCAAATGTCTTGCACACTGTTCATATGATTGGGATTTGAAGCCTTGCGCAGACTTTGACACAAGCGCCCCGCGAATTCTAAATAGTGCCGATATGATCAAGATTACTGGAACACTGCGATTCCACACAGTGACATTTGGAGGGCAAACTGTAAAGACCACACTGCATTTGACAACATATTGAATGCACTTTTTGGAAGAGGGCAATTACCTTTTAATGTGGTTTTCAGTGCTCGCCAAATGGTCAAACTGGACAATAAAAATGTCAGTAAATCAGTCAGCCAGCGAGGGCTGCAAACAGTAGTCCACCAGCTGAGATGTCTTCCTACCTATTTCTTGCGTTATTGGGTCACAACCCTTAAGGATATTCACTGTAGATGTAACTGGGGCATCCCCACAGGACACATGCTTATAATTGCATAGAGGCCATAAGAAGTGCAGTACAGAGAGAGAAGATGGGGAATTGAAATAGCCACTATCAATATTACCATATAGTATTACACAGTTGTCGATTTTCTGGTCATCTGGCCTTGTGGGAAAACATCTACATTCTCAGTTTTCACACCTGGGCTGTGTACAGTAGATGACTTGTGTTGCACCGGGATATTTTGGCACAGATGTGTGCACTCGTCATTTGACAGCGACTGCGGGGATAGTAGGGTCGATGTTCAGACACACTTCTCAAAGTCAACACTGAGGTGTCGGATGCCACCTAACCAGAAGCAGACAAAGAGAGAGAACGATTGGATAAGAGGTGGCAGCAATTAGATCCACGTTATGTGTCTGCACCTGCATTAATTGCCACCTGATTAAAATGCCGGCCAGCCACCCATGTGTAGCATGCCTCAAAACAACGATAATCTGACGCCGCTCCTTGGATTAACGTGCGGGCAGCTCTGACATTGAAGCCTTACAGTAAATAAACACAAAGACAAAGATGAGTACAATTCACTAGTGGTTGCGTGCGCATGAGATCATATTAGCTCTCATTCCGTTGTGGTTCTTCTCAATAATCCTGGAGGGACTCAAGAGATCAGGCTTTTCAACATAGTTGAATAATTCAGAAGGACCGTCAAAGAGAGTTGACTCGAATGGTGGTGTCTTGAGATGGTCCAGTTTGCTGCTCTGTCAGTGACACCAGAATACACCACAAAAACACACATGCAGACAGTATAGAGTATATTGTATTACATATTTTATTACATGCCCTGAGCACACGCAGAACACAGATGTGTCCTATTTTAATGCAGGATGCACTATGATACATTATTATTGCACACTGATTTGATCTAATGGATTAATCACGTCTATAGCTAAAGTTGAGATGCACTGACTGGCAAATGGAGGAGTTGATCTACTGGGTTTGATGTGCTATATGTTGAGCACCTCAGAGAAAAATCTAAAAGTACTGATCACTTTACTCAGGAACTGTCACTGGAAACTGCAAAGCAATTATCGCCCAAAGATTTACTGTATAATCCAGTCCCCCTTTTGAAGTCAAATACAGAATCTCTCTCACACACACACACACATACACACACACACACACACACACACCTTGGGGGATTTCAACAAGACACGGTAATCAGGAAGACCTAGCACTCTGCTACAGTATGTTGCCAACGATAGAAATTGCCTTATAATTAGATATCCGAGTGACGAGAGAGAAAGGGACCGAGAGAGAGAGACGTGCAGTAAAATGGAGAAAGGGAGACGGGGGAGAGAAAGAGAGACATTGGCAGAGTGAGTGTGAACGGCACTGTTGCTGTTCAGATGACCTGTAGATGGGGATGGTGTACAATGTTTTATGAGGAAGTGGCCCCTGGCTGATACACATGTGTATTTATCCACGGCACCTTTTTCTCACCATTTCTTTTTATTTTCCTTGACATACAACCCCAACCCCCCACCGCCTCTGTTACCCACGTACACTGGAAACAATTTATATCAAGAAGAAACACATCGGCCATATTATTCCATCTATTTCCAAGGTGTAAATAATATAGTTTTCTATGCTTGATATGAAACATTTGACTTGTCGGTATCTCGATTAATGGTAAAAAAAACGTAGACTATCATTCGAAAAAATTGCAAGGTCAAAGAAGTATGCCCATTGAAAGATCGTTTCTTACATTTATTTTTACAAAAGAGTGTTCTTTTCACTATTTGTGCCACTGATTAATAATTCCTTGTAAGGATGGATTATTCTCTTGTTCATCCCCCTATTATTTATAATTGTCCTAATTGGTTAACTTAAAAGAGAAAAGGGACATCCTCGCTTGTTTTCTCTATTGGTGGAAACTATAACAAGAGCACTTTGTGGCAGACCAAAAAGGTTTCTGATGTTTCTCTCTGATTTGAAAAAATTGGAAATGCCGAAAATATATGTGGAAAATAGGAATATTAATTGGCAATCGAAGAAGAGGTTGTGTTTTATTTTCGCTTCAGCTGATGTCCCATGGATGCAATTTACACTTCCTGCATTTATACATAACTGGCTTTCCAGACCTGAACAAAACAGCAAAATAATTATTTTGAATTTGAGTATTCAGAAGCTGTTACCTCCAAGATTGCTGCAAAAACTAAATTGCTCATCCCAGTTTTCACAGTTTTAATGCTGGCTTCAGTTCTTTTTTTTTTTTTGGCAGACAGAAGGACGCTTGCGAATAAAGGGGGAATTGGTGACAGAGAGATGCGCAATAACCCTTTTCATACAAATCCATGTGTGATGCGGATGCAGCATCCTTGTTTCCAAAGCAAAATGTTCAGCGGCTCACGTTCAAAGACGTGGGATTGAGGCGGACCCTACAGCTTTGAGCGTGAGCCGTCTCACCGAACGCCACACCCCAGTGTCACTTCACAATTTCCTCACCTTTTCCCAACCTCGCTCTTCTCCCTTTTATCCCCCCCTCCCCCTCCTAGATCTCCATCATCTCCATCTTTGTTTCTCTTCTTTGTCTTTTCTTTGGAGCGTTCCTTGCATGTTTATCCAGACGGCACTCGTCCTTCCCATTGCAGGTCCCTGCTAAATAATCTTGATGACCTCTCCCTCTCCTTGGAGCCGTTCAGCTTGCAGAGCTTGTTTTCAAACACTTGCTGTTTATTTAGCATGCAATCAAACCAAAAACGCTATTGGCGTAAAGAGAGGGAGAGGATGATTGCTTCAAGGCAATACAATGCATTGTGAGAGAGTTTCATCTCATTGATCTCAGCACTAAAGCACATGCAAACATATGCATGAATATGTACACAAGCTTGCATTAGCGCCCGGACCGTAAATGCATGCAATGACTCAAGTACGCAAACACACACAAGCAAGCACGCATCTTCCTGTCGCACCCCGCCGTTATAAAATGTAATTAGGAGCTGTATTCCTGATTATGAGTGCTATCAAATATTTATGCATGGAGATGCTGCAAACTCTGCTCTTACAATTACTGATTGGGACTGTTTTTGGCATTGCTCTAAGCATTTTTGTTTTATGTTGTTCAAAGAGCACATTCAGCAAAGGCATTTGTGGTCTAAAAGACCATATTAAGGTATAAATAATGCATTGTTATTCCTCTATTCTCTCTCTTTCTCTCACTCCGTGTGAGATTGTGCCTATGTGTGGGCGGATGTTCGCACGCACGCATGTGCTCTGAATGCCCAGTTTTACATTTCGATGAAATAACTTTTAACACTTGCCACACTTTCCGAAGGGATAATACAGGATAATGTGGCTCTGTGCAATGTGTTCCTTTCCAGTCTTAACAATCACTTGTTCATTCTTCTCATATGGATACAATATGAAACCTCATGGTCACTGAATTGTAAATTGGCATTGACACGGAAAGGCGTCCGTGTCAATGCAGCATTTTGGTTGTCTTGTTTGTTTCTATGATTAATTGTTTTATGATTAATATGATTCATGATGCATTCTGTGTTGCCCATGTACTTCAACAGACTTAAGATCCTCCTTTTTTTTGTCTTTGATATATTATTCAGTTTGTTCTTAGTCTTTTTGGCAGTTTTGACTGTGGTTTTTGGAATCTTGCTGTGACGACTTTAAATCTTCTTTTTTGCTTTGGCAGCGCTGGGCAGAACGGCATGACAGATGAACAGAAAGATAACACAACAGTGTTCACCAAGATCTTAGACAGTCTTCTGGATGGCTATGACAATCGCCTCAGGCCAGGACTAGGAGGTCAGTTATCCCAAGTCTTTGAATGTCTTTTGTCCTTCATGGTGACTGTTTGGATCTTTTTTTTCTTTTTGTCAATATGCAAATACCCTCTTGAAGGACTCCTAAAAATAGCTTACTTTCCACATTGTAATATCCATAGGAGAAAATCTTATGGAGATGAGTTTGCTTACAGTGTCAAGATTATGTGAAGGATAATTAACCGGAGATTCATTATTCACCTGCTGCTTTTGTGAAACAGTGAATTGGCATGAAGCAAACACGTCTAATATAACATAGTGAGTGACATTTCTTTGTTTAGGCAGCCCTTGACTCTATTGTCAACTGTCCATTGTTTGAGAGAGAGAGAAACAAAATGGCAGGGAGACTGAGAGACAAATCCAGAAATGGAAAATGAGAGAAACGGAGAGTGAAAGAGAAAGGGGAGAGAGAGATAATGTGAGAATTGGTGTGTGAAGGACACTGAGAATCCCACACTGTGATGCAGCAGGCATCAAACAGGCGAATAAAACCATGCCTGCTAGAAGTTCAGCGACCGTGGGGAAGAAATTATAGATTACGATGGGTATCATTCATAAATCAAGCTGTCATATTTCCGTTTCAGAATCAAAAGGAACGAACCCTCACACACACGCACACACACACGTACACACACATTGCTTCTGCCACCCCTTCCAATTGAGTCCCTTGTGGACCCATTTTGTCTATCAGTATTATGGGACCAAAGTGCCATTTTTTCAGTAACACAGTAATGTGCAAATGTATTAAGAGATTGAACCACCGTCCGGGTTATGGAGCTGACACTGAAACCAATAGCAGCAGAAATGGTTATCGACATTCAAAATGGGCATTTTTATCTTTGTTGGTTTTTTTTCCAATTTGTGTGTGTGTGTGTGTCCAAATGTAAAAAAATAAATAATGTTGAATAGATTGAATGGATTAGAGAGCATAGCCAGGTGGTCTTGTATTAACAGGTAGTTAGGAGCTAATGAATGCCACAGATAGTCACTCACTGGCAATTTCCTGCTTCAACAGAGCGTGTAACCGAAGTCAAGACTGACATTTTCGTGACTAGTATTGGACCCGTTTCGGACCATGAAATGGTAAGACTCCTTTCGCCTCCTTAAATGTCACTAGGTTCCGCCTGTTCTTGTCCCTCCACGCTCACCCCTGCCTTATAACCTCTCTGGGCACAACGGTCTCCAAACTGTAAAGTAATTATTCATTTAATGATTCATTTCATTAACTCCTGATGTGTTAATAAAACACATTTGTGATAATGTATTTTCTGGTGCATGGTTCGTAATCCCACTCTACATAAATGCCACCCCTACTCGTAAATATGACTGCATGTGATTTTTATGTGGATGTCAAAATATGCTGTGTGCTTCGACCCCAAACTCAGTTTATTTATTTTGGTATTAAAATAAGTATAAAAACATCCCTGCTTGTGATAGAGCATTCACATGTATAGATTTATAGACCCATGCTGATGTCTTTAAATAATCTGGAGCAAAGAAACGGTCGGATATTGACGTTCAAAGACTGAAGGTCCATATCTCTCCTTAACTACTAAATTGCAATTAATTTGCAACAAACATAACTAATATATAATATGTCAATGTGATATGGAAGGTCAAGCTGTTTTCATATCCCATTTTTAGATAATCGATAAGCACTTACCATATGATGAAATCTTTTTAACGTCAAACTAAAATGCAACATTTAACTATAATTGATTATTTTAAAAATGGCAAAAAAAAAAAATAGAAAGCCGTGGGCTTCTCAAACATGTTCATCTGATCTTTACTCAGCGCTGGAAACCAATTAATCTCATCCAAATGTCTCATTGCCTCTCCTTTGGATAGAAACCACTCCTGCACGTGAAGTGCTGTACTCCATTTGACGTAATCTCACTTAATTGCAGTCACAGACATGAGGGCCAGGACTATTTCGCTGCTTAGTTGAGGCCAGAAGGAAGCGCTCAAGAACATTTTCTCCATCTCCAGCCTTTCCATATCCCCCCCCCCCCCCCTCTATTACCTTGAAGCTGTTTCAGCTCACACTAATTATCTTACGTGGGCCAAGTGGAAATGGGGAGAGAAGAGAACAAAAAAACATGCTGCGCTGTAATTTTTACTTTGCCGGGCAGTCATGCATTAGAGTCTGCTCTCAGCTATAGTCATTAGCTGCCTTCAAAATGAAATATCCTGTTAATTCTGTGTCCCGTGCTTCCCTTTTGTGTCCAGTGTGATTTTGATTACAGAACAAAGAAGTTTCCCCAAAAGATAAATACAAACAGTGATCATTTTTGGCACTTACGTAACAATGCAATAAAAATCTATGCTTCATTTGCATCTTGTGTATTTAAAAAGGACCATACCGTAGATATGTCAAATATGAAATAAAACAAAATCAAAAGAACACCTCACATATTAATGAGTGAAATAAAGAACAATTACTAAACTGTACAACAGAGGCATACTTTTAGAAAAGATACCAGCCAGAAAACCGTGCTCCTCCATCCACTAGATCCTCGCCATATTTTGCAAAAGCACTTAACGTGAAGAGACAGTTAGCAGCAGGGAAACTAGGCCAAGACTTCCATAAGAAAGTCAAAGTGACAAGAGGAAGAGAAAAGGGAAAAAGTGAAAACACGAAAAAAGGATAAAACGGAAAAATAAGGTTGGATGACTCATTATCTTCCCCAAGCCAGCTTTAGTAGATGGCGGTGGAAGGAAAACAGCTACAGGGTCGAGGATTTTCTTTGATTGTCTCCTTTTTGACTTTTTCTTTTCTCTACCTGCCACTGTCCACCTGTAGGAGTACACCATTGATGTATTCTTCAGACAGAGCTGGAAGGATGAAAGGTTAAAGTTTAAAGGACCCATGGCCGTACTGCGTCTTAACAACCTGATGGCCAGCAAGATCTGGACCCCCGACACCTTCTTCCACAATGGCAAGAAATCGGTGGCTCACAACATGACCATGCCAAACAAACTACTGCGAATTACAGAGGAAGGCACACTGCTGTACACCATGAGGTAGGTTGACTGTATTTTACACTGGTGCAATGCAGACCTAGCTTAAGTTTGAGCTTAGAGTTAAATGTTTTTGAGCTGACAGTAAATATAGATTTATTTGTGGACTAGTAAGTATTTGCAACACCATAATGGTGTATGTGGAAACTACTCATGATACATTTCAGTTGCAAATTTACACATGTGTGTGTATAAGATAATGCCATTTTGCATATTCAATCATAACATTTAAGAAAATGTGTAGTACAAAAAGGTAATTGCCTTAACCAACAGGGGAAGTTCCATGATATATGAGTTAAATTGTATACTCTTCACCACTATTGTGTGTAATCCCCTTAACACGACAGTGTGTTACATTTACATTAAAGATTATTCACTATCATTATATATTGATTTATTTATTGTTCTTTAAAGATTGTAGTCAGCCATTTATAAGTTATGTGTACCACAAACATTTTCATTAGAATTTGTCATTTTCCCATTGGGATGTTCACCAGGAGAAATAAACTAGTTTTATCCTGTCATGATTTATCACTTTGGGGATGCTGTTTGACAGTTGCGAGCAGGAAGATAAGGTGCATGACCAGCTGAGCTGAGTGTAGAACTAGTCGTGGCACCTCGGTAGCCTTCAGCAGACTGTGGATAAATACATGCTTTACAGACAGTACAATCCTTGATGCACACCGCAGAGGGATGCTAATGTGAGATGTCTCAGGCAAGGATTGTACAACTTTTGTTTTAGTATGTTTACTAGCAGGGGGAGGGGGTAGAGGCGGAGCCCATATTGCTATCACAGATGAGCAAGATGAGGGATGGATGGGAGATTAGTGTGTCACGGGTGGCCTGACGTGCTGTTTTTCACAAAGCTGTCAGGAAAAGGAAACCCACAGCTCAGGGAACTGGAGTATTTCTGTTGGTTTGGGGGACAGTAGCTGGAGAGCTAGAGAGTCTGAGGGAAAAAACAGTACACCAAATGTCCCTGATGCATCATTGTACTAAATTGTCATTCCTGTGCCTTAATTCGTACAGTCCTCTTCCTGAGCCCTCCACCAGTGCTGTCACCATGATTTCTTTCTTCCTGCCTCTGCCATATGTTGTGTTTTTCATTATTTCCTTGCCTTCCTTTTGTTTTTTTTCATTATTCGCTATCAATGTCTGTTTGAATCTCTCCAGGCTTACAGTAAGAGCGGAATGCCCCATGCACCTGGAGGACTTCCCTATGGATGCTCATGCTTGTCCACTGAAGTTTGGCAGCTGTAAGTGGCCTCTGCACTCACACACAGCCTTATATACATGGACGTACATGCACATCACACAGACTCACACTCGCCTCTCTGACACGCTGTCACTACCTCATCCAACTGGAAGCACGACCCCAGCACCAGTCCCTGATAAGGGATGACAGTGTGGTAACAGCTGTTCTCCCAGAGGATCTGTCCATCAAGGCCCCTCTGGTCCCCCCCCATTCAACCCCACCAGGCCCTGCAAGACCCTTGCGGGCATGCAGCGCACAGACCTGTGTTTATCCAAGGCAGCGCTCTTTGTAACATTTCCAGAGCATCACACCAGCTGCTCACCGGTGACAGCTAACCCTTCCCGGCATCATCCTTGCGAGGACATAACGAGAGATAGAAAGATAGAGGTTGGAGACAAGAATATAGAATGAGAGGAAAAATAAACGGGAGAAAAACATAGGAAGGATGGGGGGGGGGGGGGGGCGGCGGAGCAAGCAGAAATACACGGAAAGTGGAAGAGATTAAAAAAAAAAAGTGAACATTACAATGTCTCTGTGCCATTCTTCAGGCAGCTGCACAACGTGAGTGAGAGTACCGAGTCTCCCCCCCCCCCTTTAAATTGAACTCACTCCCTAAATATTTCAGTGATGAGCTCTCTTCCTTATGCTGCAGTCTGCAGTCGAGCCATCTTTTCCTCTGCAGTGGTCGAGCCACACTGCAGCTTTGACAGGTTGGGTGGCCGGAGGGGAGAACAGACTGACTAGGCTGTTTTAAGGTCACGATGTCCTGTTGGGATCTTGTTTATTTGTTTTCCTACATTTCGAGGGATGACATGACACAATGTGACATGACAACGCATCACATGTTGAAATGCTAAATTGTTTGAAAGGAGACCAAATATGAGACGGGATGATCTTAAAAGGATTAGATGAAACAGTGGAAATAAGGTTAGCAGATGCTCTAACAAGGTGAGAGAAAATAATATGCTTAAATAGAAAATGAGACAAGGCTGGCATAATTGAGATGGGAGAAGAGTAGACGAGATAAAAGAAGACAAGCAGAGGAAGAGGAATTGAGTGGAATAACTCATTCCAGATTTGCCTATTTCTCAACTGGTATTCAACCCAGCAACTCGCTAAATAGCTAAAAATATAACCTGCAAGGCATCACGTGACAACAGACAACCGGCAGCCAAATAATTCATAACTTTTCACTCTGTCCGTCCTTGTCAGATGCCTACACTCAAGCCGAGGTGGTTTATGTGTGGACCAGAGGGGCTGCCCAATCCGTGGTGGTGGCAGAGGATGGGTCCAGATTAAACCAGTACGATCTGATGGGGCAGAGTGTGGATTCCGGTGTGGTCCAGTCCAGCACAGGTGGGTTTCAGTTGGGTTACAATCTGCTCTGAATGATTTACCGTGAATTATATACATGTTTTTTCGAGGAAATCTTTGCATTTTGAATTAAGTCATTGACGTGTATATTGTTCATATCGAATTACCCAGTTAAAGCTACTGAGAAATATTGAAGCTCAGTACATGCACATTGTCCTTTCCATGGCTCATTCGGACTTGTTCATCGTTCATCACTGATCAAACCAACTGGTCTGAAACAACACATTTTAACACAGCTGCAACAGTTCATCTGTATCTTCAACAGCTGTAGCTTTAAAAAAAAAACAACAGGCCATCCCTGGATATATAATTTCCCTACTTTCGATTACATAATTTTTCCACCTCCTCTTTGCTTTATTGATACAGGCAAAAATGAGTGACAGCATAAAATGGGTGACCTGTTTGCAGTGAAACTAGCTGCAGGCAGAAAGTAAATGCAAAAGACTGCCCTCTCCCCCAAACATTTGCCTTGTTTGCAACAAGCTCCCAAGTGACTGCAACTCTCAAGCTTGATTGACTAATACCGATCTTTAAATGCATTTATCTTTCTTTGTATTCGTTCCAGTTGTGTATTGTTCTGGAAAAGCCTCAAAATCAACTCATTGTTATAACCACATAAAACTCCAGTGTTGTTGATGTAGTGGTCGTTTCCTCTCTGCAACTGCGTCCTAAATGCATTGATAAAATAGGCTTATGCCTGTGTATTGAGTTTGTTGACAAATGACACCCATAACTATCCCAATAAATCTCACAATCTCACAATACAAAATGAAGGCCACAACACAACAAACCAGTCTACAGGGACAGGTCAAATAGATGTCCCCGATATATATATTGAAGTTTATTTGCGCATTCTTTCTGACTTTGTCTTTTGTCTGCTCACGACAGGAGAGTATATTGTGATGACAACCCACTTCCACCTGAAAAGGAAAATTGGTTACTTTGTGATCCAGACATATCTACCTTGCATCATGACAGTCATCCTCTCTCAAGTGTCTTTCTGGCTCAACAGAGAGTCCGTCCCTGCCAGGACTGTCTTTGGTGAGTTGTCTGCTCCCTTCTCTTGTTAACATATGTTGGTAGAGAAATGTTTACATTAATAATTATATATATGTATGCAAGCTTTACTGTGTTGCGGCAAGATAAAAAAAAAATGTAATTCTAATTTTGCATCATGAGACGATTAATCAATGGGAGGGAGGCTGCTTCCCAAACAAATGTATGAGGTCCTTGGTCGATTGTCTCATGGTAGAGTATGGTAATGGAGTTTGATGAAGTCTGATCTATAATCAAAGCAAAGCAAAGAGAATGATTGCTTTACTTGACCGCAGAAAAAGATTCTCCGATGTGCATATGGTTAACATTTTGGGGAGAGTTAGACAAGAGCTGGAAGGAGAAGGCAATTTAAAGTGAAACAAACGCCACCTCTTATAAAGCTCACTCATTTCCAGGTTGTAGCTCGTTTGTACGCAAACGGAAATGAAAAAAAATGTGACAACATGCTGTAACAATTTCATGAACAGTGGCCAGAGCATCTTTCTGGTGTCTCTGCTGGTTGCCTGGCAACCCGGCAACCTCGCAAAGATGACAGAGTGGCATCAATCTTCTCATCTAATTCTCAGCAAGAAAGCTAATAAGCGTATTTGCTAAAATGTCAAACTATTCCCACGGATATTAAATGGTAAAAAAGAAAAAAAAAGTCCAAACATCATTGTACGGTATTTCAAGTCTGTTCTCTTCTCTTCTTCTCTGTCTCTGCACCAATGAGGTGAACACGAGCTTTAATCAGTTGTGGCTGGCTGCAGTAGAATTTCAAGCACAAGGCTCAGTGTGAATTTAGATTTACGTGCTCTGAATGTTTGCCTACAAGTGTGTGTGTGTGTGTGTGTGTGTGTTTGTGCCTGCCTGAGTGTGATGTAAGTGTTTGTCAGTGTGTGTGTGTGTGTGCGTGTATTTAACTGTCTGTCACACTGAGGTCTTACATAATACCGCCCAAAAGGAAAGCTCTTGCTAGTCTGCAGCATGCTCTGTAGCAGCAAAGCAGAGCAGCAGGCAGAATGTCCTTGAGTTACCTCACTCTACACTCTTCCTTTTTGTTTTTCTTCTTACTCTCCCTCTCCCCCTCTCTCTCTCTCCCTCTCTCTCTCTCCCTCTCTCTTTCGCTCTCCCTCTCTCCCTCTCTCGCTCTCTCTCTCTCTCTCTCTCTCTTCTTCTTCTTCTTTTCATGGATGCCAGTGTCTCCCCTGGCCTACACTACTTAAAGAGCTTTCACAGAAACATTACACAGGCCCCTGATTTTGCAACTCTGCAGTCTCAAGCAGGTTTTTTTTCTCCCATTCCCGCTATGTTTTGGTGTCTGTTTGTGTGAGTTGTTAGTGTCTTCATGTGTCACAGCTAGCTACCTGCGGTGCTTGTCACGTGTCGAGGGGAAATGAGGATGGCCTGGATTAAATTCGAACAACTATCTAGGGCATGTGTGTGTCCCTCATGCTATCATCGCTGGTTCTGCTTCATGAGATTACATGCATGCGGTGCGCACACACACACACACACACACACACACACGCACACAATCACAGTTGAATAAGCACGTGCCCGCGCTTTTATGAAGACGCAGAGCAGCACAGCATCAAGGTATGCTAGGTAGGTCATTCATGTGATTAATATGCATCACCTGAGACAGCAGATGAATGAGGCTGTTCTTCAAAGAGGTTACCATGTCAATATCGCTGTAAATGCATCATTAAAAACGACATAGCAGACAATCAGGATCTTTCATTGCCATCTTAATCCAATGGCTATCTTCTAAGTCAGAGATTTATGTGGTATGTCAAAACCATTGTACACGTGTTTAGTGCTATTAGGATCAAAGAGTGCTCTCAGCTGTCTTCACACTGAAGGTCTAATATTCAGTGTGTCATTATCGTGGTGAATCATATACAAAATGCAACCTACATAACAAGCTACCTGGCCATATTCAACGTAAACCCAGGGATGATATGTTCATGTCAGAAAGAGGTTACGGTCTCACTGCTTGATGTGTACACCTCATGATGCACATTCCAATTGTTCAGTATTTCTCATGTCACTTTCCCAAGAAGTCATGACAGTATAATGTCAGTGAATCTAAATGAAATGCAATCCCATTAATATAAAGGCTAGGTTAAATACACAGAGATATATTAATTGTGCAAACTGTACCACCTTATTAAGCATACTGTGTTAAATGTATCACTTAACTACAACCTTGTCTGCACACAGAACACATTCTCCCACTCATTACATTACATGTCATTTAGCTGACGCTTTTATCCAAAGCGACTTACAATAAGTGCATTAAACCATGATTCTAAACTCAGAACAACAAGAATCAAGCAAGTACAATTTCTTCAATAACGTTAAACTACAAAGTGCTATCAGTAAGAGACATTTAAGTGCTACTAGAGTGCTACTACGGCTCTACCTTCCCTATTCAAGGTATAGTCGAAAAAGATGTGTTTTTAGTTTGCGACGGAAGATGTAGACTTTCTGCTGTCCTGATGTCAAACTCATCTTGGTCAGTGGCCCTACGCTTCATAATGTAACCCTAGTAACCCCCCTCGCATGTCACTTTCTGATTGATACATGCATACAGTTTCTTTTCAAAATAAACTGCCTAAATAGGTTAACCAGATTACTTGATTAGATTTAGGCATTTGATTAGATTTAGGCAACACAGACACACAGATGAAGCTATCAATGCTACCTATTCCATGTCTAAAAAAGGCTTTAGGAGTAAACACATTTTTTAAACAGTGAAAAAAATATGGGGTTTTAAATATTATATTTACAACGGAAGGATTAACTAAATTGCACATATGCATATCAGGCATTCCTCCAGCCGACACTCATTTACGGCTTGACTTGAATCAAATGGTGCGCACTGGTGCAATGGACACTAAATATATGACATTATGTTTCCAACACAGAAACCCCATAAAAAGGAACAAACTGAAGTCACTGTTTAATTTGCATTATGACTATGAAGCACAGCTCTGCACTAAAGCTTTTCCTTTAGATGAATTGGCAATTTAAAAACACAGCAGTTGGCAGAGTTATCTTATTTATCATTGTGCCGATTAGGAAGCTGATTAGTTCATAGCAAAATTGCTGCAGTGGAAGACTGTTGGCAATATATATATATATATATATATATATATATATATATATATATATATATTATTTTGTGTTCAGACCAATTGAAAACCAAAAGGAAACAGCCACTGATGGTGCTGATATCCCCCCTCCCTCTCCTCTCGCTTCTCTGTCTCTAAGTTGTCAGGGACAGCAGTGCTCAGAAGATTATCTTGCTTCCTTCTCGCCTCTTTAAGCATTTCGATTGGCTAAGTATTTATTGGTTCTCCCATGGTACTGTTTAATGTATCTGCTCATTAAGGAATAACACCTTGTGTGTGTGCGGGGGTCTATGTGTGTGTGTGTGAGTGTGTGTATTTGCACATGTTGGTTGTGTGAGAGTCGGTGCTCATAAATTCATGATTACTAGCTGACAACATTGTAGGCATTGCAGTTCCTGTTTGTGTGTGTGTGTGTGTGTGTGTGTGTGTGTGTGTGTGTGTGTCTGTGTGTGTGTGTGTGTGTGGGTGTGTGTGTGGCACAGTTCTCACAGCTGTTGTGCTGGCACAGTCATTTAACTCACCGGCCAATCAACGTGTCAATATATTTCTTCCTTTATGTAAATCCGAGGTGACGTAGTAATGCTGAATGGGATGTGTTTGTGAGTCAGGCCCCCCCGAGGCTTCAGTTATTGATAAGGCATGAATAAGTAAGATGTTAATAGACATCCAATAAAGATAGCTCCACTCTTGGGGCTGGTTGAGGCAATATAAAGGGTTGTTTGACAACTCCTTGCACAAAAATCATATTCATTAACAACTGTCTTTACAAATCATACAACAGTGGTATCCTCATTAATGTGTTAGTATAAAATCCTTCCTATGTGTGTTAAAAGAATAACTCACCTGTGACTAAAATGATCTGTTAAATGTTTGAATAGAACCTAATTTCCTCAAAATGTATATTTCTTTGCCAAAATCTAGACATTTAAATTGGTTTCCTTGTAACATTCTGTGCCAGTGAATAGAGTCCAGTAACAATAAAACGTATTATGACATTTGTAGTCTCCAAACATTAGGGACATGGCTGTCGCAGGAAAGATACAAGTTTCACTAAAGGTGTCCTCGGAGTCTCTTTAAAGCTTTCTTAAAGGCTGCCCACTGCCCTCGCTTAGATGTAGCAGTGAACGGTGTGTAAAAGATTTCATTCACATCAACTTTAATGCAAGCCCTCTTTAGCCTCCAACTTGTATCCATGCTTTAAGTCACACAGAAAGGACCGACTATTCTTGGAGTGAGCAGGGACAATGTACTTTTGACCTCGTCCCCACATTCTGATTGTCATGTTTGATTGGTTGCCTACTCAGTCGAAATGTTGTCTGAGGCAAATTTCGGCCCGGAACGAGGGAGCATAAGTGAGAGAGAGAGAGAGAGAGAGCGAGAGAGAGGGAGATCTAAAAGAGATTTTCCTCAGGGCTCACTCTCCCTCACAGAGAGTGTGGGATGTGTGGCTTGGCTGCGATCCAATGGCTCAGCAGTGCATTGAACTCACTGGCTTGAGACTGGTCAGATTAGCTGAAGCCTGTCATTCAAGGGGTCGTCAAACTGTAAATTGTAGTAAAAAACAAACAAATCCATATTGATTATAAACAATGACTTTGCACCTCACGCAGACACATTGTTTGACGCAAAGGGACAAACAAAGTTGAACTCAAAAAGCCTATTAATTTATTTGGAGCCAGATTTGGAGCAATTCATTTTTTAATCTGGAGCCTTTTACAGAAACTTGAGCGCTATATGTCTATCGGACTGATTACCCTGATAGACATTAAATCAAATTTCTTTAAGCTTTACCTTGCTGCGTCAGGAACTTATTAACCAAGTGGACATTATCTGCCCGACATTTTCCAAAAATACACATTTGTCTGCTTGCGTTTAGTGATTTCAAACTTTTCCTCGCCTAAGGCAGCAGTGACAGACTTCCCACCTTGAAATAGTCTGCCTCGTCTTGTCATTCATCACTTTAAGTCTAATTTAGTTCCCCCAAATTTGCTTTCTCACTCCATCGTTCTCTATGTCTTGACTTGTTCTTCTTTTTTATTTGATAGAGAGGCAAACAACTTGTTAGAAGATATGAATCATGTAAATCAAGTGTCAGTGCTTGTGCACACCGAGCTAAATTGAGTGGAAGGGTCTCTCAAAAATTGAGTTACACCACTATTAATCCAGTTAAAACTTTCCAGATCAGTGACTTTGTTCATTAACATCCTTCAAAGCCTCAAGTCTATTAGTTACAACATGTCAAATAGAGTCATTTAAAACCAGCTCTGGAGTTGCGTCTTAATGAATCAACTAACCAGTGCTCTAAATTGTTCCTAAGTAGGCCTAACGCTAAACAGACTCAAAGGACGACTGCTCTTCCTGGAGGTGGGAAACAAATACCTGTCCACCTTGTTAGCACACACACACACACACACATATAGACGTGTACATACATACACGCATATAACACATCATTGTGTGCGAGCAACAATGCAAACCAAATGTGATTCTCTTTGTCTTCATTTTTTTTGTGGTATAAAAACATTGTGTCGGAAGACTTGTTTCCATGGCAACGAATCTTGTCAAATACAGTAAAGAAAATATGATTCCAATCATCAGAGCGCCTTAGTGAGGACTTGTGTAATACCCAGTGGTACTGCCTTCCTCCTCCCCCACAATATTCAGCGATTTACTGGCAAACAAAATACGTGACAGATTGGCACCACTCTGTTGCCACCGATCTTTCCATCCACCTGCCTTACCTGCCTTCATTCCTTCCTACCACTGGACCGTGCATATCTCGAATGTCTTTATAGCCCTTATTTCTCCTCCCGCACATGTATTTGGCTTATCTAGTTGTTTCTCTTAACATTTGCACTATTTCCTTATACACCTTCCTCCACACCATCTTATCTCCGTAGCTCTCGGTACAGAAGCAATGATTGTGAGGCGTCATGCTCTTGTGCTCCAGTACCTGCTGAGGCCATAAGCACACATGAGTGCTGGCAAAATCACTTTGCACTGGCTTCTCTCCAATGGAGAATGTTCTGGCACCCGCCTCATGAGCAGTGACACCTTGTTGTTAGAGTTACACTCCACTGGAAATCTCAAGACACTGTTCTCGTTCCGAAAAATGATTTAAGCTGTGACAGCGAGTTGGTGCTTCCAATCCAATTACAGCTTCATGTGATGCACAGTATGTGTGGATTCTACCATCTCACATTTGCAGGCAACTAATTTGCAGAATTAATTTAGGTAAACCAGCAGCATTTAGTACCCAAGTTTTTATAGCTTCAGCCTTAGACGTTTGATTATGCACATCACATCATTCTTTTACATTCACTCTTTATTTATTATAACCAATAATACCATAATAGTCCGTCCCCAACCAAATGCAAACTAATATACTACTTTTGTATCGTATTTTTTACTTCTTCTATTCCCTGAGGGAAATATCAAATGTGGTCACTGTGAACATTTATGAAGATGTTGACATGCTACTTAAAAATAAAACACATTCCCCCAACATGTTATTTAACTAATAATAATTAGCTGTATTAAAAAAATGATCTGTGTTATAATGGAAGCTATAAAAAATTCGGTATGAATATGTGTCTTCATTTTATCGTTTCATATCTCCTGCTGCCATGTATTCCCATAACAGTATATCAACAAACCACTCAATGCCATGCTACGCAGTGGGAGCAGTGAAGAACGTAGTCATCATGTTACTATATTAATACACTTACTGTAGCATAGAAACGTTATTCCTCACATCTGAGGTGTGCTTATGCAAAGGAAAATATACCATCTGTGATGAAGAAGCAGATGCTATTCTTGATAACTCCAGAATGTCATTTCTAATCAAATTAAACAAAATACCTATCTGGGACATGTTATAAACAACATGTAATGAGAAGCTCAGAAATACAATTTGACAATAAAATATATCAAAACAAATAATTCTGATCTACTTAGTGTATTACTGATTATTGTTAGTCCCCTTTGGAGCCATAATGAATACCATACATGTGTACCAATTTTACATATACAGTTACTCCATTAGAGGTGTCCTATTCAGTTATGGCTAATGACTAATCATTTGTTTGGCTCTGACTAATGTGAACACAACAATCAGCCTTTATGCTTCATGTCACATTACCAACTCAGTAATGCCAAAACCATGTAGAAAAAGAGTAGGAGGATGAATAGTCTGTGATTCATCACTTAGCACTTACATCATAGCCGAGGAGGAAGAAGAATTCATAATTCCATTTTTTCTTTCACGTATGTCATCATTAAGCTTCTGAACTTATTAAGTTAACTAACTGTCTTTGTATATTTGTAAATAATAATTTTACAGACTATGGCATACGAATTACAAACGCTATTAAGCAGCTTTATTAGAGGTCTTATATTTGTATTTTCTTAATCAATATTAACTATAGTAGAGGCTGGAGATTTGCTGCATGACTTGGTGGTACATTAGTCACCATTTGTCTATACAGTAAACATCATAACACTATATTCCAAACATAATAAAGGTCCACTGGCAAAGTGGTGAGAGAGACTTAACAAAGCTTAGCCGTATAGTTGTAGAGTACTATTTGCTCAGCTTGAAGGAACAATTTCCTAAAAAAAAGACCATTCAAAAAAGATGATCATATTTTATAATTTAAATAAAAACTTACATAGGATGGATCATTTAAACATGAAAGTTTGTGTGTGTGCGTGTGTGTGTGTTTGTGTGTTTGTGTGTGTGTGTGGAGGTATCATGTACAGTACATGTATGTTTTCTACAGAAACAGCTCTCTCCACATGTGTGGGAGGATCCTCTCTGTATATTTTATAATTCCTGTACAAGTCAGCTGTCCCTCAGCTCCCTTCATGGTAGCCCAGGCTGAATTGGTGGATTGTTTGCTGCTTGGGCTGATGTTATTTGGTGTGTAAACATCTGCAGTAGTCTGTTCTGTGATGAGCACCGCATCGTTAGATGTGCTCTGACCCAGTTCCTCTCCCTCTCTGTACTCTGTCTCATCTCAGCTTTCAATGGCTGTGATGTCGTAGCTTAGAGGTTTGGTTTTCCAGGGTTGACGTGCGCTCCTTAATAGGAGGCACGTTGGCTATAAACGTGCATCAACTGTATTAATTTAAGCTTTTTCCATTGCTCCATAATTGCTTTAGGATCGGTGTGCAAGTCAAATTTAGAGATAAAGCCTATCTGGCCTGGTATTAGTCAGCAGCGGTATCTCCGAGGCCAAATGCATCTTCCAGCTCCATCTGTGGAAATCTCGACCTCTCGAAGTCTATTAAAAGCACGAGCTGCTCACGTAGATTAATGTGAATGAACTGCTTGCTCATTTGAATTTAGAAAACAAATATCTATTATCGTTCTGCGAAGTCCCTATATGATGCTACCGTTGATTGCTCCAGCAAATATAGACCATCTATACAGTAGAACTCCTACACAGCGTTGGCTTAGGTTTACCATGAATTCACAATCATGTTACTTATTATTTATATAGTTAGCAGCAATTCCTCCTAATCGATATACTTAATGTATAAGGTTTTTCTTCTCATGCATTTATGGTACACAAATGAGTAATCGTAGCAAATACATTTTTTTGAGATTTGATCATATTTCACATATCTGTCTTGTCTTGTCTCCCTGCAGGAGTGACCACTGTCCTGACCATGACCACACTCAGTATCAGTGCCAGGAATTCTCTCCCTAAAGTGGCCTATGCCACCGCTATGGACTGGTTCATCGCTGTGTGCTATGCCTTCGTCTTCTCGGCCCTCATTGAGTTCGCCACAGTCAACTACTTCACCAAGAGGGGTTACGCCTGGGATGGAAAAAGTGTGGTGCCAGAGAAGGTATTTGAAGCCTTTTTGTATATTACGTATGCTCCTAAGGGATCTGCATAGAAATGAATAGAGATACTAGACAGATATTTTAGTCGGCCGTTGTTTTAACCAAAACAAAAATTCCTCTGAGCAAAATGAGAGGAAATCCATGTATCTAGGGAACGAGAGACCCAGGACAGTTAGCACTTAACTGTTGAGGGAGCTCGACCAGGCAGGGGACATTTAGATGTTGTCCTCAGCTCATCTCAATTTGCAACTTGAGTAACATGACATGAACATTAATAGTTTAATGTTCATCTTGTGCCTGCTGCTCCGCTTGTCTCAATGCCGCAGTTAGCAGCACCATACTATGTAATCTCTGTTTTAGAATATTTTTATATATATATATATATATATATATATATATATATATATATATATATATATATATATATATATATATATATAAAGTGTCCAACATTTATTGTGAGATGAATTGCTTCTGCTTGGAAATGTGTTGATGTGATATTTCTGAACTAAACATCCATATTTCAACTGAACGTTCACCAAGCTGCTGAACGGCATATTGCTGAATGGCACATTCACATCAATAATAGCGCAACACATATCAAATACATCTTTAAAGAACTTTATTCATTTGACTTTCCCCAATGCTTTCCCCAACAAACACAATCAGCAAAAGAAGAAGAAGGAGTCCCTCCTCAAGAAGAACAACACTACAGCCTACCCAGCTGCCACTGCTACAGCCTTCGCCCCCAATATTGCCAGGGACCCTGGATTGGCCACTATTGCCAAAAGCGCCCCAGCACCCCCAACTGAGCCTAAGGAGGAGCCAAAGCCCAAGCCTCCAGAGGCCAAGAAGACCTTTAACAGTGTGAGCAAGATAGACAGGATTGCCAGAATAGCCTTCCCGTTGCTCTTTGGAACCTTTAACTTGGTCTACTGGGCAACCTACTTGAATAAGAAGCCCAAATTGCAGGGGATGGATCCACACTAATCCATGTTTCATTCCTTTAAAAGTATACCTGTGTATTTTCTTCTTCTTTCATTTCAGTTCTTATTCCTTCTAAAAAAACAGGTGTTTTATTTCATTTTCAGACAAACATGGTGTCCATGCTGGTTTGAACTCCCAGTTGTTGCATTGCTTCTATGTTTACCTAAGGTTTGAAGATTTTGAAAAAAATAAATAGAGAAAAAAAAGAAAGATAGCTATACAGACTTTTGAAAGGATGTTGTTCAGGTCTCGGGTGATGCTACTAAGAAAATGCTACTATAAATATATAGCCCAGAGAATGCTATTCTACAACTCCACATAGCCCAAACCTGTTAATGGGCTTTTATTTCTATGTTAGTTTTTTTATTTTAAATTTTGTTTCTGTTTTATTTAAACATGGAATCACAGACACGGTAAAGGGCACTGGTGTATATGCATGGGCAGGGCATCTTCTTATTTGTTTATTTATTCAAAATACAGATCAACACTGATGACACATAGCTTAGTTTATTTGATATCAGCAGCAACAATGCTATGCTCATTCTTTGTCAAAATTATTTGTAGATGTTTCACGAGAATAATTACGTCATTCTTGAAAATACTTTAGGGTTTCAGCAATAGCAATAACACATGTCTCACACTATTTATTTAGGGATTGAAAAAATGAAAGAAATTCCATCATATCTGTGCTCAGCATTTATAATATTATTATTTTTCTTTCGCAGCCATGTAAATATGATCAAAAGTTAGAGATGTCAATATTATGTTTAATCTTTGCAAAGTGTAACTAAAGGGTATGTTTATTGAAAACATGGAGAAGATAATTTATTTATTTAATTAGTTTTTAGTTTTGGTTCATGATACTTTCTACAAAAGGAGTATATACTGGTCTAATTCACGCTTAAGTGACTGTTCGCGTTCCATTCAAAGCTGCTTTCACACTGAAGTAAAATAGTATTCAACTGTGTGTTTGTGTACACACTGACGGCAACAACAGCAAAAACATCAACAGTGTATTCTGAGATTGGTTAGTTATGAGAAAGAATGTAAACATCATCTCGAATCCTGGAGTGCATTTGACATTTAGAATTAAATCACACATTATTTACTTATTTTGTATGTTCTATTCATGGTGGGGCCAAAACGCCATTTATAGCAAAGTAAAGTCGACATCGCTTAACAACATGTATGGGGGGGGGGGAGCACACTGAGAAGGAGGAGAAGTGCCTTTTTGAATTGTCAGAGTTGAAGCTGTGATGGCTACTACTTTGTTGATTGATGGCACATCTGGATTTTCCATCCCTTTGTGCCCCCCCCACCGCCCCCCGACCCTGTTTAGTCACCATCTCCTTTCAGTTGAAAATTGAGACATACCGCTAACACTCAGAAAGTACCAGCTACACTGCCTTCAGTATCACATGCCCGTTTGGACTCATTTGTTGCTGCTTGTTGGCGAGCAACAGCGAGAGACAGGGACAGAGACAGAAAGAGACAAAGAGGGAAAGGCGACGGTGAGTCGAAGTGGCACTGTAATCTTGCTTTAGCCGGCGCTGTGTTTCGCACAGAGGACTTTGTCTTGTAGTTCCACGATAGCAACGGAGATGAATATATTTTTGTAGCATGATGTCAATCCCTCTTCCGAGAAAAAAAAAAAAAAAGACTAGAAACTAACGTAGATGTGAAAAAGAAAATGCTTTTGTTTTTGTCTTGAACATTGCTTGCTCTTTTTTTCTTTTAACTTATTAAAAACACACACACACACACACACATTTTAAGGACACGCTTCTTCTCTGATGTGGCACGTTGAGGTTTCTGAACAGTCCATTTTAAATTACGTTAATGTAGCAATATTAATTAGCAAGGGCTTTTCTTAGGACCTGAACCTGACACTCAGTCGGGGGCTGTTATCCCTTGTAGCTTTACACTGACCCCTCGCAACTTGTAGTTTCAGCGATATACATAAACATCTAGGAATTATTTAGATTTGATCAAAGATAACAGGCATCGCATTGTGTGTGCATCTTGGGCTCCCACTCTAACCTTGTTTCACGAAATCTCCCCCTTACATGTTGGGGAGTGCCGGTGCATTGTGTTGCATCGTGGGCTCTGGGTGTGCTTTTTAAAATATGTTTCACAGGGCACTAAACAACTTAAATTACATGTAAGAACCCTGCTGAATTATCTGTGGTAGTGCGCTGGGGTGAAGAAATCATGCTAATGCCAAAGGAATACAAAAAAAGAGCCCGCTGGTTGTTGCTATTGTTATTATTTGCATTATCATTATGACCAATGCTGAACCGATCCCCTAATGGCAGATGTCTTTGCAGGCATATGCAAGTATGCTGTTAACAGCCACTTAACCTACAAGCAGAGGCTCAAGGAACCGGAGAGTTCAGGATGAAGAGTTGTATAAAGATATTTGAATTCTAAACTAGTGTATGTATGTTTATTATCATGAAGAAAAAAAGATATATATACATATGTAAAATACATAAATGCATACAGTATTTGATTCTATTAATGAAGTTATTAGCTAAGATGATGATGAATATTGTTTGTATTATCAACCTATTGTTATGCATTTTGCACATTTAGAAGAACAATAACATTACATTTATGTAGTCAGCTTTGTGCTATGCAAGGACAGCTTTGAACCACATCATTGACCTTCTCTCCCTGACCATTGTGTTCCAGATTTACAAGCTATTATAAAAAAAGAAATAAAAATAAGCTTAGCTTTTATATCAGCTGTGCACCCACTAGCTTTTTTTTTCTTTCAACCATGGCTATACAGGGTGACATCAAAGAAAACAGTGGATTATCTCTTTTGTTTGCGCTTTGGATTTGTCGGTGGTTGAAGGGAAAATGGCTCTCATTGTTGATTGCACTTTTTCTCCAGAGACATGCAATAAAGTGATTGAACTGAAAAAAAAAAAAAAAAACAGGAGCAAAACTGTAACAAGATCAACTTGTTAATAATATTCTGTTCATTTCTTGAGCTTGTTTGTCGTTACAAAAATGGAGGCAGGTGAATATGTTACTTTGCTCAATGGGTCGTTTTGTTTATCTTTTGCTTTCCAAAGCTCAATGATATTACAGGGTGTGCAAGAGAGTTTGACTTTACCAGAATTAAGTGAATTTTGTAAACTTTTCAGTTTGGAAAAATCTTTACTAAGCCCCTTTCTTGTACTCCAAGCAGGATCAAACAAATGTGATAGACCGTTACACATATTTTTTGAGCAAGGTCTGGTTTTGCTACATTTAATGCTCCAGAGAGAGAGAATGTGAAATATGAGGCACAGTGCAATCATGAGCTTCCAACTTTTACCTTCACATTCATATGCAGAGCATACATGTAAATATCACATTTGTAGGCACATCCGTCATTTCTTTCATTATGTTTGATGCAAGGTCCATTGCAGTTCTCAGCAGCACTTGCTTTTCAACATTGAGTCTTTGGTTATTCCTAGATACCTACTGGAGTTTTTCTTGTATTTTTATCGAGGAAAATATGTTCTGATTTTCACTGAAATGTAAAAAAAACAACTAATTTTCTAAAGCACAAAAGTTGATTAGGGAAAGAGAAACTAGAGTGAGACTGTCTACATATGGACATCGACAAACACACGTTCAAAACACACACAAACACACATAGCCACACACATACACAGGAATGTGTTGATAGTCCAACGATATTGGGTTCTAATGGATGTAGAAATGGTGAACCTTCTGTAAATGTTTTCTTTTGTTTCTTTCAGTTATGATATGGCCCTGTAGAATCTGATTCTCTGCATTAGTCTTTAAATAAAAAGAAAAGAACTGAAATGTGTGGCTATACCTCTGTCCTTGTGCTATGGATGACCAGGCAAAGACACACTCTGTCGGGAAGCATGACATATTACTTTTTGTGCACAGTTTACATCACAGGTAGTAAAAGTAGGAGTGACATATGGCATGTGATTTTAAAGTCGTGTCAATTTCAGAATCACCCTTTCTGTTGTCACTTTACACACACTGTATTTAATTATGTAATGTGTGTATTTCAATGTGTATACATTTCCTGTAAACATCATTTAAATGACAAATAAACAGGCAACATATGGTATATATATATATATATATATATATATATATATATATATATATATATATATATATATATATATATTTACATTTACATTTACACAAACCAGTGGAATTATTTGGGATACTCTTGAATGATTTCGGAGTCCCAGAACTCTATGAAATAGATATAGATATATAGATGTATTAGGACTCAAATTATCAGCAGCTCTGACATGAAGCCTTGTATTCCACCAGAAAATGATAAAGAAGAGTAACTGATAAGAATAATGTAAACCGGCCCATTCCAAATTTACATTTTAAACATTTTGTCTGGCTCCTGGGATTGTAAAGTCCGCCTGTCAATCGGTCAGTATGTCCACCACTTTGTCCAAGACAGAAAATAACTAACTAGATGGATTGCTATGAAACTTTGGACAGACATTTTTAGGGCCTAGAAGTTCAAACCTGACTTTAACTGGAGAAACACTAGCAGTTCAGTTTTCCTGTCAAATATCTAAACATTTACCAGATGAACAAACAGTTTTCACATATACTTGATGATCCCATGAAGTCATTGGACCGTGTTGGTATTTACCTCAAAGCACCTCTGCACACAAGTAGAACCTCACAGAGTATGCTAGTGTGGCTGTTTTGTATAAAATATACTCAACATCTCAGCCCTTGTATAAGATATGTATGATGAATAAGTACAACTGTCTTTGACTTTTGTCTCCTAACCTCACAGCCACATGTCCTTAAAGCATTAACTTTCCTTACCATCCAACCTCATATTAATTGGATCATGGTGCATCATTGTATTTTACTGTAAATCAATCCCACTCAAATCGGACACTTTCTCTTGATTTTTTTTATTATTATCCTAACTAAATATACGTAAGGAGATCTCCTACAAGACTTAAATTGGTTTAAACCGGTTCAAAGTTCCAGAGATTCATTTACAGTCTAATAGTGTTGCCAGGGCTCTCCAAGGCGTTTTCCTTTGATATTCTAATAATTAATTTGGATGTTTGTCTTTTTGTCTTTTTGTGGTTCAAACAAGGCTGCAGGCATGCATTGGTACATTTACTACATCCCTGTTTGTATTGCAACCTTTTAATTGAGCAATTCCGGTCCACCAAAAATATAATATATTTTAAAGAGTTTTAGCCAATGCAAAAACATTGATAAAAGCAAAGGTAGAACGACTTTAGGCTGTACCTTTATTTATTTACTTTTAAAATATATATTTTTTAATTCTTATTATTTATTTGGATATATATAAATATATATATATGTGTGTATTTTGTTTTGCTCATAGCCTTTCTTATCACTCTTCTTCTCTTACCGTCTCTGCTCTCTAGCTTCCACCTCATCTCCATCTTCTTCCACGCTGCCATGAGATTTCAGGTGCAAGGGAACGTGTGCTTCTTCCTTAAGAGCATGTGAGCTGCCAAGCCCTGAGACTGTTATGTAATAAAGCTGCTTCTCGCTGGCAGAAGAGCAGCGAGAAAAGGCTTTTTCTCTTTCTCTCTGCATGGTTCTCCTCATCCTCTCTCTCTCTGTGACTGTCACTTTTTCCCTCATAGGGGAGACTCATAGAGTCCCACTCAGTCTTGGGCACAGGATGAATTGTACTCCAATTGTTTCTGCTTTGAATGCAAATGCTGTGTTTTTTTCTCTTGATCCACATTTTTAGGCACACATTGAAATTTAACAAAAGCATTGTGTGAATGGTTATTGTCACAAGTGCAAACCCTCCTTTTCCCTTTTTAAAGAAAAGACAGCACTTTTCCTTGCCTCCTACGTAGAGGTGCATTGAACAGTCTGTCCATGGATCGTGTTTTTTGCAGGAATTAATGGGCCACCTTTATGCAGCACTGTCAAAATGTAACAATAGCTGTACAAAAGAAGCCACATAAGAAAAAAAATTCTTACCAGTGATCACCCTTCGTTACACAGAATAATCCAACTCAGAACCAATGTGCTTTGAGTCTCAGTTGCTATATTGGTAGCTATTGTGATTGTGGTGAATCAAATCTGAACAAAGCTGATCACGTCTGCAACAAAGGTTTGTCGGCAACAAGCTAAACATTGTTGTTGGTTTTTTCAGAACCAGCTTTCAGTGATTATTTGTTACTAAAGCATAGGTTTTTGTTGGGGTATTTCTTACACATTGGCCAACAATTATGTTGTCATCCTTAATTGAATGTGAAGAGATGACAACTAGCGCTGCATTTAGTTCATTACTGTACTCAAAACCATTTGATTATAGATGTATTATTCATCAGGTGTTTTCTTTGTTTACCTGAGGGTAATTGTTTAAAAAAAACTAACAATTAGTCTTTTCTTTACATCAATTGAGTTTAAGGAGTTATTATTTTAATTGCACTCTTCAAGGTGGCCATTGTCAAATCCATCCATTGTCAAAAGCTCCTCCTCGAAGCTTAGATGGAATTAAATGGTCGGTCCATAACACCAACATGTTAGGCACTAACGTGAGGTCGTATTATGACACCAAGCGGCAACTTTTTTACGTTAACTCAGTGAGACAGGCTGGTAAAAAGCCGGAAGTTTTGGCAGTTTTCTCTCCATGTGCTGTAACTTCACTGAGAGATTCATGTAACAAGATACAGTAACTCAAGTACTGTACTAGTAGGATGTGAAGGTGCTTTACCAGAGCCATCCCTTTTATTCTACGTACGTTTAATTTGCTGACAATTTTTATTCATTTTACTTTTTAAAATATGCTTTAGGAATAATCATTGTAAAGGATTAGTTGTTACACTATGGCATTGGACTGTGGCCGAGAACAGCAATACCAAATGTCTTAGGTCACTTGGTGGCAGTTCTAAACAAGTTATGAAAACTACATTTACATATTATTATATTTCTGTTGCAATCATCTCACTACATCCAGCAAACACGGGGCAAAATCAGCCGGAATTTTGGTTTTTAACTTTTTCTGTCAACCATTTGACGATGGGCAGGTAGCATGCCGGGGTTTTATCAAACCCTGGAGGCTGACGATGGAATTTGGGTTGACGAGAGCCTTGAAAGTCAGCCAGAATAATGACGTTGGGGGGGGTCATACAAATAAAACAATGAGGTGAAAGATGCTGAAACGAAAGTGAAGTTATCACATCTGCGTTTTCTGTACAGGATGTTCAATCCCAAACAGAACTTCAGAACTGTCCTTTGTTCATTTCAACCTCATTGGACGACGGTACAGTTCCCCTGAGGGATTCTGGTGCACTGCATGAGATTTACACAAATTACCAAGACACAAACAGCCCCTTGTAACAACAGTATCAACCTCAAATGTGCTTAGATGCAACTACGTCTCCAAAGAAGAAGTCCCTCTTGGGGAATGTTAGCATTTGGAGCCATAACGTTGCACACAGAAAATGACTTGCTAAACTCAGCCAGGCAAGCTTGTCTCAGCAGAACAATGCAGGCTTAAGCCCACGAGCGGTTCTTTTGCAATAAGGATAATGTCAGTCATATAAGACGACATTTGCAGAGCCGCCATTGTGATAGGTTTGTCTAAATGAGCTAGACATTAGGTATTGTTAGACGGCAGCTAAATATTGGGCATCAGCTAATGATGGTGGAATCAGCCGAAGGCAAGACTCGTCAGTCCAGAGGAAAAGCTCAGTGATGGTAGGGTTGAGAATGGGACATATCCTCCACGCCATCATGATATCATCAGCATATTGTCTTTGTTTCCTCCCGCAGCGCTCATTAGATCACAATTGCTTTATTTTATCTTCTCCCTTTCTATCATTTACATTTAAATGTACTTTCTAGGACCAGAGCAATGTGTATTTGTCTCCACAATTTTGTATTTCTGTTTGGTTTTATTTCCCTTTCTCCTTGTCTCTCTCGTGGTTTTGAAGTTGGCGCCCAGGGTCAGCCTGACTACTGAACCATTGATCTCCGATTCAACCGTCCCATCCATTCTGACAGCGGTTGATGTTTTTGTTGCTCTGCTCTCCAGAAGAAATGAACTTGTGCCAAGACTGAAATGAGGAGCGGCAAAGAGAGAGCATAAGTAACTAAAGGTGAACTGAAAGAATAGGAAAAAAAGGTAGGTGGATAGAAAGGGGATTGTAAGGTGTGAGGGGAGGGTGCACAAGGGCATGCATTGTCATATTCATGTAATGTGTTTATGTAACTCTTTAACGCTGTTCATCTGTACACATGACATCTATTGCTTCTGTCCATCCGGGGAGAGGGATCCTCCTCTGTTGCTCTCCTGAAAGTTTCTTCCCTTTTTTCCCTGTGAAAGGTTATTTTTGGGGAGTTTTTCCTGATCCGATGTGAGGTCCTGGGACAGGGATGTCGTATGTGTACAGATTGTAAAGCCCTCTGAGGCAAATTTGTAACATGTGATATTGGGCTATACAAAATAAACCAAATTTAATTGAATTGAATGTAAGAAGAGTAAGGGGGAGAAAATTTCAGAGAAGGTTGCACGAATGAAGAAAAGGGGGAGCAGAAAACAGACAGTATGGATGGCAAATGATACAATCAAGGGTAATTGCAGAGCAAAGTGAAGGAGAAGAAGGAAATATATGGAAGCACATATAGTGGCCTGGGAGGAGAAGAAACTACGAGGACTCGAGAGAAGGGCACAGAAAAGCCCAGTAACAATCAGGCCCTGGAGAACAGAGGGCAGAGATGTAGTGGAGTGTGGACGCACTTGTATAGCATAAAGTATGATGCCACTTTACCACATGAAAGTAATAAAAAAACTCAAAGAAGATGTTTTGAAAATGCATTGTAATTATTGTTGAAGGTTGATTGTATTCTGTGCTCATCTCTAATCAACTTTGCTCTTTTGACTATTATGTTTCCCTTTCACCTCACTTTGCTTCATAGACTTCCCTCAACTTTCTTTTCTTTTTTTTTGCATTTTTTATGTTTGACTTGCACATCTGTTCCCTTTTAATCCACAAACTTCATTCTAAATATGTTTGATTGACTTTAATAAGACAAGAGTCGCTTTGTCATCTACAAAATTGCTTTCCTTTTTCATGGGATACACATTCAGTTCAGTCTGTAGGGTTTTCCTTATATAGCGGGAGTTATGTAACATAATTAAAAAAGTTGCTGTTTTACCATGACTGGATTACATTTGTGTGCTCTCTCCACTTGCCAGCCAAGCATCCTGAATCGAGAGTCCTCTTAAGCTTGTTGCAATCCTTGGTTATAGTTAATACCAGACAACAGAGTGGTAATTTGCGTGATTTCCATTACCAAATGCATCCTGTTCCAATGAATTGCGTGAAGTGGAAGCTTTAATGAGGAATTAACTGTTTTCGGACTGCTTACAGAAACACCACTTCAACTCCAGCAGTTAATAACGTCACACATTATGAAGACGTGTGGAGCTCCTTGCTATTTTTGGACCACTGCTTCAACACAATTAGTTTTGCTCTTATGAAATAATGGAACTTTAATAATAACATTGGATAACTGAATTATCTGTCAAGTCGCACCAACTAAACAGGTACATAGTCATTAAAGTAATATGTATAGCTACTTTCTATTTGCAATGCACTTTCTCCTTTTCGCACAGCAGTGAGGGGATGTTTGTAGATTCTGTGACCATCTCGCAGCACACAATTCACTCTTTGTAATAATACAACCGAACAAATTTGACCCGTTTGCATTTTCTTTTCTCCGAACAATGGCCCTGGCTTCAGTTTTGCTGCAGTAAGCCAGTCGGCTATGCAGTCAGTAAACACTGCCTAATTCTTGAAGGTCAAAGAATAAATACAATGTGTTTGCATGGTTCAGTGTGAGGCTATTTGGAATTTTTTTAAATTTATTTTTATTTTTATAAATAGCTGTCTTTACAGGGTGTTATCACAATGTGTGTGCTGACAGCTGTCTTGTATTAAAGTAAGCTCCAGTAGGCGTGTTCAGTATTGAACCAAGCACACACACTTGTGCCCACAGGTACGACAAACATAATAGATGTATAACGTCACCTTGGCCACTGAGAATTTGTTTCTATGTGTCTGTGTGTTTTCTGGGCTTATATGTGTTTCATGCACATATTTCTTTGTGAATATGCATGTGTTACGCCCAGATGTGCGTTTCTCTCCTGTTCGCTGAAAATCACAGTGTGTAAACCCACTTTTACCACGGTCAGCACAAGCAATAGCTGGGTGTTGTTCATCTTAATCGTGTGTCCTGTTCAACCTGCACATTGTTTCCCTCTTCGTGGATTGAGAAGGGTTTGTTCCTTCTTTTGTCATATTCTTTAAACTTCCTTCTTTCTTTTACTTTCTCTCCCTCAGTTTTGAACGCTTCCATATTCCTTCTCTCTCCTTGGCCTTTCGGATGCTCTTTGTCTAAACCAATAGTTGCTATGCATATCTCTCACTAACAAGCTCTGCAGTAAAAAAGGATATGAAGCTTACTTCTGCTTGGCCACACTTTGGCATCCAACCATATCTTGTTGCCATCTTGTTGCCATCTTGTTGCCACCCCTTTGAAACCATCTATTTATGAAAGAAAACTTGTCAAAGTGCACACGTATTGAATTTAAACACAGTATAATAGTATAATATTTGTATTTTTACTTCTGATCACATTTATTTATTACAACTAATTTCACAATGGACTTTCAGAAAGAGGTTTGACCTGTTTTCCACATGGGGATTACGATGCAAAACTGACGTCCTGAAAATATAACACAGTGCTCGATCTATCCTTAATAAATGAATTGGCTTGTACAGGCACACAATATGATTTCCCCTTGAGGCCAGTGATTTTCCTGTCTCGAGAGCACGAATCAATAAAGAACTTAAAAGATAACACGGTGTGTGACTGAGGAAGCACAGGGTGAACCATAGATTGTTAAGATACATCATGCTTTTGCAATGCAATTATGAGGGGAACCATCTGAAGAAAACCAGATTTGAAGAGCACATGCTTCTCCACTTCTGTCGTCTTGTGTTCACATAATGCCACACAATGTCAGAACATGACCAACATGCACATAGCCTTTTATCTTTAGATCTATGGTTAGGTTTTCAAGCTGCTGGTCTGTGTGACAGGCAGCACATACTGCAGTGAGTTGAACCATAAATCAAGCCTTGATAGACTGTGTACACTGAATTGACACATATCTCACATCACCTCCCCGGGGATACATTGGAGGCGAAGGCATCCATCAACATGTTAGCAGGTTAAATGCAAATGACGGGGAAGGCAAATGGATCCTGATCAGACTGGAAGCAAATCAAAACATATGGTGTTTTTTTCCAGAGTGCTGCTAAATAGACCGCATAGCATTTGTTAAGTGTAGTCAAAAGATATTGTGTGTAGGGTGACAACACAACAGGGCTTAATACAAGAAACCAAACCAGAAGATTTACTACGAAATAAATGAGACTTGAGTTGAGTTACTTGAGACTGGACTGCCTAAAGACTCGACATGACATGATAATTTAATGAAAAACACTAAATTGCTCCAAGATCTATTAAAAAACATGTCGTGGCCATGTTTACTGTTTGCGTGTTGACTGTTTACTGGGAGTCTTTATTTCCATATAGCCCCAAAAAACATTGAAATAGTAATAAACTCAATGAATATTGATCAACATTTAGAAGGATCCACAAATGTGTCGAAACAAGCTGAATAGAATGATGTAAGACTTCTTGCTGTAAGTGTTTTGAAAACGCCACCGGCTGGACTTAAACAGCCTGAGCTCCCAGTAAAATATGACTAAGATGGCTGCTGACTCCTCCTTTAGGCTCACAGAGACTTTCCGTTGGCCAAAGCTTTAGCCCAAGCTTTATACGTATATCCAAAAGTAAGTAAATTGTGCTGATTTTGACAAAAAATGTAATATGCCTTGGTGAAATACTTTGACAAGTACATATAGGTATGTCAGTGTAAAATGTGAGTTTTGAATGCTTTACTTTACCTTTAACAGCGGATGCTACAGTATGTTATTTTCTAAGAGGCATTAAAAAGCTTGTTAATTAAATTTTTTCCAGTGATACCAAACATGTAATGCCAGTAGACTGACGAGAAAATGATCAGGGATCTGAACACAACAGGCTCTTATATTTACACAGGATATATATTTTAACGTCTTTATAACACTACATAATATCTCTTATGATAAGAGATAGGGCTGGGTTGGTTTTGTTTTCACCATTGTTATTCTGTATGTGTGTGTGTGTGTGTGTGTGTCATTGTGGCAACATGGGGTCCTGGAGACATGCACCTACTGAAGTATGAACTCAATGTTTTGAGTATATGCCGATACTTTGCCAGGTGTTTACAGGTATGTGAAATCAAGTCTGCGTTCGTAGATGGGTGTACTCCGATCAAGGGTTCCGGAAGCAAAGGGTATGAAGTGTTGAAGGGCCCATTAACCCCCCACTTTACTCCTCTGACCCAATTTGGCGTATAGTGGCTGCATGGATCCCATCACATGGTGGTCTTAGCCGTAATCGACTCTCCTGAGCAATTGCTCTATTCAGGGTACCTCAGAGATTCAGAGATTTCAAGATACAATGAGCAGCAGAGGGAAGATAGAAAAAAAGTCCTTCTGTTGTGAAATACAGAGGGCAGCAATTTCATATTACATGAGGGTCCGTCTGAGGCTCTCTCTAATAAAAAGCCTGCAGATGTCCTTCTCAAACGCGAAACATGTGTATGATTTAAAACGGTTGTATTCTTTCTCTGTCATGTCATGTATATGCATGCTGTGTAATCTGTACATGGACCCATGTGCCTCACACACATGCATACACTCATCTTGAGGACAAATACATCCAACATCCATGATAATTTGATCCAGTATATAATTGTGTGGTTGATATCATAAAGACAGATTTCAAAATCCTTAACAAACACATTTGTAACCTCTCCAGTCTCTCACATGCAAGTACACACACACACACGCACACACACACACACACACACACACACACACACACACACACACACACACACACACACACACACACAGGCACAGCTATTGCTGATGTAATTTGTTAATGCTGACATTTGTTCCATCCTCAGGCAATGCATTTTCCCTCTTCATCCACCCCTTAATGTGTCATGTGGCATTCTGACCCCGCCCACCATCTAAACAACAGCAGGGATAGAGAGGTGATTTATAGATAGATAGATAGATAGATAGATAGATAGATAGATAGATAGATAGATAGATAGATAGATAGATAGATAGATAGATAGATAGATAGATAGATAGAGAGAGAGATAGATAGATAGATAGATAGATAGATAGATAGATAGATAGATAGATAGATAGATAGATAGATAGATAGATAGATAGATAGATAGAGAGATAAATAGAGAGATAAATAGATAGATAGATAGATAGATAGATAGATAGATAGATAGATAGATAGATAGATAGATAGATAGATAGATAGATAGATAGATAGATAGATAGAGAGATAGATAGATACAGATAGATCGATCCTTGGAGAAAAAGGAACAGATATTGAGAGAAAGCTTAAGAAGAGAGAGACAGCTAAAGAGAGTAAGAGACTGAACGAATATCATAGAGATAGAGAGAGAGCCTCAATTATTCATCTGCTCATCTCACTGCAGTAGATCCAGCAGGGGGAGATGTTGCAATATTTGGTTGGTTTCTGGCGTCTGTTGCAAAAACACAACTAAATAAACAATCAGACTTAAATGAATCCTAAAAACCAGCAACTTGTTTTCCCCACACCTGAGAAGCGTTGCCTAAACAGAGAAATACAAAACTCCTTTGATATGTAATAGATATGTATCTTTTTGTCTCTCTTGCCTCTTCTTTTATCCTGCATATCTATGTATGTCTCGTTGGCTCTCTGTTTCCCCACTCGCTTTGTGCTCGAGTCCAACTCAGATGGCCGGGTTAAAGATAGGTTACGTGTGGAACGGGGCGCTTACAAACCATGAAAGCTGATGCAACCCTGATATTTGTCAGATCACCCAGTCCAGTGGACATTGGACATGCAATTGTCAGCTTGAGAAGAAGATGGCTATCATGGGATCAGGGCCAGATTCACCCTGAAGGAAGCCCAAGGGCAAAAAGAGTTATGGGTTATCCACTATGGAAAGCACACTATGTATTGTTCTGTAGCTATGTAAGATTCGTTATTATTTTGACACTTATGAATAGCACTGGTTAGCCTGGGTTGCTCCACTTACCTGTCTATTTTTAAGACTTGATTTTCTTGCTTCTATTATGGTTTAGAATGGGAATTTGTCAAATAAACACACACACACACACACACACGCACAGAAACATAACAGATGTAAGTCTTGCTTTTTCTGTGTCATGAAGTCAAAATCACAACAAACAAGCACCAGATTATATTTTACGGGTGGCAATTTTGAGATGTCTCATTTTCTTCTACATTACTAACACATTTCCCACAGCCAGGCCTCATTGTGCCTTTGGTGCCAGCTAATAATCATTCAGAGACTGGCCACGTGGATGCTCGTGATTTATTAGCACTTAATGAATCACTAAATTGCAAACCTGACCACTGAGAAATCTTCGAATCCTTTTGTTATTATCCTTTTCCAAATTATACATTCCTGGATTTTGAATTTTTCCTGACTTTTGTTTTGAGAGGAACTGCTCCCTCTGACTGAAATTCAATTAGGTAAACAGAGCAAATTGTGTTTCATAAACATGCTGGGCCACCAAATGTCTAAACAGATGGTTGTGTGTCAACATAATCTGATTTTTATTAATTCATATTCATACACATTGCCCTTACTGTAATATGCTTCCGAGTAGACACATGTAAAATCCAACCTTGGTGTGACAGCATTCCAGGTGAAGTATACATGACTCACTGACATGGCATGTCCATTTCCCATTGCCAAACCTCAAAAGAATCCCCATTTTATTGAAGAAGAGATATTTTATATTGTTGGATTGGCTTGAAAACTCTCCTGAAATGTACAGTGTGGTTTCCCTCTTTGAACCTCAGCACATTTTCTCACAGTTAATTAGTCGAAGCCACAGAAGCATTTTGCTCCTCACTGGGAATAAGAATGACATTTTTGTGAGCGGAGCATTCTCTGCACTTGCTGTCTGTGAATGTTTCTGCCAACCTTGCTTCATGATAGTTGTGCGGAAAGTAAAGAGAATTATGTGAAGAGAATCCAAAAATCACTAAAACTTTCCTTTATGCATTTGAAGTTATAATCACCGCATCGCTGCATTTGCAGTCTTGGCAGAAGTGTGTCAGTGGAGAAAAAAAGCGTTATCTCTTTGACCCCTAACGCTGGAGGCATTGTCCTCTGCCAAAATGTGCGTTCTTTCATCCCAGCTGTATCATATTCCTTCCCTTTATGGCCCTGTGGACTTGGTTGCTTGATGCGATTGCGTGCATGTTACTGAACCGAAAGTCTTTGTTCGAGTCCTCAATCTGTTTCACTGAGCTTTTACAAGGTAAAAAAAAAGGTTTTCTAATATAAAAAGTACAAAAATAAAATAATCTTGAACTAACTCAAACTGGAAAGGATCTACTCTAATGTATTCTGAAGGTACAGTATGCACTGAATCTCAATTAAGGGTCCGCTGTGGGTTAGCATGTGATTGACAGAACATCCGATATACGACCGCCAAGGCATAGCGTGACCGCCGTTATGTCAGATACCTTTTCTCACACTTCCAAGCTTGCAGCCATCCAAGCGGGTTTCATCCCAAGTGGCAGCACGGGACCAGGAGAGGCATGGGTGAAGCGAGGGGCAGAGAGATGGAGGAAAAGATACAGGGTGAAGAATGATGGAGTGAATGGTAGAGATGGTGGGGGGGGGGGGTTGAAATAATCCAATAGAGGTTTTGAATGCTTTCCAGAAAGGGCATTCAGAAAATACTTAGCTAACTCCATTATGCTTCCATTATGCTTCACAGGATGCGGCTGCCCTCCTACTCTAAATCAAATCGTGTCCAGGTAATTGTTCTCACATTTGAAAAAAGAACATCCTACCTCCATCCCCCCCGGATGCTCATTCACCCTGCCCCATCATCTGAGATGTGGGATGGATGAAGTGGGAATCAGTTGATGACGGTTTAAGGTATTATGATGCAATGAACAATATGTGGACGGCGTAACTAAAATCGTGCTAATCAGACAAAATGAAGTATAATGAAGCAGATACAACGACGACAAGGATGGTGATTATTGTGATGATGATGATGATGATGATGATGATGATGATGATAAGATTACCTCTCTTTATAGAGGCAGGATTTACTGATTATGCCTATGTTTCTGTAGCAGTTTCTTAGTTATACACTGTTATGCATGAAGGCTCCCCAGTAAAATGCCATAGTTCTGCTGAGTATCACTACAGGCAACTGTGAAGGATAAGTACTTTTCTCAAAGTCAGCATGATATTTAGTTTCGGGGATCCATTGAAAATGAAACCAGAGACAGGTTTAGAAAACCCCAATTATTTAAAATGTCAACAACGTATAGGATGTACTTTTCAGGTCAAGTTCACAGAACAACTGTAAAAAGCATTTCCAATGACATTCTAGGTTGGCAGCTATACATAAAGTGAGTTGAATTGCTTGAGTCGGAGATGGGCCCCGGCTCACTCAAAGTTTCCCAGAGTAACCAGATGCAACACATATCAGGACATCAGAAAGGAATAGTACACCACTTTTCATAAGGTAATAAAGCATAACAGTACTTTGCATAGTGCGCAAGAACTTCCTTAAACCATGCTTGGTCTCATCCCCTGGGTGTCAAACACCTACGCTTCTTCAGCATCTGTAACAAACGCACCATGCTTTCAACTGACTCCAACGTGAACCCATCTGCATCGTTATTAGACACTCAAAGTAACTGACTTAGGATGGGGCGGGTGGGCGTGGTGGTTATTGGGTCAAACAAACACAGGGCTTATACTCAGGCGACGAGAGTTCATGTCCTGTGTGATTTGGCACTAGGTCACTGAATCACATGTCGTCTCATTTTCTTCTACATTTTTATCACTTCTTTTCCAAATTATGCTTCAGACCCAAACTTATAACAACAACAAAACAGCGAATTGTGTTTCATAAACATGCTGGACCTCCAAACGTCCAAACAGATGGTTGTGTGTCAACATAATCTGATTTGTATTCATTCACAGTGCCAATGAACTGCTATTGAAGGTGAGAGTTTAGGTTTAACTGAACCATCTTTTTTGTTCTGCTTTCTTGCTTTCATACTCTATTTTAGGTTTCTTAAACTCTTTAGTTAATTCAGACCGTAATCTATTATTTTACTGTCATCTGGCGCCAGGTCACTGAATCACATGACGTTACTACTGTTCTTATTTTAAGCACATCCCAACCCTGAATTTAATTCTTTAAACCTAGCCGACATAATTTCACAACGTTAAACACTTGTAAGAACACTACCCGTTACTGTTTCATAACGTTAATCACATGCAAATCCTCAGCGTCGAGCTACTATGCAAAAATCGGCCTCTGGCTTCAGAATAGTGACACCTCTGGCTTCTGGCCGAGCGGCAAAATATGATGCGATCCCATTGCTTTTTTTGATGCATATTATTTTCTGGTTTATTTTGAAGGATTAAATTCTCCTGGCATTTAATTTCCTGCCCTGGTGTGTTTCCTGGCAGTTTTGATTATCCACACCTGCCCTCAATTACTCACCTTTTGCCATTAGTCGATACACGTTTATTTACTCCTTGTTATTTTCCCGTTTCCCCAGTCAGATTGTCTTTCTTCATCCGTGTAAGAATATAGCTTTCCAGAATTTCCTTAGTTAGTTGTTAGATTTTTGCCTTGACTTTTTGCGTGACTTGTTGATTTAAACTGACCACCTGAGTATAACTTGTCACCTCTATCTTGTATCCTGTGTCTCTGTGTTTGAGTCGTTACTTACGCAATCTTAACAGTAAAGTATTGTGCAAAAGAGATTACTCCAGATAAAATCAGTTTATAGTGCACATATCTTGTATAATTATGTCTGTTTGGTTGTTGTTTTTTTAAGTCCACTTACTAGCTCTTTCAATTGTATCTTAAGGGATTCTGCCTGTTCAGTGGTCATCACATGACTATGAATTATGAGATGTTGGTCATATGATAACAGTTAGTGAAAATGTAGCCTATTGGACATAAGTCCAACTCAATTAAACATTTCTTAATATGGCGATTGCATGATTTTAGAAACTCATGAGTCATCAGTAGCCACACGAGGTGAGCATGACTGTCCTCTCTGTTGGGTGGTCGACTTGTGGGTCTGTGGGCACTTTGCTGCAGTGTGGGCCGGCGTAGGTCGCGTCGGTTGGTGATGGTCGAGACTTTGACTCTCTGTCTTTGTAATGCTGTCGCTTTGTCCCTGTGGCATCGCAAAGTTCCCTTTCATGACTCGCGATTCCTTTCTGTACCTTTTCTTCCAGGAGCACTTCTCCAGTGCAATATGCTCCCAGTTGCTCAATGTGATGTGAAAAGTCTTTGGATATTGATATTGTGTTTGAAACGTTGCTTTTGTTTGCGGTTCTTCCTTCAGCTGGGAGTACAGTATCTGCTTGGTGGAGACGTGTGTTGGACATGCGGATGCCATGGTCAGTCCATCATAGTTGCTACTCTATTTTTGTGCTGGGGAGTCTGGTCCTGTTGGCTTCCTCTAGAACGCTGATGTTTGTGCATCTGTGCAGAACTGTTCCAGGGCTCTCAGGTGACTGCTGTAGGTGGACACTGATTTGGCTCAATACAGCAGGGCGGGGAGGACAATGGCTCTGTAGTAAACTCATGTGGTATTATAACACACTAGCGCGCACATCAAAATCTGCAACACACTGCATGTTGGCATCATTAGTCCTCATTCGTTCTGCTGCAAGTAAGAAAAATGACTGCTAGAGCAAATGAATTACTCAAACCTTAAATGTGTGAAGCCCAAATTGACCTTTACATGGCGCATATCAAAGAGGTGTCTTGCATAATTGAAAATCTTTGAAATATAAATGGACACTGAATCTCATCAACTTCCAATGTAGAACATCAACAGGAGGAGTGGACTGTGTGCTTCGAGATCAGTCCAGTTAATTGGCTTTAAGGTTTTTGTGCTAGAATATCAACGCACACACACACACACACACACACACACACGCACACACACAATCCTTTTTTGGCCAGGCCGATTACTAGATTTTTGTTTGAAATAAAGACTTTTCATACAAACAAATGCTTACAACTGCAACGTAATTTAAAGGAATATCTCTCTTATCAAATAACAATATCTGGTTATTTCAATATCTTCTAATACAATCTTCTGACATCATTTATTTGCACATATAAGAGCTTTCCAAGATGTAGCAAGCTGATCTAGTCAGTTGGAACAAAATAAACAAGATATATACCATCTAAACTTGATTAATATATTATGAATATATTATTCTGCAGCCTTCAAAAGCATCACCAAATCGAATTGAAGTCAAATTGTAAACTATACAGTATATGTCTCTATGACCTTGGCTCTGCAAACACTTTGGAAGTCAAAACAGAATGAGGACTAATCTTCTGGAGCTGTTCCATTCGCTGTATACAGTTTAATAGTGTAATTAATATGAGTTGCACATAGCAAGTGTAAACTGAGACAGTTGAGCATCTGCAGCGCTCTATTATATAGTCATATGGGTGCTTTTAATCATTATTTCATAATGCTTCAAGAAAAAGGAAGTAATGTCAATCAAGGACATTTTCTTTTTTTAATAGTTGAGAGAATAATGTTGTTGTTTGTTGGGCTTGGCAGTGTATAAAGTGCTGGTCTGTACAAAAGTTGTCCTTGGATGTTTTAGCTTGAAGCAAATTTGTCAATTATGAGTGAGAGTGAAAAACTGCCAAATTAACAACAGCTTCGAGGATTTCTGAATGCAGCAGCTCATCACACAACGCTTGTAAAAATAAAGCATAAATGTGGATTTTACTGTGAACTCAAGCAACTCCCAAAGCGGCTTCCTAGACAGCACCGTTTCACCAAATGCATCACTTGCAGCCCGAGGCACTTTACTTCCTATCTAAATTAGACACTCGCCATGTTTCAGCTCCCCAGGTAAGAGCTAATGGCCTTGAGTTAGGCATCTTGCATGAAGACACTCCCACTGATCCAGAATACATATCTGGCAGCTTTATAAACAAAAAACTCTTTGTAAACGTTGTGATGTGAGGAGTATGAAATCTGCAGCAACTGATGTGATGTCGTATTGTCAGGAGGGATCTAACAACGAGAGCCGTCTTTTGTTTATTTGCACTTCCTATTAGGTTTTCTCTACAGTAATTGCTTGTCTTTCTTATTCTCTCTTTCCGACATGTTTCAGGTGTGACTGTGGATTTCTGTCCTTGGTGTGTCCCCAGCACTGCACTTCACCTCTGATAACTCCACTGGTGATATTCATGCGTAAGGAATCAAAAGGATCTAAGCTTACAGAGACATACACGCTTTGCACACAGCAAGCCAGACTGGCACTGGCCTCTCCAGGCCGCTGGTCAAAAGAGCAGAAAGGGATACGTTAACACGGACTCCCCACTGCTCAGTTCAGAGGGATAAAGGCAGCGAAATAACCTGCAACTTACCAGGTTTACAGCCAAGCCTCAGGATACACAGGGTGTGTACATTACATTTCATGTCATTTAGCTGACGCTTTTATCCAAAGCGACTTACAATAAGTGCATTAAACCATGAGTCCAAACTCAGAACAACAAGAATCAAGCAAGTACAATTTCTTCAATAACGTTAAACTACAAAGTGCTATCAGTAAGAGCCATTTAAGTGCTACTAAAGTGCTAAACAACAAAGTGCTATCAGTAAGAGACATTTAAGTGCTACCAAAGTGCTACTACGGCGCTACCTTCCCTCTTCAAGGTATAGTCGAAAAATATGTGTTTTTAGTTTGCGACGGAAGATGTAGAGACTTTCTGCTGTCCTGATGTCAATGGGGAGCTCGTTCCACCAATGAGGAGCCAGGACAGCAAAAAGTCGTGACTTTGTTGAGTGGCACGAGCAGGTTGGAGAGAAAATTGAGCTGATTCTGTAGTATGATGACAGTAGATGTCCGACAAACCCACTGTATGTTAAGGTAAACCGTTATTATGGACTGTAAATGTCCAAGTTTATTTAGGCAAGCCCCTCCTTAAAAAAACACACGTCTTTTTGGCTTTAATTGATTGCTAGCAACAACTATTTTGGAACACACTGAACACAAGTTCAATGATGGACAGAGAATAATTGCATTGGGATGCAGGAGACGTTTCTATAGATGTTGGATAATGTATCTTCTCTTTTCTTATTTTGCCATGAACCTGAGTTGCCATTGAATTCCATTGTAGCTGTTGTGAATCCACGCTGACTACAGATGCCATCCTCTTTGAAGGACTGGGCAACACATTTTTCATTGCAAACTTTCAAGCCTACGGGGAAAGAGTGTTTCAGGCAGTGCATACAGAATAGTTTGAAACAATACCCTTCTTTTGTATTTGTCATGTGAATTTAAAGAACATCATTTTCAACATTTTGTGTTTTCATGGACTAAACTCTATGGATATGTGAACCCTGTCTGTTGTGGAACCTCTTAGCCAGAGACAGAATTGGAGGCCGCCTCCACCAAGGATGAGTAGATTAACAACTGTTGTGAGTAACCGATATGCCTGCTATGCACAGTGGGACAGAGTGCTGTGGCCTTGGGTTGAACAAGATGTTACGTAAGCATTCTGACGGAGACGCAGAAAAGAGTAATGAGCTTTGGATACGGCCTACGCAATGAATTTGAATCAAAGGCATTAAAAACTATGGAGGTGTGTGGAGATGTACTGCATTGATTAGGTGAAGTAGGCCTCATTTTCATAAAAATAAAACTATTGTGCTGAATTAGAGTAATTTATTTCTTCTCTAGTCCTTTTTCAAATGTCATTGGAACGTGTTGCTCTACCCCGGGAAAATTATGTTTCCAGTGAAAGCCACAGTTACACTTCCATCTTTGTCTCTTACTGCTAATAATGAATGATGAATAGCATTTCATAGTAAATGTTAGGCACTTTGTAGGAAATCCCGACAAACAGATTCTTCTAATTAATGCAAAATCTGTTGAATGCAGTCGGCAAACGGAGCAGAAAAGACTTTGGTATCGAAAGCATTCTGGTTTCCATCTGTAGTCCGCTTGTCGTCAGAGTAGTATTGACCAATCATGTTGTAGCAGGCTTCGGTTGCATGCAGGTAAAAAATAGGTTTGTGGAGAGCAAAAGAGGCAAAACAAAAGTTTAAAACCAGCTCGTAAACTGTGAAATAATCTGGTCATAGAATCTCAGCTCCCCTCAGTTATAGTCCACTCATGTCACCATATGGCCTCTCATCTGCAGTCACTGCCTTTGGCCACCATCGGGACTCCGTTTTGATATTATTATAGCGGAGTGAAACATATATATATGAAATATGTATAAAATATATATAAATATGTATGGCCTTCAGAATCAGTTGCCCTGCTGATTCAAAGACTGAGGTGACAAGCTCTTCAGCCATAGGATGTATAGTGTGGCAGGCAGAGTAAATGCACCAAATGGCTCTTTTTTTTTAGTGCGGTGCTTTGGATGCCATTAAATAAACAGAGACACATTTTAAAGCTGAGGATCGATGCGATGGTGAAGTGTTTCAGAGGGACTGACCATTTAGTGGACCAACGGGTGCTCTTTTTGACACATGCATCAAGCTACATTGGATCTTATTTATTAGCTGTTATCAAAGTAAAAATAGGCCAACAGGATGAAGTTTTTATGGAAACTCAGGTCTATGATGAATGGTGGACGGCAGACCATTCGTGTTCTTCCAATGACAAAGTGGAGCTCGGGCTACGAAAAAGGCAATTGGAAATGGAGAGTTCATCATGAAGGGGAAAATACCAGCAACACTTGCAATTCTATTTTGGTACAAAATTTGGTTCAATGAAGGCCACAGGCGGAAAAGCATTTGTATTTCACTGAAAAGTGATTCCCCAAAGCAATAAAAGCATTGCTGGAATTTTCATGGCGTTAGCATTCTGCCAGGGGAACCGTTAATCTTGATGGCGACTGTTGCTAGAATAATGTATCATACCGTAAGTACGTCCCAAAGCAGATAAATATTTTGGCATGTGTGGAAGCATTTCTGTGATGCAGCTTTCTCACGCTTCAGTTTTTTTTTTTTCCTCGCAAAGAGGAAAAAGCAAAAAAAAAAAGGCAGACACATTTCCGAGGGTTCAAGGCAGAAATAGTCAAAAAATAAAGCACCTCACGTATTGCACTATCGCTCTTACTTGGCAGTGCATGCTCTGCCTGTAACTTGCACCATTCTCCTATGTTGGCATTTTCTCCCTCATATGTAATCTGTAGTATCTGCATCAGTGACTTTGGGCTCAATCGTGGGTTGTGCTTGATAAAGCCGTGACCCTGAAGAGAACACAAAAGCCTCAGAAATAATACCAGAGCTGAAAGCAGAAACTCCCTGTGATCTACCTTTGGGAGTGGGGATTATACCTGCTTAACGTCAAGCAGACCAAATACCATATAAAGAGGCCATGAAATCAGCCAGCTACATTTCCCCCCTCATCACAGTGGAGAGGTTAGATGCTGGCAGGCACCTCCAAGCCACAGTGATGGAACATGTGTGCACGCCTCATGCAAATCAACTGAGCTTGATTGTTACAGGCTTAGAGCAAATCCTTATGGTTAGTTCAATCCATATACAATAGATGGTTTACTGAATCAAAACTATTTAGATAGAGCCAGATACATTGTCTTTTTGAACTTTCTTTCAACTCTATAAAACAAAATTGAAAACTCAAAATGGAACCTAAGATTTGATATGTATTTCATCACTTGGCTGATGAACTCTCACTTTGATTTTTCTACTCTCATTGTGATATCAAGGCCATTTGTCCAATGGAGGACCCTCGATTGGAAGGGAGCACACTGTTCTAGAGTTATTTATTTATTTCCGCTGTGCTATTAGTTATTAGACAAACTTTAAAAAGGCATCATGTTGAAAACATTACTATTTCTGTTGTCTGTCAAAACAGCTTCTAAACCCTCAAAATATAGATCGGCCTGCAGTAGTTTCACTGTCGATGAGATTGCACTTCATTGGCAGGTTCCTGTGGAAATGATCTTACGTGCAAGCGGCTACAATATATATTTCATTGCTTTTTAGTACGGCATCCAGCCCAACTGCATATTACCCTTGGTCTATACACATATCAATCATTCATCACATTGGCCTAAGGAGTTTCAAAACACAGTCCACATAGTTTACCGGGTTAAATCCAAACAGCGTGAGGGTAAAAGCTTGTTTGGTCATGCCGTTCTGACTGAGAGGTGATTGATTTGGTGGTTTGTGCCCCCTTCAGGTTGACAGATCTGAGAGCCCACAGGTCTGAAACAGTTCACACCCTCTGCAGCTGCCTTTCCACAGTGAGTGGGCTGTTGGCATCGCATATCAGGCATATTCTAGCGGTATTATCCCCCATGGTGATGACGTGGTTGTTTTTCAACTACAAATCTCCAGGCTCTGAATTTAAGCATTAGCTGGTAAAAATCAAATTGGGGGAGGGGGACTGGTAGTAGCATAGTAAGGTGTGTTTGTGACCACAGAGTTGTGTATTGGTGAATGAAACATATGTTCCTCTCATATACAGTTAGTAACCTGGGTCAAGCTGGTAAACTCTACTCGATTATTCCTGCAATCACATTGTGTTTCTATTTGACATGAAGAATAAAGTATGACAGGAACTGTTCTAAGCTTGAAGCAAGTGTGCACAAAAAAAAAAAAACTGCAGCAAATCAAGAGATGTGGAGCTGTTGCTCTTAATGGGGGCCCTCATTAAATCAGCAGAGAGCACCAAATGACTCAGCATGGCATGTTGTTGGATGAAGAAGCAATTTTCTAAATAGGGTCGAATGAGATTTTAAAGAAAGGCGCGCTTATACAACGGTTATGGTATGTAAAAGGCTAGAGTCAATTGGATTGAAGATGAGCAAGGTGGAATTCAGTCTGGTAGGATTTCAGATGTGGTTTAAAAATGTTAGTAACGTCAGACCACAGAGAGTGCGTTCTCATGTTCATGTCCGAAAGCTCTCAGTGAGGAGGGACGCGTTTGCACATTTGCGATGTTTAATAAACAGACCAACGGACCTTAGTTTCAGTGCTTTCTATTTCATATCTTGTCACCGCTGCAGCAGAATCTTTCAAAAGTTTCAAAAGTCGTTCTACTGTTTTTTTAGGGGATGTTACATCACAGTAGTCTGAATGCCAGACGAATATTCTCATATCCAATAGTTCTTACAGTGGATCATTCTGCTCCCACAGCTTGATGCTAACCGAGTGGGGCTGTGACAGCATATGTGTGGGTTGTAAAACTGGAATGATAGTGGAACTGGGCATCTGTGTGTTCAATGGTGCCATTATAGAAGACTATACCTTCCCCAGCTCTTATCTAAAGATGACTCAACATGTCATCATAGCCAGACTCACACATGCATCCTGTCTGCAGAAAGAATAGGTGCCATGAGAGATGAACTCATTATTGAATTGAAGTAGACATGACACAAAACTAAGCCTTCATATGCCAGTACTGTCACTGTTTTCATTTTGATTACCAAAATGAAAACAGTGGGTGCTTTGTAACATGCTGATTATATATTTAACTTACTACACATATTTGGATTAGGTTGGTGTAATGTATGTGTCTGTATAACACTAATTATACATGTAAGCCAGGGGGCTTATACAAAAAATATGGGTAAATGCCAGTAAAGGTAACTCCATCCATTTACTTTCCTAATGATAGAAAACACACACAAATGAATAGGTCTCTGGAGGTAGGTCGATGCGTGAGAGCCCAGGTGCACCCGTGATATGGGGATGCTCCAATTTGGTTCAAATTTCTGCTGTGACTATTGGACCAAGTGAATCTAACCTGACATCTCTCATTCTCTCTTCCTCTTTCTTTCTCCCTCTTTCGCTCTCTGTTTGTGTGGGTGTCTGCGTGAGATAGAATGAGAGTGAGAGTGACGACAAAATTTGTCTGGAAAAGAGGAACAGGTATATTAACTGACTGCCTCGTATCATCAGAATAAATGTTGGGTACAAACCATATATATATTAAAATGAAACATTTAGTAACATGCTGTAGTATCAATAGAAAAGCCTTTACCTCTGCACAAATCCTTCCAATCTAATTATAACTCAACTGTAAAGGTCTACCAAGAACATCCACATTGGTTAATTAACCGTAACAAATTACCAGCCCCTCGATGTATGAGCATTCTTCTAGATTACCTCTGCAATCTTAGCTAGATCGATATCTCGTACTGCTAACCAGTATCTCTGATGTGGACATTTGGGTCATGACCTGCATGGTCATGTCTCTGACAGCTATGGTGACGTGGCTGCAGGGCAGAGACAGATAACTGGCCCTGGGGACTGAATGATATGGGACATGCATGTCTGTGTGTGGGTGTGTGTGTGTGTGTCTGTGTGTGTGTGTGTGTGGGTGTTTTTACCAGTTTTATTTTCAGTGTATGATGAGCAAGGGCTAAACTTCTATTTGTATTTGCAAAATTGTAGATAAAACAGCCGCACTGCAAACTGGTTATACGAATATATTAAATATTACAAGACTTCCTGTCTTCATTTATACTGTTTATGGGAGCGGATGCTGGTTCACTCTCTTTTGAGGAGTGCTGCATGTCGGATGAAGCGTGTGTCAATTTTCTAAAGATGATTAACCACGCTGAGCCTCACTTGCCACAAATAAACACATGATGGTTATTTCAAATCAGACACAGCTCATCTTCAATGCGTGTCACATCGAGGCGGCGACAATCAACTTTGATTGCCGCGGTCGAATTTTAATAAGTAATGTTTAAAAACGGAAACCAGATGATGGCCGCTTGTCATTTAACCTCTTTTTAATAATGCTTTTGGTTTCTGCTTTACTGAAATTGACTGCAACATTTGTGCAGCAATTTTATTTGGTACCGGTACCGGTCTGTGGCCCGGTGGTTGGGGACCGCTGTCGTATTGTGTCTCTTTACAGTCGTTACACTTCTCTCTGGGGTTTTGTGTCTCTTTGGGTCATTTTAGTCTTTTTGTAGTTATTATTAGTTAGTCTGATGTTGTTTAGTCTCTTTTTGTTGTTGTTTAATAATATGTACTTCTCTCTGTGGTTTTGTGTCTCTTTGGGTAATTTTGTTTAACTTTGAAGTTGCATTAAATAATTTTGTAATTGTTGCTCTTTTTCTAGCAATGTTTGTACGTGTTTTTTCTTCCCTTTTTGTGGTTGTTTTTGCAGTAGTTTTGTGTCTCTTTGTATTTTGTTTGCACCTCTTTGTGTGTCTCTTCCTGGTTGGTATGTTTATGCGTCTAAAATAACCAGACATCCAGATATATATTTAATTCAAAATGACGGTTGGACTGGCAGGTCACGTTTCATTTAGCCTGTTTTGAATTTGAGGACAATTCTACACAGGCCAGTCAAGTAGCCGATAAAAAAAAAAACAGATGATGAAAGCAAAGCTATGAAAAGCTTAAAAAATACAAGTCACCATTATGCTGAATTATCGCGATATCATGAAGAATCATACATATACATATATATCTTACATATTATGTGAGAATCATCTGTAGCGATAAACCCGTATTTTTACGAAGGACTCCTGATATTGTCTTTTAAATGCAGCTTTTCTTGGAAGTCATCGGCTCGACTTCTGTCTCGGAAGGCAGGAAGAAAAACCTCAATCAAATGTTTGAGCAGCAGCCTGTATAAAATGTCACATGAACTGCATTTCTCATGTAGTTTTCTCTGTGTGGTCAGGACGAGCTGTGGAGGATCCAGGAGAAGCTGGAGTGTTTCTTCAGAGGCTTGGTGGGCTCGAACTTCTACATCACACCACAGGAGTCCCGGGGCCTTCCAGCCCACTATGATGACATTGAGGTACGCCACGCTACCCGCCGCTGGACTCGTTCCAAAGCCTCTTCATATTTATGTCCACAAAATGTCCATGACTACACCCTTGAATCACTCAGTCAGTCCCAAGCTTTCTCAAAGTACTCCAACCATTTGCTTGCAGCGTAATGTAAAAAAAAAGTGAACGTTTTTTTATATTATAAGTTTTTGAATATGCTTAAAGAAAAAAACATCCTGCATTACAACTTTCCATAAATGGAACACAAAGTTTTGTCTCAAAGAGATGGAGCTTCACACAGAATGCAGAGTGTGTGCGTAAAGTTGTGGTTCAAGCTGGTCCCCTCTGACAGAAGTCAATCGAGTCCAACAATGAGATAAATGCAGCACTAAGGCAATCATTATCAACATCCACATGAATATTAAAATCTCCTACAATAATAACATTATCAGGACTTTAAGGACTAAACTTGATAGAAACTCTGAAAATTCAGATATAAATTCTGAATATGGACCTGGTGGCCGGTACAGTATAACAAATAGAATTGGCTGTAATGTTTTCCAGGTTGGATGTGAAAGACTAAGAACAAGGCTTTCAAATGAGTTGTAGTTTAATTTAGGTTTAGGATTTATTAATAGGCTTGAGTCAAAGATGGCTGCTGCTCCACCTCCTCGGCCAGTGCCTCGAGGAATGTGAGTATTAATATGAGTTGATTAATTTAGGCCAGGGGTATCCAAAGTACGGGCCAACTGCGGGCCATGCCCCATTTCTTATTGGCCTGCAGCAAATTCTAAAAATATGGAATATGGCCCACACATGAAACTTGCACTTGAGTGTATTGTAGTTCTTAGGGTCACCACTAGGTGGACTACTGAATTCAACAAGGCATATTCTCCGCAAAACAAAAGGAATCAAAGAAGTTTTGCCACGGATGACAAAGTTTAGCAAATGGCAGCTAACCTGCTCAACAATCCATTCAAGTTTATTTGTTCGAGAGGAACAATGTACATTGATGAACACTTTAAATTAAAATGTAAATGCACCCAATTACAGCCTCAAGCCGTCCAAACAAAACACAGGAAACAGCCACACAGCTGCGAGGTCAGTCAAGTCATAGCGCGACACGGGGTATGTGGCCCTCAGTGAAAAAAGTTTGGACACCCCTGTTCTAAGTGAATGGGTTCATCAGGACTCATATGAAAAAACAGTGTTTGTCATGCATGGTTGTCACCTCGTGGGAAAAAGTGCTAATGCAGCATGTTCAACACCTGTATGCCCATGGAATAAATGTTGAGAGGGGGATTTGGGCAAATACACCATGACAAGACGATGACTCTGCTTCCACCTGCTTTGCAATTTTTGTATCGTTTATTTATCCTGATTTTATTTTTTTAAGTAGCATTTAAAGAAACTGGCATCCGAGCATTGTGTGGAGAGAGAGAGAGAGAGAGAGAGAGAGAGAGAGAGAGAGAGAGAGAGAGAGAGAGAGAGAGAATTGCAAACAGCACGATCAAAGTTATTTATGAGGATTGGCTACCATTCTGTATTTTAGATTATAAAGACATATTTTTCTCAAACATCCCCTCAAGGAGTCCTTGGAAATAATTTACACCCCACCAAAGCAGGAGCATTAGCATACTTATATAAGGATATTAAAATGGGTGAGAGCACCCTACAAAGGACTACGCAAACCTCAAGATGCTCTTTTTGGATTTAAAAAAAAAAAAAATGTCAAAAGGCACATATATCATTAAACAAATGTGTATAATGGCAAACTATAGACGTCGTCTGGCAAAGGTTCATTCAGTCATGCAATCAATTAGAGTAAAACATAAAATCAGCTCCTTTTTGGGGATGACAGTGTGTATTTATGTATTTAATGTCAGATCAACTTGGCTGTAAGAGCCAGTGCCCTCTGATCTGAGCAGCAACAAACTGACGGAAGCTGTCCGTGGTGCTGAATGATAATAGAGCTGTCCAAGGTGCTGAAAGCGTGACTGGACTCATTTAGGGTTTTAAATAGATGTGTATGGCAAAAAGGGTATCTCTCTCTCTCTCTCTCTCTCTCTCTCTCTCTCTCTCTCTCTCTCACAGACGTATCCACCTGACATTATTGTTTGTGTAATTACTTATAGGAGAGTTTCTTCAAAAAGTCATGTTGGGTGCACTTGCTCCTCATTAGTCTGCCAAGGGATTAACATTAGTCTCATTAGTCTCCCCCGGATGTCACTTAACAAATTGTGTCACATTATTTGGCAACTAGAATACTATCACCATTTTAACATGCTGCATATATGCTTACATATATATATATATATATATATATATATATATATATATATATATATCTTCACGTGTTCTTATATCTTTACGTGTTATACACTATTTGTGTGCTAGCAGTAACACATAAAAGCACCATGTTTTCCCCCTGTAGCACCAAGCTAAGTCTTTTTTACCCGAGTCAGTGCAGCCCTGCTTCCGCTTGGTGAAACCACGCATGTGTTGATCCGTGCTGCAGCAACGTGCATCAGTTCCTCTCTGACCCCAGTGTTAATCTGCATTCAGACTGAGGCTCCTCTTGTTTTTTTTTTCAGCTGCTCGGTGTTAGAATAGCATATTACGGGGGGCGGGGTGGGGGGTTTCGCCGTCTGTGGCAGTTTTTTTCTTTAGGGCCCAGTTAGACTGACACGCAAAAAAAAGAAAAAAAAAAAAAAAGAAAGAAGCGACGCGAAATCAAGCTTTCTACTTGCATCGATTTTTGTTTTGGCTGATTTTCACGTCACCGCCCGTCCTCCGCCTCGGGTCTAGATTCGCAGACCCGCTGCCGCTAACGTGCGTAATGTATCGTAGAGAGGAAACACAGTAAATAGACGGACACGTCCATCTGCAATAAAGAGGAAGCGAAGATGGTGATGATGATGGCTCCCACGAATTTTGCCTCCAAATGCTCGACAGCAATGGCGAAGCCTTCCCTCCCCCTGAAGCTGTTTCTCTGGCTCTTTATTGCCGTTAATCTTCCTACAAGGTAAGCCGTCGACGCCGTCATGTTTCCTCTCGAAAACGCGATTCTGTGTCGGCTTGTGTCTTCTTTGAACAACACGTAATTTGCGTTGCGTTGCCTCCCATCGAATGGCAACGCAACCCGGCTTTCGGTGGTCGATCCTGGGCGATTAGGGAGCTGAGAGGAATCTAATTTAATGGGGAAGAAAAGCGAGGCATGTTGCGCATAGATCACATGTTTGGTTCGACATCGGAGTGGGTTATTAATATTTTTGTGATACCTTTAAAGCGACACATGCATCGCATTACTGGGAGAGATTTTTTTTTTTTTTTTTCTTCTTCTTTTTACAGAAAACAAAAGCGACGAACAGCTCCAGTCTGACTTAAATAATCGGATGTGGAAATCAGATGATTTAATAGCGTGGAATGCTGCAGTTAGACGTGTCTATGAAGAGGCCAGTATCTCTCACAATCTGTCCGACGTTAGAAATAGCATAGTGGCAGGCTAATTTGCTTGGAGCTAAGGCTACATATAGTTCCGGCTAAGCTCTCCTTGAAGGAGCAGGTCTATTCTAGGAGTCAGAGAGACTGGTTTTTAAACGCAGGTGACGGATGTGGCATCATATGAACAGCTTTATGCAAACAGTCGTTTGTAATGAAGGTAACTTGAGTGTTAATGAGGGTTTCATCTCACGTAAAATAAAAAATAAATAAAAAAGCATTTCAAAATGGCAGACAATCACACAGTGAACACAAGTGTAAAGGCACAATAAGGACAGGGATAACACATATGGAGTCATCCCTTTCTTGAACACACACTTGAGCACACACACACACACAAACACACACAGAGGCAAAGGACTGCCATTTCAGCTTGAACTGAGGTGCAGATTTGAGTTTGTCGAGAGAAGCTGTTCGGTCGTCCCCGGTCGAGACATTATTCCTTGTTTAAGATGAGAGAAGTCAAGAGGAAGGATGGCTAGGCTCCTTTGCTTCGCTTTCGTCTCCTCGTGCTGCTGGAGGCAGATACATAGGACAACGTTCAATCGCTGTCATGCCAATCGCAAACCTCAGGGCCCAGGCTTCATTGTTGGGCCTGTGCATTTCTAATGGTGTGCCCAAGTTTTCACGATAGGCTTGAGTAAACACTACACCTTTCCCAATTGCATTACACCAACAATTAAGATATATGTGCAGGTTATGAATTTGATCAGTTGTGCACAAGTGATCGATACACAATTGAACTGGGATGTGACATGTTGGTACTTCTGAGATAATCATACCAAGGCCAAATGAGAACTCTATATGTGAACACCTGTACACACGTAATAAACGTGGCTCAAAGCTAGTAACCCCCAAGCACAGCAATATATATATATACTCTTTCAAATAGTCCTACAAGTCTGTGCATTGTATAGTTATTCAAAGACAGCTAATTGCTCGGTAAATTGCATGTAACGTTATTTGGGATTATTGTATGAGACCTCTTACATAAGGCATCTCTGAAGGCCTCATTGTGACTCATTGACAGTTACTATGCAGTGATGTCGGCTTGCATCGCCGTACATGAAACCCTAATGCCAAGTCCTCCCTCATGTTGAACTAAAAGATATGTATCAACAAATGTGTTGTCGTATTGTTCCTTCAGTCAATAATTAGGCTCCAGATGTAGTAACACCCTGATAGACTGGCCATCGCAGGAGGAAGTGATGTCAGAGTGAGGAAGTGTTCTGCTCAGGATTTTGTTTATCATGCCAAGTTACTGTTTAGTGAACTCAGCTCCAGCGTTCTAGATTGCACAGGAAATTCATCAATCATAATTTTGGACCCGCTGCACTTTACTTTCGTATACATTTAGTATTTTCTGTTTGTATCTGTTTTCTAACCATAACTGTAACCACACTTATTTGCATACTAATGTATATTCCCCATGGATCAACAAAAGCCTCTATTGGTTTGATGGACACGGATAATGAATATATACATGTGACATTTCAGTAAATCAGATTTCAGTGTTGTTGTTCAAAATAAGACATGCTAGTTTTTATTATTGTCATTGAAGTACCATTAACTGTCCATAAATCACATTTGATAGACACAATACTACTTCCTCTAATGCCTGACAAACAATAATAGAGTTCTTATAATCTGACATATAGGAAAAATATAAAGCTTAGTAGGTCCACCAGAGTAATACTTATCGTTAACGACATACTTTGTTTTTTGAAGTGAACAATAATCCTCAATGTGGCATAGCTTCACTAAATCTGTCAGGGTTTTATAACATCATTTCAGAATATAGCTCTGATGTTAACATGTGTTGTGAATTTAACTCTATCCCTCATCACCTAAGATGTCAATGTTACAAAGCTCATGTTGTGTCAATGCAAGCAAGGCAGGAATCCAATAAGGTAACAAAAGCATCTCCAACGCCCAATGTAGTAGAAACATCCACAACAACAGATACCTTGCCAGCAACATAAACACCCACACAGTTATCTATAGTTGGCATAATTGTGTATAAAACAAATAATGACAAAGTAACTGAAATTAAAAATGTCATTTTTTTACATGATACTTCTAGGTTTGCAGTGTAAAATTAGTTTGCTAGCAAGAATATGCTGTGGACATAACACAACATAAATGAAGATGGCAGATGGAAATCCCGACTGATGAAAATGACTATAGATTTGAAGTATTTTTTGGAGCTGCTTAGATACAATTGTGACCACATTTTGTGCCAATTTAATGAATTAAATCCTAAATTGTAGCATTCCAGTTATACCAAACCCAGTCATACTTGGTTATTATGAAATGCTCTTCCATCCATTGTATTATATTCCATCAAGCACTCAAACACATATGATTATTGTCACCACTTGGAAAGGGTTGAGATGTATAATGTTGACAAACATAATGACGAGCTTATATATTTTATTTCTCAGAATTCCTTAAATGTGTTTGATAGCATGCAGAGGTCAATCTTCTTCTTTTTTGTACCTGTCCATTTCAAAGGACAGTGGGAGGAGACAGTCTAATCTCATAGCTCCTTCTTGTTTACACTTTAGAGAGTCTGTCGTATTAATCACCCCGGAGCATTAAGGTCAGATTGGTTTCAGATTCCCGGGATATAGTTTTGTGAATTAATAACAGTGGTGATTACTCACAGTCAGCACCATGTGGAACCTGAAGAAGGGTCATGGATATTGGGACACAACATGTCCTATCTAATGTATTTTCACTATGGCTTTCACTAGTTCTACCTTCTATTCTAAGACATCATGTGGATAAATATAGATCTACTACCCTTACTCCAAAAGAGTTTGTGTGGTTCTATTTTAAGGACCCTGGTACACAGCAGGTGAATACGGATACTCCAGAGAGAGAGAGAGAGAAAGAGAAAGAGATAGATAGAGAGAGAGAGAGAGAGAGAGAATACTGTTAAGCTAGAACACAGATGTTTGGTTTCCTTCCACGTCACGTATATGGCCCGAATGTACACGCATGGAGGAGTTCATTACTAATCAGTTGTATCCTCACTCATATGAAGCAAACCGAAAGGGCACCCCACCTAGAGTTGGACTCTGCCATCACTTCCTTAATGATTGGCACGTATTTTATTCCACCAACGTTAGACAGGATGTTAATTACTTATTAATATTTAATGTTGCTGCCGCTGAGAGTTTGTTGACATATTTTCTTTTTCAAACCTCACATTTATATTCTCTATATATCAAGTTAAAGGGCCAATCCGTATTACCGTAGACTCTGAGGTAATACGGATTGGCCCTTTAACTTGATACATTGCATTGCCAACAATACTGTACTTGATTGCTGAAAGAAGCACATCAAGCTTGCATGTCAACATCAACTTATTTACAGGCATCTGAGTTTAGCCTGTAGATACACTCGTTCTTACTACCTGAGGTCAGTTATAGTAAGTAGAGCAGGCTGACGGTCCAGGTTGTTTTTTGTTCTTGATGCGAGTACCATAACAGCAGATGTTATTTTTTCTTGCAAATTGACAGCATGATCTATTAATCAGAAGCACATATATCTATTTTAAATAAGTACATTTAATTAATTAGTGAACAATAAGTGGCCAGTTCATTGTGTTGTATTGTTTTATTAAAGGCAGAGCTTGTGGGAGGAAGGTTGTGCTGTAGCAACGTCTGACGTGCACAAGCGGTTTATTGTGTTGTTTTTCATGTTGGTTGATTATTAGCACAAGGGTTCATTAGATGTGGTTCCTTTATTAGGTACAATTTAAAACATGCAAATATGATAGCTCAAGGGAACTTCATGTGTGTGCTAATGGAAGGCGCAGATCTGTTTCCATAGCTGGTATTTTCTTTCATTAGCCTACTTAGACCAGCTCATGAATGTGTAAAACTGCAGATGCTAGGGCACTTCACTGCTGCTTGAACATGAAAACCTGAGATGTGATTTTAAATGAGAGGTGTTTTGACCGTTCCATGTCGCTAATGTCGGCACACAAACGCATTAACGGCACGCACACGTACAACACACGCTGCCGCAGACCTCTCTGTGGATCTTCAGGTACCGCATTAGTAGGCACAACCTCAGATCTGCCTGCAGTGGAGAACACATGGCTCTTCCTTTGATCTGTGTGTCTTTGGAGGGTTTCCATGAGCACAAAGTTACTCTGCAAGATGATTAGCAACCTTAAAACAAAACACCCTTCTCCGCCCTTTATCGACCCATCTGTACATTCCAGAGACAGATGCTCCTTGCATATATATTTTATGGTATCCAGTTATTTACATCTAAAAGCTTACACCGGAGAAAAAAATATGAAGATTTAATGTTTTAGGCATTGGTATGGTGGTGGAGATGGATAGCACTTAATGCAGTCCAAGGAAGAGTGCTGGTCAAAACAGTATTCCTCGCACCCAGCCTAAGAACACGAGAAAGCTGTCAGAGCCTTGTGCTTTACCATTAAAACTGTTTTTTTTCTTTCACCATTAATGAGTCTTTATTATTTCATTCAGAAGTCTCTTTTTGTCATTGCTCTTAAGCTTTTCAATCTTTTCTATGCTGTTAGCTGATTCTTCAAACTATATATATATATATATATATATATATAACTATATATACACATATAGTTATGTATATATATATATATATATATATATATATATATATATATATATATATATATATATATATACATATATAACTATATATATATATATACATATATAACTATATATGTATATATATATATATATATAAAATAATGTGAATGAATAGTCCCAAATTGAATAAAAAGCAATGGCAAGCAGAACAGTTGTAATTATTGATTTTAAAGAACTGAGATTTGTAGCAGACCTCATGTTTTAATGCTCAGAAGCACTGCTACCCCCTGTTTAGTAAAGATATGAAGATATGTCTATATGTCTTTAACGAGACATGTTTTGTCTTTTTTTACATTTCATTCTGTCATTTCAATCTTTTTTTACAATTTCTTTGACAGTAGTATGACTCAACTGTTGATATGGAGATTTTTTTCAATAACAGTCACACATCATGTTTATGCTTTTCTGTCTACTCCTCTCTTTCTGTCACTCACACAGAGTGCAAACACACGTCACTCGTGGACTTCAGCAATACACACATTCCCTCTTACTGCAGACAACATCATGCAGTGCTAATCTCCTGACACTCGACAGTCCTATTTGATAGCAGCATGGTGTTGCCAGCATGAATCGGCCCTAATGCATTGTCATACCTCCATCTTCTATTCAGGTCTCAGAGCTTAAAATATAAATTTTATAACAGAGACTAACCCTTTTCAGACTTATAATTTACAGAGATCCCACTTGTCTCTGGGAGAACTGGACAAACAGTTACAGCCCAGCTGTGGTGATATTTGTGGTTGAGGGCTCTTGAGACATCAGTATCCTTTCAGTTTGAGGTGTCTGAGGTGAGGAAGTAAACTTAGAAAATTAGCTTGTGTTCTCCAGCTCTCACATTACCTTTTTACACTTCTGTAAAATATTCTGCCATCAAGCCACACAACTTATTATTTCACCAATTTGGAAATTGAAGGAGAGCTTTTGCCTTTTTTTGAAGATAATTGTGGAGGTTGTCGTTCAAACTCTGGGCCTGACCGTAATATTATTATATGCAATTCCTTTACATTTCTTTTGTCACACAATTTTGAGAAGCAGTGGGTAGATTATGCCTTCTACTTTTTGCAGTATTGAAAACTAGTAAATTGAGTGCATGTCAAGCTATAAAGACAAATACACCTTAAGGTGCCTTTATCACAATAGTCCTTTTGTGACACATGTTTTGGGGAAAGTTGGCCACCTGGATGGAAGCCTACAAAAGTCAAAACATCTCACTTAGAACTTGTTTTAGTCTCGACAGAGGAACAAATTCATGAATCCTTGTTATGGATCAGTCCAGGTGGCATTTAATGTTGCCTCCAATTTACTTGACGTCAACTCTAACATCTGCTGTATAAACTGCGGTTAGTTTCCATGACTGATGCAGACAAAGTTGCTGACTATCTAACCAAATTACTTAAATTAAACATTTGCAAGATCCCTCCGTGGGAAAAAATGTGTACGAGGCTTCCGGGAGGACCAATTTAATGATGAAAGCGATGTGTCTCATAAATGATAGTGGCTCTCAGCTGGAGTGGTGGTGCACACTGATATGCCCTGATGTATGTCCCATGGAAAATAAAGCAAAGAGTCTAAAACTCATATAATGAATTATCTCCTTTGGATCATCTAACCACGTGTCCCCCCTGAGAAAGCATAATTCCCATCAGCCATAAACTCACTATATAGATATAGTATATATCCTTTTAGATTTGCATGTGTGTACGAGCCTTGTGCCATTTTCAGGCTACAATTTATTTGTGCTTTGGTCTTTTCTGAATGTGTAAGTGTCAGGAACAAGACTCAGAACCATAGGATTATGAAAAAAAAACAAAAAACATTGACCTTCTGACTCCATGATGCAATGATCTGAAAATCCAATAGTGTTTTTTTTTCTAATGTGGTCTAAATGCATACAAGGATTGGTCTTGAAATACTGGTTGAGTCTTCACCAATATACTAAATTGTCCAGGATGTAGATGAAGTTTAACATATTTGATTTAAAGCTGAATCAAAGAACATTGTTTCAAGGACATTATTCTTGCAAATTAGAATGTATGCACAAGATGGCATTGCTGCAAGAACACAGACATCTGAAATACAAACTGTACATCTGGTACATAAAGTAGATCATTAGATTTAACAGGCGGTTGACCAAGACAACATGAATATGTGATTAATGATAACCTTACAGTGTGAACAATACATGTTGTTGTGTACCGTAGACAATTAATATATTCATCACAAAAATATTTTTTGACTGTAGCATTTGGCAATGGTGCACCTACTTTGTTTCACAAGAAATCCCATAAACATATTTCAGTGTTTCTCTACAACGTGATGAAGAAAAGTCCGAAAATATCCCTTCTGACCTTGTCTTTAACCTCCTAATATTTATTTGGAAAGAAAGCAGAGCACAGTACAAAAAACCCTGCTCGCTCTTCTTTTAAAATAAATTATTGATTGCATGCATTTATTTTCTCTCTCCTCCCCGCAGCTCCTTCCAGACTGATGAAGACGATGAGGTGGCTAACAAGACGTGGGTGCTGACTCCCAAAGTGTTCGAGAGTGACGTCACACACATCCTAAACAGCCTACTAGATGGATATGACAACAAACTGAGACCTGACATCGGAGGTGGGTGCTGATTCCTCACAGATGATTTGTTTGGATGCAGAATCGCAAAGACATACACCAACGTTTATGACCCAAATTTGCAATCGGACACGTATATGCACTCATTATCTGACAGACGTTCCCATACCCAAGCACTTTGTACAGTAACTGTAGAAAAAAAGATGTAGCGTCTGTGACTTACGGAAAATCCATGATTATACAGCGGTGTGAACCCAACCCCATAATACACTCCTCTTACCTCTCTCAAAATTGTTGCTAAGAAATACATAAAATGAGTTAATCAATTAGGGAAGACTTTCTCCTTTTTTGGAGAATCAATCAGCAACTAGAAAGGTGCACTTGACGTACTGCAGTTCTCGGCCCAGTTTATCTGCAAGGACAGATGAACACACACACACACACACAAAATCGATTGATGACTTTCCTGGCAGATAATAATTAGGTAGAATTGCATTTTAAAGAGACAATTCACTACAACAATGCATCATTCTTATTTTTCTGCTTCCCTGTGGTGCAATTTATCAATCTAGATTTTCTTTTCCAAGTGTTGGAGACATTGGCTAATGTTTTCTCTCCAACAAACTACACCTCCTTACTGTATCAACGCGAAGAAGTAAAGTGTGCATTTTACTCATGGGCGAAGCTCGTGCTGACAGCACTAGATGTAAACATCGATGGCGTCCTCCTCGGCTGAGCTGTAACGTTAGCTAGCTCAGTGGTGCTAGATGTGCTAGCGGTATTGAGGATAGATGCATACTTTCTTCTGTGCAGTGCTATGGTTGACAAGTTGGGTACGGTATAAAGAAGATAGTTCCGACATGAAATGGCTAAAGGTCTGTGGCTTATCTTAAGTAACTGGGTCATGATATCTAGAAAGAGACATTGCTGTTCAGTCAATGCTTTGAGCACCCCAAAGCCAAGTGCCATCTAGTTCCATTATATCTGAAAGAAAACCTCTCTAGGGCCGATATCTTTAACAGTCGGCAACTCACACAAATTTAAATTTATAAAGAACACTAAAGGCAAGAGGAAAAGTACTTTTTATTTTTATTTAGGGTTGAGCTGGACTGGAATTTGGGTACTTTCTTTTTTAAACACAGGCTATTGGTTAGGTTGGTCATGGTCATTAATCAGGGGGCTTTCAAATTATTTCATATGCCCAAAAGTTCAGAGATTTCCCTCAATAAGTCATGGCTTCTCACATAATAAGGGGAATATGTTTACTTTATACTTTACAATAAAAAAATTCTACAAAATAACTTGATCTTAACGCCATTGACTCGGTACTTTGCTTGGCCTCAACCATGATGGCCTGGAATTACTTGACATCCTAACCAAAGCCCAAAGATTACAAATCATGTCCTACAAAGTACTTTTAAATTAAAATTGAGCAAACATGACGGAAAGGTACGGATGGATTAGAACACCTGTAGCTATCTAGCGAACAATAATGTTGTGACTTACTACAGAATTAAACTTGGCTTTTCTCTGGATCCGCAACTGGATTATGACTCGTTATTTCTTAAAGTATACTCTACTGTTACTCAGTTTTACTATGCATTACATTTAAATCAACTCAAAACACAATGTTTAGGACTTTGACTTGACTTGTGACTTGCCTCACCTCTAATGGTAGCTAGTAATAATGTTACTCACGCCAACTGATACCCTTTAAATATCTCTTCTGCAAATTGAAAAACAATAGGAAATAATGACTTTTTAATTACACTGCACTGGATGGCCTATTCAATGGCTGTAGAAATTGAACATGGATGATTAAATATGGACAGCATAGAGTTCATTGTTACACCATACTGGGGAGTACATGGTGTCCTTGTGTGTGTCTTTGTGTTGTGTGTTGACGGGCACCCTGCCCGACTATAAATAATGTCTACCTGTGGCAATGTACATGCACGCATTATGGTCGGGGTAGCAAGCCTCGTCTTGTCGATGTGAGAAAGAGACAAGTAGCGTACTTCCTTCACTTTGACAGACAGCTAGGCTCCATTGTCTGCACGTATATCCTGAAGCCTGTCGCGTCCATCTGCAAAGCAGAATAGGGAGATATTCAGTACCCTTGAATACTGGATGATTCATGGGTCAGTATTCCCGGGAAACTGGTTTAAGTCAGAACCTGTCACATACTCTTACAGAATACAGACATACCACTTCATATGCTTGCAGTGAATTGCTTCGCCACTTACTGTAGGGGAACAGGTTAGTGCTTTATTAAAGCAGTGAATGCTAAGAATAGATTTTAATAAATGCCCTAGCAGGACGTTGCTGTTACATAGCATGCGATGGAACCCCTCAGCTGCTACCGTGCTCCAAAAATGTGTTCCTGTTTTCTGAGCAATTTGAAATGTGGTGTGGTATTTGTCACTGCTCCCTCCACTGTTGACCTACAGAGGGAATACATGTGCTACACCTGCCTCTGAGAGGTTCTTGCTATCAACCCCATCCTTGAGGGAGCACCGGTAGGCTTCTCTAGTGCGACAAAAAGAGAACAATCCCTCACTGGCTTCTCCGCCACAAACAATTATTTTTTACCACTGCCGAGAATTTGACCTGATGCAGTTTTAAAGCATGACTAATGAATTGTTAAAATGACGGCACAAGATGAAAGCAGCTGAGTAACATGGATGTATACAGTAAGTCTGTCACACTGCTTTCATGGTTTCCCCTTATACTATACAATGTGTACAATGCTGCATATAATTTGACACATTTAATGAAGGGCAGCCTCTTTATTCGTAAGACTTTAGAAGTGGGCTTGTGCTTTAAATTGAAGAGCAGCTCAGATCTGCTTTGAGCATCAGCCCAGAGAGCCGCTGCGTAGCTGGGCGGCTGTCTGCCACGACTTAACCGTCATCTTCAAACGCACTATGATCTTGCTCACTGGTGGTATTCCAGCTGCTGCCAAGTTACACAGTTACAGAGGAGTTATAATTAGCTGACTATACTGTCATCTGATCCACCAACCAATCAACCAACCAACCAACCATACCAAGGCAAAGCGAAGATTCTCGTCCACCCCTTAAATTGTTAAAATGCTGTGGATTTAGATTCATTTCTGGATGTGCCACATCCTCCCTTTGAAGTCCAATGTGATGCTCATTTAATTTCAATGCCCCTGGAGTCTACTGTAAATATGAAAAATGAAGCAAATAGCACAGAGACATTGAGAGAGATAGAGAAAGAGAGAAAATCCTTAGTTCTTCAATCATAATACATCCATGGCTTTGATGGAAAGTCATTGCCTTCTAAAAATGAATATATTGTTTTATTTTATTTCACATGTATAGAGAGCAATGGAGAGGACATGAGTGTGTACAGTGAGTTTAATTAATAGGTCTAGATAATGTATCATGCATGGAGCTGTATTTGGTTATTCTATGAGCTATTCTATGTATTATGACGTCTCAGATAGCAAGTTAGAAAACTCAGCTCACCCAATTTATATTCACTGGCATCTTGGAATAATATTTCCCTTTATGAAAGACATCCACTTTTCAGTTGGCTGTATAAAAGAATACAGCTTGTTATTTTTGTTTATTAATATTTTATTTAAGCCATGTATGTATATTTATATGGATTTTCTTATTTTTTTACCAATAATCCAGTCCAGGGTTACATATTTTCTGCATCACATTTTCAGTCTACACAAATTCTAACTATGCTAAAACAGTAATAAGCACTAGTATGCATAGCCAGTAGTGGCAGTAGTGTGTCTGTGTGTGTGTGCGTGTGTGCGTGATTTTGTTTAAAGATATGTGTGCAAAGGCGTGGTGGTGCAATGCACATGCATATGTGCCTGTGTAACCCCCCTCGATGTAGCTATCGCTCACACTCACTCCTGCTCCCATATCTTAACCCGGACTCTGTTCTCAGACATAACGTCCAGTCATCCATGAAGATACGCATTGTCGCGAAGTGCGCGCAAGTGTAGTGATCCAGGCGGACTTGGAAGGTCTGACAGAGCACGGCCGTCTGTTTGACACCCAGCTTTCCACTTTCCTGAGCCAAACTGCTTCTGACGTCTGCCCATCTCACTAAGTGTAGGCAGCAGACACCAAGGTGTAATGCATGGCGGTGGACAGATGTACACATGCGAGTGCTCAAGCAAAGATAATTAATTTATAGATGAAGAGTGCAACATTCAATAGTTTAACAAAGGAAATATAGGACAGCACTCCAATCTTCCTTTTTTATATATTGCCACATGGACGCTTCCGGCAAAATAACCTTCTTCAGCATATATTCTGGCAATTTCCAAACTATACACGCTGGATAAGGGCTTCTTGCCCCACACAAATTTTATAAAAAAGTCTAATTGGGATGCTGTCCTAGTCTTCCCCTTTTTATCATCTCCATTAAGGATCCAGCACCCAGTCTTCAAGGTCTAGTTGTGAGTTTGGTGCTTGTGTCTAAACATTAACCGCCGCTTGTTTTTTCATCTCCATTGGGCTCAGCATTGTTATCCATCCTCAAATATTGTCACGTCAGGATATTTACGAGGCACTGTGGGAGTATCCGGCATCAGCAGGTCTTTGAGAAACGACGTTAACGGATTGGCTGCAGAGAGGAGCTCACAGGCCTGAAGCATAGGAGGGTATGAAAGGGATGGATGGGATGTTGCAGAGGGCACAGAGGTATTGTGGGAAATGGGACAGGAGCTTGTCAGTAAATGCAGACAAAGCATGGGGTTTTCTGACATTAGTAGAAGGCCTGTTTGAAGAAAGTGCGCCTGTAGGCTCTGGTGGAGTCTCCTTGCAGACACAGGAACAAGGTTTTCCATTTCATTAGCGCCATCTGAAGCGTCTTACACCAGATGAAATGACGATAACGTGATACAGTGTCATAAAAGTAAAGTGGGATCATTTAATTTAGGTACATTAATGTTTCCAGAGTAAAGTGACTTTTGGAGTCATTAACTTTGAGAGCAAAACTAAAATGAATTAAGCCAGCAGTTACAATATTATGAAATCAACGTTGTTTTACTTTGGCCACAGGATATGACACAACAAACACCCAACACAGTTACAACAATAATGGTGAACACATATATATATATCTAAAAGGGTATACCACATGTATGAAGATTGTTTTATACACTGAATGCAATTTTCTTGAAAGCTTTTTGCTTGAAATATTAGTTTGATATGTTTTTGTAATACTATATAATGAAAGTCAGACGTAGGTTTTTTCTTTCATCTCCTCTATTGGTTTTATTGTGATGACCCCCCCCCCCCCCCCCCCCCCTTAGTTTCTTATTGCATTTTCTATTGTATTTGATTGATTTTTTTCATGTAGCATCAGTACAAATATGTGGTTTCATATTGAGGATTTGATGCCTGATAAAGAAACATGACGAAATGTTGCGTGTTCATTGAACTTAGTGCAAACATTCATTCAAAACTTTCTCATGATTTCATCATACGCACCTGTCAATCATGTGTGTATCAGATAAAACCTGGAACACCGAAAGCTAGCTGAGCAGTGATGCTGTGAGAGAGATTATTTCACTCTTTCTTAATTGATGCTGAAGATGTAGACACAACTGATCAGAAAACATCCTGAAACTTATCGTACATGTGCATGATAAATAATTGCTCATCTATAAAACTGTCATTCTTGTGCTTCTTTTCAGTGAAACCAACAGTGATCCACACAGACATGTTTGTCAACAGCATCGGCCCAGTAAATGCCATCAATATGGTGAGTATTACTGAACTATAGTGTTAATGTGGCGATGTTTTCCTCAATAATCGGGCTGAAACTGCATGTATAACTAACGGAGAATGAGCTCTCTTCGCTGTCTTGCTCAAGCACACTTCAGCAGAGCAGATGCTGGCTGTCATGGTGGATTGGTTGGTCCACATAATCACCGTTCTGCTCCACCGCCCTTCTAGTGTAGCAACACAATGCAGGTGTCAATCAGTTAGTTAACTACAGCACTGGCCTTTGCACCAGAGGGGATGAACGCGATCCATTTCTTGCATCTGCGTTGAACAATTGTGTTGCTGAACACACGGGACGGATTTCAAGAGCAGCATATTTGCAAATGGCTCCGCGAGTTGGCGAGCCCTAAGACACTCGCACTTTGTGGTTGCCAAGAATTGCATCAGCGACAATCTGAGGTGTCTCTTTTTACCGTTTTACTTTTGATCATGTGATCTGTTTTAATGGTGAAAGTGACACATTTGAGATGTGTACTGGTTGCGCTAATTGTAACTACAATGCTATTTGTTTTTGATGAACATTTATTTAATTGAAAAGGTTGCATATGAAACATTTAAAGTAATTAATTATCTACAAATAAATGATTCATTCATATATTGCTATCCATTTTGGAAATATCACTATTGGTCCTATTATAGTTTCTCTCATTGTTTAGCTTGTGTATAGAGTACAACTGATAAAGTGGAAATAGAATAAACAGAATAAAATCATGTTATTTTTCTTTATTACTTCAAGATGCAGGAAGCTTTTCATGTCCACAAAGCCGAGTCTGTGTAGCTTTTGTTTATGCACAACATTTTCAGCCAATACGAGTGGGAGCACTGCTTTTTTGTACAGTACCAGCTTCCAAAACCGATATGTATCAGTGTGGTCCTATTAATATAAATAACAATGTGACATGTTGGAACTGAATTTCAGCTCCCAGTTTCAGATAGAAAGACCGAACACCGTGTTTTTTCTTTGATTGCCATTGGTAATGATGTAACAACACAAAGTAACTAATGAATTCTGTAAAGGAAAACTGGGGAATATTAATGGAACACATATAGCTGTCATTCTGCAGTGACGACCAAGAGAAGAGTTCATCTGATGGTGGAGAGGAAAACATTTTTTTTTCCGTTGGATAGAAAGAAGGATTAGGAAAACCTCACATCAGCGTTGTTGTATGTGTCATTGTTTTCTGTAGCACGTCCCCACTGAGAACCCACTTCTATTGTTATTCTGCAGAGCAGTCTGCTCTCCATGGTGGTGGCGTTCCGTTTCACTTAATCTTAGCTACAACACCCACTCTTAATAACTGCAGTCACAGTGAAGCATTGATGGGATCAGTTAGAAAATGTGTGTGTTTGCGCTCACATAAGGGTGTGATGAGGGCATCTCGCTGACATGAAGCGATGACTGATCGCTCCACATTCATGTGTAATTACCGCGGTTTGGCCGAAGCGATTCGCACTGTGACACGACAAATGTGGTCGGTATGATGTTTCTACACGAGCACGAACATGATTTTGTATTCTTAATTATGCAGGAGGAGTCTTTTGAAATATTGCCAAATTGTAAGTCGTGTTAGCGAGGGGGAAGTGATAGGACAGACCAACAGCTAGAAGGAGTGGGAGAGATTTGAAGACGAAAAAGAATCGTACATTTATGCTTTGCAGCCTCCAGATCTGAACAGTTATTAGGGATGCATGGATCCATGCAGCTGTTTGTGTTCAAAGAAGTGTGATTCTGTGAAAGATTGAAAAAAAGATCTGAGTATAAATATATAGGTTAGAAAAAAAATAGATTTTCATCACTCTACGCAGGGCACAGATCCAAAGGCATTTAATCTTTCTCTCATCATTAGATTTGAACTCTCTGCCTGTCCTTTGGGGGGGGGGGGGGGGGGGGGGGGGGGGGGATGGGAACGTAGCCTGGTAAAAATGTTGTTTTTAAAATCTCGTTTAGGACTCTCATGGATTTACACTTTATTATTGGGCTAAGCTTTGTCCGGAAGTTAATGCCTCTATGCCCTCTTGCACACAAATCCCCAGATTTTTTTTTTTCTCTCTCATCCTGTACTTCACTTTGAACCTCAGGGCCAACCATTCCGAACAACACAATACACATGAAAGACAAGATAGATAGATCCCGTTCACTCACTGTGTCTCCTTTCCCTCTCACATTAGACCACATTTTCACCTTAGCCCATGCCGCTTTTCATCCCTCACACATATATTCTAACAGAGCTCTCACACGGGCTGAATAGGAGACAGAAGGTTTTGTCAGGCTCAGGCTGCCGCTTATGAGATTAGATAATACTTGAGCCAAACAAGGGGAATTATTAATTGCCCCGTTGAAAATTTAAATTTCAGGTTGAGGGCTACAAGATGTTCTTTTTCGACAGAGCTCTTTAGGACGGACAAAAGGTCTTCTTGGCCTGAATAGAAACCCTCTTTAAAAGTGTCTGTAATTGAGTTCCAGCAGTAAGTTTCCACTGTCATAGGAAAAAGTTCCCCTCAGACAGAAGAACCAGTGCTTTTGCAGCACACAATTCAGTTGGATCTCATTGCATATTCAGATCCACACATTGGCCCTGGTTGTAAACAATAAGGTTTCCAAGGGTTTCCTGACAAACGGAGACTTTTATCTAGTGTGTTCATATGAAGCATATTCAGCTTTTAAACTGAAAGTTTAACATAACAATTCGGATAAAAAACCTTGTTTTGTCTGTCTTCAGGAATACACCATCGACATCTTTTTTGCTCAGACGTGGTACGACAGGAGGTTAAAATTCAACAGCACGATGAAGGTTCTGCGTCTCAACAGCAACATGGTTGGGAAGATCTGGATCCCGGACACTTTTTTCCGCAACTCGAAGAAGGCCGACGCCCACTGGATCACCACACCCAATCGCATGCTTCGTATCTGGAACGATGGTCGGATACTCTACACCCTCAGGTAAAATATCAGGGATGCAATAACATGCAATAACATGTTAGTACTGATTTGGCTATTGCTCATTCATCAGACCAACAGTTGGATTGATTGTGTGGCAGAATTATTTAATTCACCAGTTAACACCATTTAATCCCATTCAAAGCTTACATTTTCTATTGTTTATTATTTATACCATTTTGGATCCAATTAATTATATTTTGTCTGAACCAAAAGATTAAAAAAAAAATGCTCATAATTTTAGATTTAGTGTTAAAGACATTTTTTTTCTCCTCTGTTGGAAAGATAGCTAAGATAATGGGTTCAAAATCTATTTATATAAACAATTAGCTCTAGTGCTCTCAGTTGAATAAAGCAGAAAACAATAGATAACAGTAAAAAATACATCGGAATTAGTCTCGATTCAACAATTTTAGCACTAAAGCTGGACTAAGAACTAACGATAACTGTGCAGCATTTAATTTTTCATCTGTATTATTAGCAATTTGTTTCCACCAAAGGTGCTTCCAGCTCTTCCTGGAATCCACCGTAAGGAACAATGTGTACTTTAGAGAGTAGACTGAAGTACCCAACAATTGATGGCCTCTTTACACAACACTGATTCATTTTAGTGATTACCCTGAGCAGGCCACTGGCAATGTTACATTTCAGCATTTTAAATTCAACATTTATCAGCCTAAGTGAAATCTGTCCGTTGTTTGTGATAAGGGAAAACTGTAACCGCATTACCCTAAACTGATGTTTTTTGGCACTCCTACACAGCATATTTTAATTTGAACATTTGTAATGTTCCTATTATATATTGTTTTGTAATCTTCGTTGGGGAGTTTCTAAAGAAAATCTAACTGTAATGCAAAATAATTGCTTTACTGTTTAATGGCCCGATCTTGCATGCGATTGATTAGACAAATATATTAATAATATAATAATAGTTTGACTGCATCCTTGTTATGAGTGTAAAACACATGAAGCTAGGAGGATAGATCTAAGGGGAAATATGAAGTGTGGTTATTATCATGTTTTGCATGCCATCATAAATCCAGCGGACGTGAATACTGACACCACAATAGATCATCAGTGATAATAAGAGAAAGTGAACCTTTCTGGACTCAATCAAGCTGTGATGGATGTTCTGCTATGCAGAACGAACACGACCCGTCCACTTCATTAATGTGTTAACGAACTCAGAATTGAACCACTGGTTAATTAGGATGACCGCTGTGATTGGGAGGACAATGATACATGACAATAGCGAGTGTGGATGGGTAAAGTCATTTAAGGTCATTCTCCCATTAAGGGAAAGTTTAATGACTTTGCCTTCAAACCCCCTCAAGTGTGAAAAAGAAGAGACGGAGTGTGTTGCTGTGAAAAACATAAATTTAGTTCCGTTAATATTGTGTTCATTTTGATTAACTATGTTTGTGTGATTATAAAAATGTATATATATATATATATATATATATTTACATTTACATTTACATTTACAGTCAGTGGATACAAATATTGTATTTCTGCAGGTTAACCATCGATGCCGAGTGCCAGCTTAAACTGAACAACTTCCCAATGGATGAGCACTCATGTCCCCTGGAGTTTTCAAGCTGTAAGTTCGTCCATATGCTGATCCCCGACTGTTTTACCTCTTCCTCTGTTTCATCTCAAACACGCGCTCGCTGTGCCCATGTATGAGCGACATATGAGCCCAACAAAGACATCATTTAAGGAATCATTATGCAACAAGCTTAGGGTTTCTTTTAGACCTCTCCAATCTACTATAAGACGAGTCACATGTGTATTTAGGTTTCACAGATTAATGTATGCATGTACACTATCTACAGTATGTATTGCATTCTTTCTTTGTCTTCAAAGAGGTCTGTAATATTACGATATGTAATTATGTGTTACAACATGTGATGTTTGAGGAAATCATTTCAATAATTTATAGTATATACTGCCATTAATCAAGGGGATTGAATAATAGATGTCTTATTGACCAAAGGCTAAGCACTGATAGATTTTGTTCTGCACTCTATCAATACTGTTCAAAAAAACATTTCAAAAATTGACAGAAGTCCAAACTGAGGCCCCCCCCCCCCCCCCCCCCCGTTATGCTAATGAGGTCGCTATGGATCTACAGAGAGATGCACCATGGGATATTGTCCAGAGAGAATGCTTCTTAAATAGCTCCCGAGCAACACGAAAGAGAAAGCAGAGGGGTAGCAGGCCTAAAAATGGAACAGAGGCATTCATTTAAATTTGATGAAAGCCGTGGATGTTTTCAGAACTTTGGAAATCGCTTGAAGTACGGTACATGAGCTCAATCTCAGAGGCAGCAGGCGGAGCACTGAGCAGTGTGCAGCAACGTATCACGCGGCCATATTTTCTCAACACGTGCCACGAAGCGTCGTAGATTTCCCAGTGCCTGAACCTCTCTTGCGGCGGTTTAGGAGAACGCTTTACAGACACGCTGGATGCATTGCCAGCGGAGGAGCAGACTGTCCGCCTGCCTGGCTGTAATGTGGCAAATGGGAAATTACTGGATGCCTGAGAGCACTTTAGTAATAAAGCCATTTAAAGTTCGAACTGGGGAAGCTTCATGTGCATTATTCAAGCCACTCCGTTGTCGACTGCCCACCGCTCATATCTAGACTGACAACAACCTTCACACGATAAGGAGATGCAGTTCCAAATTGAATGTACCGTATTATAAATGTACGGAAGCGGTAACAATGTGTTTTTTTAAATACAAATTTGGATACCGGACATACATTCAATATAAAGAAATAACATTTGATTATGTTAATGCATCCTGCCTCGTCTAGGTGAATTAGCATTCGTAGGATTGTTATGGTAATTCTCACAATCGGAGAGCTTCCTCTTGATGTAATACAATTTACTGGAATCCAAGTCGCAGACAGACGTGGATCAATTTTGTGACTTTTGCTTTTTAAGTCAGCCGATTGTTTCAGCTTTCATATTTTGTCAGGAGTCTGTCATACTGTATGAGGATTCTTTCATGAAGCACTTCCCCCTCCAAGATTACCGACTGTGTCAGAATGGATCCCTCTAAAATAGAACAGGCTGTGCTCTATGCTTTTGTTTTATTTTGAACAGTTTTCAACACATTGTTTTATAATGCAGAAAGCTCCTCGAAGGAGTCACGTCTTAAGGAAGGAATGTTAGTCTTTCCGATTACATTGTGTCATTTCTGCACTAAGTTTCTGTCCTCTCCTCGTCTCCCTCTGTAACAAAGCTCGATTTAACTGTGTTCTTGCCTGTTCAGATGGCTACCCCAGGGAGGAGATTGTTTACAAGTGGAAAAGAAGCTCAGTTGAGGTTGGGGACATTCGCTCCTGGAGGCTCTACCAGTTCTCCTTTGTGGGCCTGAGAAACACCTCTGAGATCGTCAGGACTGTCTCAGGTAAGAATATCTTCTTGAACAAAATACTAAATCATACTCATTCAGTAAAGGCTGACTGAATATACACATTCTTTGCCAGTGACACATTGCTTGTGTGCCATTAATAATGTATTGATCTGTGGGTGCTGCATGACACAACATTGATGTTGGGCATGATGTATTTAATCTGATGGAGGCAGGAGCGTGCAGGCAGCATCACCTTAATGTGATGATATCACAAGCGTCTTTGACGCTCTAGAAGTATTATTATTATTATTATATGGTGGAATTTCATTCATGAAAATATGAGAGGCATTATTATTATCAGGCTTCATTCACCATGCACGCCGGTGACTCTAAACTTGTTATGAAATAAAGTCTCAAAATTGCTCTTCTTCTTCCAAGTCTGATCTGTAAACAATCACCGTTGTTCCAAAGACTGACCTTTGGTCTGTTGCTAGAGGTCACAACGTGACCATTTAGAGAAACAGAGACATGACTCATGATGTTTTATCCACTTTTAGTTCACACTTTTTTTTTTCAAGTAAAATCCATAATGGCTACCTACTGCGTATATCACGACCCTGTGGGGTGGGCAGACAGATGCTGGGGGCGAAGTGCGATGTGTAGTTTCTACGATACATATCCTGTGTGCACTTTTCATTCAAAATGCACGTTATTTTTTTTATATGTCTTGTCTATCTTCTAGGTGGCTTTTGATTATATACTGTACCGTATGGACTGTAACATCTTCTTAGTTTGTTGCCACTTCTGTCATTAAGAATGTATATTTAAATATTTTTGAGCCAGAGGGCAACGTGACCTACAGTACAGTTTGTGTCCGGTACATTACATGCATATCTTCAATTCTGCTCCATTGTCTACAGATACAATAACTATAAAGAACCATTATCAGGAAAGCAATGCACTACAATAACCTGTTATAAATGTTAGTGATACATTTAAAAAGTAAAAGTCAGTAAAGTCCTTCAATATTCAATGCATACATTTCTGACTTCCCTGGTATTCTAAATGATGTGGTGCTTATGTTATTAACATATATAGGGATGACGTGCATCATTCATTATGTTGCACTTGCTGGATTCCATTCAGAATGAATGCAATAAAAAAAGCTGCTTTTCCCTGACAGTATTGATGGAGAGGGCTACTGTGTGTGCATGCATGCAATCATGCTTGTTTGTTTGTTTATATTCATGAGATATCGGTAAGTAATGCGTGTAATGCTCTGCAAGGAATTGTTTAAGCGTGTCTGTGGTGTGACTCAAAGAAATCCTTCCTGCAGAGATTAACTTTGGCCAGAGGTGAGTTCATGCTCATTAGATCAGCTGCTGAACTGATGATGGACATGTAAAACACGGGTCTAATATATACAGTATGTACAAGTAATATATCCCCTTATGAATCCTACTGTTTAATCGCTTGAAAAGAAATAAAGCCATTTTTGCATGTATTTGCGTAAACTTGCAAATTTAGTTGATAAAGAAAGAAAAGCTGTTTCCCTGTAAACAACTTTTTTTTTTTAAAAATCTCCAACTTAATCTCCTTTTTATGAGATGGTCAATTCATCCTAGTCTTTCTGTAATGCGATTATTGATCAGGGGGAACGGATGTGTTTTGGCTGTACTCCATCTGTTTAGAATGTGCTACAGGCTGGAAGGCCAAAGTCGTTGTTTCAGACATGTGACAGGAGGGTTGTTATTCTTGCCTTTCATTTGCAGCTCAGCGTCTAGACATTTAGGATACTGCTTACCTTTCATAATAAAAGCCCGGTCTGCCTTGTGAGAAGCACATACTGTAGCTACACAGACAATCAGTATAATGAAACAACTTTTGATACATACACACTCTAAAGATACAGGAAGATAATGCGTTGCCAATAACAGATTGTAGAGGCCTACAATGTAGTTTATTATTGCGTGTGTTTCAACAGAAATAGTTGTATCAGACACCGGTTACACTTGTCTTTTTAATGCGACTTTGTGATCGATGCGTCTGATGAAATGTCTGTACAACACGTTTCATTTCCCACACATGTTTTCCCAGTAAAATGACTAACCCCTCCTCCCTGCAGGATTAATTTATTATAAAAAAATAGCCACTAACAAAGCTGCAAAAAAAGTGTTGATAAACACATTTTCCAATAAATCCGTCACAATAAATGTCCCCCCCAGTGTTGAGTATGTTTGTGCCGCAGCCCCGGTTTTCCTCCTCACTTTCCTTTGCGCTTGCTCCGGAGAGGAACCCTAACCCCATGTGTTGGGAAGATGATGCAAGTCTTATGTTCGATAAACAGGACGGTTTGTGCCTCTGAGATCTCAATGCAAGCCTTTTTAATTCAAGTCCTTAATTAGTGTTATTTAGTTGTATCATTCTAGTATCTTAGAGTTTATTAAATCTGTTACTTTAATTCCCAACGTAGCCTACTCAGATATACGCCGAACATAGTTCAGGTCAGTGTTTAAAACAATTTTTTCGAATGGAAAAACACCCAACGTATTTCATAAATTATTATTATTCTACCGGTATTCAATTTAGGTCGGACAACTAAAGAAATTCCTTAAGATTTGCCTCCCGAGGGCCGACAAACCAAGCTCCATCAGACATGCACACAGTAGCCATGGGAGGAACTGAACTCACCCAACCGTTCTGTAATTCGCCACAGCTCAACAAAGTGTCACCGACATATAATGCTTATGCACAGCCTGTACACAGTGCATGTTGATTAAAAACAATATATACCGGTACTGTATATATATATATATATATATATATATATATATATATATATATAAAAAAGAAAACATGCTCTTCAATTTTCCGTCTGTTTCGATCACAACGTTTTCATGCGACAACATGAAAAGGCAATCTGTGTAGGAGGCTGAGCTGTAGTGGAGAATGTGCAGCGTCCTCTGACTCTCCATCTCTTATCTGGTTTGTTATTTCCACAAACAGCCATCTGGTCTCTTGTCAGAGCAGAGAGCCTTGGCTGTGGCTGCGGCTGCGAGACCTCTTGTCTCATTTTGCAGTCAGTTTGAGTATCTGACCTGCTTCAAGATTCATGAACACAACATCTGTCTCAAAAAGCAGTCAGTAAGGGCCTCATAATCATCCGGTCTATAAAGTACTCTCCATGCAGCGGGGTAGCATTCCCTGAAAGGTATGATGGAAATGTAGAAATATTCCTTAATATGCTGTATCAACCGCAACTACTTTTATACATTTCAACAAAAAGAGTTACTGTGAGCTCGATCTTTTCAAACAAAATGCTTATTGACACCATTGCATTTATTTGTTCTGCAGGAAATTCATTCAAAATCCTCGTTTACCGTTTTCAATTGTATCTCGTTTTCTGGTATTACCTATCAAATGTGTCTACGCATCTTAAATTACCCATCACTTAATTTGTTTGCTCATTTTCCGGTTGCTTCTTTGTGTGAAAGGTGCAACAATTGTGGTTTAGTTCTTTTATATAAAAGTTAGTTAGTTACATATTCTTTAATATCGTCCTGACGATTTTTTTAAAGAATCTTCTTTTGCACAATATTCCAGTTCAAGCGCTCTGCTGAATCACAATCATACTGAATGGAAATGGGTCAGGCAACAGAGGGACACACAATGGTAAGCTAAGCAGACAGACAGACAGACAGACAGACAGACAGACTTGCAGGCAGGCAGACAGACAGGCAGTGTGAATTGGCCGTATAAAAGTAATGAAGACTGCAGCAAATAGTCAGAGCAAGAGATTCCTTCTCATTCTGTGAGACAAGCCAGTCTCTCCCAGGCTCGACTTGGACAAAAAGACAACTCCCGCATTAAGGAATCTATGCTTGTACTCTCCGGGTATCTTTTTCTTTTTTTTTAATAAAAAAGTGATGCATGATTAAAAGAACGATTGAGTGATATTGTGATTAAAGGGGGCTGGGGCGGTGACACGCCATCTGCTGCTCTCATCCAGTTGTGTTGTAGCTGTTTGTAAAGGCTCTGTCGTTTTTTATTTTGTTCCTCTTCCTTCTCACAGCCAGAGTCCAAAGACCTGGTCTCTCAACATGTCACTTCACATCAGAGCCGCCCGTACTGCCTGGAAGCTCATACCTGCATTTACAAACACAGAGACACACACACACACACACAAGCACACATTTGGATGCACGTACACAATTGCATAAAAAAGGAAAGGGAAAAAGAAAAGAAAAAACATCCACTCAAGCGTCAAGGACCCTTGAAAGGATGCCAGTGGACAGAATAGAAGGTAGGATAGTCAAGGCACTGGATGCACAGCTGACGTTGCTGTTACGTTAACCCCTCAGTGGCTGGGTTAAGCTTGATGCTGGGAGCTGTGTTCTCACCCATCTGCCAGGCTGGAGTTCAGGGATGAACATCATAGTGCAGACAAGGACACAGAGAGAGGGGCAAAAAAAGAACGCAGTGGGAGAGCAGCAGCGGACAAATCATAGAGGGGTGACAGGAATAAAAATGGAAAGGGACGGTAGTTGTGGCATTTTATTGGTCCTGCAAAGGTGAATTGAAAAACAGAATCCATGTTGCCAGTTTGGAGGTCAAGTGTATCAGGATGTGCGACTGTGGGCAAAATGTGTGGATTTACTGCATCTGAGGTGATATTTTGGGGACTCGGTAACTCCACAAGCAACATGATATTAACTTATACTCCGATTATTGGTAGTTTTTTACAAGCAAAAAAAGTGGTACATTTGAAAACTTTAAGTGGATGACTATTATTACAGATTTGTATTATTCTCTTTCTCATGCAAATTACCATGCAGTTGACATTTGTGCATATATTGCATGAATATAAAATGATTAAACAGCCATCGTCGCTATTTACCAAATGTTATTGAATGTTTCAAAATAACAGCACAGCTGTTTTCTAACGCTTTTCAAATGGCTGTCCTGTTACTCACCAAGGGCCTGCTCAAGAAGACATTACCTCAAGAAGATATATATATATATATATATATATATATATATATATTTATACAGTATATATTTTACAATAAATGTAGTGACTTGAAATTACTAACACACATTCAGAGCTTGACAAAGCTATTTTTTACATTTGCACACATGAACACCAATTTGGATCCAACAACAACGGTGCAGTTGCATTAATACACTGTAGTGTTTGTATAATTGATAGAGAGGAGGTTAAAGGAGATGCATTGTGAGGGGTGACCAAGATGAATGATTAGTTTTATCAAGAAATGGGTGATTAGTCATTTTGTCTATTTTCTGATAAATGTAGTATGTGTGGTGCATTTACATTAATACTACCACCATCTTCCCGGCACATTAGAGGAACAAATGAGCTTAGAAAAAGCACTGCTTGGTTCGCCAAGAAGCTTTCCCTTTCGAGCATACAGGGAATCAAAGCCATTTGCCGTCTTTCTTTCTTGTGTTGTTTGTTACGAGCCCCACTTTTCTCCGCAGTGAATCGTGGGATGGGTTAAACAGGACTCGTGCTTAATTTGTTTGTTCAGCAGGGCACAGATGTACGCTATGTGCATCAGCCAGCAGTACATATCTGGGTGTTTGACAGTATTCAGAGTGCTTTGGTCCGCGCCTGTGTCCATGAATTAATGCATGCTTCTGTGTCCATTTGGTTGCATGCACATTTCCGCGTGCGCTCTCCACTGGATACGAGTCTTTTATTTTTTTTGTACGTATCGAAAGCTATTCTTAGAGTGACCTTCCAAAAGCCATGCCGTGCTGCCCTGTTGTCTGTGTGCGGCCGCCTGTGTGATTCAGTTTGAGTGGAGAACGCCCAGGGATACATCAGTGGCCCTCTCCAGATTACGGAGCGCCACAGTTTGCAGACGATTCGTTGATGGGGCGAATCTGGAGGCCTTGTGGTTGAAAGGAAGTGGCCCAGCGAGAGGAAGACCGTCAGCCAAACAAACACATGGACGCCCCATGCACGCGGCGTGTATATATAAACACACTCACTCTCTGACTCGCCAAAGGATTTCCCTTATAGCATGGCAGAGTGCATCTTTAGGTTCTGCGATGCGAATGGGGACTTAGACTATGATTGATTCCTCAGCTACACAAACGCAATCTTGCACACAACTAGAATAGATCCAGTTCTGCTGCGACACCGTGTCCTCCACTTTCCTTTTTCGACGTCACATTTGGGTCTGTATATTTTATAGAGGGTCCCCAGAAGAAGAAAACCATTGCCGTCGGGTCCTCGGATAACGTTTCAGTGTTGTGGCAGGAGTATGGAACGATTAGCCGTGTTTCATCAATGTTGTTGTATGCGTTGCTATTGTAATGCCAAACCAAAAAGCTGTTCCCTTAAAGAAATCAACTTAAAAGAGAGGCGGAACAAACATGTGACGATATCGTCTTGGTGTCAGGAGGTTTGTGAAATCCTTCGGGCGTTTGTGAGGCAACGGGCACGACGCATATGAGTTCAATAGCAGAAATTCTAAGCAAATTAAAGGGAAAACTGGTAACAAAATTATGCTACCGAGGCAAGAATGCTGGTCACCACCTGCCTGGTTTTATCAAGAGAAGAGGGAGACAAAAAGCAATAAAACCAGAATGCCAATAGCTTTTTAAAATTTATTTTCATATTGTGATCTGAGACATTGCATCCCTGATCCAATAAAACACGTGAGAGCTCCAGCATATTGTGCGAAATTATTCCAGTTTCCAGGTCATACATTGTCTTGATGAGTAACACTTCTTTCTCGGGAATAATTCACAAAAGTGTTAAAGGAGATGAAATATGAGATCGAGGAATATGCAGATGCAGGACGATGTTTAAATACCTTCATGTTTATGTGAAGTATTTTTGCATCATTCATTGTCACCTATAGACAGTATAACTGAAAATTTAGAGAAATTATTAAATCAGACGTAAAATGAAAAGACGACACAAGTGGTGCAGAATACGTCACCCATGACTTCATGCTGGATATGAAAACAGCTAATCACAGTAATAAAACTTTTTTTCTTTGTTTTCATCAGATGACAATCACTCCATCTTTGCTAAAGAAAAAAGGTCTGAAACAATCCATTAGCCGCGGTGCGGCTCTGTTGCTATAATAGCTACTCTCTCTAATCTCTTCCTCCCTTCGTTCTCTCTCTCTCTCTCTCTCCTTCTCCGTCTTGCTTCTGGGTGATAGTTGTGATGGGCAGGAGTGGGAGGCAAAATGCTCTGACTCAGCCAGAATCCTCCTTTTGTGAAGTTAAATACCAATTTACACTCCTCCCCGTTCCTTCTCCCATCTTCCACACGCACACCCTAACCCGCCCCATACACTAACAGTATTCACATTTACAAGTGTCTGCTCTATACCCCCCCCCCCCCCCCCCCCCCCCCCCACCCACCCACCCCCATCTCCCTTCACGGCTCACTCTTGCAAAAGAGATGGCTTTATTTAGCTGCCCGTGTATCCCTGTCCTATTTTTTACAACCTCTCTCTCTCCCCCTCTCTCTCCTCTCTCGCTCTCTCTCGTCTAATAAGCTAGTAATTAAAACCTGGAAACAGAGAATGGTGATATGCCAGAGGAGAAGAGATTGCCTTGGGAAAGTAAAGCTTTGGTTTCCCCCTCCATCGACCACCACCTGCACAATGCCTGTGGCGCAGCACAGATTTAGAGAAATACATTTAATTTGTCTTTGTGGTATGTTGGATTTGCCGGTTCTCTGCACTTAATAGATGTCTGTTCTTTTTGGAAGACATACCATACAGCTCACAGGAATATGGATTTGAAGACAGCGATTGAAGGTCGAGTAATAGAATAATATTCAGTGTCAAACTTCCTTCGGTTGTTCTGTAACCCCCTCCACCAATATGTGAATGTAACTGTCCTCATGAAGTGTACTTTTTCACCCACTTAAAGGACACCAAAGTTGCAACATGAGTTAAAAGTGATAAACTAGGACGCTGGAATACTTTGACGACAAAATTAGTCATCTAAATTGCAAGAGAGAGAGAGAGAGAGAGAGAGAGAGAGAGATAGAGTGGGGGGGACGTCAAGTTGTTTTGGTTGATGTTTTTCGGTTGAGATGCCGTTGGCAAAAATAGAGGTCGTGGGGCGGAGAGAGATCCAAGATGAAAATAAAAATAAAAGAAAGAAGAAGCAAAGAGAAAAAGAGGGGATGTTCAGCCAATACCAAAAGAGGTCAAAGCTGTTTGTGTCCTCCTTGACTTGTGCTGGTGCAGCTGTCATTTGGAAACTTACTCGAAGGAAGGAAGCACTGAAGGGGTTGATGGGGTTGCACTTAGATTCTGACAAGCGGGGAGTGAGAGACTTTGTGAGCCTGAAGGTGCAGGCAAAAGTACGGAAGTAATATACAGAAGTAAAAATAGTCATTATGCAAAATGCTTTCCTACAGTTATATTCTTATTATTTGATATCGTATACCGTTGTTTTAGTTTTAGTCGTGGCTTATTGTATGAACTATATTTTAATGTTGTAGAAGATGGAGCCAGAGCTGACTTGACTACCTTACATACTGTTATACATTATATGTTATTAACTCATTATATAAGTGGAATGGAAAATACCTGCAAAGTAACAAAACTATAAAATAAATAAGTAATAAATGCAACATGTTCTTGTGAAAGAAGTAGCAGGAAAACTACAAGTCCCTTAGAATTGTACTTAATATAGTATTTGATGTACTCGGTTAAACTCCACCACTTGAACATATAATACAAACCTAGGAATATTACTCGTACTCAAGGGCAACAACAATACACAAGTTCCTGAACAGCAAGAGTATACAGTAGCTAATGCGTAGCTCTTAGAAAGTACACATTATTTCTGTTAACAGTGCTTCTTTAAAGTGGAACAAGAAGTCAAATGTGCAGAATGGGCTACTTTTAAAATTCTACATTGCACCAGCTTTTACTACAGCCTAAATGTAGTTCATATGTGTACTGCTTGCATCTACATGCACACACAGAATTAATTTTAAGTCTCTTCTCGGTACCCTGGTGACACAGACAGCTGGTTTAGAGGCTAAGGGCATTCAAGTTGATGCCACTCGGTGGAGCAATTGTTCCTGGGCCAAAACCTCATTGCATTGTTAACATTAATGCTGGATAGCGAGGATCACGTATGACGCTAAGCACAAAGTGAACATTTGCATATGAGGCTCACTACAGTGAAAATATCAATTTCTTTAAGTTTGCACATATTTTTCTGGGAGTGCTGTTTTGGTAAAGCTGTGTGATTATTAAGGCACTTAAAATTAAATGCTACTTAGTATGAGTATGCACAGGCATAAATCAGTGCTTTAGTTTTGGGCAATTCATTCAGTGTGTTGAATATGATTAATTTGATTTCAAAGCTTGAAACCGGGGGCTCCAGAACTCTAATCTGTAATAGCACGAAGCCATTGGCAATGAAGTGGGGACTGATTGTCTTAGCTTACACAGCGTTTGTCTGATCTCATCTGTCGAAGTTAGAATTAAATTACAGTGTTGCTATTATACAGATCAATACATTGTGCCATTAGGACTGAAACATTCTCTTGGAAGATATCCTGTAATAGAGAGTCATTTAAAACAAATAAATCAGTGAGCATGTATGATTCATCAAAGTAGACATTACAGTAAGATAAGATGTAGTGAACTGATTCCTCTTCGTATTGTGCAAAACTCAAAAACAGCAATGCATAGGGTCTTAAAACTTCACAGCTCTGTGAGTCTGAAACAGCATGAGACCATATTGTTTAAAAATGTTCTGAGCAATCATATAATAAAGTTTTATACTCTGGTTTGAATTCTTAAAGGGGCCTGTGGGAGGTACTTGTATATTGTTCTTTTGCCGAAAGGCTTTTTTTTTTCTGGTCAGCCTCCTGCAGCAGGTGTGTAGAGCAGAACAAGGAAAGTAAAAATGTAAAATGACTCGAGTTGAACCACTCGTGTGTTATACCACTGACAGATGTATTCACACGGCGAACAATGGCAAATATTGTCCATCCATCTCCTGAGTGCTTGTCTGAACATGTAAAGTCATCTGTGCGGCCAATATTTGTTTTCAGGTTGTCCATTAAATCTTCTCACGCACACTAACCCCTAGCTGAATGGATCCCCTTCCCAAGAGGCCTCCGCAAACCTTTTCGTCTTGTCTGCTCATCTCTCTTGTTTTCTTTCACCGCATCACATGAAGCATCACATTCTTCTCTCCTTGCTTAATATTTAGTTTGAACTGCAGCTCAAGTAAGTGTAGCCGTAAGTGTCGTGACTGTTCAGTGAGACGAAGTCTCGTCATCCGGCCAGAATAGTTAAAACAGGAAGTAAGACCCAAAAAAAAGAGAGGAAAAAAAGGTGATATATTAAACATGGGGAGAAAAGAGAGCGAGAGTTGAATTTTAGAAGTTGGAGCTTATGTAATGAGTGTGTATCGTATCTTTCCTCAGTGTGTGACTGGATAAGAAATGATGAAGCCATTTTTAGACGAGGTAAGCCGGAACACGGATAACAGACTGAGAGAGAAGTCGAATGTGTTGGCCTGTTTTACTTCTTCTTCTTTTTTTTTTTTTTTATCACATGACGTGGATGGAAATAAACTCGGTAATGCAGTTGTCTCGTCAAATCTGTCGAGAAAGGTAGAACAGTTTAGGCGATGGTGAGAAATGGACCGGAAATAAGATGTAGCACCAGAAAGATGGCAGCCGCGGCTGGAGCGGAGAGACGAGCTGTCCCACGGCCTGCGCGCTAAATGTGCTGTGGCGAATGGATTGATTATACATGTGTATGGTAATACACACCACTGAATCACAATCGAATCTGGGCTGCCCAACCCTCCGCCCTGGCACAGGTGCACTCCGTTTTAAACATGCTTCCATCTGATGAAATGATGGTAAGAAAAAAACGTTTTGGCAGATTCTCACTACGAGTCATAAATCCTATAAACAGCCGCGCTCTCAATAATTTGAAAGCTATTATTAGTGTATCGGTGAGAGGAAGAATCATCGGTCTCTGTCACATTCAACACATTGTTAACAACAAGGCAATCAAACTCCACAGACTCCTGTCTGGTGTTTAATCATGCTGCTCGGTTCCCGCAGTCACTCACCATGGCAATGCTGTGCTTTTTTTTCTCCATGACATCATCTTGCCACCCGCTTTAGGGCAGGAATCGCTGCAGTGGCCTAAGGAGGCAACATGCACAACCACAGTAACTAGTTTATCACTGGCATATAGCTTTTGGTCATGTCACAGCAAGTGGTGAGTTAACATCCCCTGTGTGTATTGGTGACCCTGGCAAACAGCCATGGCATAACCCTGGTCATTAGCAAAGCTAAATGAAACACACACACACACACACACACACACACGCACAACAGCATCTGCTGTCACCCCTGATTTGGTTGACCCTTGACAGGAGAGGAGCTCAGTGAGACAGGCTGTCAGCAGCCCTGCAATGTGTCGAGCTCGTCTCCCTTCATTGGATGGCCAGCATGTGCCTCAGGTCTCCCCTGCACATCCATATTCACACCAATTTACATCCCGGCTGCCAGCAGAAAGAAATTCTCATGTGTTTTTTTTTTTCTTCTCTCCTCCTGGTCAGCGATCCTGAATTACCGTGTTTTATTCTCTTGAATTCCCCTGTGGCTGTTCTGCAACAGCCACAGGGGAATTTACAGCCACATTTAGTTCAACATTCCCTCTCGCAGGTTCAATACTCTCCTGTCAAATACAGAATGTAACTATATCTGTATTCTAATATTAATAAAACATTCACTTTGTATGCGTATTTCCACCTCAGTGGAAGGCTCATACTGAAAGAATGATCTTGTGTGTGTGTGTGTGTGTGTCTGTCTGTCTACATTATGTTGAGTGTGTTGTCTCTGCGGCTTTTAACAACAAAGCAACGCAATTCGGATGAATGATCGTCCCCGCCAAGTTTTTATTGCTTTTTTGTAGATTACATCAGCTTGTAGTAAATCGCTTTTGCTGAGGAAATGTATTATCCTAATGAACATACTTCAAATCATATGCAAACAATAGATTTGAGCTGTTGTCTGCATAGTTGATTTTTTTCACACCGCTGTCATCAGCATTTTTCATTCATGAAATATAAACAGAAAGGAGCGGATTGACTTGATAGTGATGTAATTGCAGCAAAAAGATGATAGGATTGGATGAATTTGAACTTTTTTTAATGGAGTAGCAAAGAAAAGAGGACAAATGCAAGGCCTCGACAGAGATCTGAACTCTAAATGTTCAGATCTGCACATGAAGTTGATTATGAAAGACTGAGGACCGCAGCTGCCGGTATATCACATTAGATGTGGGCGTTGTTAGATGCACGCCATGAGGCTGTGAGATCATAGCAGCATGCATGAAAGCTTCTATATATTAAATGTTGATCTAAATAGTTAAAATTTGACCTCAGTGGTAACACCCTTGACCAGGAGAGCTTTCTTTAGACCCTGTGAAGATGGAGTGTGAACACTCTTGTGAACGCGTCATCTGCTGGCGTTGACAGATGGGGGAGTTCTAGCTAAGGTTAGTTTGAGGGCTCACATCAGGCTTGAAGGCTCGGGTGCTTTGATATCACAGCTGCAGTCGTATGAGAAATAAACCGGTTCCTTTCATCCCACACACCGGCGTTGAGTATGTGAACCACCGTCCAACTCGCCATTCAGCACATTAAAGTGCAACTTGAACTAAATGTACAAGAGGTCAAGTTGAAGGAAGTTGAATCTGAAGTAATAAAAATCTGGTATTTTCATTTCTTTAATCAAAACGACAATAACGAGTAAATGATTTGTATGTTGGAAGATTTAAGGATGTAGTGGGGGGTGTAGGGAAACACTGTTGCTAATAATGGGGGATCAAGTTGATATTTAGGTATTTTTACAGTTTTGACAAGAAATACATCATTGAAAGTAAGGAATGATAAAAGAAATTAAACATGCATCTGGCCAAGTCTGGCCATAAGGAAATTAAATATAAAGTAAATGTTTAAACAAGTAAATAGGTACAAATAATAAGAAAAAAAAGTCATATCAACCATGCAACACTGTTTGTCAGTCACTCGTGTCAACCATACATTGACACATTACATTTTTTACATTACATGTCATGTAGCTGACGCTTTTATCCAAAGCGACTTACAATCATGTTATATTCATACACTGCAGACACAGCTACAGGGAACAATTCAGGGTTAAGTGTCTTGCTCAAGGACACATCGACCAGGGCGGGGATTGAACGCAATGCCGTCCGGGGTCGCCCGTCACCCAAAAGAGTCAACCTTTGGGAAAATGGGAAACGCATGTCTTGGCAATGCACATTAACACATTCAATTCAATTCAATTCAGTTTATTTTGTATAGCCCAATATCACAAATTACAAATTTGCCTCAGAGGGCTTTACAATCTGTACACATACAAGATCCCTGTCCCAGGACCTCATTACCACATGCTGCCACCCACCCCTCACAAAGACTGCACCCATTTTTTAACCTGGATTATATACTTACAAACAAACACAAACGTATGCTATCAATAATTATTTATTTATTTATTTAAGATTTAAAGATTCGGATAAGAACTTGACGCTCTAAGATTCACTCCAACAGGCCATCGGGTATAAATAAACAACAACAAACATGTCCGCATAGTCCACTAATTGTTTTGGGACTGTTTATCTGGAGCACGACACTATTTGCTCGCCATTCGGTAATGTTGCGAAATCACAGCCAGACACTTAAACCAGTGAAGGAACTGGAAACCCTTTTGTATTGAGTGGGATCAGGAAGTCATCAACAAACTGATGCATTACAGTATACAGAGTCATAATGGCAGGCAGGCTGATACAGATATTTCAGCCTGCCAGAATGGAGGGCAGCGGTCGATAACACCTCCTCAAAGTGTCTTCCTGGCAAGTGCTGTGCCCCGTAATGGAACTAGCGGAGAGATGCGTAAGGCAGGAGGGTCTTTTCGCCAGCCGACCCCACCCCTGTGGTGGCAATCCCATTATCATTAAGAGTCCGAAGAAATATGGAGGAGGCTTCATGCTGCTGACCGAGCTGAAATAAGTGTATTAACCGGCAGTTTCTCTGCTGTCAGGGGTCTCGGTTTTTGGCCTCTGCTAATGTAATGTTAATAAAAAACCAAATAGTGGGCTGTGGGACCCCTGAGAGCAGCCTTCATGTGTCTCCCGTACAAACCGAGGCGGCGCACTGTAATATACTGTGCACCTGCACGCGTCAGCAGAAAACACACATGGTGATATGAACAGTTATGGCTGCCGAGGTTATTGCACTTGGTTTATTTAATGATGCTATCAATGGCTGGGTGAACAGAGGCGTACGGTGGGTTGAATCTCGCAGACTTGGTCCCTGTCCAGGCACTACGTGGACTTACTCAGTGCACATCGTCGCCATAATGCATTCTGACAGACTCATCTCTTTCCCTTTCTGTTTCTCATTAACGCACAAATACCCAGATGTTGGCTGTTTATCAATAAACTGCAGTGTGTGTTGTGGGCATGAGGAAAATTATTAGCCAGCTGTTCCATCCCCAGCTGCAGAGACTATTCCATGTGCTCTGGGTGCTTGAAAACACACACACACACACACACACAGCATTTTACAAGCCATAGCGAGAAGCCAGGGGAGGTTTCCGACACCGGCGACAGTCTGATGTTAATCAATTAGCAGACAACTGACTGAGCTGGAGGCCGGCCGTGAACTGCCATTAAACCCAGGCAACCTGACAGACAGGTACACGTTTAGAGCGCTCAAGAGGACAGTCGCTATTGGCAAACATTGCTGCATCATCAGGCTGGCAGGAATGCTCCTGGAATGTTTGTGTGATGAATTTGTTCTTGTGCAGGCCTTGCGGTTTGGTCCTGGTTCGATTAAGGTGTTCGAAGCCTATTGTATTGTGTGTGTGTGTGTGTGTGTGTGTGTGTGTGTGTGTGTGTGTGTGTGTGTGTGTGTGTGTGTGTGCGTGTGGTGCAATAGTTTGCACTCACATGTGCACCTGTGCTTAGCATGCATTTTAAACAGACAGGCCAGGTGATCCTTATTGTCAGGGTTAGGGCAATCTGGGCTCAGCTAACCTCAACCTCTTAACACCTAACATCTGCTGGGGTCAGACAGCCAGCCAGCCCAGGGATGGCTCATCATCAGCTGGATGCTGGTGTTCATGGTCCAGCTAACTACTGGCAGGAGACAAGGGTTTGTTTGAGCGTGTGTGTGTGTGTGTGTGTGTGTGTGTGTGTGTGTCCAAGCAAGTCTGGCTCTAGCTCTCTCTCTTTTGTTCATTTTAGATCTCCACTTGCCTTGGGCATATACATGCTGTGGAGATGTTTTGTTACACAACATTACATATTGATCAGCCCAAGACGTATCAGTTTGTTTAATCCACGATTGGTGTTTGTGTGTTTACAGCCTATCATGGTCAGACAAAACGTACTTAAATCATACTTTTTAACATCAGTGCAGGGCGCTGTTCGATTAGTTTGTTCTTGTCTTCTCGGATGGATCTGGAAATCAATACTCAAGACTAATCACTAATCACAATTGTTTTTACTAAACTAAAACAAGTAAATGATATCCCATATAGACACTATGCTGTGTCATACATTCCACATTCCCTTACTCTATCTTTCTTCTTCTGTTGTTTTTCTCTCTCCAGGAGACTATGTGGTGCTGACCGTCTTCTTTGACCTCAGCAGAAGAATGGGCTACTTTACCATTCAGACCTACATCCCATGCACCCTGATTGTTGTCCTCTCCTGGGTCTCATTCTGGATCAACAAGGATGCGGTTCCTGCAAGGACATCATTAGGTAAACGGAATAAAAGAAAACTTTGAAGTCATTCCTGCTGCAAGATGTTTACCAATTGCTGTCAATGCTGACAATGTTTATAAAAAGAAAGGACAAAAAAGCAAAAATTATTCGAAAGAAATTAATGTTGCTTTTATTTTCCTTGAGACCCAATATCTATCTATCCTCTGTAACTGCTCATGAAGCCTTGACAGTGCCTTTGCTCTAGTTCATTTTTATAATCATTGCACTTGGCTCCAACACTCATATGCTTCAGTTCTACCAGTGAGGTTCATTAGCGACGATGGCCTTAATTACTCTGCTGTGAAACTTATCAAAAACCCTGTGGTGGTCGCACACCACCTCAAACGGAAAAGCAATCTGCCTCAGCTTCCTCTTTCCTGCCTTTCTCTCCTTCCCTTTTGTCTTCCCTTCACCGCACTTCCTCCTCCTGTTTTCCCCTCCGAGACAGGGCAGCTGCTTAGGAATCTAGTCCAATCTTGATTAGAAAAGCCTATCCTGGCACATATGTTTTCATACATGCCTTAATGAGGCATTCATTATGCAATACAGCAGGGAAGTTGCAGAGATGCAGCCTCAGCACAAAAAGAATGCAGGTGGCCTCCTATCTGAATGCAATAAGGAGACACGGAATGAAAAAAGAGGGCAAGAGTGAGGATTTCAAGGAAATGTATCAGCTTTTGAACTTGCCCTTGGCGTCCATTGGACATCTTCAGAAGTTCACTCATAATATAGCTGCATACATATTCCTTAGTCAGCTTTCCTTGTGGCCCCATAAGGCTCTAAATCCTGACCTCAAGTCAATGGGATGGCATGATTAGCCAGCATAATTCAATGTGAAACAATCCCTGCAGGAAGAAACCCTCCTTCTACCTCACTACTAGCATTACTTTGCCCATCATTAATCTCTCTAAAAATAGGTTGATTTGTTTTCCCCTGCTTATGCAGCTCCAGACATGATTTGCAGTCTAAATAATAACATTTTTAATTCCCTGCTAAAATTGTACCAACATTCAAACTATTTTAATTTCCGTTGAAAGACGATGCAGAAGGTACAGGAAGCCAGGTGGTTAGGAGGCGGATTAATGCAGATGACATAATTCCTAATCCTTCAATGCCATCCAGAAATATATCAATTCACTTGCAATACTGCAATGTTATTCTTGACTTAGAAGGACGTCTTTCTGTCGTCAACAATTTTAAACATAAATCATATCCGATATACAAGGCATGTGTATGGGGGTTGTAATGCTGCTATTGGTAATAATGTTGTATCAGTGTACTGATAAACGCATTTCCTCGTCATGTGTCATCACCCCGCCTCCATCCAGACTACATAATCATTAGAGACAGACACAGCATGAAAAGGGGGAGAGGTTTGCCAGATGGTGGATGAAGGGATGTTGTATGTCAGTGTGATGGTCAATAGCAGCTAAACCGTAAAACAGTAAACTATTTAGATCAAGGGGACAATAAAACAGCTGCTCAACTTGTCTTTATCGGCGTCTATCTGCAAGAGATTGCTATTAAACAGCAAGCAATAATCCTCTTTCATATACACACATATATATATATATATATATATATATATATATATATATATATATATATATATATATATATATATATATTTATATTAATAAATAAATAAATATATATATTTTGTTTTATTTATTTATATATATACATATACAAAGATCATTGCTATGCTATAAACCTCCAGCATTACATTTTAAGATAAAATAAGTATCTCACCTTCCTCATATGGAAGCTTATGATGTGCATCTGAAAATTTGAAATTTGGAGAATATCCTTTCTATTTTGTTTTGATTGAGAGCACATCTAATTGTCTGTGTTCCCTCCGATCTCATTACCAGGCATCACCACTGTGCTGACCATGACCACGCTGAGTACTATTGCCAGGAAATCCCTTCCAAAAGTTTCCTATGTGACTGCCATGGACTTGTTCGTGTCAGTCTGCTTCATCTTCGTCTTCGCCGCACTCATAGAGTACGGCACGCTGCACTACTTTGTCAGCAACAGGAAGCCAAGCGCCAAAAAGGACAGGAAGAAGAGAAACCCGGTGAGCTAAAACTAACTGAAGTGATGCTTTTGTTTTGTTTTTAGCTACAAACAACATGCTTTTTATTTATATACCATATCTTTGTGTAATATCTTCACAGTGCTTACAGTGTCTTTTATGTAGCTGAAATGTAAAGTTCTCCTGACTCTCTCACTGTCCCTCCCCCACAGTATTACACGACAGGATTAAGCCTTGGGAAAAAAAAAAAGCTAAACACTGCTTTCCCAAGGGAGCCTCTTCCCAGGGGCCACCACACAAATTACTCAATGAGCGAAGGCGTGCAGCTCAAACCTTTTCCTAATCCGACGCATATCTGTTACAGTTGTAATTTAAACCATGTCACATGACAGGAGAATCGGAGTCATGTGATGTGAGCCTTAAATCCCTCAAGAGGTTATGGCAGCGTGGTTCAAAAGGTGCCATGATTTCTCACCATGCGTGTGAGCGTTTATGGAACCGAAAACGTTTTCCCTCAACAACAAGACAAACACTTAACCAGCTAGAATAGAAAGGAAGATTGTGCATGGAATACGTGATTGGTAGAAAAGATTAACAACTTGAAGTCTTCTTCTTAGTGGAAACAAATGTTGTTTAACTGAAATCCATCTTTGTAGTCACGTAGTTTTATTGGGTGGGTGGGATTAGACTTGAACTATATAGAATCTTAAACCTCTGCAGTAAGTTTACTGTGCTTGGGTGAACAGGCGCGTTGAAGTGGAGCTTTGGGAAAGTAAGGCGCTCTACTTTCAGCCTCTGTAACTAAGGTTTCCAACTGTCTCGTGGACGAATGAATGACTAATGAAGTGGAAGGTGTCATGCCAGTTTGCCATCTCAGAGTGGCTTTTCTAGGTTCTCTGCATGACTTGCCAAGATACAGGAAGGAGAAAGTATGCAAGAAAACGAGGTCTTTGACTGAAAACCATTTGATATTCATGAATTGTTAAAAGCATGGATAGAATAGGAAATCAAGGAAATGTAAATGTATAACTTAAAGTTAAAGTTGATCTCACTACTTGTGAGCTGTGTTGGTTCCTTGTGATCTTCTTCTTAAGATGCAGAGGGATTTTTATCCTCTCAGTTTATGTAGTTTCTTCTAGGTTACCGTCATACATTATCATGAGCTGTTTTATTACATATAGACTTAATCTGTCCAGTGATATCTTTCCTAAGGTGATGCTGGCATAACAATCCTGTGAAATACATCTAGCCCACCATGCATCACCCCTCTCTCTGTATGTCTCTCGACAGTATAGTTCTTCTCTTTCCATTTTGACCAGCAGAGTGATTGCAAATTTCACACATTATCTTGTGTTTACTTTTCTTTTTATTTATGTTTTTTTTTTTTGTTCTCTGTTTACATGTGTTCTCTGTTTTTGTTTGTTACTCTCTTTCAATTCCACATATTCTTTGTTTCCTGTCTGGACAAAAGCTCCTCCGGCTCTTTTCCTCAAAGGTATATTGCCTGTGTCTGACTGCATGCGTCTGCTGCATTGTGGCTCTTTGAGCCCCCCAGCACCTCACTGCTTCTCTGTCTGTTCTACAGCAGATATGCCTCTATGTATTCCCTCTGTACCTACCTGCATTCTTACTGTACTCCTCATCAGTTCATAAATAGGTATCGGAGATCATATTAAAAAGGGGCGCTCTGCAGTGCACAGTGCGGAGGCAGCCAGCCAGACGTACTCATGGAGTTTTTCAAATTAAAATAAAGCATCCCAGACATCCCATGTCCAGAGGAATGTAATGGTCCAGGCACAGCGTGGACTCATTCTGGCTCCCTCTGTCCTGTTTCACTTGTTGTTGCTGTTGTAACCACGGTGAACTCGCAGCCGCTGCAATAGCTTCCTGTTCCTCCTGCCAGTGAATCTACCTGTGTGTTTGTTGGGCTTCTCAACCTGACGCTTCCTACAGAGTCAGCAGAGCCTTAACAGACTGAAACAGACAACCCCTGCACTGTTAATAAGTCCAATTAGAGATGGAGGTCCATTCAGAATTTTTTAAAGACACAAAAAAGCATCCAGGGCGGGTGGGAGATAGCAAAGATCTAAATTGAATCTTACACACAAGTCAAGATAATCTCCTTTTCCACATCAATATTTTATTGGGGGGGGGAATAATTTTACGGTCAGATCGATTTGATTTCGAGCATACACATGGGTCTAAATGTACTGCTGAAGAATCCACTTTTATTTTAACACTACCATCAAATATATTCAATTAAAGTCAGATAACCAAGGGATCCTCCAGCAATAATGCTCAATTGTTCTGCCTTTTGTCTTATCCGAGAGGTTGTCTACCTTCAGCCAGTTAAAGTTGCCAATGCCACTGTGTTGTTTCTTTGTCGTTGTTTTTAATTTATTTGTTGCTAACACCGACACAGCACAGCCTAGCTCAACCAGGTCGTGAGGCCGGATGCTGCTAATGCTCCTTCTGCTTGAACTCCCACCCCATTAGTTTTCAAGGGGACCCCAGGTTTGTGCACTAGTGCTGGGCAAGATGAGAACTTATTCAATCAAGTATTTTAAGCTTATTTGAGAATGCGTGCATGCATTTTATTTTCAAACTAAAACTGTATACATGCCAGTGCCAGTACAATCATGTATATATTATTATTTTCTATGTTATAAAGAAAAATACATAAAGAATGAAATGACAGCTACCGGCGTTTTTTTTTTTTTTTAAAGGTGGTGATGTGAAATTCTTAGAAGTTGAACTTTGCTCAACTCACTGTGTCATTTTTAAATGATGAGTTTGACACCCTAGTTTATCAGCAAGGTCAAGGAGCCTCTGCCATAGGGGGAAGGGAGGGCATTTAATCTGCCAAACAGCCAGCATTCCAATTTGTGCAGAGGTGGCATGGTATTTCAAGATAAAAGCTGATGAAAGCAGTCTGTTTGAATACTAATTGTCTCCCTTTAGAATGACAGGGCCACATACTCACTGATGTCCTATTTTAGGAAATAAAAAGGCACATGTCTCCAGTGGTGAGCACAATTTGAAAAGGAGGTTTGTTTCAACCCATTTAGTGACAGAAAGAGTGGGCTGGAGAAATATTGAGCTGTGTACCGCACATCTGCCAACACATGCTCCTCCCTAAGCTAAGCTTAATGATGTATCATAAGCCAGTTGCTACCTATCGTATGAACGCATTTCAGAAATAAATGCTTACAACATCCACACAGGTCCAAATTATGACATTTTGTTGAGTCACAGGGCCTCCCAAGCAATTTAAAGAAGTGCTCTTGGAACATGTGACTCACAGTCGTCTGATTGCTACAGCGTCTTCACCGCAGTTTTAAAGGCTCTCTATACGATATTCAGAATATTAATATATATGTAAAGTCATAGTAATGTCTACCTGAGCAGAGAATGAAGTCGTGCTCTCCTGTGTGTGTCTTGTACTACTCTGTTCACATAGCAGTGTGGCTGCACGTGCCTTTTAGTGCATGTTAGTGCATGTGAGCGCTACAATCTACTCATAGGGCAGTTAAAGAAGATAACCGCTGCGGTTCTCCCCCAGGTTAACACTGTTGGCCCCGTCAACGCTGTTGATGTTGTTCGCACTCTTAGCACCATTAGCACCATCAGCTGTGAGCCGCTGGCTCAGCCGTCGCCATGTTCGTTGAGAGGCAAGCGTAGGAACTAGTAATGCTCTGAGTTTTGTGTTGACCTTTTAATTCATGCGCAATAGCGTAATCAAAAAAATAATTAGAAATGGAAGGGGCATTGTCCATTCCCAGCTTTGTACAGTACAGCTGCTAATTAAAGCAATATGTACTAAGAATAGTATGGCTGCTTCAGCTGCCAGCCCAAAAGGTGTAATTTGCATCACAGGGACGACTGACCCTTTACCACTATAAGCTCACTAATTACAACTACAGGTGGTCGTCATGGCTCAATTTGTATTTTCTGACATTGAAAGGGTCCATTGACAAATTGAGGGTGCAAATTACATTTTGCTGACTAATGACGGAGATCGAAGAGAGAGACAGGAACCTGCAGCTCGAATTAGGTCCCCTGTTATGTCAGGCGGTTCTCAATTACGGCACTCTGGGGGCTCTGATCGCTAACTGTGTCCTTTTTGTCCTGTTAAAAGCAGACACCCACGGTAGACATCCGTCCACGCTCGGCCACAGCCATTCAGATGAACAACGCCACGCACATGCAGGAGCGAGACGAAGAGTACGGTTATGAGTGTCTGGATGGGAAGGACTGCACCAGCTTCTTCTGCTGTTTCGAAGACTGCCGCTCCGGAGCCTGGCGGCACGGCAGGTTGCACATCCGTGTCGCCAAAATAGACTCATATGCACGCATCTTCTTCCCCACTGCATTTGGTCTCTTCAACCTGGTCTACTGGGTCTCCTATCTCTATCTCTAGGCCTGGGTGTGTTTCCAGCCTTATCATATAGCTCATTACATTCTACATATGCTCCGTGCCAGCAAAGGACATTGTGAAGGAGGGGACCCACTGAAATACCCACTGATTGGATTTACAGCATTTCCTTCTAATTCCTTAGTTTTAATCTCTTGACATTTTTGTTATTTTATTTTAGAACTTTAACAGACATTGCAAATGTTGTAGCATTACATTTAACTGGTATGAGGAGGTTTGTAGATGTGTCGTGAAATGATTGATTGTGTAAGCAATTAGGAGGATTTGTTTTGTTTTTCTTTCTGGTTTTATGATATGATTTTTTGACTTTTTTTCATTTGGAATTTCCTCTCCATTTCTTCACAATGGGACTTCTACTAATTGCTTTATTTTAAGACAAATGCATCCCTTCCATAGAAAACAATTGAAATGAAAAGCAATTCATATCACATCACGCGCCTGAAAAAAAGAAGAAAAAAAAGACATTATTTATGTCTTATCATTCCTTTTCACTTTTCTTTTGTTTTTCACAAAAAACACTAAAAAACAAAATCTGAAGCACTTTAATAGAGCTATGTTTGACTGTGATGCTAATTTATTTTTCATTTAATTAGCTTTAGTATTGGCACAATTAAACATTGCATTTTTCATGTGTGGTCAGAGACTGAGAGACAATGCTGTTTATGGAAAATGCTTAACTGTACAGACACTGTATATATTTTACTACTACATAGTGGTTTACATTTATTGCATGCACCTTTAAGGCCAAAAATCAACATCTTTTATGGTCTTCTGTTGTTGGCTATGGAAAAAAATATAAAAAATTAGCACTGTTGATTAACATTTAGGATTTAATTAAACTATTTTCTAGGAAAATTGGAAAATGAAATGGTAAAAATGTGCCCGTTTTATCCTTTTCAGTTGAGGAATCATCTGTTCATACAGGTAGGAGCATCAGCCCAGAAGTTCAGGCCAGACAACTGGTTTAATATTGTTTCCTCACAGCTATCAGCTTACAGTATAGACAACACTGACCTCTCATCCTGCCCTCCATTTGCTTTCAAAACAGTGCATTTAGATAATGACACGCTGCTATTGTATTTTAGTAATGCAAGCTTTTACAAGAGAAACTGTCCTAAACAAGTAATGTTTTCTTTAACATTAAAGGGCAAACAAATCATTGTTTGCCCTTTACATTAACAGAGTGAAAGCTGCAACAGTGCAAGTGGGTGCGTTTCAAAGAGGAATTCAAACTTCTCTACACTTTGATGTGAATGTCAATACAGACAGCTGTTGGGTATTTTGAAATCCCTGCAGTGGGACAGGATTCATTCTATGTGTCATTCTTCTAAGTTGAGCAACAAAACAAAACAAAAAAAACCTGAAGAAATATGAATTGATATCAAAATAAACTGAAGAGCGTAATACAAGTATAAAAAAAATGCCTCTTAAGTTGAGAGTAAACTTTATTATCAAGCATCTCCTTTTAGGAGAAACACGTTGAGAATGTAACTCATTACATAGTGAGGACATTAATTCACTGGCTAGGCAGAATTTCATTTGTTTTGTATTTGTTTTGCCATTTTCCCGATAAAATTTGCTCGAATGCCATAATGTGAAGAGTATGAAGAGAGCAGAGCACACAGCGAAAGCATCTGAATTGTAAATGTTGTGTATGATAACATGTAACGCACATGAACGACAACTGCTTACAGATTACAATTTTGATAGACACCGGTATGCAACAAATGGAGACAGTGCTTCAGTATGATTTGTAAACTCAAAAGGAGTGGGTGTATATCACATTGTTTATGTACATAAATTATGAACGGAAGAAAACACTCGTCCAGCCCTTGGGATTTTGAAAAAGGGTATATATATTTTGTAATTTCAGCATTGTTACAGTATATCATCATACAGTATTTAGACTTATTGTATTATGCTGGACCGACCATGTAAAATACTTTGGGGGTAATTGGGTATTTATTTATTTATTCATTAATGGTATTTATTTATTTATTTTATTGAAAACAAATGTATGTTATGTTCATATAGCCCCTGAAAAGAAACACAGAATGCTGTCATTTATATCAAAGATACATTTTTGTTTGATGTGTCAATGGAGCTTGAGCTTATTTATCTTGTGTTTTCTATGTTGTGATGGATGTACACTACTCTCACAAAGGCCTGTCAAACTGTTATATATGTTGAATTAGTGAGTTGCAACATTTCCTTTTTTTTTTTGCAGCTTCTGAGTAGTAGACTGATTTCAGGGGGGGGAAAAAAAACACAAAAAACAATTCCCAAGCCACCAGAAGAAGAACATTTGCTTGTCTATGTGACTCTTGATTATATCCACTTTTTCCACCTCCACAAGGTCTTGGTCTTGGTATTTGCCATCTTTAATAAAGCATCCGTGATGATATTATCATATGCATTTACCAGATTATCTCATATTTCCTTACGTTCTTTCCCTTTTGTATTCCTTTGTGGCCCTGTTGTGTCCCGACGCCGCCACTTAGCCGTCTGTCTTCAGTGTCTACATCCTCCAACTCGGACATCTTTAGGGATGTAGGTGTGTCAGTAGCCATGTAGAATGGTCATCATCAGTGTTCTGTAGTTTAAAGTGTAAAAGAGTGATTACATCTTATCAAGTGCCAAACTGACACACATGCAATAGAGAATATCAAACTATAATATCATTTGTGAATCCACTTTTACTGCCTTGAAGAACAAAAAACATATGCTAAAATTGTGTGTGTTTCCTTGCAGCAAAAGTTGACCACACCATATTTTCTCTGACATTTCTTCTTTTTTTTGGTACTTTTCAATGTACGGTACTGATCCAAAAGCATCGGGACAATAGTTTGAATGTAGACTAGACTAATAAATAATAATCATTGTATCACGGCTAACACAAAAGACATTTCTGAATCTGACTTCCATCAGGATGCTGGGTTTGTAAATAACCAAGCATATCTTGTGTTTTGGATAACAACAAACGTACTCTATGGCATTTTATTATTTCCATGATGGTAAAAAAGCTTGTTTATGATTTGTTTATTATGTTTTTGTGCACTCTACTGTAAATGCAGAGCTATAAAGGCATATGGGAGATACGGTTTATACTCAGTGGCGTGCATGTTGGATATGTTTTTCAGAATTGGGACTAATTCAAGCACTGTTTCATCTGGTCTCAGTGCTTTGCCTGCATTGACATGTACTTTTATTACACTGTACTTACTTTTGACAGAGTGATTTTAGTTATTTTGGGACCCACAAATGAGACATAATATGAGAACCACACATGTAGATATTTTCTATTGATATGTTTTTTTGTCAAACAGATGAAAGCTAAATAATACTCACTAGAATTACGGCGCTCAGAGGTATCCAAGAACAACATACATTTCACATGATCCTCATACATACATTATGTTAGTTGTTTGTCATCTATGTATATTGACTATTGTTAAAAAAAAGATATTAAAAAAAAGGGGCACTGATCAATTATGTTAGGGTCTGCATTATATACTATACATGTACTGGAAAAAATCCTTTTCATAAGGGAATGGCACATAGCTGTGGACTTTTACAATAAAATGGTTGCATTTATCACTGGTATAGGTTCATCATTATTATGTATTTCTCTATGTGTACTATTATAAGTTCTTGTGGTAGCAATATTTCAGTGACACTATGAACAGAAGCACAATTCCTGCCAACAAAATCATACTTGATTAAAAATGCAGTTACAATTACATAAAGTTTGCTGGTTTAGTCCAATGGCTCCAACGGGTCACGGTGTAGTCATGAGATGATTAATGTGGTAGGCAAGAAGAGATTTGCTTTTTGGAGAAATATTGTATACTTTTACCTTTTGGGGCCTAGCACAGGTGTTTAAATAAAACAATGTAAGAAGTTTAGAGGAGGGATGAGGAAAGTGTTCCTTTCCAGCACTTTTTTTGACAACTTCTCAAGAACACAGATTGCGTAGCAGCAGACATTTCCGGCACAATTTGACTAAAAACATTAGATTGTCAGGAAAACCAGCTGGTTGTGAAGCATTATGATTTAACATTTCAACTAATGGGGGAACAATATTCCAGACAGTCTAAAAAGTAACAAACTTAGCATTTGCTACCGTGACATTATCTCCGATTGGTCATGTGTGTGCGTGAGTGAGTGAGCCCCTCTGTGTCTGTCCACAGCTGATCTTGCATACTGCTGCAGCAAACTACATTATAATTTGGGTGCCAGTCATGGCTGCATGTTCAAGGACCTCTAGTGGTTGCCGTGACTTCAAATTTTTTTTAAAGACATTCTATTGCGTTTTTTATACTGCTTATTGAATCACGTGTGTTTTACGACACCTTACAGCACATTGGTGTCTAAACAGTGGGTTAGGCAATTATAAGTTGTATTCATTCAATCACACAATACAGCAGTGCTCTTTGCAGACACCACCTGGCAGATATCTGCACTCTAATGAGTGCACCTTCCGAGTTGTAAATTGGTTTGACTGGTAATTCAGAGATTTCAGCTACAGCCTGAGGTTGATCGGATCAAACTCTCTAGAGTCAAGCAATGCAGTGTGAATGGTGAAAAGGAGTGGTTTATGTTAACAGCAATATTTTTTTTAATAAAGAGGCTAGAATTTGAAGAGCTACATAACTGTATAAGCACCACAATTAAGTAATACATAGTGGAGTACAGTGTTTAATGGCTTCTATAAGGCCAACAACTGCTGATATAATGAAAAGTATCCTCCACAGTCAGCACTGTACAGATAAATTACTTAATTTTATCCAGGCAGGTCAAACATAAAATATGTACCAAGCAATGTCCTGGCATGGATACTAAGATTAACAAATATACAGTGTATATATATATATATATATATATTATATTACATCCATACCAACTGGCCAGTTACAAACATACTGAAACCCATTTTCAGGCAGTGAGTTGTTTAACAAGCTGTAATTAAAGTAGACTACGATAAACACATTTATCCAATTAAATTGTCTTTTGATCAAATGTCATTTTAATTACATGTTTGAAATAAGGATGTCTCCGAATTGTCAAAAATATATTGATCATGTTGGAGCAAAAAACATGTATTAGTCCCGCCCTCCTCTTCCTCAGTTGGCCATATTAACACTTTAGCACTTGTCACTTGTGTTGATTAGCTGTCAACATTGAAACTGCATGTTTTCTGAGGTCGAGGTAACCATCATCCAAACAGCCACCGCACGTTTTGAGGAAGCAGATGATAGATGTTATATCTATTACGGTGTAATAATCAGGCTTTTGTGTAATTTTTATTGTCAACTTGTGCAGCGCAATATCAAAACATCATCATTCACGGATACAGCTAAGCACATTTGTTTGGCCGGAATAATCTTTTCATTGAAGAGGACCGTTTGTATGTAGCACAGTGTGTTCCTGTGCCGTCCAGTGACTCTCTTCCTTCCAGGAAAGTGCACACGAACCGGAGCAGCAGTTGGCTGATGGAGCCCTGTGCTGGCACCTCTCCCTCCACTGGGCAGTGTGGCAGCTACAAAGGACAGCCATGTGAATCCCTTTGATTATTACACAACCCTCTGCAATGTACCACAGCACAGAGCTGTCACAGCCCTTTCATCAGCCGAGGTACAGGCTCTTCAGCGAGTGCAGAGTTGGGATCGCAGGGAGTCCTGCATGAATTATGAAGTCTGCACATGGCTCATTTTTTAGGGACTTCACCTTATGCTTTCATCACCGTGCGCAATGAGATATCCAGAATATGAACATACTGCATCCTATTAATTATTCCACCTCTGTGATGTTTTCGGGTTGTCAATCCATCTGTTCCATATATATACTATTTCTTGAACTAATAAGAATGTTATGGTCAAACGTCACTGTGATCCCACACAACTCAAGAATTCAAGAAGTGAATTATGACAGAAGTGATCACATGTTATATCTAAAAGGTTAAAGGTCACATTTACTTTACAAACGTCTTGCAAAAACATTTTTCTAATGCAGGAACAGGAAAATAATGGAAGGTTGTGACCATATTTTACATTCGGTTGAATACAGAATAGGTGACTCTAATCATGGTGCACACCTTAAAATTGTTGTGATTGTGCAGATCTTCTGTATTGCCGGGATGAAAATGTGTGTGAAGCATCCGCACATCAGAATGTTTCGCTTCTTTGCAGCAGCATGTTTTGATTGTGTGGGAGAACATGAAGATGTTTTCTTATTTTCTTTTCTTTAAGCAATGGATTTAGTTATGTTACTGTTTCATGAAGCTCCGGTCTGTGGAGCGGATGGCTTGAAGTGGTCCCATGGACGGAGACTCCCATCGGGGTTATGCTTGGTCTCTTTGTTGACTCTTTGCCTGTCGTGAGTACTGCGTACAGTTTTGTTGTGGTGCCATATTATTTCCATTTTGTAATAATATATATGATGTTATTCCGTTAGATGATGTGCAAGATCATGTGGCAATTAGATTGCACACAGGTGGCTTTATTTAGCTAATTATTTGACTTCTGAAGGTAATTAGTAACACAACATAGTGTTGGTGTTAGGATCCCTGTCTGTTGTTAGTGTTGGCTCCCCTCTTTGTTCCCCTCCTGTCCGGTTTGTTGTTGTGTGCTTAATGTTTTGCTTTTTCAGTCTACAGTCTCCACCTCCGGTTTCCGCCCACTACCACGCCCCTCTCCTTTGGCTCAGCTGGGGCTCGTTGCCCTAAGTGCCACCAGCTGTATTAAGGACCATGGCATTCCCTGACGGGTTGTCAGATCATTCCGGTCACCAGTCTGGTTCCTACTGCATGTTGGGAATCACCAGGTCTCTACCGATCCCGTGGGTAGCAAGGACTTGAGCTCGGTTGAGTTGCCCTCCCGACTCCAGCGAGGGAAGACTCGCGCCTGATCAGCTGGTCAACTCTGATCATTGTTTTGTTTGTTTTATTCTTTGCTGTTTTTTCCTTCCCGATCAATTAGGGAAATAAAGATCCTGAATCTTAAGGTCTGCTGCGTGAGCGTGCGTTTGGGTCCTCCACACCACACAACCCTAACAGTTGGGGCTTTAGAGCAAAGGAGGTTAACTTCACCAATTGTGTCAATATTGTATAGGTTCATTACATAAAATCCCGAAATGAAACGTTTTCTAATTCCAGGATGAAATTATGATATTTTTTTTGTATTAAAGCTTTTTTGACATACTATACTTATTGACTTACCTTTTCAACAAACTATATTATGACTATTTACAAAACAACACATTATAAAAAAAAGATTTATGCAAACTATATTTTGACTTTCTCATGTTTCAATATACTATGCTTTTATAACATAATATTATTTGCATTCTTTACATCAACATATACCGCAGACTTTATTAGAGATTACATGTTGTGACTTCTGAAGTGTTCAATCAATGATGCACATTGTAAAATGTCAGAAATAAAATAATTTGACTTTTCACATGCATTTAGACCAAGGACTGAGGGCTTGTGGGTGTGATAACTTATGTCCATGTATGTAGTTTCCACCCATGTTTATGATATGTCATCTGGTTTTCTGTAACCCTCATTGACAGATCAAATATTATTTGCATGAACTCAGTAATAGTGAGAAGGGTAATAGATGTGATGGTTGCATAACTTCTTCCTTGTGCCAAGATAGTGGATTCATTAACTACAATTAATTACTGTCAAGGTACAATCAACAATCATCAGTAGGCAGATGCTGAATAAGATCCCGAATACATCAATACTACTATGCCACACACACATGTTGTATCACTTTTGACAATAATTAAATAAATAACATTAATTATATTGATTTACTTGTAAAGTCTCATATATAAAACATTCTAAGTGAATACATGTAATTTAACAAATCACCGTAACATCACTGTCTCAATGTAAAGTCCCACATCTCATGGATTTAACTTACAAAGGGTTTTAAGGGCAAATAGAACACACTGGGAAATTAAGGGCATGTAAAACAAACAAAAAATTGTTTTCCACATCTACTGTTCAACCTGATTTGCTTAATACCTTATTGTTTTCTTTCATGTTTTAAAGTTATTGATATCATTAAGTCGTGGCACAGGAAGCCATGTGTTCTACCAATTTGCAATGGCTGGTCTTATTTTGTATCCAGAGTAGCAAACCACTGGATCTTGTTAGTTAATGAGACATCCTGCATGCACCAACAAGTATGAAAACAAACCCTGTGCGGAATCCTGAGCCGGATATCCAACTCCCACAGTCCCAAGTTATCCCCTTCACACTCTTCTGATCCCCTCTCTAGGGATGCAACTTTCCGCATCAGACTTTTGCTAGCAATCATAAGACCATACACCTTTTCGCAAAAACAACTAAGCAAAATTGGAATGCCAGCAATGTACAGTATGTAGCAAATACTGTACATTCGATATGTTCTACAAATAAAAGCTTTTTATGAAGTGATGTCAAAAATGATGTCTGGCCATTTAGCTCTACTTTTCTTTTTGGTATTCTGTTACTATTTATGATGCAGTTGAGCTATATTTCCCCTCTGAAATCATTAAACATTCATTTTATCTGAAATATGAGGTGGAGGTGAAGTTGTTAGGTTGTTACTAGGGCATAGTTCTTCACCATCTTACATATTGTATACATTAAGGTTGTTTAAGGGCTGAGCTCTTTTAAGAATGCCTTAAGTGGTGTCTCATCAAAGGCTGGAGAGCAGGAGGCAAGAAAGTGCATCTTTATTTCAGATAATACCATGTACGTATAAAAAGTTGGATCGGTTCTAACTTCAATTGGGATTTCACTGTGTACATGTTTATTCATATCACAGCAATAGCAATGCAATGGCAGGTGCAGGTTAGTTTGGATTTCTCACAGTCAATCAATGCACTAACAACTAAAGAGAAGGTGGATTCTATTCTGAAGTCAAGTGACAGGAAAAAAAAAAAATGTGATTGTGATATATATATATTTTTTTGTGAGTATTATCTATTATTAGTATCATTATAATAAGGTTCAAAAGTATCCTCATTACATACAAAGCCCTTCACAACCTCGCCTTTTGATACCGTTCTAACTTCCTACACCGACACGCCCCCACCCAAAACCTCAGATCTGCTGACACCAAACTTCCTTACCCCCCCTAGTCCGTCCAAGCATCAGACCTGGGGGGGACAGGGCCTCCATTGCTGCCCCCTCCCTCTGGAACTTTCTCCCCCATCGCCTCAGACATTCTCCATCTTCACAACAGCACTTAAAACCCATCACCTGTGATGCTTGTTATGTAAGTTTTTGTTTTGTTTCCCCACTGTTATGTTATCTCTCTTGTTTATAATGTACTTGTTTATAATGGTTCTGTTTTTATCATGTGAAGTGCCTTTGAGTACCTTTTAAAGCGCTACACAAATAAAATGTATTCATATTATTGCTTGTTGTTGTCCTCGCAGGTTTTTTTAACTGTAAACTTCACTTGTTTAACATATGTACAAATACCAAGTCAGCTCACATTAAGTAAGATAGCACATGATTTAATGATTTCTAAATACAATCATGGCATTCAAAGTGGTGTTATATCATAGCAGCCACCAAATACTGTTGATGCCGATAGCTTAGCAGACTGACGAGATGTGTTTTTTCACAGAACCAAATCCCAATTCAGGGCTTTTGAGCTGTTGGGCTTAACATTATGTGATTTTCGTATAAAGATTCCTAATCACTAAAACCCAGCTGTAAGTCATTTAAATGACGTATAATGCAAAAAATCAAAATCATAGGGTGGTATTTCAGAGGAAGCCGAGTCAACAAAGTAAAAACATCAACAAATATGTCATGTTGTTGTCAGCAAGGCCAACATTTACATTGTCTTAAATCATATTTCATGTTATAAAGCTGGTTCACAAATTGTTAATTACACAATGTAATTGTAATGTAATGTGGCTTTGGTAATTGCACACTACAATTTCCATCTTGAAAGTATTAGTTTAGTCCGTATTAGTTATCATGTGAATTTGCATTAAATTTGGCTAAATACCAGGCTTAATAATTACAGGGAAATAATGTGAAATCAGCAAGTTTAGTTGTATTTCATATAAATAAAATACATATTTTTGAGCACATCAGAGCTAATCAGAACGACCATCATGAAACATTATACAACATTAAAAAGACATTAGGAACTACAATAGACATTAAATAAGTAATAGCATGGCATTGTGACCTTCAACAGTCCCATTAGAAGTCATTTATGTCTTTACTTACTTTCAAAAGATGAATAGCCATAAATGTTCAAATTAAAATCCATTAACCTTTTTTTTTTGTAGTGCATAATCCCACTTTCCTTCCACCCTTCAGAACTCCATGGACCCTGCGCGTCGATTCGATTCCTTTTTTAGCATGCTGGCCCTGCAGCGAGAGAAAGCTGCAGGTATGGAGATGTTTAAATCTCTAATCTCTCACAGTGACTGACTTCTTCACTGTGACTAAATCTGTGAAATTAGAACTCTCAGTAGCTTTGGGTTACTCTGCAGATAAGAGTACAGCCTGGCCGATGTTGATTAAAACAGCCTCCAGGAGTTTGGGAGACATTCCTAATTTAGAAACTAGTTTGCATTCTCTATATATGAAAAAAGAAAATGTTTTATGGCTCTAATAAAAGATGCAAGAGTTTTCGCTGTGATTTCATATTATCTACGCTTTACTTGCAGCACAGACACGTTAGCTCCCAGTCTCCCTGTGGGGCAGCCACCTGTTCTGCCGTTTCATTTCCACTACTGTAGACTCACTGGTCTGGCAGGTGTCCTCACATTTAGTTTTCCTGTGCATTTGCATCATGTTCCTCTACTCTTTACTAATTATGTCCCTCACAAAAACACATGCAGAAAGGATGGTGTTAAGAGGAACATGGCGCACTGACCCTCCGCACTTTCATCCTCTTGAGTGTGCAGCCAGTTTACAGAAAATGTGAACATTTGTTCAGAGACTAAACTTCTATCCATTTTAACAATCTAAATCACCGATTAGGGTTGAAATACAGATACCGTGGCCAATGTACAATGTTTTCATACTTGCCATCGATGGGTCACATCATCAGGAACAACCTAAGTGATGATGACGATGTGCAGCGGCAGTGTTGCAAACTTTATGCCCAAGCCAACATGCTGGCACGTAAATTTCATATGTGTACAGAAGATGTTCAAACTGCTCTCTTCAGAGCCTACTGTACTCCTCTCTAAACAGCCCACCTGTGGTGCAGTTATAGTAAAGCGAAAATGAAAAAAGATTCAGGTGGCATTTAATGATGCTTTCAGAATCTTGCTCAAGCTTCCCGGATGGACAAGTGCAAGTCATATGTTTGTGACTCGTAATGTTCCCACTTTCCATGCTGTGTTGAGGAATTGTATATACAAATTTAAATGTTGATTAAATGACTCAGAAAATGTAATTATAAAAGTCTTAACTGAGCCAACACAGAGTGATACAAGGTACTCTTCTTATTGGGATAAGCAAAACAGCAACAGTCTACAAGTCATATTCAATGGAAGCCAGTGACCTACAAATGCCCGGCACTCTAATAACGCGGTGAAGCGTCAATCGATCATATATTTTCATCTCTGCTGTGGTTACAAAAAGTTTATTTTAAAGATGTTTTATTTATAGAAGATATTTATGATATATTATTTTCAAAACATGGGGTATTCAGCTTTCAGAATCTATACAAACAAACTGTCCATGCTACGTATAATTGCAATGTATTTGGACAATAAAATTGTACAGCTATAACCTTCAGAAATATTACACTAAGTTGTGATCATAAGATCCGTTTTCCGATTTCCTGTTTCAAATCTTTAAATCCATTTGCTGTCCAGACAGTTACCTCTCCAAAAAGAAGAGATGGAAACTAGAAGAGGACTTTTTTAGTATGCTAGCAGTTAACCAAGTTTATCTTTTGAACCATTCGTGGTTGAATTATGTTTTTTTAAATCTTGTTCTTCTTAAGATATGATTAAATCATCCGTTCGATGTTCTCCAAAATGTTTTATGTATGTGCTAATTAATCCACATAATTCATCACTACTTTTGTGACGTTAATGCAAGTACAATATCAGTTCCTCATTAGCTAGCTAGCAAGACGTGTACACCCTTGCACCACTAAAACGAACCGATGGGATGCTTTGAGGAGCCCTGGCCATCAGGCCCCACTCTTATTATTGAAATAGATGAAAGCCTATAATGTTTTCTGTACAACAGCGCCCTCTAGTGGATCTGTGCCCCGCAGGTCCAAATGCAAAAAACGCTGATAGTTGGTAATAATGGTGGCATTGCCTTGGAAATTTAGATTTAGAACATCATTTTTTTATTTTACCTAATTAACTTACCATTTACTCAGCAATGATAAAATGAATAGGTTTACTTTCAATGGATTCGTATTTCTAAGCATCTTGCCTTTCAATGGAGAACAACAATATGCATCTAAGCCACATATAGGGGAGGATCTCTTCCTGTTTAATTTTGTGTATGTTATTTTAGGCGTTTTTTCCCTACGGCTAGGGCTTTGTGTTTTAGTTACCCGACTGTAACAAATGTTGCCTTTGCACAGATATTTTCTGAGCAAGAATTGAAGAATGTTGTAACTGATCAGTCAGGCATCTTGACAACAGGTTATTTTTTCTTTTCCAGCCGCTGCGATCCAGTAGCAAATGTACAGGCCCTAATTCAAACTGAGTCAGATTAATACCACACATGCTCGTACCATTGTGTCAAAATAAAAGGAGGCCTTGAAAAATACAAATACAAAAATAAAAGCCTTTGAGCATACATGGGTTGAGGCATGTTGTGAGAATGAAAGATGATGTGACAGGAGGATAAGTCTACACCCCACCACATACACGTCAACAGAACACACAAACTCAACCACATGGTCAACTACCTTCGGCAGCTGTCTATTCTAATCTATCAACTGAGTAGATGAGATCAGGTCTGTGCTTGGTTGAGGTTATGGTAACACAAAGGGCAGTCAGGTTTTTTTGAATCACTATCACAATGCTCTGAGTTTTGATGCATTTTCAGTTTAACTTCATCAGGCATTTGTCAAATGGTCTAGAAAAACAATGTTTTGGTGGTAAAGTTTTTTTAGAAACAGCTTGTTAACAGTGCTTAAGCTTCCGAAAAATAAACCAATGAGCCTGAGCTGTAGGCTAGTCAACTAATAGGCAGCCAGTGAAGTTGGACGCTGTAAAAGAGCAACAACCCCAAATAGACTGAAAGCGCTCAATCTCCATCTGTTGCCACATAGGGAGCCATGCAGTGTGACACGGAGGTTGATTATCTTGTGTATTTTTTCTGTATCTGATATACTGTAGACATACTGTACACACAAAATATATATATTCATGTTTTTCAAAAGAAATTACAGAGGATTATGTCCCAACACATTCAAGTTGCTAAAAAATGTAACTATGAAAGCAAACTATCTCTTCAGTGTTTGTTTGTTTTTATTTAATTATTTCTTTAAAGTGCAGTGTTTGCATTTGCATATTTGTGAGCACATTCTGTCAAATGAATAAATACTCTTAAATGTTTGTGCATGCATCAGACAGCTGGTAGAGCACACTTCTCGACCATACTGCCCTTGACACCTCTCTCCACGTGACCGCTCCTGCCTGGGCTCCTTGAGGCGATGTCGCTCCAGGGTCAGACTTGTCTAGTCGGGAAAACTGGATCTCAATCTCCCCACAGGGCTTAAGACCCATGGTTGAGTGCCTTGGATATCTCTTCCACTGGCTATCCAATCCCTCCAGGTCCCAGTGACTCGCCCAAGCACACAGCCGCGTCACTCCCATAGGGTGCACAGAGACAAGACAAACATACTGCAAAGGTAAGTTACATTTGACCCCAATTTAGGAATAGATTTTGAATGGGTTCACTTCAAACCACAGTTTGTAGTATTTGTATTATATTTGCTGTCAATAGGAAAATGTGAGAGTTTATCTCTAGGGACAACAACTGCTTGTCTGGGTATAAGTCAGTGGGTTAGCCAAGATGCCCTCCTTAAACACTCCAACTAGGGCCTTCTGGAAGTACCCGATGCATTCCCACAATCCCTCCGGCCTGTCCCAGTTGGATATTCAGATGCCTGAACCACTGCAATTGACTCCTTGGGTGACTACACACACTGCTGGCAATCCTGCATATGGATGGTAAATTTGTACAGTACATTAAGCTAAGAAAAACATGCACACACAAACATATTTGGATCCACATATGGATTTCCTAATGAGCATCACATAATGAATGTTCACCCTCTCAGCTTTTCTGTTCCAGTAGCAACATCATCCATGTCTGCACACTCAATATGCAATGGATACATGTCACACACATACGGTATGCAAACACCCTCATGCACACACATACAGAAACTGGTGACAAAGCACTTGTGCATGCCTAGAAGTATCATCAATGTGATGTTTAAATGAAGACAGGTATCTTCCAGGAATTTCCTGTCCAACAATTTGCCATGGCAGGGAGCGAGATGAGGGGGAAGGCATCTGGAACACTGCCTCCTTATATAACAGCGGGATAGTCTATTCCCTATCAGGCCTGTTTTGTTGTATAAGTGTGAGTATGTGTTACATGTGTGCAACTATAATTATGAACTATACCACATGTGGGGACACTTTTTTGATTCAAGCCAGTTGGTTTTAACTTGCATAACCTGGGACTAATGATTTATTTCCATTAAGTTAGAATTAAATGCTTTAGGAGTGCAATAATATGTATTGTCTTCCAGTGTATGCATTGGTTGTATATGGCTGCTCTAAATTGACACTACAGGTGTGAATATGAATGTGAATGTGCTCAGATTAATCTTTTAGTCGCGAGATAGATGCTTTATGGCAGCCTGTCGAAGATGTGCCACGCCTCTTCCCCAATGCCTGCTGGAAAAAGCTACAGCAACCACACAACCCCTGAGCAGGATAAGCAATTTTTCAAATGGAGGGATGGATTGACGTTTTCATTGGCAGTAGGTTACGGTATGTGTCAGCTGTGGTTGAGATCGGAATTAGCCACAAGGGCAAAGGTATACACCGAGGCAATGTTGCCTTCAAGTGCGCTAACACTGTGCGTTGGTGCATAGGTTTGTGCCTCTTCAGTGTCTGTCTGAAATGTGTTCTAAATCTAAATGAGAAAACAACAACACCAAGGTCAACAAGTAACTTGTGATGTCCCCCTCATTCAAATAGCATTAGCGTGAAGCCACTGTCACAGTCTTGAGTGAAAAATGTTGTCAGCTGTCTGATATAATCATTTATAAATACAAATGTCACAGCGGATGTTGGGAGGAGCACAGCCATTGAATTCAAATAATGTCTGTGTCAAGTCGGAGGATAAATCATAGGCATCGACAAAAGGTCAGGGGTTTAAGGAGCTTTTTTATTTAATTATTTACTCTAGACCTAAACATAAATCCACAGTCCTTGGGTGTCTGATGGCCTTTAAGAGTAGCCTGAGGAAAGCCGCATTGACTGATGAGATTCCCAGAGATGCAAATGTGAATTTTGTCTGATTTGCTTTGACTCAATAGCCTGTATGATTGGCACTCAGTGTCAAAAATATGACCTTCAATTGAATAAGTGGAAAAAAGAGATGAACAGAAATGACTGATTAAACACTTTGAATTTATTGTGCAATTTAGAGGTAGACCTGAGAGCTGCCTGATGAACCTTTTAAAATATGTCTTTAGAGGGCCAGCCGATGGAAATGTCAACTCGTGTATTGCGGCTATTCAAACAGTGTAACACAACAAGCGTTACACAACTTCTAAAAATCAGCTATGACTCAAGCATGACTTAGTCTAATTGAATATCATCGGTGCTCTATAAAAGATTTTTAAAAAAGCCACAGAATCATGCAAAAAGGTTTTGGGTTTTGAACTTTGAACTTCATCAAACAGCTGTTCCCCCTCACTTATCACTATACTATAATGAACTGTGTTTGATGTTAGACAATGAACAAGAAAACAACACGCATTTAATCCATCTCTATCAAGCATACTCTCCTCCTGCAATCAACCATGATAACAAAAAAGCATCGGAGTGATGACAAAATATAGCCTAAAAGCAAGCATGGAAATAAAAGAGTAAAAGACAACTAAACCCCAAAAAGGTTTGAGGGAAATTGAATGAGCCAGCTGTTGAAGCGTGTTTTGTCATGCACAACCAACAAGCATTAAACTTCAGCTCTTATTTGCATTGCTTGAAACAACTCAAATGAATATAACAGCCAACATTATATAAGAGAGAAAAAAACTGCTGAAAGTCATTGAAAGTTGACTGAGTGTGCTTGCTCTTCCGATAACTCCGATTACGTTCATCTTAGTTCACATCCACACCTGGAAGCTGCCAGTTCACCCAGAGGTGTCTACTGTTGATGAACATCTCAGCTGGAAGAGTTAGAGGTTTTGAGCATCACTCAAGGGCAAACAGTAGAGGGGGGAGCGTTTCATTTTCATCAACCCTAATTTGTTCAGGCAATTCATGAATTCATTCAAACTCAATGCTCTGACAACCAGCTAGGAATATCAAGCTGATTGCATACTGAAATAAAAATGCTGAATTGTCTGTCCAACAGCAGCAATTAAGAATGGTTACAAAGGAAGTATCTTACCACATGTCAGGAAGAAAATATATTTGTGTTTATAGCAAGCCTCATATTTATATTGTGATTTCCAATTCCCTCCGGGCAGTGGCAAAGTACGAGCATGAGTGTTTATTGTTGCACCTCACTATACATGGATTCTTTTAATTTCTATTCTATAAATCTGGAAAGCCCTTTGTGCTTAAGCTTGAAATGTGCTAAATGAATACAATTATTTGTAATTCTACTCTACACTCTATTTCCTTGTGTTAAACTAAAAATGAAGTGTTTGTGTTATATGTCACAAAAAGCCAGTCAGTTTAGTCGGTTGCCAATACCGGGATCAGACAGTTGAGGCAGCAGGGCTGGACCCACAGCGGGACTATGGTGGCATGGAGCGGACCTACTGCAGTCCGCTACGCTGTGACTGGATCCCGATATGTGTGACTGACTGCTGCTGTATTTCAGGGCTGCTACAACAAGTTAGCAGTTACGCTCGCTAACGCAAGTAGCTCGCTACTGCTAGAGAAACATACATCTGAAAAAAGGAAAATTGGACTTTGTTGTGATGACCAAGTTAAAAATGGATTTCTTTTAATGATGTATTTAAAAGTGGCATATCATTTATTTCCTAGTATGCTACCATCACTTTACTGCTATTTCGCCAAATATACACAGTGGTAGAGAATTAATGATGTCATTTAGAAATCATCAAGTATTCCTTTTGATTTTTATTATATGTGTCACTCAAGACGGCCTGATCACTGCCAACTGCTTGTTTTACCACTGACCTATAATTTTGAGCTTACTAGCTGAATAAAGCAGGTTCATCAATCAATAATCTACTCCTTGGCAACCGTCTTGATCTCCTGTTTGCAAACATGTATGAACTGTACCACCTTGATAAATGAAATGACTCTTTTAAGGGTGCAGTTGCACATGGAAATACTGTACATTATGGTAATAGAGTAGGAGGAAAAATGTTTTAATCACTTGAAATAAAGCAAAGTCTCTTCATTGTCATCTTGTTGTGTCAAGGTTGTGTTATCATTCCATGAACACACACTATTGTTTTTGATAGCTCTTATAGTGATTAAACCAACAACCTATAGTACTGAAAATGTAAGAAAGATTAGATAGTGTGTGGGTCAGTGATCGCCAGCAAAGAAGCAATGCTGCGGCTGACATGCTTGTCAGCTACAAAGCAGACTATTTGGGTTAGAGAGGCTGCAATTGAATTACCTTAAATGCCTTTTTAATCCTAGGCCTGGGTGGATAATAGGGTTGTTTATGGTCCAGACGGCTGTCAAAGCTTCACTTTACCCCTCTCTATTTGACTGATTCATATTTAATGTTGAGGAGGAGGACAGTGAAGTGGTGAGATGAAGATGGTGCACTTTCCTTTCTCACACAAAAAAAAAAAAATCAGCTGACTCTCCCTATGGAGGGAGTTTGATTGATGTTTTAACATTTTTTTTAATTTAAAGCCAGTGATTAAACACTATTGTATTGGTTTATCCTCACAGCACTCCTCTCTGTGTCTTTCGCCTTCTGTAACTCTATAAACGCTTCCATATATGCATTTACTAACACTGTAATTAAAAAGAAGATTGGTAAAAGATGTAAGTACTGGTGCCTGCATTAGTCTGCTTTTACCTGAACTCAGTCTCTCCCATTGAATAATAATATGGCTGGCTATAATTGATTAGACAGTGCAAGGGAAGTAGGTACCTATCCTCTCGCCTGCTAGGTCTCTGACAATGTAATTTATAACTCTCAAATATAAACAACTGTGATATTTTTAAATTATGGTCAAACAGCTCTCTCATCTGTACTGAAATGAACATCATTAACCAGAAGTTATTTTATCTAAGGTGTTCTCTACGACTGTTATTAAAAAAAACCTATGAACATGATGACTGGAATATGGCTAAACGTGGCAACAGCTAATGGCTATTTATCTTCTTGAACCTCATGTAGTTCCTTGTCACATACTGTTATTCTAGTTGGGTTAAATTTCAACAAACCCTCTATGGGTTCCTGCAAAATGCACACAAACAGCAATATTGTAGTCCTTGCCCCCTCAATAGAGAGCCTTTTCACTGAATCCCCTAGAAAGTCACAAACCCTATGTTATCATGGTTTAATGTGTTTGTTGGTAGCTAAGGCTGGCGATGTGAAGGTGCATTTGCCTCCAGCATTCACAGCCGACCCTCTGGGATCAACATTCAGTGCATCCAGAAGGCAGGGCTTGTATCTGAATACCAATACACATCTTAGATCCCTGTTGCTACCCAGGTCTTTAAGCCACCTTTGCTACAGCTGCTGGTAGGTACCCTGGTGAACCATAGCACCGCCTGTGTTATTGCTGGAGGCAAAGGCATTTGGAAGAGATATGATAATTAGCCCCAGTCAACATTCTTCTTGAAGTTGTCTTGACATTTACATAATCCACACCCTTTAAACTCTGTTAACCACCCCTCACATATGTGTGGGTCAGTAAAAGGCCAAGTACAGTTCAGAAACACTGTTTACATTTTTTTACACAAAACAACGTTTATAACAAATACATATATGTTAGGAATTTCTACTTCGCCACAGAAACCTTGAACCAACAGATACATTAATATGATCTGGGTCTGTCCACGGTTGCTGAAAAACTGAGCTGGAGGTGTGTCTAATGAACCTGTATGATTTCATCAGAGTGTGTGCAGAATCTGAACCAGCTGACAAGATTTAAAAATAACCATGTTGAAATAGCCAATCGTCTCGCTGATGGTCTCATTTACTTGTGTGGGTCAAATAAAGGCATCAGTATTAAATAGAGATCACAAACTATTGTGGAAAAATAGTAGGGATAAAGAGAAGCTGAAAGATGGTGCTCAAGAATGGCCGCAATTAAGCTTTGCTTCTGACAGTGGTCATGTTTGCTTGATTTAGCATGCTGACTTATTAAAGATATTATAGAGATATTATTAGAGATATTAAAGTGAAAAGACCAGACATCAGAGAAGAGAGAGTCCCTGAACATACAGACACACACATTCAAACACCACCTGTCTTGGCCTAAAGCTGTAGCCAACCAGCACAGGGATACTGCCCGTTCAGTGAGGATGTAAGAAGCTTTGCTTCGCTCTACAGATGTGAAGGTGTGTCTTCGTGTGTGTGGGTGGTGGGAGCTGGATTCTGGAAGTTCAATTATTTCAGGGAGATCAAAGTCGAGCTCCTGGCACTAACTGATCTAGAATGAGCAGCTGGCTGGTTTCCACAGCTGCCGCTGACCTGGCTAAAACATTTAACTTGGACAAAGATAGAGGGCATTATTTAGCTGTTCTCTGTTAGGGGACAGGCATGTTAGCAAACAGGTCATCAATGGGGTAGCTAGCAGAGCAGTAAGCGGCTCCTGAAGGCCGGCTGCCAATGCCAGAGACAATAAATACCAAAACATGATATCATAATAATCTCTGTGATTGCCCGGCGACAAGTTCAGGCTGTACACCGCCTCTCGACCAATGTCAGCTGGGACAGGCTCTAGCCCCCTGTGACCTTGCGAAGGATAAGCAGTTACAGATAACGGATGGATAGATACTTCTGCAGCAGTCAAACTATTTTGGCATCCCAGGAGCACAATTCAATTGTTAAGATAATAGTGTCAGTTCATCACAAAGAGACACACTTCTTCTTTTACAAAATATCCTGATGTTGGAGAAAAGTTTAACAAAGTTATGCATTTGTTATATTTAGCTCTTTCTAAGTCTTTTCATAATGAATCATGTTTTTCCGAACGTTGTATTGAACATTCTCTTGATGCAAACACCATGTTTTTCTTTTGCAGATATAACTATTGTATGAGCACAAAGTGGCAGCTGCAAACACCAGCAAGATAACTGGATTCATTTTCCCCCACTTACTTATCTAACTATACTCACTGTTGTTGCCAGACTTCGCTCAAAAGTCCAGCGTTTCCTCCCTTCATCCCCTTCCTTTGTCCGGACACACAGACCGCTGTCCTGTCCTGGACATCAGAGAAGTGCAATTTTTTATTTTCTGTGCCGTGGGATATCCTCTGGATATCAGCTCTCTTATTGTGAGAAAAGCTTGTGTGAGTATGACAAAGAGACCTGTGCCTACCAGAGAGCCTGAGCTGCCCTAATGGGGCTTGTCTGGATTTACAGAGGCTTTCGAATTCAGTGACCACACTGCAGTCAATTTTGAAGAGATACCAGCTGGCATTGCAGAGGGACTGCCACTCCCACGGAGGGTTTGAACCGGGGCAAATAGTACTTGTCAATAACTCTTTATGCTTGTTAGCGTAGTCAGGGAGTTGGTTGGGTGGCATCAGTAAAAATGTAGATGTCAGGTGTAAACACCGTCAAGGGGAGTACAAGTATTAAACGTCAATGTAAATAAGATTCAGATGGCCCGGGGCATTTGCAAGCTTCAACTTCACACACATCTCTTGAAAGGCATCTGTGTGCTCTAATCACCCCTCATAACTCACCTTTTCTAAACGGTTGAATGGAAAACTGCGAAGACATTAATCAGCGAGTGGCAGGTGGGGCAAACTAAAGACTCATGAGCCCCATGTCGGGGCAAATAGACCAGGCACACCTTCAGTGTCCCAACAATGAAAAAGAAATCAAGCAGCAGGTGGTGGCTATGAACCTACACATTGTTGGCTTTCAAAAGACTCAAGAACAGTCCAGGAGAGAATTAATAACCATGAGTTGTAAATCGGTCAAAAAAGCTGCATTCACGATGGAAAGCTGGTGCACCAAGATGATCTCTCATACTGTAGGTGTTGCAAGTGCTCATGTATGTGTGTGTTACATGCTGGTTACATGGTGTTCTAGTCTCTTCCCCAAAGCCTTGTCATTGAATGCTTTTTCTAGTAACATGCATGTTCATTGTTTTTTTTCTTTCTGCAAAAACCTGAAACTGAACACTGAGTTATTAAAAAGACATACATGATATTGGAGCACTAAAGGCTATGTATGTGGTTGCATGTATGTAGATGTAAATGAAAGCGTATAAGCCACTGAGAGCACACTGGACAGACGGAATGGGTAAAATAAAGTGCTTTTTTAAAATTAAAGCACTTAAACAAGTTCTAGTAGAAACCCAAAATACAAGTATGAAGCTGAAAGTAAGCATATGTCCCCTATAAAATCCTGGCTTATGTCAGGCTCTGAAACGACGATGCCCTATTTTGTGATTCATGTTACTTTGATGTCAAAAATCTCCTAAAATAGAGATTTATTTTACATAATTGCAAGTGCACAATCTTTCAGCCCTGCATTGCTCTGGGGTCCCAAAAATAACATCTGTTTGAGGTGAGAATTGAGAGTGCCCTAAAATGAATTAGGTCCATATGGCAGTGTGCTGTTTGCCAGGAAGGTCAGCAAGTTTTTAGTTTCAAATTCAAAAGTGTTACATGATCCAAATGAATGACTCGTCGAATGATATGTCGAAATACAGCATGGTTACAAATACGTTTTAATTAAAATCAAAGTCTAAAAATCAACTTATCCTTTCAGTTATAAAAGCGTGTAATATTCACAAGTAGTGTGCTAAACACAACTGTACAATGGAGTTCACAGGTCATTGGAAAGAAGGGTAATCAGACGTGTTTGAGCAAGTTTAACCCAATCATAATGAAAACCACTTATCTAAATGCGAAACCAAAGAAAACATTTACCAGTTGTTATAGCCACTTGAGTTCCCCCATGAAATTCAGTATTAAATATAGAAGCATGTACAAATAGACCTTGTCAGTTAGAACAATATGTAAAATATATGTTTTCTAATGACAATCATTTTCAGCTTCAAGCTTTGTCTGAAGTCGTTTAATTGTCTGCGCAGAACTAATTAGATTGATTTAATGAAAACTGATGAGGCTCAGTTCAGTTTGACATTTCCCATGTGATAGAACTTTACAAGAGGCTGCAATGATTATGTCATAGGCATCATGATATTGCAGTTCCATTGGTTGCGTCTTTTTTTCTGTTCTTCACTCTTTCATTTCTAATGAATGATCGCCGTTTGATCGGCGGTCTGGGCTTATTAGCATTCATAAACCCACTGCTCTCAGCTTAAAAGCTGTTCTTACTGTGATCCCACATGATTCCACTCCCACAGTTTTACACGGGTAGGTTGTTTCTAATGTGGTATCACATTCTGTAATACATGTATTAATATGTGACATAATATTGTGTTCCAGAGTGAAATACAAATCAATTTTTTTTTTGACAGAATTGAGAAGTGACAAGGATTGGTTTTCATGGATTTTGATTGATTTCATGGAAGTTATTTCTATTCGAGAGGAAGTTGACTGATAGTCAGCATGGAACCAGCAATCGCTAGCAGCTATGAATTTAATTAACTTGACAGTTGCATTTAGATTTTTGGTGTCATGGATTTCTTTATTAATTTGCTGTACTGGATTTTGCTGAAGTTGGTGTTACAAATGTGTTACAAATACATTTTCTATATATTTTCCATTATGAAAGTTTAGAGATGATGGTGCTTTTTACAGTATGTTAATAGTTGTCCGTTTATTTAGGATATTGTAAGGTTTAATCACATAAATAATTTGCATTACTGCCCAAATGCATCCTATTCTAAAAGCTTTGACAACGGCTTTATGCTTTAATTGACAGTCAGAGTAAAACTATGTACTACTACACATGGGGAGAGACAGGGCTGTGACATGTAACAAAGGTTTGTCGGCTGTCGTCTGTGCCTTAACCATTAGGTTATGAGGGCACCCTGGATATCCAAACCTTGTGACACCTCTTATTCACAAAGGCATACTATTTATACAAAGGCATTTTTAAAATGCTTTCAACACTAAACACTAAATCACTATTTTCAACTAGGTACTTAACCTATTTGTTTTTTAGTGTTTCTATCAACAACCCAATTAAAAAATATATAAGTGAGTTATAATATGAGTGACTGCTGAACAATCTACAGGAAACAGGATGTGTGGGGAATGGCAATGGTTCTATTTTCAACACCTACAAAGTTATCAAAAGTTCTTCACTGGCATTGTGTCAAAAAGAGACTTGGTGTACCTTCTTCTTTTTTTCACATTGACGCTTGGAGAATGACAGAATGAAAAGCTGAAAGACAGATCAGGAGGCCTTTATTCTGAGTGGCTTCTGGAAATGGCACTGAGAGACAGGATGGTGGGGATTCTGGAGAGAGCAGTATCAAACTTTTACATGCTAGCTGGAAACAAGACGAGGAGAGGAAGCAGCTCTCCTGGGTAAGCTTGATAGGGCCTTGGAAAACATGGCATCTAAGACATCTACTTTTCTGAGAATGGCCTAAGGGGAGATGAACCTCTCATGTTCGAGACGCCAATTATGGGAAACCTTGGCTAAGCAGGTAACGAATGGAGCCATGCTCCTCGATGCTAATGAAAGTCCTAATTATTTTAGACAAAGCATCCGGGATTGACATGAATGGTTTCTGAGGGGATTGACTCCCCATTCCTTGATGCCAAACGCCAACAGTAGCTTGAGGAAACATTTTTGGACTGGATTGCTAAGGACAGATAGATAAATAGATTGAGAGAGAATGAAAAAAAAGAGACGAGGTAAGGAAGATGGGAATGAGACAAGGTGTGGGCTGAAGAGAGGCAAGGAAGGGCCCTCTGTCACCGGAAAAAAAGAATGCAATCGGAGGTAATCTGCAGTCACGAAGAGCTCTCTGCTGAGTTGTACTGAAGGTCCCCGGGGAGCTGTCATGCCTTAACGGCTGCTGTTGCCTTCTAATAGCCTAATAGTGAGGAGGAATTAAACCACGTGTGTGCGTATGTGCATGTGTGTGAGTTGGATGTGTAACTTCGCCTGCGTATGATCTCTCTGTTTGACATGCTTGAGCAGGCAGAGCAAATAATCAAACCCATTAACCATGACTTCCTCAATCACTTCCATTATTGTCTGTGTAGCTGAGAACTGAGCGTGGGTCAAATGATAATCCTTTCATGAAGCTCGGAGGAACCACACAGATGAGCAAACAGTAACTCTGCATCCACACCATTAGCTACCTCATGTCAAGCTACTGCATATGCTACACTGTCAAGCCAATTACTAAGAGGTGAGTCCTAGCTATTGTATTGAAGAGTGGTGGGTTGTAACAAGTTGCTCAGTAATGTTTTACAGTAATGTCATCACGTTCTTCAAAAGTGATAACTTTCTTCAAAAGTGATAACTACCACAAGTGGTATCAGTATTAATTACATTACAGAACACTTGGGTTGCATTGCATTCATTCGAGAGATGCTCTTGTTCAAAGTAACTTACATATTTGTCTGTACATGTTGTGTCTGGGACGTGCTGGCTTGGTGCAGAGCCAGCCAGTCTCCAGCGAAAGCAATATGGACTCTGATGAATCTAAAATTGCCACATTAACTTGTGTGTCTTTGTACCCGCGTAACTAGCTAGCTGGTGGATATAGTTACAAGGATCGTAGGTGCTGCATGTGGTCAATGGAGCTAAATTAGCTGTTAGTGGTTGGTGATTAGCTCAGCTGCATCTCATTTAACCAAAGAGCCTCGACTTTAACAGCCACAGAAGTTAATTGGATTTTCTCGCTTTGGAGTTGTTGGAAGGCATTTTTGAGGGGATTGGAATGAGAAATGGTAAAAATGTAAAAAATTGTAAAAAAGTAATCAAAGAAACGTCACATATCATAAATTGGTTGCTCATGGAGGGAACAAATGGTTACATTGCATCAGATCCACAGATACACACACACACACACACACACACAAACACACACACAGTGTCATTGTTAGCAACGTGCACATCACTAAAGCTTATTTACTGCATTAGCTATCAGTGATTCCTCACTTTCCCTTGTGTAGTGTCTACCTCAGTGATTCCAAGATTTCTCCAGAGATTTCATTCTGGAGCATTTAACGGTTGACCTGGCGAGTACTTAGCCCTTGTTACGTGTGCATTGAGTATGTTGGTGATTAATTAAAGCAATCTATCTGGAGCTGGCGATTCCAGAGGGGAATCAACATTCTGTTGGAAAGATTAGTGGATGAAGAAGCTGTAGGAAGCCGGTAGCACTGTCCCCTCAGGGTAAATACTGTTCAGGCCAGGAGAGAATATTATATTATAGTACACCAGATAATTTGCTCGCATATTTTTTATTTCCATTTCGAGTTGCTATCTTGTTATAATAATGTTTACAAATACAACACAAACCACCAAAGCTCATAACAAACAATAGGCAGCAATGATCTGCAAACGTGATCACAAATGTGCCAGGTTTGTAAGAAGGGCCTTACATTTCAAAAGAGCTCACTTGCTGGTTAGGACAGAATCTCGAGAAGCACCTTTACAATCACAGCTAAATGAAGGTCCTATTAAGCAGTTATTATGTCTACTTTATTGGATACTTTAAGAAATAACTGATGGGATTTACAAGTGAAATTGCAGCAACTTTTTTTGTGCATACCAGGTTCCTTTATTTGTAGTATTTATGTAAAAGGTTGCCGTGATTGAGAAATGTCTTAACTTGAGTCGATCTATTATATATGTGAACAAAGTAACATTGGAGAGGACTCTCTTTTTATAGACATTTTGTCTGTGCAGGTTGCAGACCAACAAATGTAATCACTTGCAAAATTCCTCTCCCTTCTCTTCCTCTCTGGCAATACAGCAATCCCATTTCAGAGTTAATTCTGTTCTTGTGTCCTTCCATCCATAATTAAAATAACAAGCAACTAATTACTTTTGAATAATGTCAAGTCAGTCAGGCGGGTTGCACAATCCCTCTCCGTAATTAAAGTGCACCCAACACTTTGGCAGAGATTCCCCTCATAGCCACATCACTTTGCATTGTTTCAGTGAACCAGTGCACAGGCCAACCCTTTGGAAAACCTTCGAGATATTCCAGGGTCTGAATGTCAGCTGGCTTTCACTTGCTCCGGGCTTGAGTTATTTGAGGTTTGGAAATACAACGCGGCTTCATCTGAAGTGCCCCGAGGGCAAAAAAAAGCATTGTAGCAAAAAGTTGGGGATCTTTTACTGTATGCCAGCAAAAGAATCAGTGCAACGTTGAATGGGAGGAAGTAATGGAAGACTGAAATAGTTGCATACTGTTTAATCTTTTCAAGCGATGCTATCTGGGTGGCCACATGAGAGGTTGTCTTACAAGAAAGACCATAAAAGACCATTCTTTATGTCTATCTAGGAACACACACTTCACTCTCACCCTCACTCACTTTGAAATAACTTCAAGAGTCTCCATATCAATAAGAAAAAAAACAGCATTGAATATAGACAGATGATGATGTTCACATAATAAAGTACAGATATTTAGTTTGAATGCCTTTAGTTGATTTAATGCCTGTACACCACATTATTTAAGCTTGTCATTGCTTGTCTATTCTTATAAGGGATTGCCCCACTTTTACAACCGTACCACAATGCTGGAGCTCGAAAACATTGCTCCCAAAGACTGTGGGGAACACCGTGGTGTATAATCGTAACAGGAAAGGCAATTTATCAGACGATATTGCCTCTGTGTAGAGTGGGGGTCCCTAAGCTACTCCCTAGCAAGGACTATTGGGTTTGGACTGGCGGCAGAAAGTGGCGGAGGTCTCCTAACTGATCTTTGCTCTGCTACAATCAATCTTACGGAGATCCCAGTGCTTCGATGGACATGGCTACACGGGGCCTAATGAAGGCCTCACGCTGGGCGCTGTCTGCTGTAACAAAACATGTTTATCTCTGTCAGAGTGTGCTGGGTTAAAGATTAGTGGATGGATAGATTCTGTTAGAAGACATATGCTGGTTGTTTCACTTTGTTTACAACCTACCAGCTACTTTTAAAAAAAAGTTGTTTTGGTCTATTTGATCTATTATGTGATACATAGAACATTAAATAGATAGGGAATGTCTGCCTCTGCAAACACAGGAAGCCATGATGTATTGTTGTTAATTACTAATTACATTCCAGCCTGCATCCTCTTGTCATTCAGTACTTAATCGAGGCGCCATCTACCCAGGACGTCCTCGTCCGCCATTGTGTGTCTCTCCCTCCGTTGCTATATTTGGACAATGGCGTAAAATTAAATTGCTCGTGTACATCAGTTTACAATAGATATACAACATATTCAGAGGTTTTAATGCATCTGCATTTTCATTGTGTTGCTGTTTATTTGCTTCATATTTTACGGCAGTTTTCCATGAACTTCCATTGGCTAATACCCAGTAAAGGTTGTTTTTTATTCCCTAAAAAGCCAAATTAGGTGTTGTAGTCAGTTGATTCCACTTTATGTGACAATGAGGAACATATTAAAATAACTGGTGGAATACTATCATTGTTGGCTACAGGTAGGCAATCACCCCTCGTTCTAAACTGTGACTCAATGTAAATTAGCGGATAATGACATTTAGTCAAACTTTGATAGGCAAAAACCTGTTGGGATTACACCGGATCTCGTTGAATGTTGTCGTATTCTTTTCTTGATTATATGTCATCTTTCCTTACACTGTTAAATTGAATGGATCGGGAAGACTGGCACTATTGTATAAGTCACTAACCTGGTGACTGTTAGAGACACATTTAATGTTGAATTTAACTGTCGCTCTATGGCAGACCGCACTGAAATTGTCTCACTGTCATCTTTGTTCTTAATGACCAGAAAGACATGAAATTCCATATTAAATCACATTTAACAACAAAAGGCTTCTCACTGCTACGTGTTCATACACAAGGAAAGATATCTATTTGTGGTTCTCTGATGTGAAAAAAGTAACACTGTCAGTTAAAAAAACAACCGTGGGACTGGTGCTAACTGAAAACTTTCAACGGATGACATCCCCTCTGTGTGAGTATAAACAGCTGTGGGAGAAGCTTGTAAGTGGTTTGCTGTAAGATGTCAGCTTCATTCAAGGACAGTATGTTGACTTGTAGATGGTACTGCCACTAGGATTGGCAGACAGCTGTGGACTTTCAAGAGCAGGATTAAGACAATGTGCAGAAGAATGCCAGCTTGTATTACAAATATTATATTAGAAACTAGTAAATATTCAGCTGCCTTGAATATCAAACAGATTAATTTTAATTAACACGCACAATGAAAGTAATTTGTTTGCACAGCAATTCTGAGAATTCAGTTTTTCATTACATTTACTTACATATATGATTGAAAAGAACAGCCTGGCTGTACCAACAGCACAAAACAGCACAAAAGGTGAATATATGACTCCATAGATATGTAATAAAAAGAATTAGCCACAGTATAAATAAATCCATTTATTAGGCATGTCAAATTCACAAGCTTATATACATTTACGGCTTAATTTACAATAATCTATTAAATAATATAATTTCCCCTCATCTAGGATAATTGAAAGAGCAGTAATTACCAACAAAAACAAAGTGGCATCTCCTTTGTGGGCTTGTGAAAAGCTGTGAAGGAGATTGCTCAATTGCTTTGTGTTAATGTTTGCGTGGTTCCTGTCACCTGCTAATCGGTTCATAGTGCTGATGGTTGCTAGTTACATACAGTTCATAGCTAATGTTCGTCTGTCAGCGTCTGTTAGAGCAGGTTCTCTATAAAATCCCAGTGCTGCAATGTCAGGGTTTATTTTCTCAAACTTACTGCACAGGGTTTCTCTAAGTTATACTCTTTTTGTATCCATTAGTTTTAGAATAATTCAATGACAGTGTTTTTTTTTCTTTTCAAATAAAGTCAAGATTATTAAGTTAATTCAAAATAATCATTGGTGCTTTTCTATGTGTAAGACTGCGATGACACATGGCGTGTTTAATTTCTCAAGTTTCTTGCCTAAACTCTGTGACTTAATCTGACCTCCGTAGTTACGGGAAGTAGGAGGGGGGGCGTTACCTGTTTCTTCCCTTTCTGCAGCCAGGGCTTCATTATCCCCACCCTATAACAGACAAGCAGACAGAGTAAAGTAAGAACATTTTTAAACCCTTCAGATCCTCGCTCGCAGTGTCCAAGCCTATTAGATCACTGTGACACATGGAAATGAGGTCATGTACTCTCTGTGGGGCAGTCCTTATACATATTTCTGGGATTTCTTCTCAGTGGGTGTGGGAAACAGAGAGAGAGAGAGAGTGAAAGAGAGAGAGAGAGAGAGGAATGGGGAATAAGTCCCAGAGAGGATCATTAAAATATGAAAAACCCTGACCAACTGGTCCTTTCAGCCCTTTGCATCATGACAAATGTTCTGAGTGTATAGATCTGAAAGGAGCACCTTGTTCCCTGCGCAAAGCCTTTGAGTGTAATATATGACGTTATAATTTGTATGAATATAAAACAATAATTAGCTTAAGCAAGGCCACGCAACTAGTTGAACTGCTATCACCTCTGACTTTGATGCCTCAAGTTATTTTGCTACTATTTCTACTGTTGGAGGGCTGTACTAAAATACAGCTCTATCCCTCGGGAATATGTCCATATATTGTATACTGTGACTTTTTTGAACCGAAGAGAGTATGTATAAAACTATCAAACGCTCTGCTCTGATACAGCAGAACAGAACTGCGCAACTGCACCTTCATTTCAATATATTCATGAGTAATTATAAATCAAAATGCGGAGTGGTGCCATGTGGATCATGTGTGTTCGCCATCTTTTCAAAGATTCTCTATCTTTTCAAGCCTTTCAGTAATATTGAATGAGACTTCCGAAAGTCAGTTCATAGCGTTTTAAACACATTTGGAGTGGTTTGTCAATATATCGCTGCAGGATAGCTGTATCTGTGATGTTTTTTTAGGACAATATTTAATCAAATGATAGGTACAGACATGGTATAGTTCATGTTAGAAATCAGAGTATTAACATGCCTGTGTGTCTACAGAAGTCTGATACCACACCCAAACTTTAGTCAGACTCATTCATAATCACAACATATTTAATCAAATCACAATTCTACGCAAATGGTGACGCCTTCCAACTCTTGGACCTCAAGTGAACATATGACCTAGTATATCTGAAATATTCAGCTGTGGACATGTTTGATCATGAAATGCATTCATAATACACCTGTGACAATGTCTCCCTTCCTATCACACGGTCAGGAGTTATACTATAAGCTTTTGCTTCTTGGTGTTATGCATATGATCGTTTATTCAGCACATTAAAGTATGGGTGAGTTTATTTTGAGAAGAGTCAAACATGAAGTTACTTTATCCAATAAAGGTAGTAATGATACATTTTTTTGTCAAGAACTGTTTCACGCAAAAACAGGATTCTTTGGTTGAAAAGGGTTCTCAATGGAACCTTTCATCTCACAACCAACCCTGGGTTGAACTTCAGCCCTTCAGGATGAATGGGATTGGAATCCTTATTTCTGAGAGTGTAGGAGTTGAGACCAGTAAGACAAACCCCAAACAGATGGTTGGTGTTGCTTAACCTCACTGATTCGAAAATATCGATGTAAAATAATGCAGTATTATATATATATATAACTTAACTACCTGTAGAATAATTACAAACACAAGTCTGCCCATTTAAATTGAAAGTGCCATATTTTAATGATTAGAGCTAATTACTTTACAATGTTAGTATTTTACTCCAGCTTCTGCGGGAAAATAAAATCCTTCAGCTTACCTCGGCATCTAATGCTCTACAAAATCAGTTTCACACGTTATTTAAATGTATACAAATGTTAGGGGGCACCGAGAGCAGAGATGTTAAGAAATGCACAGACTGTTCCTGCACTATATCAAATAAATCTACGCCTCGTTAAATTCACCAAAATCTGTGGCCATTTATTCTTTAATTAAAAGACGAACCCATAGATGCTTGCCCTTCTACTTGCATTAAAAGCGTTTTATTATGCAGCCAGTCATGTTTAATTCACAGTATAGAAAAAGATACATTGCACAATCATGAAATATTGAGAAGGCCCCAAGAGGCAAAGATCGCAAGCTTGCTCTCTAAAAAAGATCAAAAAAATGAGATAACACACGAGCGCACATCCAGGGCAGCGGTGTATCTTTGTGATCCTCTTATCTCATGCTGCAACGCAACAACACATTTCATCGACAGAGCATGACCAGCACGGACGTGAGAGGAACTAATGCTCACAACAGAATGGTCATGCAGTGACATGCACTCACGAACAAACATGCACTACTAAGAGTTTTGATAAGGCTGCAACACATGAGACATACAAACATAATCGACTTCCTGCTACTCCAACTCTTTTAAATCAAATCAGATGCAAATTAGAGTCAATACAAGTGATACGTTGCCCTTGTATATCTGTGTGTGTGTGTGTGTGTGTGTGTGTATCTCTAATCCATCATTCTTTGATGGATTCCTCACAGATGAGGAGCAGCAGTTAACTAGGCTATTACAAAGGCTTTATTAATATTGTAAATAATGACAACGGGCAGTCCCAGTAAAGATTCAGTCGCTTCTGCTTAAAAAATATATGACTGCATCAATCATTAAACAAAGACGTACAAGTCATGACACTGCAGTATTTGCAGCTGAGGACAAGGGTGCAGGAGTTAACTGGGACAGTGACAAGATACCGGTCACACATTGGCTTCAATAAACACAATATATAGTTATTATTTTGTACGTGTGTGGTAATGTTAGGCTGTAACTACACACCAATACTTAACCACAAGTGGAGATGTTCATCCTCTCCGTAGTTATTTTAAACTCCACGTGCAAAAGATCTGTTATCTATAAGATAACTTTGGCAGCCATTTTTGAGCAATTCTCCTTTATTGAGCTTTGTTAAACATGGAATGATAAAGTTTAACGTGTGCAATGTCATGAATCACAGGTGAGAGAATGATACTGTTTCATTTGTGCATACACAATGTAAATGTGACTATTAATCTTGATATAAATTTCAAGTCATGTCTCCCTGCCTACTTAGGAATAAGAAGTCCAATATAGATATCCTTTTCAAGTATCACACAATCACATGTGTTAAATGTTATAGTTGATGGAATGACAATAAATATTCAAACTGGCTGTAGCACCGCACAAGCGAATCACAATCAATTGTTTCATTCATGAGGTGGTTAAATAAATGACTTTCTTGTTACATCTAATTCATTTCCCCACTGCTGCTTTATCTATTTTACCTTGTGTAATCCTCAGGTTTGATTCTATCAACAGATAACTCTTTGGCAAGAGCCAATCTCCAGATGGTCTGCTCTTTTCACAGAAACTAACTGATCTAAAAGCTTTCTTCCCCGAAATCTCCCCTGGAACCATGTTTCAAAAGATTTTCAATCTAGACTGTGGAAACTGGCAGCAAGTAAGTGGGATTTTTGTAGGGTGTGGAGTATAGATTATGCCTGTCTCAACCTCTAACATGATTGAGATGTAAGAGGAGGTGGGCAAAGTCAACTGTGGCCCCCGAAGGACATTAAAATTCCGTAAGACAAAAGTGACATCCGATTAACGTTGTCATTTCTCCTGGTTTTTCTTGACCTTTATTCAAAAATATGACTGTAAATTTTTAGAAAAAGGAATGAGGTCATCGGGGTGGAAACGGGGCTTTTAAAAAGGTTGCTGTGAAGGTCACGAAAGCTTTTCATAAGACTGCTGTTCTCCAGTCATTCCCTCTGAACTGAATGTATCATCTGAGAATTCCTTAAAATAATAGAATATTTATGAATTATATTTCTACCTGCTTGAATAGAACGGATATAGAATACACCCCAAGTTACCTATGTGTGTGCAAGTGAGGGATGGAGGTGGGAATGGTCCACGTATTTCTCAGTACGCCTGTGATTTGCTGTACTGCTAAATAATAAAGTATACCAGTTTTCAGTTAAGATTACATGAGTGGCTGAATTTCAAGAGGAGAAGAGATTTCCTTCTTCAGAAACATTAGCAACTAATTTGTTGTTCGATTCTCCATTCTCCAATTCTGCATCCTCCAAATGTTTTACCTTTTCCACCACACTGTTTGTCACTGGACATCTTGGCAATATAAATGCAGTTGATGGACTGCTGATATTGGGAAAAGTATCTTGTCTTTTTGTTAATTGTGGCCAGAAAGAATGCCTTCAATGTAACAAAATAATCAAGGTGCAATGTAAAGTGCCTTGATCCAAAGTCCATCCCACCTTGATGTAAAGTCCATCCCACTTAGCATGTAAACTCACAACTGCAAGTCAAATACATACGCAGCTGGAGAAAGACAAACATCTACCAAATCAAAGATGCAATCTGTCCATTTCTTCGGCGAAATAATAAGAAACATGGGACGAAAGAGCAATGAGTATTGCATCTATCAAAATGTTCTTTTCATCCAATTCATATTTCCATTGGAGACCAAAGCTTTCTACTCCATGTGTTGCTGTGAAATCACCAAAGATGCCAGCCTAAAGTTACTTTTAGCCCGAGGTGTTCTGAATGGGAGTATGTGGAGATATTATGGTATGGAAAGTCAAACAGTCTTAATTGGGCGTTGCCCTGAGTCCTTAAATCCCATCACCATTCAAACAATTGACATAAGAAAAGTCCAGGTCTCTGACTAAGCTCTTTTTAGCTCATGGACTACACTTATCCTCTAAAGTCATTCAGCATATATAGAGAGACAAAACGGCTCCTGATCCTAGACTGGGAGCGGCTGAGGCTATTCAATCTGACCCCGCCGTGGAGAGTCTGCTGATTGTTGCAGCGGCTTTAAGTCAGCATGGCATTGGCCCCTGGGAGGTGACACACACAGTCTTCCTCAAAGGCCACAAACAGGTGAGGAGACTTTATTTGGCTCTGGCCAGAGGGTGTCTGTCTGCTGACAGGCAAGCAACCGCATATAAGGACCCATGCACGAGCACTGATACAAACGCTCGCCAACTTCTTCATCTGCATGCACGCACACAATCTCTCTGCCTCTCTCTCTTTCTCTCTGTCTCGCTTTCTCTTCATCTGTAGCTGCACATGCATGTACAAACACATCCACACCTGGAATGAGTCAGAGCTGAAGAGGAGCAAGAGGTGGTTGGGAAGGACAAACTTTCCCTCAGGTGTCCGACTGTCATGGCAGCAAATGGGCAGCTCAAAACAATAGACTTGCACCCCTCATATTTAATCTCATCACAGTTATTCATCCTCAAGCAGAACAACAAAACAGGACTCTGTTGTTTTGAACAATGAGATGTCTAAAGGGGTGACAACTACATGATGAAAACTAAATCCTGTATTTATATATGTTTTAAAGCATTATCTATGAAATACTTTTTTGTCATACTAAGATAAGAAAAGCCTTTATTGATCCCCAGGGGTGAGATGCAGCACAAAGGAATAAATAAGTATGGGTACAGATAGAGATACAATGAAGTGAAATCAATATTAATAGTGGTATATACAACTACACTAAATAATAGAAGTAAAATAGGAAATATATAAGAGCAATAAAGACAATAGTGTGGTTAATAGCATTGAGTCAGCAGGTTTAGTATATTACCGTAAACAGCAAACACTAGAATAATATATGATATGAGTAAGTAAGGATACTTATGGTTGTTTGTATATAACATAATATAAATATAATACAGTTTAATATAGTGGTAGTAGGGAAGAGAAGATAAAATATAGTAATAATAATAATAATTATTATTATAGTTATAGTACAACAGTATTATATATATTAATTTCAGGTATATGGACTGCTGACCGTAGGAGTAATGTGGTCCCTAAAGCTTGCAGATGAGAGAATGAACTGATGGCATTCAAAGTCAATGTTTTTTTGTCTTTGTTTTGCTTTATTTTGTATGTTATCCTCTCCCACTCTTGAGATGTCCTTGAGCAAGCACTTATGCACAGCCCCAGTGAATGTAGCCGGCCTCTGTGACCAGACAAGCGGGAGCTCTCATTTGTAAGTGAGTGTAACTGTGTACTGAAAATAGGTCAATGCTATACAAAGAGCATGCAATTTCAGATTAGCCCAAAAAACATTTCAGTATTGTGTGACAGTATAGAGTCTGACAGCACAACATCTGATTCTTTCCTCGGACTGCCCGTTGTCATTATTTACAATGTTAATAAAGCTTTTGTAATAGCCTAGTTGACTGCTGCTCCTCATCTGTGAGTAATCCATCAAATAATGATGGATTAGAGAAACACACATACACAAACCCCCTCACACACACACACATAGACACATATACACCAAAGCACAGATGCTATTATGCAGGCAACATTAAGATGAAAGCTTTTCATTGTTATGGTATATTATCACACCCACTATTACAGTGCAGACACACACATTTGAACACGTGGGCAGCCACAGCGCTTCCTAGCTTATTCTAACCTTAAATATCAACTTCAACATCAACAGCGGGAGGGGCTCTTTTCCAAAGGTGCGCCTCTACTGATTATGAGAAATACATAAATGTACATATGCTGTCTGAACACACCTGGTGAGCGTGTTCCATCCATCCATCGTATACTCCATCATACCCTCACTTCAAAAGAAGGCCCAAAGACACACCTCACTTGGGGAAGCAACACAGTGGCACTCAGTTGGGGGTTCAGGAGTATCGTTATACCTTCATAGTGTTCACCTGCTGCTTCCCCACAGAGAGGATACTTTAAGAGACAGTTTTTAACACACAAAACTCCTTTGGCTAAACTTGCTGGTGGTGAGCCCACGTGGCAGTGGTCCAATATCACTTCGTCACGCTGAACCTCACGCTATTAGTCACATGTCACAAAGTTTCCTTAAAAGGTCTGACTTTAAAAGGGGGCTCCATTATCCCTAGACCAGGAGAAGCTGCTCTTACTTATCATCTCTCATTTTTAATCAGGTGTTGCAAATGTGACCTATCCAAACCGGCTATTGGCGGTTGGCTCTGCAAAAAAAATGTCCATGTCGGTCAGTCCACCAGTCAGTCTGTCAGTTATTACACCCATCCAGCAACTGGTCAGACTGTTTTGATATATGGTGCGAAGCATTCTTAATATGTGTTGCAGTATTCTGAGCTAATACCTCTTGTGGATGGTAGAAGTTAGATTAAGGATAAGCACATGCACAAAGTGATTATGAAACTGCAATGAATTGCCCAGAAGGGTTTATCTAAGCCGCAATGACCTGAAACAAGTCACAGAGCCCTACACACATCTGCATGGCAAACACACACAAAATCCTCGCTGACTCAGTGGAAATGCTTATCGGACACACTTGCCAGAATCGGATCAATGCACCTTATTAGTAATGGGAATAGGCTCTTGATAGGAATCTAATGGAGGCTCACTTAAGCAATTTATACTTAAACATGCTAGTACAAGCTGTTCCTGTAAAAGTGGCACTTTACCACGAGACAGCACTTACTAAGGATTCCTGTATGTTTGCTCCAACAGCTTAACAGACCGCTCCTTAAATCGGGGAAGTGAAATAGATATGCTTTCTATAAAAATGTTTCCAGCTATCATCTATTTAATTGTATTAAGTACACACCTTTTGCTGAATTTTATTTACACCAAACAAATATTTTACGCATCATCAGGTGCAAATTTCCGTGATAAGAATGTCAAAACCCAGATGTTCATGAATAAGGGTTAACATACATACATTTATGTTGTAAAACAATCTCAGGGAACAACACGATACCAGATTCAAGTTTGGTAATAACTACTGAATCAATCTGGCTCAGCGGGCAGAACTCAACTCATCAACCCATGAATTATTGGGAGCAAATCTCATGATGACGTGTCACAGTGTCTTCAAAACTCAAGCAACTTAATCGAGGCATTTTAGATGGATGCATTCAACTCTAAATGAAGCATGACTGTGTAATCACATGGCCTATTTCTCACTTTTAAACTGACTCAGAGCTACTAAAGCAAACTGCCTATAAAGTTAAGGAGCACGCAATTTTCTGAAATTATTGCAGCACGGCGGCTCAGGATATATGATGTAAGAGAAATATTTGTGCATTACCTCACTATGAAATTGCATGATCTGTAATACCAACACTACAAACAAGAACATATACATATCTCCTCTCACCACAAAGTGTGTCTTTTTATACAAAAAGTTTTGGGGAGGATGAAACCTCATTAAAGCGACAAGAGTTGCATGAGACAGCACAGAGAAGCTTTCTTAAACCCCGCCTTTGAAGTTGAAGTGCAGAGTGCAGAGTAACACGCACATCCTCATGCTCCCACTCGTCTGTGTGCGTGCGAACACACACAAACACACACACACTGCTTTAAAAAGTGTTATATGGGGAAAGCATACACTAAAACACACACAATACATGCCACAAAATAATGCACAACAGAGCAACAACAGCTAAACAACAGCTAAATAGATGCTGCTGCCCCGGTGCCTTGGGAGCGGAGCCTAGAATAAATGACTCGACTTCAAAACCCCTCACATCTTCCATATCCCTGCTGACTCTTCACCAACCCACCCACCCAACCAAACAACCAACCAATGGAACAAAAGCATTGTGCTTCTCACTGAGGCTGTTCATTAACAGCTCGGTTGTGTGTTTGTGGTACCCTCCACTTCAAAGCCTCCTCTGATTCCTCCCATCATCGCTGAGAGAGAAAATAAGCCTTTTGTGAAAGCAGGACAGCTAAGCATTATCCAGAAGTTAGAAGTTAGAGTAACACGCCTCAAACCCAGACAGACTTTATAATAAAGTGTTACCCGAGAAGGGAGTGTGAGTTGGTGAAAACTGCAGGTAGTACTATTTGTATTACGAAACATAATGCAGAAAAAAGCTGCAGTCAGATGTTTATGCAAAAAAGATGACATTAGCTCAAATTGAGTTACATGGACAAAAGAGAAGAAGAAAGTTGTTGTAACATAAAATAAACTAGACTGACAGATTGAAAGATACGGCATTGTAGATGGACTGACACACATTAATTAGGACCACACTTCCTTCATCTGCCCATCTCAACATACCAGAGTTTTAGTTTTCGCTTGAGATTGTGAGGATGAACACCACCCCCTGCTGGTGACTGTTCTGGCCAGGTGTAAAAGAGGAGGAACAATGTTGTGTTGAAGGTGATGCATGCTACAAGCCCCTACTCCCCCCCCCCCCACACACACACACACACACACACACACACACACACACCATCATCACCAACCTCTCCCCACTCCCTCCCCTAATCACACTTGCACCTCAATATCTACATATAGACACTTGCACCTTTAACTTTATTTTTTACATATTTAGTGTATATTATATCTGCATTGCACTTTTTTATATATACTACCTTCTTTGCACTGCTCTGGTCAGATGCTCTTAGTACCTGTACTCTGTGCAATGACAATAAAATTGAATCTGAATCTGAAGTAAATATGCTTTGAAGTCAAAACCATGCCGCAGCTGCTTGAGGAAGTGAACTTCTGTGGGAACTGATAGGCTCATGAAACCCTATATCAAAGACAATCTTGCAAGCAGGGATTTGGTGGTTGGTTGGTTCAAGGTTCCTCCAATGTCAAATAAGTACAAGCCAAATGACACACATTTACAAAGACATACCAGTTTTTTGGTGTACACAGATTTTTTTTGAAGATTAACTTCTTAAATCCAATCCTTTGTGTTTCAAATAAACGCTGATTGAAGATTAGTTACACAGGGGAGGAGGTTCCATAATCCACGCCACTGTGTAAAGTGCACAAAAGTATTTATAGAGCCAAATTTAACAGAAAGCGCCTGTTTTTTTTTGTTAGGCCATGACATTTCTGTCTCCAAACCCACTCTTCTCTATAATGCCGATATCTGCATGTGACACAAAGCTTTTCCAGATGATAATCCGTTTAAAAACAACGCAAGCATAACTGGAGCATAAGATATAATCTAATTTTGTTAGATTTTTGGTTTTGTAAATAATTACAACTACTTATCTTCATCAGGGCAATCATTCTGATGCAAAACAGAGAAAAATAAATTACATGTGTGCGTCTGTTAGTGTTTGTGTCGCACAATTTGAATCTGTAACTAGTGTAAGTCTTCTTTTTTTGATAGACACCTTACAACATATGTTCTATTTCAACAACAGACAAGGTTTAGGAATATGATTTTAGCTAATTGGGTGTTTTGTAAAGATGAAGATGAAAGAGGAAAGGAAGGGATTTCTGATGACGTGGATTCACTGAAAGAAGAGGGGATGTGTATTGTCTTAAAAATAGAGTCTTAAGCTGCATGCTTGCTGTGTAGGCAAAATGGATTTCCTGTCAGGAATCATTCTTATCCAGATCTATACTGCTTACTGCCATTAATGTTTACTTATACAATAAATATGGAAGGGATTACATTATCCTCCATTGGCAGATCTCAATGTTAAAAAAGACACATGCAGGTCTAAATTTGAGTGCTCTGTAGATGGACAAGGAAACACTGTTTATATTTTCAACATTTCGATGATTGCATGAGTTGACTGATGGCAAAATGTCTATTGTTAAATGGACAAGAAGCTGTGCCTCATACAAGTGAAAGGTTGGATGGATGGAAGTATGGTTGAATGGCTTTCAAGACATATTTAAAAATGTGTAATGTGTTGGAAAGGTTTGTGGTGGGGTTATTAATCTAGTTTATGTTTGGAATTGAGCTATTTATCTTCCTTACGTAACAGTTACACACAGTTACCATCCACTGTATAGCTTATCACAGTCACTTTATTTATTCTGAAAGCACATTAAACATAAATGCAAACATTTGGTTTATTAGGACAAAAAATGACTTGTGTGTTTTTAGAACGGTTTTGCTCAGGCAGTAATGTAATGTAGTTTAGAAGACTTTGTGTGACTCTTTGAGGGCTTAAGGATGTATTGAATTTATCAAGTTTCTTATACAACATTTCCGGCGCAAATATTTATATTTTTTCCTATCCACGCTTGGTTGCTTGCAGTCTCCGTCTACGCTGGCTTTGCAGGAACATTTTCATTGTGACTCGTGGGTGAGCGTGATACTTACCGTACAAAAGCTTCTCGTGGTCTACGAGAACCGAGTACAGCAAAATTACAAACAAATGTAGTCAAGAAGGTTTCAATGAAAATTCTTCATTTGTGACCACAGCGAAATGCTGCATTGCCTATTAATGCCATGAGTGTGCATGTGCTTGGCCAGCTGTGAAGATTCTGCACAGCTACCTTTCACCCAATATGTGATGTTCATAAAATCAATCTATCTGAGGCTTCAGGCCTTATGGATGGAATGTATGCCTTTACATGACCATGAAAGTTGGCACTCTACAACACTTTGCTACTTTACAGACAGCAAAGATATACGGCTTCATATTTTGTCTTGAATTTACCAAACATCAAAGCTGTTCAAGAAAAGAGAAGACGATTTTCTTTTCCACCCACATGTGTTATGCCTTTGTCATAAAGTTGACTGTCCTTCTGACAGCTGTATGGATAATCTGAGAGCTATCATCTGTATGAGAGGTTTGATACAAAGGTACTTACCTTCTCAAGGATTTCCCTGTCAATTTAGCATAATCCAGCACTGGACTTTTAGATCCTTATGAAATTCATAAACCCATTGAAAGGTAATCTGTCAGGTTACTAAGTAAAGGTAAAATAAATGTGGTGATGGGATTTATGATGATGTTTTTTCTGGATTTAATGATACACATCAAAAGGAACCAGCAGTTATATTTGACCTGAAAGTGTTTTCTTTATAGAAAATCAGCAATGGCCCTTTTTAATTGCACAATTACAGCAATTGGCTGTAAAAGTTTTGCCTGCGGACAATAAGGGAAATTGCACTTCATGTGTAATTAGCCATGCAGGGATGGCTCAATATGTGTGTCGTCCCATCACTTGATCTGGGTCCAGACAATTGGATGGATTTCCAATCAATTTTGCACCGACACCTATGCCTTTGGTGATCCCCTGACTTTTCCAACATGATATAGGAATAATAATAGCATCGTCGGTGGAGCAATAATGTCACTATTACCAATGGTGTGAACTATAATTTCTCAAAAAATATTCCTTCTCTCGGATTATTCAAAGATTTGTGGGATGTGCTACCTGACTGCTGAACAATGTCAGTTAGCCGAAGTGAACAGGAGACTGGTGAATAACACTGCATTTAGAGCCAATCAAAGGGAATCTTTTTCTTTTCTTTGTAGGAGTGGGTCCACTAAAAAAACAAAGGCATAAACACATATATAGTATATATTTATAATGAACTGCTCCAGAAGAGCAGGTGGTGACTTGCTCTTCAATTCAATTAGTTCTATTCAATCAGTCTGTGTATTTGTGAGGCAGCAAGATAGAAAGACAAAATGAACATGAGCTACATCCATGGAAGCTTTTGCAGCTCTGAAAAGATCATCCTAATATCTCTTCATATGGTTTCACCAATCCGCTTCAGGGTGTATGTCAGTCACCTCAAACATGCACGTGAGAGCCCCTCTTATGAATTCAGACATGTTTGTTTTTCCACTGTAGGTTTCATAAGCTAGTTCTGAAATGAAACTTATAACTGATTCAGCAAAAACAAAACAAAAAGGAAGCACTCTTTTTTTTACCTCCCTCTGAGTGTTAGAAATTGCTCTAGGGAAGAGTTTGTTGATAGTTGAGAAATTACTGAGAATTCAAGCACTTAATGAGCAAGAATATGGATGCTTGTAGGTGAGATGATCTCAAGATGTTGGTTTATGCTGTATTGATGCTCATGTGCCTGTAAATATATGAGGTGATTTTCTGTGTATTGTCAGTGTATGATTTCCGTACATATTTGTCTATGTAAAAAAGAGACAGAGCTTTATCAAATATGCGTGTTTTCCATCAGTAAATGCAGCTGAATTGTTATGGATAGTATTATGTAAGTTGTGTTGCTTGTCTTCACTTTACAAAATCCAAATCCAACAAGAGGTCCATAGGCAATTACCATCACTGTTCCAGCCTTTTTAATGTTAAGGCTACACATGTTTAACCTTGATATCAAACAACCTAGCTATGCCTATTTCTCTAAACCTCTTATCTCCTCTGTGAGTCCTGAGTGCAGCAGAAAGGATAAAGTGGATACAAAATGAATGTTGTTAAGATGTGTGCTTGGCATCACTGGAGCGTTTAGCTAGGACAGTAGAATGGGTCAGTATTATTAATTAAGGTATCATTTTCAGTTTTAACTTATTATTTAAATTTGCAGCATAATTGTGAGTGTGACATCATTACCTTTAACCATTGAATGGTTTTAAAGTGAACATTTCTGATATCATCCGCACGCGATTAATCCAGTGACCAGTGAGTAAACAGCTTACTGTTATGGTACAAGAGTATATTTTTTTCATTTTGCACAAATAGAGTACATATTTAGACAATTTCTTTTTAGACAACCATTAGTTCAATTTGTGAATATTGGGTTGTTTGCTGCACTTTTATGTCATAGTTGTTGTTCTCACAGATTTCAGTGTAATCTATTTGCAGCACAGTATCTCATTTGCACAAGTGAAAAATAAATATATATTCTATAAACTTTTGCTTTGAAAAATACTCCTATTCTGAAATTGTAAAAGACATTTCTTTGTTTTACCTATTTTTGGGTCACAAGTTGGCATGCTTGATTAAAAAGTTTGTGTTAGCCTTCAGTCTTACTGTGCACCATTAATCTCAGGGACACCAAGGCTGACAATCACAATTTATTTGACCTCCTTTTTAAAATATACAAAAAGGGGCTGACATCTTTGTTCCTCTGACAGTTCATGATGAAATATACTAAAAGATAGCAGAGACAAAAGGTCTGGGAATAAATATTGGCTTAGATTTCAGACATTAAATGAAATATGATTTGTAGATCACTAACTTGCATATGCATTTGGTTTATTATTTTGATAAACACCCTACAAACTGACACAAATTGTCTCAAATTAATTGTATTCTTTCAATCTTTCCAATCGTCTGACTTTTAAATATGTACGGGGTACCAAATCACTCTTTTCCACTGTTTGAAAAAACTTTGTAGCCTTCTCATCATTGTTAGGTATGTTCATGACCATTCTTTCATCTTCCGAAGACATTCTTATTCTTCACATTGTTGTGCAGAAGAAGTTTCAGTCGAGGGAAAGTGACACCAATCTAGGTCATGTGACAGCATCCACAACTGCTCCTGTGTAGCAAAGACACTTACGTGGCCCCACAATCAGACGGTAATGAATGGAGCAATTAGTGGTGATTATTAAGTGCTTTGTGAGGCTTCTCTTTGCCAATTTATCTTGCAAGAATGTTTGATTTATCAGACCCCCTCCGGGGATGATGATGGGCAGCCACATACACTGCATACACTGTCTGTGTGTTCACCACTGCCTTTGGCAACCGCAAGGGTGCTATTATTAGGTCTCTGTCTATTTCGTGGCCAGCATGGAGGACATGCTTGCCTCCCAACACCATGAGATGAGACAAGGGTACATACACTAAAACAACAGGACAGGTTAACAGCAAACAAGGCAAAAAATACAATCATGTGGCCTATTTGGTCTGCCAAATGAGGCTTGATGAGGAGGAAGGATACTACCATACCATCCAATGAAAGATAGTATTGATTTAGTCATACCTTGCTTGTCCACTGCATTCACGGTTCATTACGTTACTCAAACACTCTATGAAGGCCTCATTAGATCGCCCTCGTCCTTGTATAATTCATGTTGACTGTTGTCTTCTGCGGACTCACTGAGTGTCAAGGTCGTTTTCACCCGAGCTGTGACCCAGAAGGGCTGGCTGTCCCACACGATAGACGGATATTTGTTTTGGAGTGCCTGTTGTGTTTGATCGGGATGGGAGGTGGAGAACAGATAACGGGTCTATTGGATCTACTCACAAAATAACTGATTACAGTCCTTCTGCTGTGTGTGACCTCTTAAGGTAGCACCGCCTCCTCTCCTCCTTCGAAATCAGTTTCATTGTGCCATAATCTCACTTGATCAGTCTTATGACGAGATAAGAAGCGAAGGGGTAGTGGGAGAGTTTGATGTAACCGCCGTGATTCAAGATTAAAGTGCTTGTGGAAATGATACAGACTAGGCAATCCATTGAATGTTGTTGTCTGACAAGGGCACATCAAACTAATCACTCGTAAAAAAAGTCGCTCATCGTAACATTGGCAATATCCCGCACATCACTTTGACCGCTTTTAATGCCTCACCAAGAACTGACACTTTCTCATTTAAAATGAAAGGAAATCCATTCTGGGTGTCAAACAATTCTGATCTCTTCTGCTTGACAATGAGTTTGGCGCTGAGCCAAGCCACAGAGGACCACATGCTCAGATTTGAAGACTTTCTTGGGTAAAGCACAAGATAAACACAATTGGATAGTAAAAGCAATTTCGCAAAATACACATTTATGAGGGCATGGCATGATCTGGACTTCTCTATTTGCTCAGTCGTTTTTCAGTTTGCCAGGGCAAACGGCCTACAAGGGATCGGATTCTGGTTGTAATCTAATTTTGCTGAAGCTCTACTTTAAAAAAAACTGCAGATGGACGCAGATAGTAGTCACTCCTTTCCTCAAGGGCTGGTTGACATGACTACCTTCTAGCTTTTTGTTGAGCAGCTTGCAGAAATAGAAATGCTGCTATTTAATTAAACCATAGCTTGCAAAAGAAATGAATCCTCAATAGCCAGAAGGTAAAAGTACTGGAATAATATGGAGGTGAGAGCCAACTAAGCCCAGTGGACCAGATCAAATCCTTAAATTCAAGCCTTGGATATAAACCGGTGATCCTTAGAATTCTCATACCTCACGTACAAGTTTGGCACAGCATTAAAAAGTTTGAAAATCATTGTGATAGCATGTGTTATGCAGGACGAGCTTCCATTATTCAAACCTCTCCATTATTCTCACTGGCTTCAATCGGTGGTCTTCATGTCCATTTCCCTATACGACTCTATTTTTACCATGCTGCTATAAAGACTGACGGCATGCTTGGTAGATTAAATGAACTCGCCAGGACGCCTTACTTACCATTCTGAAATAAAATATGACATGATTAACTACACCATATTGCTGCTTAACAGATTAAATGTGTAATTACCATCATGTATGTGCAAGGTTGTGATTTAAACCTAATATGATGTACCGTCAGGAATAGTTCTTATTTAACTGCATATTAGAACTAATAATAAAATGTTGGCAGCGCTCGGGAAAAGTCACAGAGGGAGAAACATGTAATATGAGCAACATGACAGAGGCAGTGAGAAAAAGAGAGACACATAAGGCTAGAAGATGTCTGTGCCGCAAGAGGTAATCCATTTTTGAAAATATCAAAGCCTCAGTCAGGCATGAAACGGGTATCAAACTATTTCAAAATGTGCACTGTGAGGGGAGCAAAAGGATATAACCGTAAAAAAAAAGAAGAAGAAAAAACACCCAGCTTGCACTCCGTGACATGCTGGTGCAGTCCATACTAAAAAGGCTTGACCTCGATCATTTCCCTTGACTTCTTCTAACACCCAGTGGTGCAAAGTTGAAGTGAAGTTTTAAGAGAGCGTTACCCTGCTTAGTTTTCCTTCTCTTGGCACTGCGGCGATGCTTGGTCATTTCCCTTTGCAATGAATATTTGATCAAAACGGTAGGATGTCCATTTCAATATTGTGTCCGTTTCAGTGGAAAAATGCATTGGTTCAACGTCTTTAAATGCAAGTGCATATGAAAACTAAAAACACATCTTTTTCCACTATACCTTTAATAGGGAAGGTAGCGCCGTAGTAGCACTCTGGTAGCACTTAAATGGCTCTTACTGATAAGCACTTTGTAGTTTAACTTTAGTGAAGAAATTGTACTTGCTTGATTCTTGTTGTTCTGAGTTTGGACTCATGGTTTAATGCACTTATTGTAAGTCGCTTTGGATAAAAGCGTCAGCTAAATGACATGTAATGTAATGTAATGTAAAAATGTGAGTTTCCATTAAACCAACAGTCTTAACTTTATTTTGTAATGAGTTACAAAAGTTCTATACTTTTACTGACAGGCTGCAGCAATAGGTTGCCTGACATGATTAAACTTTGTATGAAGGTGTGAGAACTTTTCTTTGTACTTTGATACAAGTCCAAATCTCATTTACATTTTCCTTGATCAACTTCAAAGGATGGTTTTACTTTGATGAGTCTTAAAGAGTTAACATTTGTAAAGTTGAATGTGATCATTGGATTCTCACTTCTGCTTTGGTGAGTATGGAAACCTATTAATAATGCATCTCAAAGCATCATCTTTATGCTGTGAGGAATTTGCATATATATTGGCTTATCGTGAGATTATTATCCCAGCAGCCATCGCAGCATTCATATTCAATGAGCAAAAGATTACAACGTGTGTTGTGAATCACATGACACTGGTTAAGAGATATTAGCTAATTTAGGGGGGATATTGAATGCACGTGTTCTAATCTGTTGTGAGCACCTCAGTATTACATTTTAAATCCCTGTGTTGCACTTGGATCATTTTAAAATGTAATATTCAAGATATACTCAACTTAAAAAAATTGATGGTCACTTTAGTTATTCTTCCCTGTTGTGAATAAGTTAGTATTTTCTCACATGGCCACACAATAAAATACGAGAGGCAAAATCCACAGTCCTCACTACAAGCTAATACGAGCAGCTTGTATTTGCCAAACCGTGTCTCCTGAGAATTTCATCTAAAAACAGACACAATCCTTGTCTGTCTACAATGCACAGAGACTGAAGCTAAAGTGAACGGTTCTTAAGGTAGCTGCATTGGCCATTTGTGTCAAATGAACACGCACTACAAAAATAATCAAGATCTCACATTTGTGCAAACCAAAAAGGGCAAAAGTTCAGTTTTGTTTTAAGTTTTCAGCATAAGTGCCTACAAGCAAGCTGCTAGCAGAACATAACCCTCCACTGAAGCAAGGAAACAGTCTGGGGAACCGCAAAGGGAATTTTGCTCAACAAAGATCAACAATGGAAGATACATAACGTGCATACCTATCCTTTAACCAATCCGATACTGGCCTATATGTGAAAAATGTATATCCCTTAATCAATTTGTCTGTTGTTCTTAACTTTCTGCCAACATGTTGCTCACTTGTGGCCCTTTTTTTAAACAAAAGATTCCAGGAAATGAAGTTCACTAAGGAATACACTATTCACACTCCTGTTCATTCGTAATCTTTGTCTCTAAATCTCCCAGCGATTACTCCATCAGCTGATTGGGGGGCGTGTACGTTAAATGAACCGATCGAATTCGGCGCAGTTTCTGTAAACCATCCATCCATCCATACATTTTCAATACCGCTTATCCTCATTAGGGTCGCGGGGGCGCTGGAGCCTATCCCAGCTGACATAGGGCGAAGGCAGGGGACACCCTGGACAGGCCGCCAGTCCATCGAGGGCACATGTAGGGACATACAACCATTCACTCTCACATTCACACCTATGGGCAATTTAGAGATCAATTAACCTGCAGCATGTCTTTGGACTGTGGGAGGAAGCCGGAGAGCACCCACGCTGCCACGGGGAGAACATGCAAACTCCACACAGAAGGACCGCTCCGACCGGGAATTGAACCCGCGGCCCTCTTGCTGTGAGGCGACAGTGCTAGCCACTACACCACTGTGCAGCCCTTCTGTAAACCAATCACGTCGTTATTGTCAAACTTTTAAAATAGGTTCTCCTCTCTGCTGCTGTCGGTTGTCATTTGAGCTCAAACCGATGAGACCTCCTCCACCCCCGGCTCCTCCAGTCAGCATGCAGTCCTGCTCATCATTGGGTTACAGCAACTCCCTTGTTCTACACCACCACCAGTGTCTGGACTCCAGACACCTTCGCAGACATCAGCATCACTACCCCTTCCTCATCCTAATTCAGGATGGAGTCCAATCACCAAAGACTTTGCACTATTCAAATATATGCAATTGTAATAAACTCTAAAACAACTCTCTTCTGATTGAACTATGAGCATCGCAAAAAAAAAAAAAAAAAGTACCCTCTGATTGGCTGTATCAGACTTTTGTGTTTGTATTGCTCTCATGATGTTGGGTAGTGTCCTCTTGTCAGGAGGAATAGGTTCACGGGTCTATACTTAAAATGACAGTCGTACACATAACGCAACTGAATGCGAGACCAAATTTCTACTCTTTCGAGACCTCGGGTTCATAGAAACAGCACCGTGACAAACTGTCAGCAGACATCAAATCCACTGTGTGCTGTTGTGCGCCGTCGACAACACAGAAAGCTGCACTCGCCCACAATCCGCCAGCCGTGACGGAGGGACATCAAATAGCACGGCGGATTCCACATTTATCACAAAACCCTGAACAAGGAGACTACTGCTTCAGCCCACCTCTCTTCTTCCACCAGCTCTCACCTTTAGTCAGCCTGAGTAGTTGTTTTCCTTCTCTGCACGTCTGCCACTGTGATCGTAATAGCATGTGTGTGTGTGTATACACGTATACGTAAGCACCAATATGCACATGTGAGCATGCTGACAGTGACGCTTTGTTTCCACATGCCCCTGCCAGTTACAGTATCATGCGCAGACAGAGGAAGCTCACATCATCCCATGTGTGCAAGCGTCTGCTCCTGCATATGACAGCAGCCATTGTGTGCTATTGTATTCATAATCTCTCAAATGTCAAAAGGACCGTGGCTCTGTAACAGTAAGTTAAGAACCCACGGGTGGAATGAAACCACATTTCATCTCAAGAGCTTTAGAGACACCCTTGTGTCTAAATGGTGCATGGCCCATCGTTACGTGATTGTGGAATCCGATCTTGCATTTACAGGACACTCTTTCATATTTAAAAAGGCATTAGTTTCTCTAGCGTTTTAAAGAGGTTTTAATAAAGTGCTTGGAAATTAACTGCAAGGACAAAAGGTCAGCTCAAGGCACAATACAACATAAGTCAAAGTGTATACCTCTCTTGGGAGTAACTGCTAAATGAGTAACAAAGGACACCAAGGGTTAATGTTACCAATAGACTCTTCTAATTAAATCAGTAAAACCTCATCAGGCCTCATTTACCTCGGTGGAGGATTCGACTTTTGTATAAAAAGAAAATAAGTTGTGGTATTTATTATCCCAGCATTCATTTGATCCAATGTTGATGTGCAGTAATGAATAGATTATAATTGTCCCTAATATGGCTTCATTTGTTAGGCCGATGTGGATATTTCAAATCTTTATATTTACTTGATACGACAAAACGGATTGGATACAAAAACAGTTTGATTCGTCGGAATGTTGCCATCGTCTCCTGGGTGAAGCGTATCCCTCCTGCTGCAGCTGACCTGATCTGACATGTGGAGGTGTCTATCAAGGCATAAGAGGCTTGTTATTTTCCCAGCAGGCACCTCATTAGAGTTCCTATGACCTTTCACAATTGAAAAGACCATCGGTCACGTAACGTTTTGAATAAAGATATCCATTTCACTGACATTTTTTGCAAAAGAAAAGGACATTCTGCCTGGTTTTGAGGAAGTGTGGCCAAGCTGAACATTGGTTCAGCCTTGCATGGATCAATTATGCTGCGCTTCTGGCAAGTTTGGTTTCAGTTGGCTAAAATATGCCTCAGGATTACTCGACCCAATGTTGCTTTTCTCAACAAAGAAAAAGTAATTACTTTCCAATACTCTTTTCTGATGTGTCAGGTATTTCAATATTCTACTTGTCTACTGACACGTGTGCAGTAAATATTACAGCATACAGACAACTTAACTACACATAACACCACTCTATTTTTCATATTTTTCTTATCTGCCAGTCGCTAACGGATGAATAACATAATTATGTTGCACCAGTAATTTCGATGAAAGTGAAAACTTAATTGAATTCAAATGGAATTAAGTTATAGGACTACCATCTGTTTTATTTGTTGTAAAACCTTGTTTGAAGCCCCTATAAATTATAAAGTCAGGTCAATAAAATAAAATATAGTCCTTCAAACTCAGTAATACAAGAGATAAATTGCACTATTCCTCTCAAAACCACATTTTAATAGCTGTAATGAAAAGCTTGATTCGTGGGCTGCTTGCTTCTTCCACGATCTCCACTGCTGCTATCGTGTCCTGTCTCTGTCCTCGGTAGGCCTGCTATTTTGCATCTTGCATATAATTAGCAGTAAAAAAAAAGAAGAAAAAATCACTTCACAGTCTCTGCAATAGAGTTTGTAGCCTACTGCAGACGACCTTTACCTAAACCAAGTGCATCATCTGTACATTCAGGTCACGGTATTTTTAACCACATTTCTATTCTTCTCTTTACATTATCATTGCACTATTTGTCTCTTTTGTTACAGTATTCAGAAGAAGTATTATTTATTGTTTCTTATGTATACCAAGCGGTGCTCTTGTGATAGCAAAGGCTAAATATATAGGACCCAGTTGTAAATTTATTAGTGTCAAATGATGTATTTGGCTTTTTGTTGTATGATTTAATATATTTGCTCGAGCTTGCTTAAGTGCATTTATCTGATGAAGAAGAATGACACCCTTGTGCCACACCTGCTTTTTGAACTTTCACTTGGCCACAACTAGACTGTTTATCTGCCATGACTTCTCAGTTTACTTCTGGAGGTAATAGACTAACTCATTTGGGGATTAATCTTTTTCAGGAAAGCAAAACCACGTTGTAATATTCCACTAGTTTGTTAACGTGTTCTGATGCACAGCACCCTCATACGCAACGATTCAAAATACAGTTAATGTGAAATCTGCCTCTGTTTTAAACAGAAACATTTTATTCCACCACAGGATGGAACTAAATCAATATATGCAATAGTTTATTTTCAATTTCATGCTTTTCTGTTTCCATCACAATGTGTCAGTGGATGATAAATCCCATCCCTCTCTAATGCAGTGTCAACAGGATTTGCTGACTGAATCCCCGCTGTCATTCCCACATCATAAACATATTCTGGATGCTTATTTATCCTTCATGTGCTAATCAGGGTCATGACTTTGGAGTAAAATGTGACAGACAGGGAAAGTCTTGCGGTCTTTTTTTTTCTTTTTTTTTCAATGAGACGTGCCGATGACACGAGAGATTCTGATGTAATATAATAAAACTCATGAAATGGTGTTTTTTTTAGTGACTGTCGCTGCATGCGAGTACCTGCTTTACTATTTATCGTAAGCATATCTATTGTAATATTCTTAAGAGTATAACTTGTATGCACATGGTCCAGTTTACACCCTCGTGGAATTGCTTGATCGGCCTGCAAGATTATTTTTGAATACGTGCTGCTGTATGAGACTAATTTAAATGCAAAGCTGATTCACTGCTTTCTTTTTTCCTTAACTATGCATGTCTTAGGCAAAGAAGCACAACTAAGTTATTCACACCCTTGGGACCTGAATAGACTTCAAAAGAAAAGCGTGATTTACTTGGCCATTTCCAACTGAACCAAACTGAACAAGAAAAGATAACATTTGTGTTAAATTGCAATGAAACAATGAATTTTTCTCAACATGTTTCTATACAGAGACGTTTGATTCTGTATAATGGCAATACTTTCAATGACCCTTTGCATGATTTCTCCCCGGACCCAAAGCAATATCATTGGGAAAATGTGGCAACCCAGCAGATGATGGTTAATTAAAAATGAATCAACATATTTGCCTCTCTCTGTGGCCTGGTTTATAACTGCAGAGGAGTCCTCATCTGACTAAAGTGACCCAGCCTTTCTTATGAAATGGATGAAAATGGGCCTTGACCCAAGGCCAACATTATGATGATTGCCCTGACAAGTTAAATTCCTCCCTCGAGGTCCCCAATATAACCTCAATTAAACTGTCCCAGTCCCTAAACAACCAGAGGGTAGCCGGACTCTCTGGTCTCCAGTATATTACAGCTCATCATCATGTGTGTGCAATGATGCTTATTTTTTCTATCTAGACATTTTAATTTCACACGCTTTCAGTTTTTGCTGGTCAAATTCAGTCTTTGATTCATGAGATATCGAACGCATCAGTGAAGAATCTTCATTAGAAATGCATCTTGCTGCTACTTTTCATTTTGAATTGTGGTCCATTCCACGGAGTGGTTAAAGAAGACCATGAAGTAGAAATAACAGTAATCATATTTGGGGAGAAAAGTTGATTTTTAATTTCAGCCACTGCAAGAGCCAATCCTTTATAATAAAAAAAACTAATATTGTGATCGAGCCAAATATCTTTTGTGTGAGAAAATTAAACAGCATTTCATCTCTCTACATCTTCCCCCTCTGCTGAATTAAATGTATGCACTACTGTGGCTCATTGTGCATTATGCCATGGAGTTTTAATGAACCCAGTTAGAGGTAAGCACTGATGCAGTTTCCGTAGATGTATTTTCCTCCTTTAACACCTGCAACCCACTCACTCCTCAGACACTTTTTGAACTAAAGCAGAGCAGAGAGGGGAAAGGAGAAATGAGAGAGTACACACATTATACAAAGAGAAAAACACCAAAAGAGCACCAGCACAAAAATAACTGCAGGAATAACAAGAGAGTGAATCCTAAAATCAGGAGTAGAACATTATTTACATTATTTACATATCTTCGCTCAAGTCAGATAGTTTAGCAGGACCCCGAGGTGGCGTTGGAACATGTATCTCAACAACTCATAGGGACACAACAACATATTTGAATACTTTTTTACCTGGTCGTACACGGGATTGGGTATTGTACCAGTGACAGATCAAAATCATAACCCAAATAGTGTCTTTTCAAGGCGCTTGTCCACCTAAAAGCAACACGGACAGATTAAATGCTCCTGTATATTCTACAGGTTTCTCAACTCAACTGAGGGAATGAACACCATTCTTTCCAAAGATATTCCCTCATTTGGGGACTTTGTGCATGCACACTTCAGACCGGACATACACTTATTTTTTCCAGCATGATTGGACGTGAGGGGAATAAAGAAGTTCATAATTTGAGGGATGGAATCTACTTATTATTTGTATTTACACTCTTCACAGCAATTTACTGCTGTGGGATAACTGCTATCTCTCTTTTTCTAAGCACTGAACACAACATTTTCTTTTCTTTTTGGTTCATCTTATCTGTTTCCATATGAGTGTTTTAAACTAAATCTTTGATTACTGTCTGCTTTTCAACAGGTATAATGTAATGAAATAATGATACAAGGGCTATAAATAGCCATAGCTGTGATGTCATGCATCAAGATGGCTGCAGTGGCCTTGTTATGGAATATTTGATGAAACACAATGTGTATTTAAATTTTTTTAATATATATATATTTTTAATATATATATATATATATATTTTTTTTATATATATATATATTTTATGTGTTTGTATTTTATATTTTATTTTTTATATATATATATATATATATATATTTTTTATATATATATATATATATATATATATATATACACACACACATGTATACACATACGCAGATTGTTTGTATTTTTATATGATGAGAGCATAGTCATAGATTGTCTGGTCTCTGGGATTAACTGGGTTAAAATCTGATGAATGTCTCAGGGCCCCATTTAAATTAAAATCATTCAGTGACCCCCTTACTATTGTATTGTGGTATCGCCATGTGTTATCTTTCTTCAGTAATGTAATTAAGTTGTTCCTCTAATGTGTCACTTGTCTGTATATCGTCACAATGCTATTTCATTCTATATAATTTCATATTTTAATTATTTCTGTGAATAATACAACTACAGCAGCAATATGTAATTAATATCCAAAGACAATGGGGAGGAATATCACAGCAACACATTGGTTTTACCTCTCACTCCACAGTGACTTATCTCATTTTCTCATTGTGTTGAGCCGCTCTGAGGAGGACCTCTGGAACGGTGCTTCACATTGTAATATCTTTCCAGGTCAATTGATATTCTGCCTGAGCCTGGGGATAAACACAGCTCTCGCTGTCTCTCTCATTTACATTCTGACCAGTTCATAATGCTTTAAAGAACAACACACATCTGTTTGCATAGGGAGACACCAATCAGGTCCCCGATCAATTGCAGTTCTAATACACTATAATACCTTAATCAGTTATGATGATGTTATTCCCCTCAGCATTGCCTCTTCCCTTCATACCCATCATCATCCGAACACCGGGTGACCCCCGATGAAGCCGCTCTTAAATGGGATTCAGTCACTCCACCCCTGGAAGGCCCACATCTGTAATTAATCCTTCAATGTTTTGAAACACAAACAGCCTGTAAATGCCCGTTAAAATGTAGAAACTCATGCGTGTTGCTTTCGACGTGTTCAGTTGATGTTTCACTCTAAAGTTATGATGTGTGTGTTAATACACCGTTTGTAAAAGTAGAAAGATTCAATTGAAAAATGCTACTGCTTTACAATCATCAAATTATGAATAATAATATGTTATTGCAGTTACGTAGCAAATTGTTGCACATTTTATTTAAATTTATTTAACCAGGAAAAGCCTCATTGAGATTAAAAATCTTCTTTACATAAAACAGTGAGAGACAATAAAAAACACCTCAAGTCATCAAATCCCAGTTCACACATGGCATATTCATTCAATGCATGCATCAAATGTGCCATATATTATTGTTTTACAGACAAGTTACTCAGTTACATATGGGGCTACTCATATGGGGAATTACATCATTTGGCATGCGAGTAGTATTATGCAGTTTAATAATGCCATTTATTGTTTTCATTTGTTCATTAATTACTTTTTTTCAGTCAATAGCATTAACAAATCTACATTTTGCTGACAAAAATGTAATATATGGCTTTACATTTCCTTTATTAGTTCAAGCTCTTGGAGCTGTAGTAAAAACTATTTTAAAAAAACCCAACAACAACATGTTGGCCGGCATGTGAACAACAAATCAAGTTGTTTTCATTTTAACATCAGAAAACTGAAATGGAATCAAGCTGTCAAACTGTTTATGCAACACAATGAACCAAAAGTAATAAAGCGGCGCCCACGGGACTGTGTCCATACATTTATTCATCTCTGAAATCACAACAGCAGAACCAAGGGTGAAAAGATGGACAAACAAACACGGATCGAAAGAGCATCTGTATGCCAGATACAGGGACACATGTACAGTTCAACCACTATGCATGCACACGCGCTCACTTGTTCAGAGTAAATACAGTACACACACACACACACACATGAACAAACACGTTGTCTTATGCCTCGGGCACAAGCCACATTTACACATTTTACTCTTTGCAGGTCGTGTTCAAAGGAGACAAACAGGTCATCCGAAGCACCATTAAAGGCCAATTTCTTCAAATCCGTATAATCTCCTGCATTTGACCAATTACCCCCATGTGTGGGCAGCACTGAGGCAGAGACGGGGACAAGCCTAAAACTTGGCAAGCTTTGATTCCTGCCATTTGTGGCCCCGACTATACTGTGGCCGAGCTTCACAGATGTCAGCCGCTTGATTAATCCTCCCGTTGGCTGACTCCCTTATATTTTGCTGTGTAGTGTGTGTTCTTTCAAAATACAACCCCCCTCCAAATGTGCAGTGCAAACCACAGCAGCAAAGCTAGTCATCCACTAAATCACATCAAAAATATGAATATGCAAAACATCTGAAAATGATGTTTTCCCCTATGGGAAATACATATTTTAAAACACTTAATCTGCAAAAACATGGTATTTCAAGAGACTTATTGAACACTAAATGCACTGTGAAGTGACTGCTGCCTCTACACAGCGAATGATCCCCATATGCCTGGGCTCAAAATGGGCTCCAAACCCGTCTTTGGTCTCACAGTAGACCAAATTATCATCTAATAAGAGATTCTATGAATATACATGATTCAACAAAGATGTTCACACCGCCATATTGGCAAAGCATGCTACATGAAAAGCCAATTATGCATGTATGTGTATGTGTGAAATACCGCAAATAATTGAATGACTCACAGATTCTCCTGGGTGAACTATATATATATATATATATATATATATATATATATATATATATATATATATATATATATATATATAATAATAATAATAAGATTCGAATTGTGTAGGTTGGATGTAACTACAGCGAGAGGCCAGAGCATGAATTAAACAACACTCCACACTTCAAATGGTCAGCACAACATCCAGATGGATCAGCCATTTATGTGGACAAAGGAACTGGATGAGGGAGTGGAAAGAAAATTGAGGATACCCCGAAGGTGCGGTAAAAACAGGTAGAGAAACAGCATGAGAAGGCTCGATGTGGTGGAAGGTAGCAGAGATGAGTGATGATAAGTGGCTATGCATCTGTGGAGACTCTGAGAGTGTGTGTGTGTGTGTGTGTGTGTGTGTGTGTGTGTGAGAGAGAGAGATTGGCTGCTGGAGTGAACGCAGGGTGCAGATGAGAGAGCAGAGGTTGAATGCGGTGCAGAGGTTTGATTAGATTCTGGTGCCTAGCTTGTGGGGCTAAATTAGCGTGCGTGTGTGTGTGTGTGTGTGTGTGTGTGTAGTTGATGGCATGTGGTGAAGATAGAGTGAGGGTATAAACCAGGTGGCTGTGATTGTCTGAGTGTTTTAATAAATGTGGTGGAGCTTGGATGACAACAGGGAGCTGAGAAAGGTGGTATTAAAAGGGTGGGGCTTGGATGGCAGGACAAAGTTCGAGAGTAAACATAAAAGTCGGGTATGTCGCAGTAAAGGCTTATTGTTTTTGTGCATTTATACTGAAATCGTTGCTGAGAATAATCCCTTTTGTGTGCAACATGGCAATACAAGCTGTGGTAAGGCGAGAAAAGTGTGTTGCCAAGCCACTCAGATTAGGTGTCTTTATACTTTTATATACAAGAACATTATAAATATTCATAATTTAGAGATGAAAAACAAATTAAAACGTAAATAGCAAAAGGAATCAGAATAAAGACAACCAAGCAAATATTTTTGGAGCACCATGATGAGTGTTTTCATCGGAGTTTATGCCTTGATTCCCCATAATTTGCTTAATGCATCCAGATCACTCCAACAGCTGACATTTGTTTGTGTATGATATAGTTTATAGTTTTAAAAAGGCTAGATGAAATCAAGGACCTGTTATTTTTGCCAGGGGAAATCAAACAATCCTGTTTGTGTCAGCTGCATTAGAAATGCGGTAATTATTTTATTAGACAATAAGATAATGGTACAATCAATGGCAATTTTAAAAGTCTAACTGATACCTCACTCATGCAGCAGAATAGTGTGCCGGTAGATCAACCACAAAACTAATTAGTTCGGTTCAATTTGGGGTCAGAATTGTGTCTGCCAACTCTCTGGCTGCCTACAAGTGGAGGAGCAGTGTAAAAATTCTTTTCCTTGAGGCAATAATAAAACATCAATAGTGGGATATTAATGACAAATAACGGACCACTAACAATTAATGATAAGACTATGGGTTGCTTCTGGGTGAGGGTTAGAGCCCACAGAATGCCCCCAATACATTTGGCGAGGTTTGAACCCAGGCAGGAAATGGGAAGGGGGGGGGGGAACGAGCGAGAGACAGGAGGTAGATTGGGAAGTAAAGAGGAATGGAGGTTGGAAGGAAGTGGGGAGAGGAAGAGCGAGACATAAGGTGAGGTGGAGGGAGAGGGAGAGGGAGAGGGAGGGGTGTATAAGGCAGACATCGCTGGCACAGTGTGGCTGTGTGTCCTGGCAGGGCTGCGTTGACGGAGCAGTACACCTGCTCTCAGTCCCGTCCCTGTGGATCGATAGGCAGACTGTCATCTCTCACACTCTGACACACATTCACTAATCTCATAAAGTACACGCACACAGAAAGTAAATGCTGTCATGCTTATATTTTGAGTTTGCATCCGTGAGTCCTCAAAGGCCACGGACATAGTGTGTTTTCCTTTTTTCGCTGAAGCTGTTGCATTTTTTACTTTTTTGGTTATGAAACATCTAATTATTAAGGACAACAGCAGCTAAAATCCTAATAATTAATGAATCCTTTATTGAAGCGTAAGACAGTATTCCCTTTTGTTTCTGATTCTTACAACTTTGTTCAAAGCATTCTTTGATTTCCTTACAATGTTTAAACAAAAACCCAGATGAGTCGGCTGATCACATTCACCTTCTGCAGATGATAAAACACAGCCTAAAGTTGACCCCTCTCACCCCAGATGAGTAATAATAATTCACAAAACTCCCAAACACTGACATAATCTCGAATATTAGTGTTCTGTAACTCACACTGCTGGAGCAGACATTTCTAAAAGCCTCAGACATCTCGTGAATTATCCAAAACTAATTATTATTTTATTAAATAGAAAATGACGCCGATGCTGAGAGACACGGTGCTACTGCTTAACATGCACAATGACTATGTCATTATGAAATAGGCTAATTAAAACACTTTATAACTAATTATTTATATACTAACCACTTGAAATAGCATTTGGGATTTAGTTATATGAACATTGGTAACATCGATATTTCCTCAATAATATGTAAACATATGCAGAATGCACCAAATGCTTTATTGTAAATGCTGTGTCATATATTGTTGCGGCCTTCACAAGGATTCACAAACTGACGCACAGATGATGTGCTGTCGAGCGTGCTGCGTGGAAGGGGTGAAAACCAAGAGCAAAACAAAGTGTATCAGAAATATTCTGAATTTGATAGGTTCCCTTGATCCCTAATGTCTCACTAGTTTTAATAAGTAGAAAAAGTGACAGTGCTCTGTTGATGGCCTGCCGCCTTGAGGCAAGCCGGGGGAAAATGACCATTGTGGACACAGGTTGTTGACCAAAGGCAATCTCCCCATTGTGGCCAAATAGCCCACAGAGATGTAAACATTACATGGAAGAATGGCCTACTGATCGACCTCAGAGATTGCAAAGTGAAGGTCAATGGTTTGTCCAACAGCCTATCAGACGAGTGTGTGTGTGTGGCCGTGTGAATGTGTGTGTCAGAGTGGGGGTGCATGCGATTGGAGTGGGGTACGGGAGGCGACGGGGGTAAATTGAACCACCCAGTATCGAAAAGGACTTAAAAGTGACTGTCACAATTAGATAAGCTTGATCTCTTCACTGCTGCATGCATACCTGTGGGTAAAACACACGGATGTGCGCCCACGCTCACACGGTGGCCACAACAGGGCCGCAGGTGTAGCCCGTGATATCTGCTTTCCTAATCTCACTTCATAGACAAGTATGTGTTTATGACTGCGGTTATGCAAACGTAAAGTTCATGTCGTCTTAAGTTTTTCAAAGTATATTTTTTTTTTAAATCCGACCCGGTAGTTTTGACTGTTTTTTGTTTATTCTCTTCACTTCTTCGTTTCATTTTGCCTACAGGGACATCCATTTCTTTCACCTCAGCATGAGAAACGTGAATCTAGCACAGCAATTACAGTAGCGCTACCTTATGTTTAAGTTATTAAGCCATTGTATGAATATGGGTAGAGGCTAAGTCACTTCAATTTTGTGAGGAAATGAGCACCATTTGCATAACTCACTTGGCCGTGCTTTGCAATTATGCCCCCTGTTCCAACACATGCTGCATCGTTCTGCATGTAAATTCAATTTGCGTGATAAAAGTACCTTATGAATATACAGTTAATTGGCAGCAAATTCACCATTTCAATTTTCAATCAATCCTCAATTACCGGAAAAATCATAATGCCTTTTTTTCTACTCTTCTCACTCTCCTTCTCTCTTTTTCCCCAATAACAGAGCAAGACAAATACCAAAACAATATCTCCGTGGGCCATATCTCATTAATAGAAAAAGAAGAGAAGGAAAGAGAAAAAGATTAAGGGGAGAAGTGATGTGTGGCTCCTGCCTCCCAGTGCTATGTGCACACGACTGATACTGTGGGAGATTGCGGGCGACACGGCGTCTATGAGAGATCAAAGAGGTTCCTTGCTTTGCTTTGCATACCTCAAGCCCCATCAATAATGCATTTTCCTGCCCTACCTGTCGAGCGCAGGGCCCCCCGAGTGCATGCACGCATACATGCACATAAACAATGGCCAACAGCAGTGCTTGGCATTTAACTACACTGTCTGCTGAGCAGTTCAGGCGCAAAGATGGGTGCAGGTTGACAGCTACGTCGGGGCTAGTGAGGGTGGGTGAAGGAAGGTGAGGAATCTGGTTGGAATGGATTTTAACAGAACATGGTCCAGTGACTCGACTGATCAATCAAAAGACATTTCTCTTCACACAAATGGGTATTAAACTGCAAATGGTAAACTTATTCAGGTGAGAACAGGGGTTCACAGAAATATAAGGGGATTTTCTATTCATATTATTCATTGCTGTTTTTGATACATTTTCCCGTATGATACAGTAGAGGAGTGCACAAATAAGACTGCTGGTGCTATAGCGTTCAGAGAGACAGAAGTTATACCATTATGTTCACTTCCTTGGACCGGGTGGGGAAATTTAAGCCCAGAAAGTGAATAACTAACTACTTCACATAATTATTATTGATGAGGTGACCTTGAACGAAGCACTTTACCCCACTGATCCAGAGCAGCTGCTCATTGGTCCGGCAGGACTGCCGTCGCACTGGGCTGTTCACTGGTTAAATAAACCTTTTAAAGGGGATCTAGAGGGTTCAATTTAAAATAATAAAAAAAAGATGAAAACACACAGAAGAAACTTTCTAACTAATTCAACATTGAATAAACTTGTGAATTTACCCATTTATGATATGATTTAAGATAGAGATTGACTAAGGATGTTTGGCAAATGGGTTACTTTGTTAGAACATACTTGTTGATAGTCCCACTGCTCCTTCTAATTATTGAGCTATGACCTTTCCAGTACATATTTGTGAGTCTAACTCCTCGCCCTCCCTGTCACAGTGGCTGGATATTCATTACTGGCTTCTATGCTGAGCCAACAGTATTGAGTGGACTTACTTTGATCAATTCATTCTTTGACTTGTTTTGCATGTTTACACTCATTTTCTCATGCATGTTGTAAGTGTTTAATTTCAAATAGAAACTGTCAAATAGTTGTTATCGTCCAGATGCTTTACTGGCAAAAAGTCAATACATGTAATCTTATAAATTTAACTTAGAATGTTCTTTTGGTGAAAACAATAAATTAAAAAAAGCATATTCAATCTGCAACTCTACGAAGGAATTATGCAAACAACTTAAGCAAGACAGATCTGACCGTGGGATAACCGATTCCCTAGTACTTAGCTCCTGCAGAGAGGGAAAGCTTGGATTGTTTTTTTAAATAGGTCTGGAAAAGGTACTCATCCATAGTGTTAGCGTCAGTATTTACCTACAGCAGATGACATCAACCCCCAAACCATAAAGCAATGTTCTGCTGTGGACGGGGGCAGAAGACACCTAAAAGAAAGGTATATGTATCAATATATTTGTATCAAAGGAGTTTGGTAGCTTTGAAGAAAGCATAGATAACAGCTTGAGTTCCCTGTGGCTATAGGCAAATACCTCATGCAACCCTACTTCAAAAAATTCAAACTGTACCTTTAAGGCACAGAAATGGCATGGAGTCCCTCTGTGAGAAAACATGTTGCAGCTCACGTAGGAAGATTCATAGGTCACTGGAGCATTGAGGTGCTTATATAAACATAACATGAAGTTAATGTTCATAGCATACATCTTTCAGCATGCACAGTCACACACATCCTACTGTGTATGAATGTGTAACGATCAGGACTAGAGTTTTCTGACATAGTATTATTTTCCCCTTTCACACTGACATCACCATAGATACATACAACCATATATGTGGTTAATAAGCATGGTGGGTTCAAACATAGCTTTGTGTCAGCACTGGCTGATACAGTAGGCATTTGGCACCAATCAGGATGGTCAGCTATATATAATAGCAATTAAACTGTAATAGACAGGAAACACCTTGATCCACAATTAGAGCCTCTTATAGTATAATGAGGTCATAAAAAGTGATGAACTTGATAATGATTAGGCTAATTTGTTTCCTAAATTAATGGAGTGAAGACGTGCAACCTAAGCAACAAAATATGCGGATGTGGAAATCAAAGTTTAATCACAAACGTCTGAAAGTACTGTGATAAGGCAGTATCTTTATGAAAAGAAAGGAAAAGTAGAGTGCCTTTGTGATATCTTTTTTTTAGTGCAATAGCTGGAAGGCGCACTTCTGAGTTATATTTCATTTCATATTGAGTTTCATGCTGAAGAGAGCAGAAGGGAGGCAGGTCTTTAATGTCAAGGTACAATATCCCACCGTGACATTTTGAATTCTTTCGTCTATTATTTCCGATCATCAGGAACTTGTCATCAACATGTTTGCAATAAAAGAAAGTTTCTCATACTTTCACCTATGACATTCATCTGAGGATGAGAGGGATGTAGACAAGATTGAATTTCTGCTTCATAACTGTTTATATTGTCAGTAAGTATGTTATAAGAGGAAGGTATGCCATATTTTTTTTTATGAATCATTTTACCTTTTACAGTCTTGTCTATTGGCCTAGAGTTCAAAAGTCCAAAATGTGCCATTCCAGGAAAAGGTAGCATCATAGTAAACAACCCGTGAGATAAATCAATGCCTTGGGTGTTTCACATTTAAATCCAGGGATCTGGACTTCCTCTAGAAAATCACTTTAAAAACTAATGTGATCTGCCCGAGTGTCTGATTGTTCGTTGTAATCTGTCAATCACACCACGGGAATGCCAAATAAGAAGGTACTCGTTTGTTTGAGTTGAAGAGGGAGACTAGGCAGATGGATCTGTTCAAGTCAAAGAATACAAGAACGTGAATTAGTTAATTAATCTGCTGTTTTTAATCAATTCAGAGACTTTCAGGTAAAACAAAAGACAAAGCTTGACTTAAACTACCATCATTTGCTGCTGGTTTAAGATTGTACGTTTTTTAGGTTTTAATCCCTATGTTTTTTGTCCTCACACACTTAAAACATATACTCTTCAGTCCTTCTCTCTGTTCGAGGTGCAAGCTACATCTTAAACTGTCCACAAAGATGGTGTGCATATCCCTCAATGTGTAATATGGATTCGAACAAAGCCACGATTACCTCATTCAAATGTACACAAACTTGACTTCACCGCAGTTTCTAACATGACCTCAGATATCATCACAGAGCCAGACACATGTGCTGGAGAACACACAGAAGACATACTCACCCGGTCATGCATGTGCACACGCACGCACGCACACACACACACACACACACACACACACACACAGCAGACCATACATATTAATGAGAGATTGACATCATCTTCTGCTTTACCCCACTAAGCTTTTGCCCTTTTCTCATTTACAGCAAAGGACAGAGACTTGTCATGCATGAGCCTCCCCCACACACACACATACATACACACACACACACACATACATACACACACACACACACACACACACACACACACAGCACACTAACGGTCACAAAACTGCAGCATTGTTGTTCTCCTTCTGTCCACTTTATTCACACACAAGCTGGCACTCACAACAACAAATGGCAGTAAAGGCTGAAGAGTGCCCCCTGCTGTTACACTGAGTTTGAGTTCCGTCCACCTGATCCTGGTCATTCCACTGCTCTGTCTCTCTATTAGCTGAGGCTTACTCAGAGGTGGCTATCATACTGCAGCTGCCAGAGTAATAAAACCACAGGCAACCCCAACTGGTAAAGTAGGTGCGAGGATATAGGCAATGGCCGGGAGAAGTAAGGGCAGCGCAACTCCAAAGAGAGGCAAGATGAAGTGGAGAAAGAACAAGCGTATAGGTAATTCCATGAAAGAGGGGAAGTCTTGGGGGAGTTGAGAGGCATGCTGGGAAACTTGGCAAGAGAAGGGGATCTGCAGGAGAAGATGAAGGGTCTGCAGAGGAGGGGATCAGTGGACGGGAAAGGTTTAAGCACAGAGCATCAGCTGCCTCCAAGTCCAGTTTCTGAAACCTAGGAATCTATGGGGACAAATTATTGAACATATTTCAGATGTATTTATAATCCATCTATCTAATATCCTTCACACGTACAGTGTGAGTCTCATCTATGCATCTCATCCGCTCCAGTAACACTAACTCCTACGCTCAGACAACAAACTAGCTCTTAATTAGATCAGAAAAAGCTCAACTCTTCATTAGCAAAGGGCAGAGAACATGTAATGTGTTGTTGTGCAATAGCATGACAAGAGAGGCTTGCACAAAGCCTCAATCAGACTAAAACAAACATTGAAATAAATTAATAAATAATTAAATAAGACGTAATATCACAGTTCAACACATCTCATCCAATTTCCACCAAACTGGCATCAATTGGTTTACTCAAACAAGTGGGTGATCAAGAAGGTTCGACATTGTTCTTTAACAACTTTTTGGCTTCATGACTGTATGGTCATTGTTCTAAATAAGAGTGTTTTTAGGCTATTTCTTTTTCTTTACGCCAGTCACAGCATAAAAAGCAACGCTGTAATTAATGTGGCACTAATCAATGCTTATACGTCAAATGCCATGTCATGTGAAAGGAGTCAATGGTAGGGGCAGAGCAGCAAACTCTGCAGGTCCCCTCACCTCTAAACTCTTACATGTGTCAGGTGGACAGAAACACGAGGTGTTGCTAAGGTTACGTTGTGTGTTTTATGCACACATCACCTTTTAGGGTGGGAATAGGTCCGTATCTATAAGTGGTTCAAAAGCAATGTCTGACTAAGACGAGTTTCATTAGCCCTATTTTTTCTAGTGGAAAAGATCAAAGATTTTAGACTAAGAGCACTCCGAGCTATGAAATATGAATATGAAATCATAATTAATCTCACTAGTGACACCTGTTATTTTACTCCTATGAAAAGGCAATGTGTTGAAATAGCCTTTTGATGACATCAGTGAACTAAGTCCCTTCCTTCCTAAATCCCTTACACATGACTCCATCTTCCATAATTAGCAGTCTTCATTAAACCGATAATGAAGCAGCAATAAGAAAAAAGAAAAAAGAAATCAAGCAATCAAATTGAAATTAGTTCTGATGAAGACGGAAACAGGGGGAGGGAGTGCGAGGGAGTACAGATGAAGAGAGCGGAGGATGGTAACACAAAACAGAAGGTGGGAGAGTTGGTAGGAACTGAGGACAATATCTGACAATATCTAGGCAATAAAAAGTCACAGGGCTGGAAAGACAGTTGTAACTATCAAAGATCAATGAGAACGCTTGAAGGGCAGCCTGAGACCCAGAGTAATTACAGGGGATCAGGGACGTTATCATCTGAGGTCTCCCCCTCTCCAACTCCTTTCCTTTCCAGTGATGGATGAGAGACTTCTTTGCCAGCCAATGGACAAAAGGACCATTGAGATTAATCCCGCAATAAAAGGACCATTAGTTATCATTGGCATGACGAGAGGTCCATTCGTTATGGCAAATGTTTTTTTTTGTATGACTGTGAGACTGAGCTCTGAAATTAGGAGATTAGGAGTTCTTATGTCATCACCAGGCCAAGGACGATGATAGGCAGGGATCACGAACAAGAGCCTCAGGGAGAGGAAGAGAGAAGTGACTGACAGAGGGTGGAAGATCGGACAGATAGCAATTCAGCCATGTTGAAGACTTTTTTTTTTTTTTTTTTTAAATGGAGGAAACTAGTTGGAAAATGAGGGAAGAGATGTTTTAAAGCGAGACGAAGAAAAAGAGATGGCTGGCTAGCTGGCTGGCTGGCTCGCTGACAGGTAGTGTAGACACCTCTGTAGACAGCTCTTAAATGGCTGTCTGTCAGAAAAGCAAAGGCTTCCCTCTGTTCCACTCCTTCAAATGAGCTCATTATGGCTCCGGCCATTACAGCGTGGAGTCTCTGTTTGGAGGACGCTGAGATGTCATTAGACGGGGGTGAGAAAGAAAGAGGCAGAATGATGGGAGAGTCGGCGAGGAACAAAGAAAGTCACAGTGAGAGAAGCACAGACTGAGAGGTAGTGGAAGAGGGAAAAAACTAACCAAATTGAGACCAATAAGAGAGGTAGTGGTTGTAATGAGGGAAAATAGGATGAAAGAAGTAGTAAGGGAATTGAGTTACAGAGAAAAGGAGGTTTCATTTACATAAAGTGACCACAAACTTCTCCAATGCTCCACATTCTCTGTGAAGTAACTTGGATCGCTAGGAAGGTTTTCTCGACTGAATGAGGACTGCTCAGTATTCAAGTGGCTTTGGCTATTATCTCATAAGTCGTAATGTATACTGGCCTTAATTAAAAGTAGTGTAGCATGAACTTTTAGCCCACAGATACGTATAATATGTAAGAACAAACCCAAATGCAACAATAAGGCACACATTAATATAACGAACCAGCAACATTGTATAGTATGTATTCTCGCAACTAGAGGTTTATCGTCTGTTCAGGCTTTTTCACATGTACTGTATGTGCGAGCACAAAGTGGCTACAACTACTGATTATGTTTTATTTTCAATTAAATCTTTAATATTACAAATAGTGAACATTTCCCTCACAAATTACCAAATCTCGAGATGACAGTTTCCAATTGCTTGTTATTGCCAGTCTGATAACTACAGAGTTCAAAACCAGAGGAAATAAATAAAAAATATTAGAGAAATTGAAATTGGTAAATGTTTGGGAATAGATGATGTACTATTCCCAAACAATATAGACTTTTGTCTCACATTTCATATTCTGCATGGGATCGCTCCACAGCCGAACACTCGCGATCGAGAACTCAAGGTCAGGCGAGAATCACTGGATCACATATCAGATGAAAATTCAAGTAATGTGTTTGTGTTCGGCAAGCCGGAGCACGGCCCAACGAGCTTACTGGAGCTCCTGGCAGCGTGACTTGGGTGTGAGATGATTGCGGCTCCTGAAGAGGTTAGCATGAGTACTGCAATAGTATCAGAACTGGTAAACGCTTCTTTATTGAAAGAAGGGCAAAGCACAGCACTGAAGGTTATTTTGCGAAAGTGCCTGCATTCACCAGACGGTTTAAAATGTCGGCTACTGAGACGGGTCTGTGGAACAAACCATTTGGTGTTTCAGGTGAGTTTCTTTGAGACATTTTCTCACAAAACCTTTGGAAAGCCATTTCTTAAAGCATTTTAAAATACAGTATTGTTTGCATTCATTACATTTACTAGCTTGCAGTCTTCTTCTTCTTCCCTCCGTTCGTTGGCACATTGCTCCATGTCGTGGGGTTTTACCACCACCTGTGCACCAGTGGAATAGTGTGAAACCATGCACCGAGGATGTGGGGGGTCCTTCTGCCTGTTCACGAGACAAACAAAACCGGGATCCTGTCATAGGAAACAGCTCCCTATTACGACGTGACGGAAAACCTTTAAACTCAAGAAAACAAGTATTTGGCATTCACATAGATTGACTATGCTTTTTTGTGTTATACTAGTTTATTGTTTTGATCATAGACTGTTAGGACAAATCATTGTGATACATTTGCCCTGTTTTTACTCTTATTTTTTAGCTACTAACATTGAGGTTTTTCAAATGCCAATGTTAATTAATGTAAATAAACAACAATCTAAAAAACTCAACTCCCCATATACTGTATTGCCTATATGCATACACTGTATGTGTATGTTTAGTAATGCAAACTTTGCTATAAGAGCATTCCTTATTGGCCACAGTGCTGTTGTGTCGCATTTCTCTCACTTTTCATCCACAGAGCATATATTTGCATTCTAATACATTACTCCATTTAACTACATTATGGTAGACCAAGATGTGTGTGTAATTTGTGAGCTTACCCCTGAGGTGCACACACACACACACACACACACACACACACACACACTTCTGTAGAGACAAACATGCCAATGCAAAAAAACAGACATGCAAATAAACAGACCTTTACGGGTGGTTAGACAGTGAGCCAACTAAATGTCAGATTGGCAGATGCTCCATCTCAGTGTCTGGCTCCTTTTGATTTTCATCTGTTTACCCTATCTCACAAATACAAAACATGCCCTAATCAATTATGATTCAGCCACATGTACCATATAGGTGGAAGGCTCAATGACACTTGGCTTCATGATAGTTTGGTTTGTATCAGATTGATTATAAGTCTATGGATATTTGACAACCATTCTGTTCATGTTTACCAAAGATTCAAATTAAGAGATATGTTTAACAATGATTTTAGACAATGCATTCATGTCAAATCATTCCCTATTGAAATCCCTCAAGTAAATGAATCCCTGGATAATAAACATCATGTAAAAAGATTCTGATCACGTTTGGAAAACATTTTACATAACAGCAAGTATTAAGAAAGTCAGACGGATGTAAACATGGAACCCTGAGCACTGTGTGTAGATGTGCAATACAAAAGAAAACTCTATATAAACGAATGTCCTAAATAGTATATATGGCTGGTTTTGATATCCATAACATAACCACATCTGCTGTAACTGGAGCCTTTAAAGAACAGGTTTGATTGAGGAGGACATTTCCCATCAAATGAGTGTCCGGGAAAGAAAATGTGATACGTTTTGTCTGAAGTATGGTAAACTGAAAGTTCATTGGAACAACATAATGGTTATGGTTAGGATCATTATTATGGTTATGATTATGATATCAGTAGCTTATGTGACCCACACAACTTTTAATTAGCTCCTCCTTCTCATCCATTCACTGCGCACTTTACAGATAACGCTGCTGTCTGTCAACAGCTGTTGGTGTGTACTGATAGTATTTTGCACTACCACTTTTAAAGTAGAGGCCCTGGACTGATACAGAGTTGGTGGGTATTCAGTGATAAAATACAATCTCTAGAGGGATTCATAACTACCAAATTATCAGCGAGGCAAGATGGTTCTTTCTATTTTGATTTATTTTTTTCTCTGCTGCCGCCAACACACGACAGCAAAACTTAAAATATGCAGCATATTTTCCACTCTGTGTGCTCCGGAGCACAACAACCTCTCTGCCCCACCCACATTTCTCTGGGACTCAACTGTATTTAGAGAAACTGACTTCAATTGGGAGCCACGGGCAATAAGTGGAACATCAAGGACACAGTATTGAGTGCTAATTATTATAACTCCAGCCAGCTCCCCAAACATCTGCTGTAACCCCACTGCTCAGTAGATCAAGATCCATGACTTTGCACAGTGCTACTAGGACAGCGTGACTTTATGTGTCCTACTATAATGTATAACGTATTGGTGTCATGTACCCTATAGGATTCTCTGTACAGTATGTGAGAGAAAAAATAAAAGAATATACAATTACATATTTTACAATATTCCCTAATATGTTATGTGTATTTCTGCCAAATAATACAGTATATTGGTACAAAGAAGCCTAATATATATATATATATATATATATATATATATATATATATATATATATATATATATATATATATAAGCTCTGCTATCACATTGGCGTATCCTCATTAGCTAGCTACACTTAGGCGCCTTTTCAGAGGGCTAATGTGTCATCTTGATTGATATTACTCACCGAGTCCATGAGAGGAATCTTGCTGTGCTTATAGAAATCGGGGCACAATACTGTGACCTTTGATTTATCTTAAGAGCATCTCTACAGTCATAGACGGATATATAGTATGCTTCTGTGTCATACGAAAAGAAAAAAAATGAAAAGAAAAAAAACACGTCAGAGATTGGCTTAGTGGCATAGTTCATCATTACAGTGAACATAAAATGTGTAAAAAAATGAATAAAATAAAAACTTTAAGTGTCTCCTGCCCTTTACTGTAATTGTGTTAAACACGTATTTAGAATTTGAAACAGTCCTGACTAAGTACATGCAAAGACTTGAGTTCCTTGGCAGTGGTACATATCTATTGGGAGGCACTTGACTTTGGTCCACTGAGTCCACCCTCTCAAAAGATATACTTGCAAACAGAGGTGTTTTATGGGCCTAAAGTTGAAAGGGTTCTAGTGGAACTGGCTTGTTGCTAGTTGCCTCCAACCCCAACCTCGAGGGAGTAATACTCTGGGACAATGTTACTTTATGGGATATATGATGTATGGGCTAATAGCTGTGGGAGCTGGTTTCTCTCCCTGTGCTCTCAGATGTGATGTGTGTGAATGCCACATACTGTGACAGTCTATGACCATATGTCATGATGAAAAAAAAAAAATACGTATTGATCATTAGCTTGTGGCTGTGGGAAATGGAAGTTTCTAGCTTACTTTATAGAGTTTCATCTGAGGACTTCATATGTTGGGTTGGTCCCCCATTCGTCATATATATTTTAAAGTCTCCCTCCTTCACTTTCTTGCTTTTTTTCCATTCTCTCTCACTAATATATATATATATATATATATATATATATATATATATATATATATATATATATATATATATATATATATATATGATATTTTTGTATCACACCCTCTCTCCTGGCACTTCTTGTCCCCATAGATGTTCATAAGACCACTGACATCTCTCTTGATCTGTCCAGCAGTAGAATGCAGAGCCAATCGTTCTTCAAGAAACTACAGATGACTTATCTAATGTTTTGAATAAACAAGACACCTAACTCCTCAAGAAAAAACTACGCAAAACTCATATTTTTACAGACACTGATGCTTTTTCAGATTTGGTTTATTTAGGTCATGCCCAAATATGTCTAGTAAATGTGAATTGTACCCTGTGAAAAAGAACAGTAATAAAAGATATGTAAAAGTTACTTACATTGGGTTACTTTATTATGGTAGTCCCACATTTAGATACGGAGTCTCACCAGAAAAAAATAAATGATCAAAGTACATTATAAGTGGGTGTGTTAAAGGTTGTGACAATCATAGCCAATCACATTCTGCCCCTTTAAAACACAGGGCTCTCCCCGTCATGACACTGACAGTTTGTGAATCCTGTGGAGAGTTTTACTTAGAGGAAACTAACTCTTGAAAGGGATGAGCAGAGCTTAAAATATGAATACAGAAGCTCATATATACTGCCAAGAGGAGTTGACTCTTTCTAAGTTGATTTTTGTGAGCCATATATACAATGAAAGTAGAATTTTAAATGTGGCCATGTTAGATTTGACTATTTCACATTGCCAACAATCTGAAAATGAAACAGCTGGCTGCTTAATCTTCATATTGTTTCAGCGGCTATTTTGCAACAGCTGGTGGTTGTTGCACACAATTCAACTGGATCTGCTGTGCATAATTGTGGCTTGGCAGTGAGCAACATCACTCCAGTTAAAGACTGCAGATACCTGCTGTCACCAACGTAAAGAAAAAGGCCTCCTGTATAGACTGCTAGCTACATTACAGAGCTGGAAGAGAATCATGTAATCTGACATAAGTACAAGACTTATTTTTACTTCAGTGTAATCATGTCAGCAGCTTGAAACAACATAGCATAAAAGTGGAAAAGAAGACATGAAACATTGAGTATGTGTGCCTTCATTAACTGAAGTGACCAAAATATTAGGAAACCTGCTCAGAGAAGGCTCGCAGGTGACGCACTCATCCTTGGGACCAAGATTGCAGTGTGCTGCTGGATAGGCAATGAATTGGTTGCAAGGCTGCTGGGGCTGTGTCTGAATACCTGCATTGTTGCATGTTATTAGAAACTCACCTGGTGGCTGCCTGATGTTGCTCGGGTGGTACTGAGGGCTTCCTAGATCGCTGTGCACTGGAGACACTGATTTTCTTGTTTTCATGGAGAGCGACAGCAGGGGTAGTAGTCCATTGAAAAAGCACTTGGAAATGCACACAACAATCTACATTATTCCAAAATACCTCAAATGCAACCTGCCTGAAACCCCAGTATCAATTCAAATATTTCACAATGTAGTGTATGAGCCACAGCTATTGATCCTGACTGTGTGAAACAGGCTGTAAACAAGTGAAAGCTTTTCCCATTGTTTGTTGGGGATGTGTGAACCAGGCCATAGCAGCAGGGGGCTGCCTTTCATCTACACCTTATCCCTCTTTGTCACACACAAAACAAGGTTTTTGTCACCCTTCACTCTGCGTTGCACAGATCATCCCTGTCTCTCTTAGTTTTTCCTCAATTATCTCTCTCTCCTCTTTCATTCTCCTGTTACCGTTCTCTTGCACTGCCCTCTCTACCTCCATTCTGTTCCTTTTGCTTTCTTTCGTCGCTGCTTTCATCCACGTACTCCTCAACTGTGTTCTTTAATTTCCTGTGCATGAAAGATTAATCTGACTGTTTAATAATAAATAAGAAGGCACCCTTGACTATAGCAGCAAGGATCCAAAAGACAAGGAGAGTAATATTCCTGCTCTGGCTGGCCTTTATCCCCTTTATCCCTCCCCTCTATTCATCTTTTTTCCTTTGTCACTCTCTCTTTCTTTCTTTCCCAAAGCATCCTGAATGACACCCTCTGGATAAAGACAAGGCTCGGGATCACAGTCGATGGCACGAGGTCCTTGTTATCCACAGTATACTGATTCAGTGAGTCACTCAGCAAAAGACTCTGGCCCACTCACAGTTTGTTGTCTGGCTTGAAACCTAATGTTAAAGAGTTCTTTAAAGTGGGATTGTCGCACAAACTCCGACCTGATGCTTTTCCTTTTGAGACAAGTGACGTCGAAACTTTTTTTCAATAGATTAAAAAAGTGAGATGTGATTGCTAAAGGAATGGAGCCAAATTCAAGTAAATCTAATGAAAGTTGCCTATGAATGCAATAAAGGACGAAACAGAAAGCAAAGTGTGGAGGCTAATATAAGACTGTGCTTTGACCTTTAATGTATATAAATACGTTTTTATACTCAAGGTCAAACCACCTAAAAACATAATTCAGTCAAAAACATTTACTGAATTATTTTCTCTCATTGGCTTCTACACCATGTCTTATTGCTAGACAGTTGTGCATCAATGCCATTTAACCATATGTGAATTATGGGCCAATTTTTGGCACAGATGTGCAGTCTGATTGGAGGAAATCACAGAGCCACATGTAGGTGTCTCCATTCAATCCTATGGTATGGATAAATTGTATGTATATCCACATTTGATTGTTTTTAGTTTTCTTCCCACCTTGTGAAAATTTTTTTCAAAATGCATTTTGGAGTTGCATGGTTATACAGTTGAACAAAATGGTATTTCCTCTTGTTGGCCAAGCAAACTGTTCAAATAAACTGACAAAATGTGTTTGCCATAAGCACATTCACTGTTATTCACTGAGTCAGTCAGACTGACAATCAGTGATTCTGGCACTCCATCCTTTATCCTCCTTGGAGAGCCCTGAGAACCACTGGATAGCACCCAAAGACAAGTCTGCTAGCAATTCTTCATCCGAACACACTCTTCTTAACTTAGGTTGTGTTCCAATACCCCAGGAGCCTGACGACATGTCTTTGTCACCGAGAACAACCTCATCCCTCTCGTCGTCCTTACACTTCTACATGCCTGCCTGAGGTTATGGTGTGAAGAAAACTAAATCTGAAGAAGAAAAAAATAAAACTTCTCTGCCCTCCCTTACGCTCCGAACAGAAACCCCCTCAGTGCTTGTTGTAGCTCAACATTGTGCTGAAGTTTGGTCCATCATTCAAGGCAAACGGAGCAAAACATTTCCCTGCATTATTTATTCACTAAGGTGCGTTTACTTCGAGTCATTTACTCTTTAAAGGTTGCTTGTTAAAGTATTCATTGACCGCTACCCTCTGCTGAACGAGATGGGGAAGAAACACCCGAGTACACTGATACACTCGTTGGGCTTGAAACCCCTCAATATGGATGCAGCCGTGTTAGAACTGGTACAATTTCAATAGAGGGACTCTATCTTTAATTATTGGTGTTATTGTATTATCATCTATTTGACCCCCATCTCTACGTTTATGTCTTACTGGCATTACTTTCAGTTTGAACTTTAATGTTGTTCCATCAACAGCTATGTTATGTTATGTTATGAGAAGAAAATGGAAGTCCCAATTGTCATCCTTTTCCTGTATCCCATGCTTTCCAGTCCTACTCTTCTCTCTTTACTGCACTATTTATCATCGATAAAATGAAATGCATGAAGAGACTGTGACGTCTGACTATACATAAACTATGCAATGTAAACACACTGCATATTATACAATAAACCTATATTAGGAAGGCTGTCAGTGAGGATGTGCCCTAGAAATGCAAAGGGTAAAGCAGCTCAGAAATGCATTTGATGCGCTACACGCCCCATGATCATCCCATCAACTTTGCTCAATGTTGTGTGCGTGTGAGAGAGAGAGAGAGAGAGAGAGAGAGAGAGAGAGAGAGAGAGAGAGAGAGAGAGAGAGAGAGAGAGAGAGAGAGAGAGAGAGAGAAGAATGTTATAAATGGATTTCATTGACATGGGATTTTCAGGGAAAAGGCAGACCATTCACTCATCTTCATTAGATCTGGGGAGAGATGGTGAAGTAACACAAACTTTTATTTATAACTATCACAAAGAAGGGACACAAACAAAATCCTTCCGTGACACTCAGGCGTTAAGATTCGTCACGCCTCTTAGCCATTGGTCGCCCGCAAAAATATTAACACACAGAGAAAAAACAGCTTTTAAAAGGTTTTGTAGCAGCCTATGTTATGGAAGGGCGGAGGGAAACGACACCACTATACGAGCCACTGCCAGCCATTTTCTGTTGATGAGATGTTTCATGCTTCTTTAAGCACAGATTGCAAAATAAGAGTCACGTTGTGTCCTCCAGTGCTGAGGGAAATGATTGTGGCCTTGCGGGCAAAGCTGCCTGAGAGTATGAAATGAATGTGCCAGTGAAGCATACCACATTAAGATGCTATGGACCAGAGCGTGCACTTATTCTGCTGTTGATAATGCCCTTTGGTGTAGTAGACTCACAAAGAATTTACCACAGTCACAGCACACCATGACAGGCAGTTGTAATGCTCAGGATATGAGAAATCCGTCCCCCCAACAATAGAGAATCACTGACCTCATAACTCCACTTTTTTTTTAAATGTTACATATTTAGTGTTATGACCCCAAGCAATATCAAACCTGTCACATTCTGTTATGTAATATCTGAAATATCTTAGCCAACACCCACTTTTTAATTTCCTAAATACAGATTTTTTTGTTCCAGATACAGACAATAATTCCAGGCCAGTACACTGATAAATATGTTGCTTTCTGGGTTCAAATATTATTTTACAGTGCTAAGCATGTGATTTGTTTTCTGATTGGTTCATATTGATTGACACAAGCCCATCAGATTTAACTCCAGGGGCTCACATGAGACCTTTACCAGAGCTCTGAAAACCAGCTCCGAATCCCAGTGTCTTGCTCATTTATAATTAAAAAAACTATTAAGCACAATTAAACCACCCAATACATAAAAAACTCAACTACTCACGAAGTGAGAGAAGGGAAAAAAGTTAAACATAGCACACAGAGGCGCTAAAAGAAAAGAATAAAGTAAATAAAAGCATAACAATGGTTAAAAAGGAGGATTGGAGAAAAGTGGAACAGAAAAATATGCCTGCATAACTACAAATGTAAGGAGTTCCTTTTAAATAATTTAAACAGATTTTCCAATCTTTAGAGTCTGATGTGCTTTATAGATTTGCATTTGGTGTGAGACGGTTGCAATATAAAGCTACAGTCAGACATCAAACTAATAGCAGCATAGCTCTGAAATGCTGCCAGCTAAAAGGGTTATAATGGCCAGAGCAACAACCTGTCTACTTACACGTCTCAGTGAAACATGCATCCCATCAGTCTGTATCCTTACACGCAAAAATGCAAAGCGCAATCTTAAATCACTTTTTCCACAGTCACTCAAATTCTTCACATTATTTAGAAACATAATTACGTCCAAAGTTACTTTAATGATGAAGATTGTGTCACATTAAGGAACGGCACTCATACACCTTGGTGACCAATTCCATAAAAACTTTTTTTGGAGCTATAAAACTGCTTGGAAACTCTGCCTTCCTAATTTATTTTTCAATTACCAGCGAGGGGAAGAGGTGTCTTAAGCTTTGATTGAAACACTGGAGTGATGTTCCCTTTGAGATTCATTCAGCAGCGGTTCAACCACAACCTACTTTGTCAGACACGTTGGTCAGTTGTTGTCGAAATGCTGCTGATTAAACCACAAAAGTGAACATAAATCCAGTTTGACTCTTGTACCATCTCACATACTGTATGTCCTTGTTTGTGAAAGATAAAAATAACATATCAAGGCGGTTCCTTTGTTGCAACTCTACTGGGGAACTAAACAAATATTATTTTGTGATGACTGAGAAGCAGCTGATGCCGGTACACTGTTTAGAGCTCCTTCGGCTTTGGAAGTGTTTTGATCTTTTGTTTTGTTTGTTTTTTGTCTGTATTTTCCCTGAACAATTCATGTTTTGGAGGAATGTCAGTGCTATTCTAAGTCATGTTGCCTGTAAATCATGAATGTCTTAGTTGTAGCCAATGCAAAAATATCTCTCTCAAAGGATGATAAAGCGACATGTGACAGGAAATGTTTTCCAATGGTAATCCGTGTCCCTAAGATCATGCTGCATTCACTATTTAGAGTAAACTTTTATTTTAAAGAATTGAGAGTCCAGAATAAAAGACGGATTATGTTTATTCTGATTATAAACTAAGAGGCACTTTGGACTCTTGTTTTGGTTTGTTTGTTGACCTCTACATGCTGCAGTATGTGGGACAAAGAGGAGTGTGTGTGTGTGTGTGTGTGTGTGTGTGTGTGTGTGTGTGTGTGTGTGTGTGTCAACAGCAGGATGAAGTCAAATATCATTGTTCACATCAATACCCTCCCCTGAGTATTGGCCTCAGCGTTCAGACAATGAGAGGGATGGGGGAGGAGAGGGAGGAAGAAATAGACAGGGAGAACGAGGGAGAACGAGAGAGAACGAGAGAGAAAGAGAACGACGGACAAATCTGTCTGTTTTGGAGCATTCGGGTCCCACTGCTATTTGATGAAGATGAAGTGAAGTGTTAAAAATCAATAATTTGCTCGATATGTCCTCAGAAAGGTTTGACCACTGGGTACCCAACCAAGAGATTCATTTGAAATGCGGGTTGAATATATTGTGAGAGCTTTCGTCAATTTGGGTGCAAACAAACCTGATCTAAAAGTCGAGAAGTTAAAAATAATTTGACAGTTTGATGGAACGAATGAAACAGAGAACTGCAATGCACCAAAAAATAATAATAATAATAATAATCACAGCTATATTAAAGGTTTAGAGGAACTGGGCAAACTGAATAAAATGAGTTTGAAACAAAATCGAAAAATTAGGCTAAACCTTAAAATGACCAGATCCAATTAAGACCAGACGGCAGTCAGGCACACTTTTCCACCATTAAATGATGAATTAATGGATCAAATGTGAAAAGTCTAATCTCTCTGTCATGGTGGCTTTAATCAGCCCTCATCAGTCTTCTGCATAAAAATCGAGATTAAGGAAAGACCTTGAAAACAATCGCAGCGTATTATATTCTGAACCCACCAAATGTCAACAACAAGAGATATAGGTGGGATTGTTTGTATTTACAAGGTCAGAGCAGTTTCCCACAACCACCGCTTTTAATATTACAGTGACATTGTAACGAGCAGAATATACCAAAGGGAAATGCATCTCTACAGGGGTTCTGTTTCGCACCAGATTGGAGGCATAACCTCATAACAGGACCCATCAGAACATGACCATGCAAACCAAGTATTGATCCGAGTGGAGAATACTAAATATACGATCATAATGGCTTTGCTGAGTCTACAGGCTGTAAAACATGGGATCATCAAGCTGGGATGAGCTCAGGGGAGATAAGGCGGAAATGATAGCGTATGCATGTATGTGTGCGTGTAGATATAGGGGAATGGAGAGGGGTCTGTGAAAATGATTTAGAAGACTACAAAAGTCCCAGGACACTTTAAGAGGTCTCCGGGTAATCATTTGCATGCAATTAGACCTTATCTGCATGTACTGGTATATCTACTGTACGTATGATAATTTTAATTGGTTACAGTTGGTTTTCATCAAATGTCACTTCACTGCAGTCCTCTCATCTAATTAACAGAGTTAAGTGCTGATTTCAGAAAGCTGGTTCTCTTTTTCACAGTTTATATTAAAACATTTTAAACAGCAATGCTGGGATGAGTTTTTTTGAGCTGATCATAGTCATAAATTATTGCCATAGTCATATAACACGTTGGACCCCGACCAATCGCAGCTCTCCAATCATAGCTCGCCATATTTCATAACTTGGTTTATTTAGCTAATCAGTAATGTGCCTGGGACAGACTTCACTGTTCCCACTGACAGGAGAAACCAATGTGTACTTGTGTCGTCACTGTGAAGCAGCAAAGCGTGGCTTCTTCATCCTTCTCAATTGGGAGGAACAAGTATGTTGGTGTGGTATGTTTGTAGAGGGTGAGGTTGCACCCACAAGTGTGATTCCTTTGGTTCTGACCCGAGGGTCAAACGGCTACAGATTCACAGACATGAAATCAAGCATCATGCCTTCTTCTGTGCACAGAAGAGCGCTTATGCTGTCGTCAGGAAACATATTGTAGATGCTGTCAAACATTAAAGGTCGGAAAATAAATTATTTTACTATGAACACAACACAAAATAAAAAGGAGCAATTAGCTTACATTGTGTATTCTGAACTCGACAGATTATTTTAACACCATAGCTTTTTAAGGTGCATTTACTTAGACATGCTTAAATAACTAAATGCACTTATGCTAGTAGTCTCGGCATCAAGTGGTTGCTTTTTATTTCCATACAATATAAAAATGTATTTGTGGATCTGTGTTACATTACGAGCTACTTTATTGTGCTGAGGTCATTTAGTGCATGCTATTAAAATCAATCTGCACTTAAGCTGCTGCTTCCTGTAATGAAAGTGTAATGGTAACGCTTAACACCGACTATTCAATGTAACTGAACAGTTAAAATTTCATGAGTCTGCTAATTGATTTTCATATCACACAGAAATAAATGGAAACCAGCCACAGCTTAGAACTAGTAGGAAAAAGAAATGGATCAAAAAATGTAAAGCATTCAAAAATGTGAAGTACACATCATTTTGAAGTGTCAGATCTAAAAAGACATCAAAACGAAATAGTAATAACATAACCTGCATGCAGAAATATGGAGCCTAGTAAATCACCCTAGTACTGCTTTACCACAAGGTAAGGGTCCGGCTGGAGCCTCTTAAGTGCTTCCTTCTGCCTCTGAAGTTAAAAATGTGACTTCCACCTCAGAATAACATATTCAAACTATGATTTATGAGTCTGGGAGAGCCTTCAATTAATTTCCCATGCCAGTAACGTGAAGGTGCCATAGCCCTGGTACATTAAGCGATACTAAATGAAATAATGCAGACATTATGGTTCATTGCAACAACTAGGTTCTGTATCACCTGCAATCTATTTTGGCTAATCAATCTGCCAGCGCTTGCACAAAGATGAATTATCCGAGTATGGATCGAAGCCCCTACTCCGTTCCTTTCCTATTCCGCTTCCCTCTCCGCCTGCTGATACCTGTTCTGCCATAATTAGAGCAGAGAATAAAACCGGGACTCTGGAATCACAGTGCACTCTCAAGTGGACACTATTGGGACTACATGCCATCGTGGCTAATAATGACCGGTCCTGACTCGTCTTTGTAGTCAGCTATCTGCAGGTGTATTGCCGTCAGTCACAACCTGACTCTTTCTGCTGCCTGCTTCTCTGCTCTCTTAGACCCCGTTTACACGATGGGAAAACGCATATATTTTCATGCGTTTTGGACTTTCATTTACACAAAAACTGAGGTTTTATCACGGAAAAAAATCATTTCTAAAAACCGGCCAAAGTGGAGATTTCTGAAAACTCAGTTTTTGTGTTTGCGTGTGAACTAGGTCAAACAGAGTTTTAGGTTGTCAAACGTCACAGTATACGACTAAAAATGCTTCACGTCATGTGAGCGTCCTATGTTTACAGTTAGTTTACTTAGGCTACTGATCATGGATGGTGTCAAGGTAGTGCTCATTTGTGCGGTAATGCAAACCCTTTTGGCCTGTTTGTATTTACAAACACAACAGATTTTTTACATCGAGGAGCAGAGGCGAAGAACTGCACGGAGGTCAGCAGTCCTTCTTCAGCTTTCTATACTCCCAAGACGTAGGTACATTAACTGCCAACGAAAAGGAAGTTGATCGTGTTTTTCGTAGTTGTTGTTGGTTTTGAGAATTCTGATTGGTTTGCATGTCTTTATCCTTCTCGTTACACTGCCGACTACAGGGTTGGCATAGTTATGATGGCGCCCGGGGACGTATTTATGCGGGTTCATATAAACAGAAACTTTTTTGAAAACGACCTTGTGTGTACAACGTTATTTTTGAAAACGGATGGCATACACACACAGCAAACACTTGTGCTAATTTCCTTAAAGAATACACAGTTATTGCAGTTATTACAACTTGAACTAACCTTGTGCCTCTTCGGGGGAGTGCGAATACCTTTACTGCCTCTAATTTGTATTAAAAAATGACCATATTTTCTGTACCTTTGACATTAAATCTGCGCACAATGCGACTTCCTTTTTAACACGGCGAGCAGCCTTCAAAATAAAAGCATCTTATCTTAAAACAGGAAACAAGATACATTTAGCTAAGAAAGGCAAAAACATCCAACAACAACAACATTGATTGTTAAAAAGTTTCTAAAGCCAGAGCACAAATTAGGTTACTTACAATTGTACAACATTCTAAAGATTATATAATCAAAGACGTACCTGTAACTCTTCCGTAACTCTATAGGTGCAGCGTGTTTACTGTCAGATGTGGCATTTATTTGAGTTTAATGAGTTGCTTCTCATTCAGTCTGCACAGGCGTGTGCTGAATCGCAGGTGTGTGGCTGTGAGTAGATTGAAGCTGCCGAGAGTAAAAGAAGAGTTTAATACTTCAACTTTCCATCCATTAAGCTTGTATTTTTTAATTTGCAATATTTCCATGAAGCATATAACCAAATGAATACAACATCTAGTCAGAGAGCTGGAACCGTAAACATTTAAGTGTTTATTAATAGCTCGGCAGACTGTTGGCTATATGCTCGTACAGCACATTGGACCGGCAGTGTTTCTGTCATCTTGTGAAGCTCGATACAAATGCACAACAGTACCGTTGTTGTTCCTAGTGGAATTATGTAATCTAATAAAAGGATTTCAATTTGGCTTTAAATCAAGTGAACATTTTTGTAACAGTTTATATGCTGTCACATGCAGGTTTCTTCCCCCAGCACCAAAGAATGAGCATACACAGGGATATGTTTAGTAATATACTTTATTGTCTCTCGACTGTCCCTCTGCTCTCCCCTCTCGTGCCTCCAACTGTATGCCCCATATATAGGGCAGAGTCACTCAGGCCTTGATTCCCTGCAGCTGAGGCCAATTCCCGGCACCTGTTCCCTGAACCACTCCCCCACACCCCTCCGCAGCTGAGCCTAACCACGCCCCAGCCACCACAGTTTTTGATTCCACCAGGCAGATGGACAAGTCGGCAATCGTAGGAGGTAATGATATCCCCTACAGAACAGGACAGGGTAAATCTCTGCTTTCATTGCTGCTTGCTGGCCTCACTGTTGACTTGAATGAATCCCTTTGGATGACAGCGAATGTGAAAATGCTGCTCATGCTGATCCACCTTGATGATACAGATACAACCAATGAAGGTGTTCACAGACATACTTTGGGGTCAACGCGGGAACAAGTATGTGCACGTGCCACCTACAAATATTCCTTTTTAAAACCACAAAGTCAACACTGATGGAAGTCATAATGACTAAGTGTCACAGTTTAGAACATGGGCCTCTTTATTTATGTCCAATAAAGTCTGAATAAATCTCCCTCCTTTCTTTAATCCATGTTGGTGGTAAATCACCGCAGCGCGGTGTTTGAGCTCCACAGTTATGACCCATTACATCTGATTGAGAGGAGGCTGTATTTCATTTTTCCCTGAGCCTCATGCTATCACCTGACGTGAACAATCACATTTGTCCACTGTGTAGAGGCCCCTATAATTATATGAATAAGCCTGTGGTGAGGGAGAAACATGTCACAAATTAGGACTGACCTCTTATCCGCATCCATTCTTTGCATTACTTTTGGAGAAGTCCCTTTCTGAAAGGAAGAGAACAGAAAGTTGTATTGAATAATGAACAAGTGCAAAAAAATGGTAATCATTTCCATAGCACATACTGTGAGGAGTTTACAGTACCAAATAGGGAAAAGCATAAATGGACTTAAAGCTTTCAGCAGCTGTTATTATGACAGATGGTGGAAAGAGATGTCTCTCCTCTTCCATTTAGCAAAACAAAACAAAAGCTTTGACCAAAGCACTAGATCCACTCTGGAGCAGGAAGCAACAACATTTACAGGATTTCAAAAGAGTGTTGAGATGATATAGGACGGTGTGGTTTCTTTATTTACAGCTTGCACACCTCAAAAAGTGTGTGCTTTATTTGCTAGAGAAACAGAAAGTGGATCAGGCTTTCTTCGTGTATGCAAGACGTATATGCAACAGCATTAAAGAGCACAGAAAGCAGTGTTTTTAAAGCGTATTGAACATTGTAAAAGGAAGATGTCTAAAGAGGCTTGCATCATGTGTAAAACATGTGTCGGTGGTTTGTTTTATCATGCTCTGTTGAATTGACATTTTACAAGCCACTGGTTCCCTCCCTGGCTTCGCCTCTCGTCTCTTTTCGTGTGTTCGAGAGCACTTAAGCAGATGTTCCCCGCCATCCTGCTCTGCTTTTCCTGTCACACCTGGCCCGATGCTTCTGCAGCTGTTTTCCTGGCCTTTCAAATTCAACACATTACAGTATGCAATCCACCTGAGTTGTAGGAAAGAACTCCCTTCCTGACAAAGCAGATCAAAAAGGTCAGTTAAACAGATGTTTTGGAGAAGATCTCTACTTTTGCATGACATTGCTGAAGAGTTTCATGAGGATGAAGACGAAGGCTTTTTTTCCCCCAATGGAGTCCTTCAATCAGATGATTGGCGGTTCGATTCCCGGCTCCACTAGCCCATGTCAACGTGTCCTTGGGCAAGACACCTAACCCCAAACTGCTCACATAGCTGTGCCTACGGTGAATGAATGTTAGTCCTGATGAGCAGGTGGAACCTTAGCGCCTCCCATCAGTGTGTGAATGGGTGAATGACGACAAGTAGTGTGAAAGTGCTTTTAGTGGTGGGAAGACTAGAAAAGCGCGCTACAAGTACAGTTCCATTTACCGTCAAGGAAATGTTTCTATGCAAGATGCGCTGCACCAGGTGAAACGGTTCTGAATTGAACACATTTGCTGTGCAAATCCAAGCACAGCATGGATTTGCACATGAGGCTATCACCTCAACATAACATGTCAGGATTCAGAGGAGTCACTTCCTTAGGTCAACATGAAACTGATTTGTATTTTTTAGTGGTTTTATCTAACTCTCCATGGAGGTACAATTGAAAGAACTACACCTTTACTGTGACTTTTAACTATAACTAGTGGAGGGGTAAAACAAAATCTAATTGCTCAGAGACATTTAAGCAAGTGCACCTGTCCTTTATCATGTACTTGAAAAGCATGTTCGTCTCACTTACCCTTTCCAGTTGCTTGTGTGTGCAGCTGCACACATTTCTAATGGATGTATTCTTCTGCCGCTGGTATTCACCACCATTTAATGTAATGTCAGCCAGATGAAAAGCTGCATTGAGGGTGGGTTAATCGGTCAATCTGCCCAGATCCCCGTATGAAAGCCTTTAGTGCAGTTAATGCCAATTCATGAAATACAAGTAAATGTGCATGTTTGTTATATTTGGCAACTAAACAAAAAGCTAATCATCAAATTCATAAAAGGTGTAGCTCATGTATTGAATTTAAATAGATTGTACGGGTGTACCGAATAAAGTGTTTACTGCACATACAGTATATACATGTCTCAATTAAATATGTATAATAGAAACATTTCATGAATTAGGGAATGTGTGACTTATATTCAGATAACTCATGAACGTTGACATGATGTCATGTGCGTCGTGTGGGTCACTTGACTCTCTTTTCACTCTAACGTCACGTTAACGTCAACCACGCTCTTTTCCTCAACCTAGGTTTGGTTACCTCCACGTAACATCCTGTAAATACAAACGTCTATTTTGAAAAGACACTAAGGATGCAACGAGTGGGAACTGACATGCTGCTTGTATTCGCAATGGAGTGGTCGTCCTTCAATCAGAGGATCGGCAGTTCGATCCCCGGCTCCGCTAGTCCATGTCGATGTGTCCATGGGCAAGACACTTAACCACAAAATTGCTCCCGTAGCTGTGCCTACGGTGTGTAAATGTGTGTGAATGTTAGTTACTTCTGATGGGCAGGTGGAGCCTTAGCTCCTCCCATCAGGTTCTGAATAGAGGTGAATGATTTCATCGCTTTGAGTGGTCGGAAGACTACAAGAGTACGATACAAGTACAGGTCCAAGTACATGCCGTCGCTGCCACATCCAAAACTAACTCCACCTCCCCCATGTAAACGTCACAAGGGGGAGGTGCCCTTTCCTCTCCTAAAATCCAAGACAACCATTGTTGATATGCACTGCTGTGGTGTTCCCAACAGGAGAAAAACACCATGTACAATAGACCAACACTGTGATATAACATGACAGGGTTACAAAATATATCTGTATGTCATCTCTCTGCCTTCTTTATATTGTTATTGTTTCAGTTTTTACCATGTAAAGTGCCTTTGAGTACCATTAAATCGATATACAAAAATAAAATGTGTTATTATTCATTATTATTTTTTACTACTATTATTACATGAAGCCCGTTGGGCCTCTATGCCATTCTCCATCTCATAAAATAGATCCACACACTTTACACTGTTCTCTTTTTGACACAATAAAATAAACACAGTTTTCCATATTCAAAATATCTGATACATTTGCAGCTTCTTTGTTTTTCTCTTTTCATAGCACTCTATTCCCTCATTCATTCATTTCTTGCTCTCTCCCCGAGGCCATTACTCCTTCGTTCTCTCATCCTCATTGTATTTTTTTTTTACCTCTTGTTCTAAGTCATCCCCTCTTCCCTCTTTCATTTAGAGGCCTCTTGTTCTCGCAGTGACTCGTTATCTTGTTTGCAGGCGGAAACCCCTGGCTATCGATGTCAGCTGGATTATGTGACATGTTCATGTGTTGTGTTGTCCCAAAGGGTGGTCCCCTTGCCAGACAGTGAATTTATGAGTCCCCAGTGTGGGAGCATTGTTTTTGTGTGTGTGAGGGTTCACTAACATGAGGGAAGTGCTAAATTAAGTGTGGCTGTGTTCATGTGTTTGAAATGGGATTGGGTGTGTGTGAAGAAAAATGCACAGGGGCATGGCTTGTGTTATTCTATGTTGGATGCGTCAACATTAAGGACACCTTTATATGATTCATCTGCAAAGAAATGCAAATTCAGCATAATTACGAAGGCTATAGAAAGTAGAATAAATGTATTAACAGGTGCAGTGCCATCAATACTCAGTGTGCAATGACCTACTTAATGTGGTGTATGGTACATTGGATATCAATATTTGTTTGAGCAGGAAACAGGAGGGAGTTGAAGAACAAAAGGGTTACTTGCTGAAACAATCCACCGTCATTATTTCTTAAAATGTCTTAATTGTTATAGTAATGGATTAAAGAAAAATGTGGAAACCATCAAGAAAATAACTTAAAACAAGCAAGTGAGAGTTCAAAGACGATGGGTTTTTAATTACTCTGCGGTAGAGTGAAAAATGCTCCAGTTTAAGGAATCCTGGTGGAATAACACTTCCTGGCAACAATTCATCCTCAATTTGGCATTCGTCCATTTTCCACTCAAATATGATTGAAGAGCGTACTGTGTCAGAAGGTCTAATGAAATGGAGCACGGAGCAACAAAGAAAACCTCCGATGATGTGGATGAGCAGTAAATTCATCACCGATATAAAAACTGACGCTTTCTTTGTCTCAAATTGAGAGGTGCAGATGTTAGATTAGATGAACTCTAATAATTGAAGCTTGATCCGCCTGATTATTTCATCTCATTACTTTCCCCAATGTGTTCATAGAGTTATGTAATTACTCTGCAACAGTGCCCTAGACATTTGTACAGACACACATAATATTCCTTTACAACTAGTGCTAAAATTAGGACATTGAGGATTGAAGTAATTTCATGGACGCACCTCTGAGAAATTCTCTTCTGCTGTATCGGAATGATCTTGTCAACAAATGATTTGAAATGAGTTCAGACCTCTTTATGGTCCCCTGATGAATCAAATGAATCATTATAATGTTATGCTCATTAACGGTGAAGACTTCTCTGACAGTCCAGTTCTGTCCGTCTCACTCACTTGTCCCTCAGTTTATTCCTATTGTGTGTCATCAGCCTCAAACCAAGCATCCTTGCAAAAAAAAAAAATAATTGGGCTAATTGGGGCTCCATTACTTATTTAAAAGGTAACTTGTTTATGTGAGAGCAGAGGTATAAATTATCCAATAGACGATGTCTTTGGGGTATTTTGTCGAACAGAGCTTTATTAACAGCAACTGGTGAGGGCAATTTAATGGCATCCCAATTATTTTGAGTGTCCCCGCTGTAGCCAGTGCCAGCCAGAAGCAGACAGCTAGCACCCATTTAGAGAGGCAAGGGAACTGTATAGCACTTAATGACACTGTTAAAAAGATCCTCTGAGGAGAGATGTGCCTTTTATTTGGACCAGGGGACAGTTTTGTAGTAAAATAAGAGCCTTAGCTCAATGGAAGACAGAAAACTCATTTGTGTTTCTGATGCAACTAAACTGGCTCACACTTCCCAAGGCCCTATTACTCGTACCTGGCTAACGTGGTTAGCGGGATCATTTTTTCGGATGAGATTACACAAGTCAGGGTTTTCGGTTTCCTCGAAGCAAGTTTGGCAAAATCACCATAGCAACACATCCAAAAATTTGAACCTGCTCCAGCGCAGGCTCATAAACTGACCACTCCCCCTGAAGAAAATGGCAGCTCCCTTCCTCATTGATGAAGGAGCGATATTAGTTAGATTAACGTTTTATAGGGAGAGAGTTCTCCAAGATCACCAAGATCCGTTATCACGTGATGATGACTTCCTATACGAGCGATATCGATTCTGCACACAAGGAATAATTTATTAAAGACCTTCTCGAGCCGTAAATTGAACACTACACGCCGCAGCATTGACTGTCTCACAGACTGTTTGCAGAGCCTTGTGGTACATTGTTGTACAGTGTGGTACATTGTTGTTGTACATTGTGGTACATTGTTGTAAAGTGTCGGTGATGCAGAACATCGGGAAAGCCGCTGTATGCCGTGGTTTTGTTCTATATGGTCATCTCCACATACATGAATATATATCATCTACTTGTTCTGAAAGAGTTGAGTTATTTTAGATCTCATTGAATGATGCATGCCATTAAGCCGACTGCCAGCAGGCACATTTAAAGAATGAGGCACTTAAAATTAGCCGATACATTTTCCCAACACTTATGCTGCGTTCACACCAAAAGCGTTGCGAGTAGATTCCATGAAAGTCAATGCACAGACGAATGTATGCGAATAAAGAGGATTTTCATCCACTTATCTAGACGTAGTTGGTGAAAGTCACCGAGCTGTGTGAGCCTATGGCTGATGTTGTCGGATTTCCACAACATGTATAAAGCAAAAATAGTGGCTATTTCGTCCATTGTGGATGGCGGAAGTTATACATGTTTTCATAGAGATAAGCCACACCCCCTCTCCAGCGCGAGTGAAGTGAATGAATTGATTAGATTTTGCCATGATTATGGTCTGGAATTCCTCATATGTTCATGATCATCTCCTGCTCATCAGCCTTTGTGCTGTTAGAAAATCATGTTTCAGTGATCGACACTTCCCCCTTTTGAAGTCAGACAGGCACGCGCAATTATTCTGTGAACTGAAGTCTGGTTCAAATTAACGAGATGGTTTGACCACGGATTAGCCTTTAAGAAACCGGGATAGCCTGATGTCAATCATCGTGTTAATTTGAAGCTGGCTAATAGGGCATTTGAAAGTTAGTTGAGCCACGTACGAGAAATAGGGCCCAGAATATCATAGAAGCATTACACGACAAAGCATTATGTCAAGTCCCTTCTCTGTATTTGACAATTTACTCACCGGTTGACCTTCTGAAGAACAGAGCCAAGTGCTCTTTAAGAGAGCACTGCACTCAAAAGGCATAAACTCTGTGTCGGCTTTAGAAAAACACTTCATGGAGTTGGTTTAGTAACAACCTTGATTATGACTAAATCAGTGATGCATTCTGGGAGTTAATACCGAAGTGTTGCAGGTTAGAGGTGAATCATCAGATAATCAACATTGTTTAATCATATGTAGCGCTTATTTTGTACACCAAGATTTGTACTTTAGTGGCTAAAAAAAAGGAGAAGCTGGAATGCTGCAGTGATGTGTGCCTGTGAGAGAGAGATAACTGGTGGCTCTGTTATCAAAACGCATCAGGCGCTCTTAGAAGATGGAACAAAATCAGGATGAACAGGAAGGCGATCCAGGAGGACCTTCCAAAATCTTAGAACAATGAGAAAGAAAATAGCTGTTATAGTTGCTGAATCATATTTGGACCACTCTATTTCTGCCTGTGGTTTTGATTATATAAAGATGACTCACTCCAAACTATTTTGCATCGGTTAGTATGTAACTGAGGAAGTCACTCGGCTTTTCATCTCAATCTCCATCTCCATCTCCTCTCCCCCGGAGTCACCTGGCATTGTGCTCTCCCTTACCGCCACCTGGTCTGTCAAAACTCCTCCTCTCCGATGTTTTCCATTTCATCTGAAGACTTCAGAGGTCCTCCAAGCAGCTGCTGCTGCAGCTGCTTGGAGGCAGAATAAATTGCACACATGCAGCAAAATGGAAATGATTCACTCTTGCTGCGATGTTACTCAATGCGGTGAATAAAGATAGCAACTGCAATACCATGGTTGATGAATGCAGCTCTGTGGTTTTATGGAGTTTGTTTTTCTGTCCTGCATACAAGTCTCCAACTGGAATTTCGTTGCCTCTCCTTCACAGTCTTTGTCTTCTGGACAGCCTCATCAATTTCAAATTTATTGACTTACTGTAGGAACGATAACCAAAACACATTAACCACCATGACAGCTGGAACACAAGGCACAAGAGGTAGATTAATCAACCACGTACGTGGCATTGCCAAGGTGGCATCCTCCCGAGGCTGTGTGAGAATCACACAATACAGACTATTACCCTAAAACACAAATTCATCACATAGCAAATCTGGTGGCTATCCCCAGAAACACCGCCATTAAGAACGCTCTGAATTTCTTTTTCAACAGATTGAGTTCATGCTGTGCTTCGGTGCCATTTTTCAGCAGAGAGAATGAAGAGAAACAGATAAAACAACTGTTCTTTTATATATTTTCAAGAGAACGAGAAGAACAGAGAACATAGGTCAACCAACATAGTGTAGTCAGGGTAAGGGAGAACAGAGTGATGTCTGTCTGTCTGTGTGTGTAGAACTACTGGAAAGGTTGTACCCCACATTTGTGTGAAAAAAGTTTGAGGAAGACCAGTATGTATGTATGTGTGTGTGTGTGTGTGTGTGTGACTTGATAGGAATAGACAATAAGAAAATAAATAAATTTGGGCAAATCAAAACATCAATAAACATTTGCTTTTACTGTAATATATCACACAACCTGTACATGTGTGAACATTCCTCTGGTAGCTTGTCACCATTACATCAACACATGAACCTACACTGAACCCAAAAAGTACAAATCATAATAGTTTGTTTAATACTCTCAGCCGGACTTTGGCTCCACGCATCCTAACATTTGCTTTTTTAAAAGAGTGCCAGTTTCTTAACATACAAATATAAAGTTTTCACCTATCTAAAAGTAATAATGTAATAACCAGTAATGGTCTCTCCTCTATCAAGCACTCGCTGTATATACGTATTTCTCACACAAGTACACTGACATGCAAACACATAAATATGCACTTCACAGCAGACTCCTTGCATGTTGCATCCTCCCCTTAGAGAGATTGATGAAGCAGAGTTAGCGCGAGGCATCTCTCTCATAGCTGAAAGATTAAACACAGCAATAAGCACCGGGTGTGAATTAAGCTTAGTCACTGTAGAACTGCCTCACTGCTTCGGTTTGAGGTACTGTCAAAGGGAAGAAGAGAGGAGAAAGTGACTCCCAGTCCCTCCTATAACATGCCAACTGTCACTGTAAGAACTGCACCACCTCCTGTCCATTGCACCATTAGCGGCAGTGATACACATACTTATTTATGCCACATTGTGACATTAAATGCCCCTGGCAATAGGGGTCTACATTGATCCAAGAAAAAGCTGTAACATGTGCCGAGAGGAGAGGAGAGTGAAAATAAATAAGTAACCGAGCCATGCTGCTTCAGTGGTTGCTACATCCATTGTAACCTTTTCAGACTGAGCTGTCAGACTGAACATAATGGCTGTCATATTAAGGAAGGATCAATCAATCACAGCCTACCACCCTCTGTTGCATCCAAAACTTAAGTATAGTTGATTTGTGCCACACAAACCTGACAGATCATATGGTAGTGAAAAACAGATGTGCAGACAGTGCAGAGATGCACACATTTGCACAGTGACAGTGAGTCTGAGACGTTCTCTTAATCACCGAAAGAATTTTCTCCACACACACACACACACACACACACACACTTTTGGAAGTGATGACAGAACGAGCAACTGACACGACTGAAGGATTTTGGCTGTGTGGAGGGGGAGCTTCTGTTCCTTTCCCTTGTCAGGCTGCAGGAGGAAGCAGAAGAAATTGTGATTGAGCTGCTGTGACACCAGCAAAGGTCAATTCTGACTCCTTCCTGCTGTGGCAGCATTCTCAGAGTGAGGGAATTTCTTCACATATAAATTGATGTCTAACTATCTGGTGCATACACAGGGCCCAGCTATGGTTGGTGCATGGAAAAGGAGCCAAAGTACAGCTGGTAATCAGTGTCTGTATGGAAGGGACTATCAACTGGCATGTGATGACAGCTACTGCAAGTCAAGATTGAGAAATATGGTGGTCGTAAGAAGACAAATAGATTTCTACCAAAAAAAAGAAAGAAAAATGCATGGGTTTTCTTGGGTAAATGGCCTCCCTAAAAAAAACAAGATATATTCTATCACTCACCTTTCACTAAACTGACGTTGTTGTTGAGCAGCCTTTAATAAACTTTTAATAACACCACCCGCATCAGGACAAGCCTCATTAAAGGAGTGAGTCCTTTTTTATACTGTTGGATGCATGTGGAAAGTTTTATGTCAAGTTTACTCACTGAGTGATAGTGAAGGCCATGCAAATAAAAAAACTAAGTACAGTGTGTCACAGACAAATTAACACTAAAATAATGACTTCATTCACATATTACATTACATTTCATTTATTTAATTCAGGGTTAAGTCTCTTGCTCAAGGACACATTGACTACGATATAGTGGCAATCAGTAAACAGCGAAGTAGGATACACTTTTCTTGATTGATAAATATATAGCTCTTCACCATTGATATGTGGCTTTGGCCCATTGAACCTGTGTCCAGGAGGATATTTGAGGCCAAGGTGCTGTAAACACAGTGGCTTTTCAGCACCTTGGACAACGTTAATAATGCTGCAATTTCATTGGCTGTCAGTGAGTTCCAGCTATACACGACTTTCCTCAGCGGCACCGGGGATTGAACCACCGATGCTCTGATTGAAAGACGGACCTGCTTTCCTCAGAGAGCTGATACAAAACTTATTCAGGGAATAAATGCCTGCTCCTTTCACAGTGTGTGATATTATATAATATTTTTTCAAATGGCTTTCCTTGAGCCAAAAATGTATCGCTTCAATAGGGATGAGACATATAATGCTCTGTGTCCACTTTGAGAGGTTGGGGCTCATCAGGAAACCAAAAAGGGGTAAAACATATTTCCTTCATATCCAGATTGAGCAATTTAATCATGCAGATTTGAAAAGGTGCAAGCTTTTTCCAAACATAACACTTATTTATTTTTACCAGCATTTTCCCAGAAGTCTTCATTAAAAGGGCAGTCAAAAATACAATGGAAGTATACATTTAGGATTTGAATATACCATCTTTTGGGGATTAGTTGTGGATAAATTCAGAATAAAGAATACACTACAAAATCAGCCTTACAGAGAGGCTTAAGTTTACCAGGTTTCTGTGCTGCAGGACCTGCTGCAACAGGTGTAACAGCCATCAAGTTAAATCCATCTGGTTTAGGTGAATACTCATGAGGAGACAAATGAAGCCTGCTTGGTGCTCTGATGTCCTTGTACATTTCTAGATGGGGTGACAGAGCCTTCTCCACATCTGCCCCCTCCCTCTGGAACTCTCTCCCCAAACTCATCCGAGACTGCATTGATCTTTCCTCATTCAAATCGCAAATCAAAACCCACCTGTCCAGAACTGCTTTTAATGTGTGATTGTTTGTTTTTTTGTTTTTGTTTTCTTATCAGGGTCCGAGCGACTCAAAGTCCCTATTTATTTGTTTTACCTGTATTTTAGCTATTCTTATTTATTTATTTTTAGCTTTTAGGATGTTTTAATTATGTGAAGTGTCTTTGAGTATTATGAAAAGCGCTATATGAATTAAATGCATTATTATTATTATTATTAAAAGGTACTTCATTTCAAATAATTTACCTTTGAGACTTTTCTGAACACAAAACCCACTTTGGGAAAAAAAAGAAAATATCACACAGAGGGACCAGGGCCAAAAGAGCGCCTCCAAGTCACAAGGATTCAAGATTATATATAAACCAGCCTCAGAGACACAACCAAGATACAGCGTTTCAGTTCAACCAACATCTATGGGTCATGGCCACCTTACTTTACAAAAGAAATACAGATAGAGAAATGATGAGCTTAAAGATGAGTGCCTCTCTAATGTATCACTTAGTGAATATTTTCATTAACACTGAAATACATTGCAATCCATCATTCCACCAACTTAGTTCATTTGTTTTTAAAATGGTACCAGTCAGGCTACATGATTATTTTTGATGAATGGACCCCTCTGATCCAGATGTTCCATGTGTTGCCATTTAGGACCCTGTGATGAGGAAACAATCTTTGGTAACAGTCTACAGCTGTAAAGGTTTACATCTACCAACAAGTCATAGCTTACGTCCACGCCAAGAGCAAGTACAGTCATCTCACTCATGGTGGTGATGATGCAGTGAGCAAAGATCCAGAACTTGTTCATGCTCTGCTCAGTCATGATGGCCATCGAATGAAGTGGCCATATGTGTGGGTCAGCTCTTTATGGAGTCCTCATGGTGATGGAGCCTGGCAGGGGAGGATTTATCCGTGAAAACAGATGGGCAGGAAAAGAAGGAGGGAGCCATCAAGCTGAGAAAGCCCTGCTGGGCGTCTCCTCGTGTTAGAATGAATTACAGACGTCTGACAAAGCTTAATGGCAGAATGTAGCAAAGTATCTTTGATATATCATTTATTTATTGACTAATCTGACATTTCTATGAGTGCATTGATAAAGTACGATTCACACAGAGCAGATATGCATGGTGCAAGGAGTCCAGGAGAGGTTGTTTGTTTTCCTCTTGAGTTTGAAATCTCTATCCAGTTCAGACATTTAACTCCTTTCTACAATAAATATTGGATACTAGATTATAGGAACTATACAATAATTATGCTCTTGTATCGTGCCATTGATTGCTTGGCATGCATAACCTTCACAGTGAAAAGACCTAAGAGCCTTGCAAAAGAAAATACATTTATATTTGAACAGCATATGTTATGGGTTGACAGCGACAACATCAACAATACACATGAGCAGAAACATTGTCTAATTAGCTCATCTTCTTTGTTTCCAGCAGGATTACTGATGTTTACCCATTTCAATTAAAGGAACACCCATAGAGCCGAAGAAAAAGTATAAATGTAGCCAATTGCAAGTTAATGAGCATAGTAGACGGCAATGGTTTCACTGGCAAATATTGTTCACATTATTTTGTCACTTAGATATCGATCATTACGGTATTCACTTTTTAAATAGAAACCTTCCTTTTTAAGGATGACAATACATTTATACTGACCTAGAAACTCCAGATATTATTTTTGTTCACAGTAATGTTATGTAATAACCATTTGTAACTGATATATTCTGATTATTGTTTTACATTAGGTGTGGTGCAGGTTTGGTTCAGCATGCTGAATGTGGCAGTTAAACATTCGTTATACTTCCACTGAAGATATGGATACATTAATTTACCACTCAAGGTGATTCATGGGTTTCATTTGCGCAGCAAGATGTACGATTAAGCTAATGCTTAATAAACTGACGTTTTTTAAGGCATAAAAAGAAATATTATTAATGAACCACCAATAAACAGTGACGCCTCCGTCCTGTGTCTTCATTATCCTGAATTGTAAGCTTTTTCTGAGTAAGAGAGAAATATGAACATTACTTTTCAAAAACAGCAACTGCATAGTGATTGGTTTAATGATTATAAAGTACTGTATGGTTACATTCATATTTAATTGAAGAACTGTGGAGCAGTCGGTCACTAAAGTAGTTCTGTTATTAATGACAATATTTTCATGTATTGTTCCACAAAGCACAAATAATGAAAAATGTCCTTTATCTTTCCGCCGAGGGACATCCTACAGCAATGTCTTTGTCAAAACCTAAAGATTTCCGGTTAACTGTGATGTGAGAAAATGAAAAACAGAAAATTGTCACATTTGAGATATTTCAATCGTCAAAGTGTTTGGCATTTTTGCTTGAAGGCTTAAACGATTTATTGATGATCCAAATAATTGCCGACTATGCAGTTTCAGCTCTAAGACACTGGCCTGGCTAAGCAAGACTGTTACCTTTCACTCAGTGTTGGTTGCATGGTCAAATAATAAATAGTAGCCAGTGCGACAGCTTACATGCACAGAAGACTTATCTTTTGAAAAATGAAAAGGCTATTCATTCCTCTGGGGATAAACAAGAAGGAAATGCTCTTCTGGCATTTTCAGTGCAGTGTGGGATAATTCAGTGCCCAGTTTGTGAATTATGTACAGGGATCTCTGGGTTTTCACACCTATTGTAGTTTCTTACAACGTGATACATTATAGTCATAAAGCAATTTTTAGGACGATGCCTATCGATTACTGACATTGTATTTGGTTAGTGTGTGAGCATCCAGATAAATGAACTTTTGTGTCTCCTGTTCCTCAACACACAGATTGCTTTGCACTTGTAAAAATTGCAAACCTTGTAATGTGAGCAAGAAAATCAAACAAAACGTGTTATGTTGTTTCCACACTGTATTATGCATCATCTATCATATGTTGTACTGTAGACAGAGAGCATGTAGAAACCCTATACATTGTTGCCATCTGCTTGCCTTCAGTTTATGTCACTGAAAATGAAATTAATTTAATTAATAATAACCCACTTTAGCAAGCTTTCCCCCACGCTAACACAACCTGCTTCCCTCAGCTCTAATGGCAGCCCAATTATGAATGGTGGATGGGTCCCTAATAGTAGAAACTACATCTCACCAAGCCCAGGAGGGAAAGAAAACTGAGCAAAAGGGAAAGGATAAGAAACAAGATCTCCTGTCTACTTAATGCCGATCCACTGACACATATTAGATAGCGTTGAAAAATGCTTTCACCTGCGATATCAGAACTGCAATTATGTTCAGAATCTAATGTCAACTTCTCTTCCATCCCTCCTTGCTGGCTTTAGGCAGAATAAGACAAACTCTTGTATTGTGCAGTGGGAAAAACTAGAAGTAATAACACGTTGCTGAAGACAGACAGTATTTATATCATAAGATCAACCACAGCACCTGCCTCATGTCCCAAAGGAGCCAGAATTTGGAGTTATCCGAACAAATGTTCTTATTTTCCATCAGAGAGTGGCTCTGCACATCCAAATCTTGTGTGGGATACGCCTGAGCTTATTCATTGAGTTTTGTGTATCCTCTGTCGTGGTCTAGTTGACTTGGATCAATCACGAATATTTTAAAATATTTAAGATTCTCGATTGATTGATGTATTTTACAATACTAAAAACTGCAACCAACACACAGTCCTGGCACATAACTTATTTTGTTGCAAATGAAAGCACAATTAGAATAGTGTTACAATCCAAGATTTAACCAAACGTATGATGCATTTGAACTATTATGTAACATCAACTAATTCAGCAATGGAGGAAGGAAACAAATGACCTCAGACTGATGCAATATCCACAAAAGACACATATCACAAGAACCTTCTCAGAGTCACCTGCATCCTTTCTTTTCACTTTTAGTGCTACCTTCAAGCAGAGGTGCTAAACAGACCAATCTGTGCACAGCAGTTTACGGTGTAGCCCTACTTGTACTGAGGCCTGATGCCCCCTGAGACTCCCTAACTGAAGAGTGACTAACCATGAGTCTGTGAGATTAATCATGGTTCAGAAAAAAAGCACCATGAGTCAATAGCTTTTCTTTCACTGGGGGCCAATCAGAAGTGTGGAAGGCAGGAAAGTGACACACACGCACACACACACACACACACACACACACACAGTTGTCGGTAATCCAATCTCAACCAACGGCATGCTAATACATCACAATTACCTACTCTGTCTGGGTGGTGCCATTAGAAATACATTGTCTCCATTACCACAGAGAGTTTTGCCTGTGTGCGTGCAGTCATGTGGGAGTGCGCGGCCTCACAAGTGTAGATGTCTGTTTGAGAAGTGAGGCGCTCTCCATCACCCTGCAGACTATTTCATATTCAATTACATCTCCCTTACATCACTGGGATTGCTCTGTGTATGCCACGTCAATAATAGCCCAGATCACTTGTCTGGGGTGCAGAGAGACATTAGTAACATTTAGGTTGTTAGCACCTTTATTAGAGGGAGGCTGGACCAAGCGGCTGAAAAGGAGAGAAGGAAAGAAAAGAAGAAAACACTTGGATAGAAAAGCACAGGTTCACGTGTGCTTACATTACTTTCACTGGCATTACGTAGTCTTGATAAAACTCAGGCTGAGGAAGTCCACTTAGTCCATCATTGTACCTGCACAGTGTTATTTTCTAACAAATCATATTTGTAAAATGATGTAAGAAAATATAATTTTGTGAAATTATAGCACAGGCGATGTCTCACAGTTGTTCTCACTTCAGTATATTTATATTAGGGCTACACCTCTATCCCTTTCAATGAAAAACGTAGTGTGAGGTACTGAAAGTGTCGTGATGAAATGACAAATTGGCCAGAATAGAGCTGCGAGACTAGTCTTACATTGGCCCATAAAAAGGAACACAGACTGTGCGGTAGGTTGAGTAGGTTCTCATGGTTACCAGCAGAAAAAAAAGACCTGAGTCTATCCAAGTTTTGAATGTAGAAACTTTCACAGTCATTTCAGTGGGACAGCAGGTGATGGACAAATCGTGACATCTGATGTGATAGCTGTTACCATTGCATATGTCCTTTTGCAAATTGCAATTTCAATTAAGATTGCATTTTGTAACGTTTTGTTCTTGTTCCCTCAGGTTAATTCTGAGACAAACGGATTCAAGATCTTGTAAGTGAATGTACAAGAAATGAATGTTAAAGAACACATTTAACAATTGCTTTCGTAATGAAACACAATTAGAAGTGAACATGAGCTGAACATACAGCATCACACTTTGTGTGATGCTGTATAAGGTATGTTTATGATGAATAAATATGAGGAATATGTAGTACTGGATTTTAGACGAGCTGGTACAGGTCATCAGCTATTGGGGATCCTTTGATTGGCAGGCAGTTGGTGTCTCTGCATCATCGGCCCATGTTGATAAAGCTTTGCCTTTTGACTTCCATAATCCTTTCAGATCCACGCAGTGGAGGTTAAAGTCTGTGTGCATAACTGAGACACGTCATGCTGTTTTATTTAATACATTTGTCACCCATCTGTATGCTCCAATATACATTGTTTCTCCCAATTCTGACACCAATAAGGATGGGCCTTAAAATGTGAACATTATTAGACCTGTAAAAGTGTTTCAGTGGACAATTCCTACACCTTTCAAGCACTTACAGAAGCATCTGCTGTCTATTCAACAATATACCAACTCATCCCCTCCTAAAAATTGAATCTCCTTTAACATTTTATCTGAATATATATTTTGACCTATATTCTAAAATAAGTCATCCATCCTCAGGGAGGACTTAGCAGGGCAGGACAGCTGTGATGCACGGGCCATCGGACAAGCAGACACTTGCAAAACTTTACTGCTTGATTAGCAAAAAAATAACCCACGCCCACATGCACGCACGCACTTGACATAAATTTACTGCAGCGGTAAACCTGAGGTGACCTCTCAGAGAGGAGGAGTGACACACCAAGTCAGGAGAATTAGCACCGCCGAAAATAACATCATTAGTGTTGACACTTCATTAGGTGCAGACCGAAAAGGAGAGGCAGAGGAGGCAGGAAGAGTACGTCCGTCAGTCAGTGTGCATCCGGAACAGATGACGACGGCTCAGCTGGACAAATGAGGCGCTCCACCTACCATAACCTCAAACCCTTAAGATAAAAGGACACTTGTATAAAGTCACATTTCTAAATCGCGTCTATAACACAATATGGCATCTCCTGCTGGCACCCCACTACCTCCATCATACGGTGACAAAGTGACTCAAACATCAGCAGAAAAGGATTGCGAAGGCTATTTTAGGGACAAAGGGTTAGCTAGTTATCAAGGAATATGTGAAATGTAGATGATAAATACAGGCAATTGTCTAAAGGATACACTGAAATAAACCGCGGACAACATAAATTAGGCCTATTGACAGCATTTTTTTTTAAGTGATCAAGTATAACTGACAGCATTTATTACCGTTAAAAATGCTGATGAGGCACATCACTCCAGTGGTTCGAGTGAAAGACCTGTGACCTTGAGACCCACATGACACATTTTAAAGAAGCATCGAAGACAAAGATTTGTTTGACATGCAGTTTGATACTTAAACATTTTTTTTTAAAAAGGGGCAGTAATGAATAAAGACACATTATTTAGTTATCCTGTATATATAATCCGGTATAAGATGCAAGGAAAAGTTTAAAAAGCTTTTGGATTTTGAGAATTTGCAAGGCACAACAACATCTAAAGCATTTTGAGCTTTAGACTAAAAATTGTTTCAGACTTCTTCTGGTTGTCACTCAGAGGAATTCACTCAACCTCTTAAGGGTCCAAAGAAATAGAACATAACACCATTCTGGATGATCATGTTCATCCCATATATATATTTATTTTTAAATAAAATAAATTGAAGCCTTGAAGGCTTTTATCATGCATGTCGATCTGTTGTCAGGGTTTCAGGTACTGGACCTCACAAGCACGACTCAGAGGCAGATGGACAAGCAAAAGTCTTTTACTGGAGTTTCAGGCAGGGTCTAAACCAGGAGGTGAGTCGAAATAGAGAAACAAATCCAAAAAGGGGTCGGCAAAATTCAGGGTTGACGGGACAAACGGGACAGGGTTGGGACAGGGCACGATGAATTCAATTCAATTAAGTTTATTTTGTATAGCCCAATATGACAAATTTGCCTCAGAGGGCTTTACAATCTGTACACAGACAACCTCACATCGGATCAGGAAAAACTCCCCAAAAATAACCTGAAGCATTTGGCACTAACGCACAAGACAATCTGGCAGAGGACAAGTGCAAGTGAGGGGACCTAAGTACTGAGGGACTAATGAGGAAATGGGCTGCAGGGGAGACAGGCGTGAGGACCAGGTGAAGGGAATGAGGGAAGATCAGGTGTGACGGGCAGGATCTGAAATGTCATGAGTTAATTAACCACAGGGTGAAAACAACTGATATGAAGGGGAATTCGTGACATCTGTGGTGTTTATAAAATGTATGTAATGATTTATGCCCTGTATACTGCAAACCAGCTCTATCTCTGTGTACAAATAATGTATACAGAACCTGAATACCATTATGAAGGATATTCATGACAATCTTCAATTGTTTTATTTAAATATACAATATTAACCATGTGTTTATTACTGCAACTTTAATCAGGGAAAATCGTTTTTACAGCATAATACTCTAATATTATATTATATATCTTAAAAATGTATTTGAGAATGCAGTTTAGTTGTATGGAAACATAATTACGTAGGAAACAGTCAAATGACCAGAATGCCATTCAAATGTCATGACCTGTCAAATTAAAGTGTGCTGTTCGCTGCAGAGCCTCGATTTCTGCAAGGCACACCTTTTGGACAAACGTTGGCACAGCTCCACTCAGCTGTGGCTTCCTGAGTATCCCAACACATATCCAGCACCCGCCTATAGACTACTCTGAAAAAGGAGAAAATGTAACAGTCATTTGGAAGAACGGTTTTAGAGCCAATGCCTGTCATATTTAATTGGTACCACTCAATCTTACCCACAATTTCTTCACCATTCCACATGCTGATGAGCCTGTTTCTGTGGCTTGGGTTCAGTCCACCGAGGCCTCCATCCTCATCAGCTGCCAGACTCCCAACACAATGAATGCCTATTCCTCTTTTAAGATTTGTAATACTTCATGGTGGAGGCTTTCATAGCTTAATTTAAGTTTACCTCAATAGAGTTGGGTTCAATATTTGCCACTTCAAGCACTGCAAGCTCCACTTCTTGGCCTGGATCCAGGAGAGGACCAGGTTTCCCTTTTTTGTCATCTACATAGAAATCTTTTCTGGCTCCTCGTCTGTAACAAGTTTGCCACAGGATACCTATGTACCAAGAGTTATGTACCTTACAATCGCAATATTAATTACATCAAGAAAAATGAATACATTCATTATGAACAATTCCATTTCATCTCGAGAGTAGGACACACAGTGCATTGTCCTTATTTCTGACTATGTATATATTGGTAGAGAGAACAACAGGACCAGGTATATGTAGGCAGGTGTAACTTGAACTGAGACACCAGACACAACACTATCTTCAGGGATCTTTATTTCTCGACTACTCTTAAGGGATTTAGAGTAGTATTAATTTAATTTCGAATGTTCAATTTAGAATAGATTTAACAAAGATGGTCCAGTACATTTACACGGTGCACATAGAATCTCACTTGAAAACCTAACTAACTCAAAGTGCAAATAATCGGTGTATAATTCAAGTGCATACATTCAGTGTAAAAATACAGTGCAAAAATAACTGTAGAGGTAGTTCTTCTGTTAACACAGAAATAAAAGACAACAAACAATACAAAACAGTTAACTCTGAACTTAACATGAAACACCCGGTCCACTAACAAAGAGAAACCATGCAGCATACCACAATACATAACGAAAATAAACATTATTTTCAGTACAATGGACATGCAGTAAATGTGCTCGAACATGGATAATAACAGAATGTATCCCTGTAGGATGGTCTTAAGATGACACACATTATTATCTTTACATTCTCCTCATGAACACTCAGCACATGTAAATACAATCTGTAAACATCGGGCCAATTAACTCCCTAACGGTGCATTTAGCGTCACACAATACATTTCCCGACTTCTATACCCTCATATAAATGAACATCTTTCGATTGTTTAGTAAAGAAATAATATTTAAAACATATTCACTCACACGGAAAACAACCAACCCGTCACCAGCTCGTCACCCGATACAGCGGAGCCCACTTCCTTCTTCGCTCCCTGCCACTGGCCCCATCCAAAGTACAGTGCCCTCTAGTGGCTCCAGTGGTGACAACTCCCTCCCACTAGGTTACATACTCCCCTGCTAAAAAAGTCCACGTCCTCGGGGACTTAACTCATCGTTCTAACTTCTTTCACTGCTTCCCTGAAGAATGCCGCACCCATGCTGGTCAGCAATTGGGACAACACATCAGGACTGAGTGAAATGGCATTACATGCTGATTTCGGGACATGGTGAGGGTTTGAGTGTACTCCTGCATTTGCTCTCAGAGTCTTTCGAGGTGCTGGAACAGGAGCAGTTGTCTCCACATCCCCGCTAGAACAGCTTCCGGTAGTCAGAACAGGTGTTTGTACCTTAGTTTCACTCTCAGGAGATTTCACGTTTACTGGTTCAATGCCACCTCCAGACTCTGTGTCCCCTTGATCATAATCTCCAGGGACATCAACTCTCGCTACCCCCGAGCACAGGTTTGGACAAGGAACTTCCTCCAGCACTACATACTCAGGATCTACATAGGCTGGGACAGACTCAGAAAGGGCATAAACAGGTGTCAAGGTAGGGGCACTTGCTCTCTCTCTCCTGGGAGCAGGGAGAGGACCTACACAAGGTCTAAGATTTGTTCTATGGACCCTTTTTACCGGACCACCCTCCACAGGCTCTACAGCATGAGTAGTACCTTGTACCTCTACTACCCTATGAACAGTAGGCCCCCACGCGTCTTGGATCTTATTCCTGCCCTGAGGCCGGTGGCGAAGGTACACCAACTGACCCACATCCACTGGTGGACAGTAAACTTTGCGTTTGTCCAATTCAACTCTTTCCGCTGCTTTCTGCTCAGCATATTCTTTAGCTCTAGCATGGGCTTCCTTAAGACGCTCCTGATGCACTATTAGCCAATCATGTTTCTTGTCTTGCACTTGCTCCTGCCCTAGTAGAGCATCCACAGGTAAGTGTGGATGCACCCCAAAAAGTAGGTAGTACGGTGTGTAACCAGTAGTCGCATGAGGCGTCACGTTGTAGGCATGAATTAACTCTGCTAAGTGCTCAGGCCAACGCCGTTTCTTCTCTGGTGGAAGAGTACGCAAGAGATCATGGAGTGTCCTATTGTATCTCTCACATTGTGCATTTCCCTGGGGATGATGAGGTGTTGTTCGGGTTTTCTTTACACCATATAGTTTGCATAACTCTGCAACTATTTCGCTCTCAAAGTTTCGGCCCTGGTCTGAATGTAGCCTCTCGGGCACACCATACTTCATAAACCACTCCTGGAGGAGTATCTTAGCAGTAGTGTTAGCTTTCTGATCACGGGTAGGAAAAGCTTGGGTGAACTTTGTGAACACATCTGTCACAACCAAAACATTCTCTCTGCCATCTGAAGCAGGCTCTAAAATGGTAAAGTCTACAGCAACCACCTCCAGGGGCCGTGTGGCCAAAAATGCCTTCATAGGAGCATGTATCTTGGGCTGGGGCATTTTGGTAAGGACACATCTCCGACATTTTTTAACCCACTGTTCGACGTCGTCATACATGCCCACCCAGAAACACCTCTGTTTCAGAAGGTTTTGTGTTCTTTCTATTCCCTGATGCCCCATCTGATCATGCACACTCTCTAGGACTGGTTCCCTCAAACAGGTGGGTAGCAGGAGTTGGTTACATTCACCCACATGAACATCATCAATCACACGATAGAGTAAGTCATCAATCTCCTTGATTCGGCACCACTGCCTAAATAAGGAGACCACCGGCTTGGCTAACTTTGTCCTCTCCTTAAAGTTGGGTTTTTGTTTCTTTTCCCAAAACTGCCTGAATGTACTGAGTATGGGGTCTGTGTTTTGAAATTTGCGAAGCTCTTCCTTAGAGTAACCCGGCAAGGTGGGGATGTTACTCTGCCAGTCACTCCCATCAGTACCTTGCACGGCCTCTGAGGCACGTACTTGCCTCACTCTACAGCACTTGATCCCTGCAGCTCCTAGTTCTGGCCCTAAAGCTGTTCCCTTCCTCGCATTGCAGATGGCTACACATCCATCAAAATCTAAGTCATCTGGGTACGGTTGGGGCTCCCCCGCTAACGGCTGCCTAGAGAGGGCGTCTGCCGCAGTGTTACAGCGACCTGGCCGGTACTTAACCTCAAAGTCAAACACTGCTAACTGAGCTACCCAGCGCTGTTCGATGGCGCCCAACCTAGCTGTATTAAGGTGGCACAAGGGGTTGTTATCAGTGATGGCAGTGAATTTAGAGCCTAGGAGGTAACCTCTAAATTTCTCTGAAACCGCCCACTTAAGGGCAAGCAGTTCAAGTTTCATACTGCTGTAGTTACGATCGTTTTTCTCTGCATTACGCAGCCTCCGACTGGCATAGGCAATCACTCTTTTCCTCTTACCCTGCTGCTGATACAGGACAGCACCTAATCCCAAACTACTGGCATCCGTCTCAACAGTGAAGGGAAGAGAGAAATCAGCATAACCTAACAAAGGAGCACTGGTGAGTTTCTCCTTCAACAGATCAAAAGCTTCCTGACACTCTGCTGTCCATAAACTTCCAAACAGCTGTTTGGACCTGGATGGACTGTTGTTTCTGATGCACGTATTTACAACATCATGTAGTGGGCCTGCCAGCTGAGAGAACCCCTCTATGAACTTCCTATAATAACTACAGAAACCTAAAAATGATCTTAAGTCCTTGACAGTAGTGGGGGCTTCCCACTGCTGCACTGCAGCTATCTTATCCGGGTCGGTCCCAATGCCCTCAGCTGATATCTGGTGGCCAAGGAAACGTACCTCAGACTGCAGAAAATGACACTTCTCTACCTTGACTTTGAGTCCTGTCTCCTTCAGCCTCTGCAGAACCTTCTCCAGCCTCACTAGATGGTCTTCAAAAGACTGCGAGTACACCAAAATGTCATCCAGATACACAAGCATGATTTGCAGAACCAAGTCACTCATTGTTGCCTGCATCAGTCGCTGGAAAGTTGCTGGTCCATTACACACTCCGAAAGGCAACCGAGAATACTCGTACAACCCAAATGGTGTTGTAAAGGCCGTTTTCTGCCTGTCATCCTCATGTACTGCAACCTGATGGTACCCGCTAGCAAGGTCAATGGTCGAAAAGAACTTTGCACCATGCAGGGCATCAAAACACTCATCAATGCGAGGCAAAGGAAAAGCGTCTCGTCTGGTTTTTGAGTTTAATTTCCTGTAGTCCACGCATAGCCGTAGACTACCGTCCGATTTTCTGACTAGGACCACCGGTGAAGCATATGCGCTCGTGCTTTCATGGATAACACCCTTCTTTAGAAGTTGCGCGATGTGTTCCCTGACCTCGCTATACTGTGTAGGGGGTATACGGCGGTAGGGCTGGGCTACGGGTGTGTCATCCACCAGATGGATCTCATGTTTAACCCGGTCTGTGTAACCTAGGTCCTCATCCTGAGCAGCAAACACATCTGCATACTGAGCTAAAAGCACAGCGAGCTTAGCCTGCTCCTCCTCTGTACCACCTATGTGCAGCCGGTCCAGTATTGACTGAAAGTCATTGTCTGCTTTTGGTTTCTCTTTCTGGTCAACAGTCACCTCTTCCTGCTCAGCTGAGATACGCTGGAAGCGCACCTCTGTCTGGTCATTTTCAACACACTCCGCCGGAGACACTGTGCCCAACCTGGTCCTGGGCTGCAACCATACATCCTCCTGTGAGAAGTTCACTACCTGCACTGGGAACACCCGCCTAGTAGCCTCTATCAAAGTGGGCACTACCACAAGACCACCTGGCAAGGGTGTCTTAGCTGGTTCCAACACCATGTAGGTGCTATCATCAGGTTCTGTTTGCAGTCCTTTTGCATAAACCGTGGCAACAGAACAAGCTGGTATACGTACTGAATCTCTGCCTGCTATCCTAGCTGCCGATATTTTCTCTTTTACCACACACGTCTGTACGCGCTGAAATACTTCCCTCCAGTCTGGATCAAGCTCTCCCTTAAGGGTAGTGTCAAACTCTGCCGTAACCAATTGCTTGCATCTCTTAATTATGTTCATACCAATGAGACCTGGAACTGAATCCTGAAAACTCTTCGTTTGTGGTTTTAACTCTTTGTTCTCGGTACCTGACTCTTCTGGGACTGGATCTTTGACAACTAGAAAACCACACTCTGGTATGTTTAACCCCATGGCTCCCATATCCAGTTCAACATAACCCATGTAAGGAATCGGCAAAGAGTTTGCTGCAGTTAACCTGAGCCACTTGGCTGCAGGGAACACATCTTCTTCTTTCCCTAGCAGGTGCTTCCTAAAGAAAGACTCCGAAATAGTGCTAACCTGACTCCCTGTATCCAACAGGCACTTCACTGGAACGCCACTAATCTGGACTGCAACTTCCCGACACTCACCAACTGCGCGCTCAAGAAATTGTTCACGGCTAAAAGTCTTGGAGCCTTTAGTCTCACCTCGGATTGCCTGGCTCTTGGCGTCCGAGGTGGCTAGTTTTCCTGAATAGAAGCATTGTTGGTGGTGGGATGATTTTCTGGTCTACGCCACGTGCACTCCCTTGCGATGTGTCCCTCCCCTTTACATTTGAAGCAAATGGGCTTCCCATCTTCTGTAAACTGGGGCCTTAGTCTGGGCTTCCCACCCTGATCTTTGTTATATTTCTCCTTGAGAGCAAGGCCCTCTTTTAATGCAATAGTCAGCTCCCCTATAGCCCTGCTCTGTTCTGAGACCACCTTAACAATGTCTTCTAGAGTTGTATTCTTCTCCTGCGAATGACGGGAGCCCTGGCCCTCTCCCCTGATACTGTCACACACTACCTGTCTGCTCTTAGCAACCTTGGTGTCACAGGATTTGTCTTCAAATGACCAGGCAATGGCCTCTTCACGTACCTCTAAGAGAGATGACTGGGGCTTTTCTCTAACCATTTTACGTAACTCTCTTCTAAGAGAGGAATCTCGCACACCCTCAATAAATTGGTCTCTGACAGCTATCTTAGCATTGGACACAGCATCTGGTCTCTGTTTCAGGGCTAATCGTAAAATGTGGGAGAGTGCATGCGAGTACTCCTGAAAATCTTCACCCTCCCCTTGTTGGCGACCAAAAAAGGTGTGTAACAGCTGAGCTACGCTACGTTTCTCTGTGTAAGCCTCCCGTAGCAAAGTGAACAACTCACTGGGCCCTTTTGGTTCCCCCTCCGTGCATAATCTGACCTCCTCTAAGGCAGAGCCTCTTAAAAGAGATAGAATGAAATCAACCCCGTCTTCGGGACTCTGACCTCTGGCCTTGATTATACGGTCTACCTCCTCAATAAACTCATCAATAGAACGACCATCTTTGGCTGCATCGCCACTAAAGGGCTGGATCTGACGCTCTCTTGGTACATATACATATGACCTATTCGAACCCTTATTTAATGTGTCAATAGCTTCCATGGCTTTGTCATGTCTCTCCCTCAGTTCGTAAAACTGTGTTTGTAATTGTTCTAAAGCATCAGTCTCTTCTCCGACGTTCTGCTCGTCTTCACTGTCTCTCTCCGACATGGTGACTGTCTCTGTGCAAACTTAGCTCCACTCCCGTCACTTGAAAACCTGTAAGCTGAGGTGGGGCTGATGGATGCCTCTCAGGGAGCGACCTTCTCCCTCTCCGTCCTCTGTGAACTCCCGATCTCAGCCGTCTGGTCACTCGTTCTCCAACGCAACTCCAGGCAGGACTCTCCGTTACGTTGCACCGGAACCGCACATTACCGCTACAGTTATTTATGCACTTTACAAACCTAGTCAAACACTCCAAATTAGAGACCCCACTCCTGGTACCAAAATGTGTAGGCAGGTGTAACTTGAACTGAGACACCAGACACAACACTATCTTCAGGGATCTTTATTTCTCGACTACTCTTAAGGGATTTAGAGTAGTATTAATTTAATTTCGAATGTTCAATTTAGAATAGATTTAACAAAGATGGTCCAGTACATTTACACGGTGCACATAGAATCTCACTTGAAAACCTAACTAACTCAAAGTGCAAATAATCGGTGTATAATTCAAGTGCATACATTCAGTGTAAAAATACAGTGCAAAAATAACTGTAGAGGTAGTTCTTCTGTTAACACAGAAATAAAAGACAACAAACAATACAAAACAGTTAACTCTGAACTTAACATGAAACACCCGGTCCACTAACAAAGAGAAACCATGCAGCATACCACAATACATAACGAAAATAAACATTATTTTCAGTACAATGGACATGCAGTAAATGTGCTCGAACATGGATAATAACAGAATGTATCCCTGTAGGATGGTCTTAAGATGACACACATTATTATCTTTACATTCTCCTCATGAACACTCAGCACATGTAAATACAATCTGTAAACATCGGGCCAATTAACTCCCTAACGGTGCATTTAGCGTCACACAATACATTTCCCGACTTCTATACCCTCATATAAATGAACATCTTTCGATTGTTTAGTAAAGAAATAATATTTAAAACATATTCACTCACACGGAAAACAACCAACCCGTCACCAGCTCGTCACCCGATACAGCGGAGCCCACTTCCTTCTTCGCTCCCTGCCACTGGCCCCATCCAAAGTACAGTGCCCTCTAGTGGCTCCAGTGGTGACAACTCCCTCCCACTAGGTTACATATAGGAACAAGGAAGTTATTTGATGACACAAGATGCCAAGTCTGCTTTTTGTTAGACAGAGAATCACCATGACCCAAACACTTTGTCAAAACTCATTGGCCAATGTTGCATTCTGTCATGTGCAGGTGTGAGGTAGACCGACGGAGAGAGCGAGGATGTTGTCTGACAAAATAGAGTCCACTTTATTTAGTATCAAATCTCAGCAGCAGTGCAGATAAAACAGGAGAAGAGAAGAGAATGCAGAAAAGATAAGAACAAAGTAATCAGTTGGGGACATCATTGATAAATCTGTAAAGCTGCGATCATACAATATGATTACTGAACTCTTATAGCTCTACTGGACCATATACAAAGGGATATTTGTATTAGCATCATAGCTGGAAATGGCCAAAATGGAATAATAGGAAATCAATGTAATTAACAAGGTTGAGATGGGAGAAGAGAATGATGGTTTGTATTATACAATATAGCCGGTTTACATTTAGCCACATGAATGCCTTTAAATATGCAGTAGCCAATATCTGTTAGTTTAAGTCGTAATCTCTGTATTGATCCTTTTAAATCATATAAACTGGTTGATGAGTATCAATGGAAAACGTCAGTATGAGGACCACGAAAATATGTTTATCTTACCTCAACAGTACCTTGCCATGCCTCACTCTAACTTATGTCTTTCCTTGTCTTGTCTTGCGTGTTCTGTCCCTCCCTGTCCTTTCTTTAGCCTCCCTGCTTGGCCTCACCCTGTCATGTCTCGACCTATCGTGTCTCACCTAGTTATGTCTTTTCCTTCTTTTGGTTTGATTTGATTGTACAGCTCCTACCCCGCAGCTTCCGAACATCAGTTTAAATGTACTATATCTGGAAAATACCATGACTAAAAGCAACTGATTAACGGTTAGCAACACCAATTTCTTGGAACTTTGTTACAGATGGCATTATTCCATACTGTCATGGGGAAATGCTGAGCTGCTAATGTGACAAAAGTTATGTGATAAGATTGTTGGCTTAAGGACACAAAGTGGGAACAAAGGCTGATCTGTCTGTATAATGTGGGTCTCCTTGGGCTACAGTACCTTCATAAACATTTGCTGGAAGCATCAGGGTAGTTATTCTGCCAAGCGGTTGTCAGACCAAACATGGTGATGCATTAAGTAGATCAGGAAACATGTGCATACTGGTTTACATATAATTGAACCTGACAAGTAGTCATGCATTTCTCAGCTGCAAACAGAACATTCCTGGCCTGTGGATCTCGCCTGCTGTCTCCTATATTGTATTTATTTTGCTTAACTACATACAAAATGTACTTTTCGTTCATTTATGTCAAGCAAATTATGACTTTGGGAAACCTACAAGAACTTGTATGAAGTTCAAATTCAGATGGGCACATTGTAGAGATGCTCCCATCGATCGGCAAGTGGTGGAAACCAGCCGGTTGTCAGCTGATCCTTTACTGGTGAAGTCTTATATATCCAATTTGCCAGATATTGCCACATGACGGTTTTACATTGCGCACATACAACATTCTGACGATGTGGAGTAGTGATGTGCGGGTCATGAGGGTTCGGGTAAACATACTTAAAAAGTAACATGGGTTCGGGCGGACGGGTCAAAAAGTGACGAGCATTCCAAGTCATTAATAACTTACAGAAGCATTGCGTGCATGCGTCACTTTCCAGCTTCTCTCCCCCTCACTGTCACTCTCTCTCTCTCTCAAACGCCCACGCACACAGAAAGCACCCATCGGTCCTGATAAATTGTTCTACTATGATATATAAAGTTGATGATTTGTGAAAGGGGTTCAGTACGTTAAATAACGTAAATGTAAGTTATTTAATAGTAACATACATTTCAATTTTCCATGAAAAAAAAAAGTCAATAAATTGTGTGTGCTGTCAATTATACTTTGTAATTAGTGCATCTGAAGTTCATTGTAGACTAAATGACAAAAATGTGTGATCACCTTTCATCTAGGCCCAGGTGTCTTACTTTACTCATACTTCATGCAAAAAAAGGCTGTATTTCTGTTTTTTTATAAGATGTTCCTGGTCCTGAGATAATTACCTTTTCCAGAGCTCACATCTAACACTCCTTTATTCCACACAGAAAGCGTTCACAAGGTTTTCTAGTAATGAAAAATCCTTGCGGTTCCTTGTGTGTTAACACAGTGACTGCAAAATACCTAGTCTCTCTGTTAGACAGGGTTTGAATGACAGCCCCGTCAGGACCATGGATCTTGGTGCTTGAGTCACAGAATGGGCAACAATGGACAGGAGCAGATTTTTTACAACTCTAACCGTGTCAGAGTTGCACACATATAACTCGTTGTGTTACCGTACACCTCCATCTCTCCAGACCCTGCAGCAAAAAATTGATTTAATGCTTTTGAGATCAAGCTTTCATTCGACCAAGTCTTTCATCCTCCCTTTCTACTTTTTTCCCTCTCTGCTCTCCTTTAGCTTTTCCGCCTTCGGGGTTTGTGTGTTAAAAATGGTGTTGAAAGCTTGAGGGCTGAAAGGTGAATGGATGCCACTCTTGGTAAATTGCCCGTGAAGGACAGTCCGAAAGCAAAAGTAGGATGGAGGAAAATAAAAAAACATGAGCGATTCAGTGGGAGAAGACAAAAGAAAGAAAGAAAAAGTACAATGGGAAACTTAGAAAGAGAAACTGAGGGACAGAAATGGAGAGAACGGGAAGAAAAGGATGACAAAGAGAAGCAGGTAGAGATTGAATGACGAGAAGTGTTAAAAAAAAAAAGAATGGAAGAGGTGAGCGTGAGGAAGAGGAGAGGATAAAAGCTGTAGCTGCAAGTCACACTTCACTACTTTGTCAAACTTCGGTTCTTGCTGCCTTCAAGGCCCAGACATAAACTGGTGTGAATCAGCAAGAAAACAGGGAATCAAGGGCTCCAGGGACATAGACGATTAACAGGAAATTGCAGCGTGAAACCTGACAAATACAACTTTGGAGCGTAATAGAACACTGAAATTACATTACATATCATTTAGCTGACGCTTTTATCCAAAGTGCATCCAAACATGAATACAAACTCAGAACAACAAGAATCAAGAAAGTACAATTTCTTCAAGAAAGCCAAACTACAAAATGCTATAAGTAAATACCATTTAAGTGCCACTTAAGTGCTCATCTGTTTTTATTCAAGGCATTGTTGGAAAAGATGTGTTTAGTTTCCGGGGGAAGATGTAGAGACTTTCTGCTGTCCTGATGTCAATGGGGAGCTCGTTCCACCAATGAGGAGCCAGGAGAGCAAACAGTCTTGATTTTGTCGAGTATTTAGCTCGTAGTGACGGAGCTACAAGCCGATTGGTAGATGCCGAGCGGAGTGAACGGGCTGGGGAGTGAGGTTTTGATCATGTCCTGGATGTAGACCGGACCCGATCTGTTCGCAGCACGGTACGTCAGTATGAATGTTTTAAAGCAGATGCGGGCGGCCACTGGAAACCAGTGAAGGAAGTGGAGGAGCGGAGTAGTGTGGGTGAATTTAGGGAGGTTGAAGACCAGTCGAGCTGCTGCATTCTGGAGGAGCTGCAGAGGTTGGACGGCCTTACGGGGCTAACACAGAGTTGTTGAAGGTAGGAGTCAGGTCATGGGTGGGAGAGCCTTTCCCTGGGAGGAAAAGAAGTTCAGTCTTTTCAGGGTTGATTTACAGGTGGTGTGCTGACTTTCACTGCAATAAGTCAGTCAGATTTCTGTTATCTCTGTTTCAGATTGGGGAAATGAGAGGATCAGTTGGGTGTCATCACCATAGCTATGATAGGAAAAGCCATGTGAGCGAATGACAAAGCCGAGAGTTGGTGTAGAGAGAGAAGAGGAGGGGACCCAGGATGGAGCCTCAAGGGACCCCAGTAGTGAGAGGACAAGGTTCAGACACAGATCCTCTCCAAGTTACCCGGTAAGTGCGGTCGTTGAGGTAGGATAAGAAAAGGGAGATACACAGGTCCTGAACGGAGGAAATAAGGATCTGGTGCTTTAATGTTTCAAATGCCGCAAGGTTATGGTGGAGATAGCTTGCTCGAGAGTTTTGGAAAGAAAGGGAAGAAGAGAGACAGGTCTGTAGTTGTTGACTTCAAACGTGTTGATGGTGGGTTTCTTCAGGAGTGCGTTAACTCTTGCCGCCTTCAGACTGTTTTTCTCCTTGCCATCACTTCGGCAAAGCAAGTAGGCGAACTGCACACCCTGTCGTGAGTGAATCCTGTCTCAGGTGGAACTCAGATGGTTCGGGTGTCACACTATGGCCTAACGCAGCGTTTCTCCCTAAAGTGATTGCACAATTTGACCCCCCATTGGGAGAGGAGAGGTCAAGGTTCCTGTTCCCACTGCGGGCCCTCAGAACCTATGTCGAAGCGACCACAGGCATACGACAGTCAGAGCAGCTTTTCATCTGTTATGGTGGGCCTAGCAAGGGCTGTGCCTTTTCAAAACAGTGCCTGTCCCACTGGATAGTGGAGGCCATTGCCTGTGCATACAAAGCGAACGGCCGTGCTCTGCCATCCGGAGTGAGGGGCCATTCTACTAGAAGTGTTTCCACATCATGGGCAACCCTGAGAGGTGTGCCAGTGGAGGATATATGTGCTGCAGCCTCATGGGCATCACCAAGCACGTTCACCAGATACTACAGAGTGAACGTTGCCACCCCTCACCCATTGATTCCGTAGGACTGATCTCAGGATGACGCCGGAACTTATACCCGGCTGTGGGGCATCCGAGGTCACAGGTGACTTTGTTGTTATTAAGACTCGACGAGACGGAAGATATCCAGTGCTAAGCACCGTCTCTGGTGGTCATCCAAGATTCATAGAACTGTAGTTACATACGTAACTTTCGTTTTAAGCTGTTTAATGGTGTTCAGCTGACTAGCTAATTAGCTATCTAGCATGCAAACCAGCAAACCCCCAGTAGATGTTTTTTTGACTGGTTACTTTGCAACAATTTAAGTATTGATGGTGGACATATCCACTTATTTCAATATCAAGAAACAACACCATAAGAAATGCCTGTGACAAAAAGCTAGAATTCTGTTTAGTCCATACACCAGCACATTTAAGTGATATCTCTGCATCTCAGATTCATCTAGCATGTAGCATGATTTACAGTTCGAATAGGAACCAAAGCTGATATGAAGGATGGTGAGAGATAACAGAGTCGTGGAGCAAGCTGTTTTGCACTGCAGAGAGACGAGGGAACCTGATACAATCTCCTCTTCTCTTGTCTTCTCCATATATCTACTGCACCTGCTTTTTTTTACCCATGTGCTATATTTCTATCTCCACCAAATCGTGTCTGCAGAGTTTCGATGAATCAAGGAGTAGTGGGGTACCACTATGTTCTCACTTTTTTTTTTCGATTAAAAGAAATATTGCATTTTCACACAAAACAGCAACGATGACCCCAGTCTCACATCCTCTTAATAATACACAAACATGTTCTCACCAAAACAAAATCAGATTATAAAGATTGAAAGCAATGGCAGACTTCTAAGAGATTAACCTGTTTAATAAACACAGTGGAATGAAAACAAAAAGCTATAAAGCTCATCTGATCCAAATAGAGACAAATAAGGCTTTTAAATTGTATATAATAAATATATAATTGAACCCTTGTGGTTGCCTGCCTCCGCCAGACAGACAGCAAGTTGCAGTTTATTCATGGCCGCCTAAAATATCAATTTATTATTTTATCCTATTTTTGTGTTTTTGTCATAATTAGCGTATGAATTACTGAGTTTACGCTTATAAACGTCATAGTGATGGTCACAGTTACTTTGTGTCAGGATCTGTAGTGTTGTGTTGTGTTCCTGTTTTATTTTGAAGTCCTTGTCTCTCGTGTCCTCTGTTTCTCTGCATTCCTGTCCCTGTGATTGTCTGCCCTGTCCATGATGGTTTCCTCCTGTGTCCAATCACCTGCACCAGCCCTCTGTATTTAAGTCCTGTTCATGTCATTCCCTTTGTTGGTTCGTCTTGTCTAGATCGTGGAAGATCTTGTGTGTGAGACTGTTTTATATCCTGTTTTTTAATCCTCTTTTTGTATTGGGTTGAGCAATAAAGTTGCTTTTCTCACGTTGACGGGGTTTGGGTCCAGTGTTTCGAGCTGCACACATAACACTTTGACTGTTAACCGTCAAAATCTAATATTTTTCATCATTGAGGTCCAAGTGGACGTCTTTGCTGAATTCTAGGAAGTTTCCCGTCGGGCGTTACTAAGATATCATGTTCACGAATGTAGATGAAAAGACAACCAAAAACATAACCTCCTCTGACCACACCTACCGCTGGCATGAAGCTGCTTCAGTTTCAAGTATCGTGCAGGCTGAACCAGCACAAAACCCCGCATCCTGACAATATCACGACAGTGCACTATCACAATGTCGTGATACTATCAGGGTCCTGGTATTATGAATGCTGTCCCGCTGTCACGATCCAAAACGTGGTGTTCTTTCCCTCATGGATGTCGTATTCCTTTACTCCATTATGTGTAGTGGTTCCACACTATACTATATGTTATCACTTTGAAAGTGCCCGCAAACGGCTATGTTCATCTCCTACTACTTGGGATGAAATTCAGCTCCGCTCGTCTCTGTACATATTGTGGCAAACCAAGGGGAAAAGCTGAACAGACAGAGCACCGGGGGCGGATCCCCAACCTCAGGTTGGGGGAGGTGATCGAGAGAGTGTACTTCCCAGTGCAGGTGCTGCAGCCAATCGGCACATGGCAGTGGTCACACCTGCAGCCCATCAGGTAATTAGAGGGAGACCGACTGAACAGGAGACGACAAGGATCTCCTGAACCTCTGGAGAGGAGGTAACCAAGCGCATTCACCTCTCTCCTCTGCCCACACAGGACCAAGGAACCGGCTCACACCAGGCGTGAGACCGAAGGCCAATTACCCCGACCGGGAGGAATCTTTTGTTGATGTTTGGCCCATTCCCTTTTACCCTATCCTATTATTAGAGGACACTTTGTGTTACTCTACCACTGTCTCTGAATCTCCTGGTTTTGTTTTGAATCTTGCCGCTGAGTCCCCCAGGTTGCCACAGTAACTTTAGTTAATGCAGCCATTTCCATGTTTGTCTGATTTACATTTAATCGGTCAGGTAACCAGCGGATAGGAGGCGCCATTTAATTTTCTAGAACTGTAATCTGGTATGAAGAGCGATCACATACACACACAGATAGACATGCACTCTGGTTTGTTTGCATGTAAAGGAAAACACTCATGCGCGTGCACACACACACATTTTCTCACAAACAAGCGCTGGCAAGTGTCCACCGGATGAGACGGTGAGTTTTGATGGAGAGTTGGGTCATGGTGAACTGGAAGGGGGGGGGGCCACAGATTAAGGAATCAGGTGGTGTCTCGCTGTGGGTGTCTCAGAAGCAGCCTCCAGTTACTTTATTAGCCAGACAGAAACACTATGGGATGCTTTCTAATACCACCTGTGATGTATCCGTATTCAGGGACGCGGACACACACACGGTGACACAGTCGCCTCCTCAAGGATACACAAGACACAGACCAATGAGAACACACACACACACACACAGACTGAACCTTCTTGACAGCCCTCCTGGGTGTGTTTCTTGTAGGGCATTTGCAGAGATTAGCCATTATTTCACATCAGCAAGGCTGGAAAAGTTTAGAGAGAGTTGTTACTGTTATCTTAGACAGGTAGAAAAACCAACTCCCCTCTGCCCTGCACAGAGAAAGTGTGTGTCAAAAACAACTTTAAGCACTGGACAAAAATGTTGGTGTCATCCTGTCACCTGAGAGAGAGTTGATTGTTGGCTTGACTTCACTATTCAATCTAAAACGGTTATGTAACAGTAAATAACAATATGGGCACACAAAATGGAGATGCTTATTTAAATAAATTGATTGTTCACTCGTGGAGTTTGTTCTGCAAGCATCTTACATTTGTATTTTAATAAACAAAAGGGTTATTTGGCTACTTTAAATAATCATATGCTTTGAGTGCAGAAACCATTTGTTGAAATTACTATTTTAATAATTGATTTTTTTTGTTTAAGTCAAGCAAGAAATATCAACCCAGCTTCTCAAATGCAAATGAGTCTTACCCTTTTTAAATTGAACATCTTTGGGCTCTCCTCCTATGAATCGCCACCTTTAACGTGGTGGAGGAGTTTGAGTGGCTCAGTGATCCTGGGAGCTATGTTGTCCGGGGCGTCAGCCCCTGGTAGGGTCTCCCAAGGCAAACAGGTCTCGGGGGAGAGCCCAGACTAAGAGCGGTTCAATAAACCCTGATGAATAGCAGCCCACGGATTGTAGCCACCTTGCCCGGACAAGGGAAAACCGGGGGCACCCTCCCAGAGCCAGACCCAGGAGGGGGAGCTCGTCGGCTGAGCGTCTGGTGGCCCGGCTTTCGCCCATGGGGCCCGGTCGGGCTCAGCCCGAAAGAACAACATGGAGCAGCTGTCACCCTGTGGACCCACCACCCGCAGGGTGAATTATCGGGGTCGGGTTCTATGCAGACCGGGCGGCGGGCCAGGCGGGAGACCTGGGCGGGCCGATCGCCGGCAGCATAGACTAGCTCTAGGGACGTGGAACGTCACCTCACTAGCGGGGAAAGAGCCGGAGCTGGTGCAGGAGGTGGAGCGGTACCAGCTAGATATAGTTGGGCTCACCTCCACGCACAGCATGGGCTCTGGAACCAAGCTCCTGGAGAAGGGTTGGACTTTGTCCTTTTCTGGAGTTGCCCAGGGTGAGAGGCGCCGGGCGGGAGTGGGGATACTCACGAGCCCCCGGCTGAGCGCCGCTGTGTTGGAGTTTTCCCCGGGGAACGAGAGGGTCGCCTACGGGTTGCGGGGAGTAAGGCTCTGACTGTTGTTTGTGCTTATGCACCGAACAGCATTTCGGAGTATCCGGCCTTCTTGGAGTCGGTGGGAGGGGTCCTGGAAAGGGCGCCGCCTGCCGACTCCATAGTTCTCCTGGGAGACTTCAACGCTCACGTGGGCAATGACAGAGAAACCTGGCGGGGCTGTGATTGGGAGGAACGGCTTGCCCGATCTGAACCCGAATGGTGTTTTGTTGTTGGACTTCTGTGCTAGCCACAGTTTGTCCATAACGAACACCATGTTCGAAACATAAGGTGGCCTCATAAGTGTACCTGGTACCAGAACACCTTAGGCCGGAGATCAATGATCGACTTTGTAATCGTATCATCTGATCTGCGGCCGTATGTCTTGGACACTCGGGTGAAGAGAGGAGCAGAGCTGTCAACTGATCACCACCTGGTGGTGAGTTGGATCAGATGGCGGGGGACTCGGCTAGAGAGACCTGGCAAGCCCAAACATGTAGTGAGGGTGAACTGGGAACGTCTGGCAGAGGATCCTGTCCGGGAGGGTCTTCAACTCCCACCTCCGGAAGAACTTCTCACAAATCCCGAGGGAGGCTGGGGACATGGAATCCGAGTGGACCTTGTTCAAAGCCTCTATTGTGGACGCGGCTGCTCGGGGCTGTGGCCGGAAGGTCATCGGTGCCTGTCGTGGCGGCAACCCTAGAACCCGGTGGTGGACACCGGGGGTGAGGGTAGCCGTCAACTGAAGAAGGAGGCCTTTCGGGCCTGGCTGGCCCAGGGGTCTCCTGAAGCAGCTGACGGGTACCGGCGGGCCAAAAGGGCTGCAGCGACGATGGTCGCGGAGGCTAAAACTCGGGCATGGGAGGAGTTCGGGGAGGCCATGGAGAAGGACTTTCGGTTGGCCTCAAGGAAGTTCTGGCAAACCATCCGACGGCTCAGGAAGGGAAAGCAGGGTCTACCCCAGGCTGTTCTCAGCAGGGGGGGGAACTGCTGACCCGGACTGGGGACATCGTCGGGCGGTGGAAAGAGCACTTTGAGGAACTCCTAAACCCGGCCAACATGTCCCCCGGAGAGGGGCAGCGCCGGAAGACTTTGGGGTGGATTCACCCATATCCCTGGCAGAGGTCGCTAAGGTAGTCAAAAAGCTCCTTGGTGGCAAGGCGCCAGGGGTGGATGAGATCCGCCCCTGAGATGCTGAAAGCGCTGGACATTGTTGGGCTGTCTTGGTTGACACGCCTTTTCAGTGTCGCATGGGGGTCGGGGAACAGTGCCCATGGACTGGCAGACCGGGGTTGGTGGTTCCCATCTTCAAGAAGGGGGACCGGAGAGTGTGCTCGAACTATCGTGGTATCACACTGCTCAGCCTCCCGGGAAAAGCTTATGCCAGGGTGCTGGAGAGGAGGCTCCGACCGCCTTGTCGAACCTCAGATTCAGGACGAACAGTGCGGATTCCGTCCCGGTCGTGGAACAGTGGACCAGCTCTTTACCCTCGCAAGATTACTGGAGGGGTCCTGGGAGTTTTGCCCAACCAGTTTACATGTGCTTTGTAGACCTGGAGAAGGCTTTCGACCGGGTCCCTCGGGGGTTTTTGTGGGGGGTGCTGCGGGAGTATGGGGTGCCGGACCCGTTGGCACGGGCCATCCGGTCTCTGTATGCCTGCAGTAGGAGCTGTGTTCGTCTCCTCGGTAGTAAGTCAGACACGTTCCCGGTGGGTGTTGGCCTCCGCCAGGGCTGCCCTTTATCACCGGTCCTGTTCGTGACCTTCATGGACAGGATATCTAGGCGCAGCCAGGGGGCGGAGAGGATCCGGTTCGGGAGTCTCGGGATCACCTCTCTGCTGTTTGCGGATGATGTGGTCCTGTTTGCCTCCTCGGACCGTGACCTCCAGCATTCACTGGGGCGTTTTGCAGCCGAGTGCGAAGCGGCAGGGATGAGAGTTAGCACCTCCAAATCTGAGGCCATGGTGCTCTGCCGGAAACCGGCGGATTGCTCCCTCCAGGTGGGGGCAAACTGCCTACCCCAAGCGAAGGAGTTCAAGTATCTCGGGGTCTTGTTCACGAGTGAGGGTAAGGTGGAGCGGGAGATCGATAGGCGGATCGGTGCGGCTGCAGCAGTAAAACAGGCGCTGTACCGGTCCGTCTTAGTGAAGAGGGAGCTGAGCCGGAAGGCAAAGCTCTCCATTTACTGGTCGGTCTACGTTTCCAACCCTCACCTATGGTCACGAACTCTGGGTCGTGACCGAAAGAACGAGATCTCGGATACAAGCGGCCGAAATGAGCTTCCTCCGTAGGGTGGCCGGGCTCAGCCTTAGAGATAGGGTAAGGAGCTCGGACATCAGGGGGGAGCTTGGAGTCGAGTCGCTGCTCCTTCGTGTCGAAAGGAGTCAGCTGAGGTGGTTCGGGCATCTAGTTAGGATGCCTCCTGGACGCCTCCCATTAGAGGTTTTCCGGGCACGTCCAACTGGTAGGAGGCCCCGGGGAAGACCGAGGACACGCTGGAGGGATTATATCTCCCGGCTGGCCTTGGAACGCCTCGGGATCCCCCAGAATGAGCTGGAAAGTGCTGCGGGTGAGAGGGAAGCCTGGGTCGGCCTGCTGAACCTGCTGCCACCGCGACCCGACCCCGGATAAGCGGGTGATAATGGATGGATGGATGGATCTTTGGGCTTTAGATTGTTGGCTTGAAAATCTACATACCTTTAATCAACCCCTTTACGTCTCTTCATTGCACATTACTAACTCTACTTCTTCCCCGGAGGCTTTGTGCCTCCTCGTCTCATAGGGTCCATTGGACCTGGCTGTGTCTGAAGCTGATCCTGGGTCCTGACTCCTTGCCCCTTGAATTGAATACTTAGTTTGTGAAAATCTTTCAATATTATTGTTCTCAACTCTTCAACGGATGTCTTTCCAAGGAAATATTCAGAGTGCACAAATGCATTCATATGTGTTGGAAGAGAGGAACAACTTGGTAGATAAAATAAGCAGTGCAAAGGAAAATAGCACCGTAAAAATAAACTCAGACCATGAAGTCCACAAAGACATTGAAATGCAGGCTAACCATCAGACTGTAAGATAACCATTCCATCTCTTAGAAAGTATGAACTTGAAGATTTACTGAACAAACAAAAGCTGCTTGAAAGGTGGACTATTTTGAAAGATCTGCTTTGTGTTGAAATGGGCTCAGTCAACTACTACTTCTATCATCATTTTTTAATGGTCCACATTAATCCTTCAAGTCTACCTAAGCGGATCCAACAGGAGTTATCATAAGCCTGGAGATTTCAAAAATATTTCTTCTGAGCAGAGTGACTTATCTGATGCCAGAGGCTGAGAGACGTGTCAAATGTGGTGAGACGCACCAGCACCATCTCACCCCTTATCCTCACATGCAGACTCTTTCCAAAAGAAAACTCATACCCCACCCAGATTTTGTCTCACTTCTATTTTCTTCTCTATTTATTTGCCTTGCAGTGACCCAGTTCGAGGTTGCCTCGGTGAGAAGATCCGCTCTCCAACTATTTCACCCACGATATCTGCCACCGTGAAAACATGGTGCTGTTGATATATAGTCAGGATTCATTCACATGTCATGACTGGATGGTTTCTTCTTTATCTCACTCAATTACAATTAGACCACCAAGAGCCAGTAAAGGGACCCCACGATGGGACCCTCAAATGAATGTATCATGCATGAGTCTTATTCAATATCAATTCCCTTTAATATCAATAACTCATTCAGGGCTCATTGTCTCCAATAAATGATTGAATAATGTGAACGAGCTCAATTTCTTCCAATTGTTCATGCATGACACTGGTTCAATGCAATCAATAACTCATTCTCCTGAAATCTTCAGACGTTCCCCTCTTTAAAATTACCACATTCCTTATTGAGTGTTTGATGGTTTCCATCATCTGACTAATTTTGAGAACGTGGAAGTCACACCCTGTTTTTGGTTAACCTCTCATTGGAAGACTCAGAAACGACCAAAAAGCTGGCATGAAGCTCCCTGCTTGCTGTAAGTGAAATTCTTCATCTGCACTGTAATATAAATCAAAACAGTAAAACAGTGGCCATATGCCATGTCGTATAGTAAAGCCACGCCTTTATTTCTAATCGTTCCTGTTTTAAAACTTTTTTTACGAGCTCATCCAGCTTGCTGATTGGCTGCTATTCTAATTGACTGTTGGTGTCTCAACACCATATATACCTGTATTCAAGATATGTGAATTTCCACGACAAAAATGTCACCAGTGTCATATAATGCTCAAGAATACTGTTAATAAACTTCACACTTCCTGCCAAAAAGTGATTTTTCCATGCCCTCCAGAACAACTTGGGGAAGTTTTTTCTGACCAGATGCCTCTTTCGTCAGGACGACATTGACTTCCAGTGCCTTCCAAGTGTTGCAAATTACTCCTGTGTCATTCATTTCTTTTATAATGTGACAATGCTACGGTTAAAGTTTGGTTTGGGTTAAAATCACAACCCTGTGAAGATTAGGGGACCTTTATTGTCATGGTTACAAAAGGGTGTTGGGCACTGGCTTAAGCGACTGATTCTTCTTGGGAGGACAGTCTCCTCCTCTGCAGATGTTTCACATTCAAAGCCCACCAGGGAAGGGTACAAAGGTCTATTAGGATTAAAAAATAATATATAATCTTTTCAGAGCTGGGGGGGGGCGGGGGTAGCAAGAATGGAAAACCTTGGTGACGACAGCCGTCTGAATATTGTTATTCCTAAAGTATTGTTATTCTTGTAAGAATGTTCTGAAAGACACATCCGCTTTTTACTGTGTGTTCTTTCATCTTGAACAAAAATAAATACTATTATCCTAGATGTTGGAATGTAGAGACAAACAACTTATATCTTTGACTATGCGAAGGTGTGTGTCTTATTTCAGCACAGCTAAGAGTAAAAACTGTGAGAGTCTGCTATAATATAATATATTTTGATCTTCACTTTTTTCTCCTAAATTAAGACTTTATTCTCGGAATCTCGGAATTTTACCCCATCACTCGGCCCTAATACGCTGTTGTAGAAGGAAGCCACTTGATTATGTTGAGTAAGCGAGTGAGCCCTTATGGCACAGGTACTGCAAGTCCACCATCAACAGTCCAACACTCTTTCGTTTGGGCAAGACAGATAAATACCAGCTTTTATCTGATAATTTGCAGTCTATAAACAAAACTGCACATGTAGCAAAAGCCAGAGGTCAGCGTCTCCATAATTTGCGGTCAGGTGGGCAGTGCTTTTTCAGTTCAGCACTCTACCTGTAACCTGTGTGATTTGAGACATATGAAACAAGGAGCAAGAATGGATGTATTTAAAGTGTCAGAAGAGGCCCCATTGCAGACGTCTAAATCTGCCTCAGTTACAGTAGAAGGCCATGCTATCCAAATCCTCCATGATACACGGACAGAAAGCTTAAGTGACTAAGTGCACGTCCACCCAGGGGAATTAGGGAGGAAAGAGGCCTTGAAGAAGAAGTCTGGCAGATTCTGAATTATTGTCTTTTCCCAGCTGGCTCCCTTTGCTTTGCTCTCTCCTCCCCCTGTGGCTGTGAATACATCCAAATCCCCCTTGCATTTCGACCATGTAGAAAAGCCCTGTAGAGGTTTAACGGATGGTTTTGTCTGACTCAGAGAATCTCAGCATAAGGCTGGTGCCGGGCAAAGAAGGATGTTATAGGAACCGTAATAAGAAAAGATGCCGCCAGATAAACATCCATTTTAGTACCTGCTGGTTTATGTTCCACTTTATCATTTGGCGGCATACTGTGCTCTGAATTAAAGTTTACAGAGAAAAGGAGAAGGTGGATTGAGTACTGCATCTCCAATCAGCATGATCTGTAATTTCCAGCCACATGTTGAAGCTTGAGCATCACTTCCATCAGTTCCCATTAGAGCAAACAGACCTGTAAAGGCTCTCGCAGTCAACATATTTACAAAAAGTGCATTGATGTTACTGTACCTGAGAGAAATGATCTCACCTCAGGCTTTAAGTAGCTGCTTAACAGGAGGCACTTTGAAAGATAAACGTTTTAATTTGCACTCTTGCGCAGGCACTATGGGTAGCTGGAAAAGCCCCTTTAATGTTTCATTCCATCTCCGTTGCAAATGATACAGATATTTCCTATTTCAATAGCCTTGGAGGTGAACAGGAGTGAGGGAGTCTGTGGGCATTTAGGATGGGATTTAGTTTTTTTTAGGGATGTGCATGCATGTGTGTATCTGTGTATTTGTGTGCATTCCCAGCTTGCATGCAAATGCAAGAAAATGCGCGTTGTCAATAAGCAGCGACTCAGCTCACCTTCCTTCTTTTCATGCATTCCCTTCCTTTTCATATGCAGCACGGCGCCTCGACATGAAAAGAGCCACCCTAATTGGAGACTGCTTTCCATGTAGGTTCCGTTGCACGTTGCCACACTGGAAGTCCACAGAACAAAATAATAGCACTGAACAGCATAGGGAGAGGGGCGTGTGTGTTTGTGTGCATAACAGAGAGCGGGTGATAGAAAATGAGAGGCTGGGATGGAGGGAGGCAGACAGAAGACGTGATCAAGGGTAAACCGTTGTCTTCCATATTTTCGATCTGAATGATTCTATTATCTGGATATAATCCGTCCGAGATCTGCTTATTATTCTTCCTAGCTTGGAAATTCCACAGTGAAAGAACCCGTTTTTGTCACTGCATCTTAATCAAGTTGTTGTCTTACTTTTTCCAAGGGCAAGCATGCTCAGACGGCACTCAATAAAAGCCAACAGCGGGGCCTTATACAGCTTGACCTCTACTTGAGGACATTGATTATACAACTCATTTGTTTGCTAATGCTGTACATGCATTCTCTCTTCCCCTCTCTCTGCACACACACACACACCGGACCCCACTTTCTCCTCCAATTACACACACCTTTGGGAAGTTGGCTGTCGGTGGGAATGCTTGGAGCTGTTGGTCATACTGAGCCTCAGGATGAGAATTCAGCTTAAGGGCCAGCTAAGGTAACGGATTGGTCTCTGCAGCTCAGCGTGAACGAGGTGCTTGGTCAGATATTGGAGGTGATTTTAATGTGAGTTTGCATGCATGAGAACCAGGAACCCAGAGGATGACTTTGGTGGGCATGGAGAATAGGGAATGAAAGAAGAAAGGGTTTCAAGGTTTGGTAAAGACGGAAGTATAACACAAATTTAACAAGAATTTGGAAATGACTGGAGAGAAATAAAGAAGAAGAAAAAAGGAGAGGCTGGAATGGTTTGAAATGAAGACGAGATAGGGGAGAACGAGGGAGGGGGCCTCAAAGAAAGAAAGTGGAATGAGGCATAGAAGGGAAGGAGACGAATGTGAATAAGAGAATGAGGAGCGTCTGGGTTAAAAATTAAACACAATAAAAGAATTCCACCAGAGGCATGGATTGTCTATCCAGAACATTTCTCTTTCAGCACCATCAAAGACGGCAACATTTGCCGATGCTGCGCTTTTTATCTCCCCATTCTCTGACTCTCTCACTCCACTTCTGTTTTGTTTCTCTCCAAAAGACCTCTGAAATGACGGACATTCAAGGGTGACCTCATTGTAGTTTTCTTATTCCATTACTTTTCCTTCCAGAAAGCAAGCTTTGCGTGCTGTCTCACGCCAACAATATCACAAGAAATTGCACTGATCTGGGACAAAGATGAATCTCCTTATCTCTTTTAACGAATCCAGGCCTAGGGGTGTGCACAATTATTAGCTTTTGGACCTCCATGGTTTAATATCGCTCCACCAGATATGACTCCTCCCCACAGACAAAGACTTTGTGATATCTTTGGTTCCACGTGACAATGAGATGGTGGTCTGTTCTACGAAGCCCATCAATCATTCCTGAACAATTAGGCAGCAGAAAAAAAGCTTATTAGATAAGGGGTTTCTTTCTAATGGCAGTCTATTGATGTGGGGGTTTGATGAGGTGCCACTGTCTCATTATGTAAGCATTTTTGTGCAGTCTTTGTGCTTTGCTAAAGACAAATCCAACAGCTGATTTATGAGTTGCACTCTCTAGCAACGCCGCCTTTACTGCTGCGGCATACTCAAACTGAAAGCAGTTTCACTAAATGTGTTTGATTGATCACAGTCATCATTTTCTTCTGACATATCAATGGATATAAATGTTATTCAGACACAACACACAGTTTACGTTACGGTTTTCTTTGTCAACTAATCTGTTAAAAATTAACTGTTTGAGCTATACAATATTAGGATATGGTAAAAAGAAAATACTCATCACAATTTTAGCAGTTCAAACCACCAAAGTATTTAGCAAACAATCATAGAAGACAGAAAAGAATTCAAACATTCACATTTGAGAGTCTGATATTTTTGACAAGGAGAAAACATTAAAAGATCACTTAATTACCAAAAGTAGTTGCAAATTAACACATGTGGCTAGGGAAAGTGGAAGGAACATGTTTTATATCTAAAAAGTTTATATATATATATATATATTATTTTTAAATAATATATCATATTTTTAAATAATATATATATTTTTAAATAATATATATATATATTTTTAAATAAGATAGTATTACAGAATATACTGGACATATTTCTAGTCAAGCTGTGCAAATGCAGTTCAACGCAACACTAAAGCCTTACTGTGGTTTTTCAAGTGAAATTCCATCACAGTGATGACAGCTTGTTTACTTCACCTGCAACCTGAATTAGTCTATATTTGGAATACAGCTGGTAACAGATCTGAAACTTGGGATGCAGACAGCCTGCTAATCCCTAAAATCCAATCCCTATGCAGTTATTCCCACTTTTTACTGTGAAATGTATTGACAGTTCTACATTCATAGCCTCAAGTTCATATAGTTCATCGCGCCCCAAGACCTGTCAATCAGCGTGATGCTCTGTCTATCATGTAAAGGCATCTAGCCTGCAGCTGAGGTAAGTAAGGTGAGATGTTGAAGAAGCATATGGTGAACACAAGCAATCGGCAATGAAAACTCAATGTTATTGGTGATTAGTGTTTTCAATTTCTGTAAAGCTGCATCGATAAAACACACCTACAGCGACTGGTATGGACACAGAAAGGTTCTAAACATTAGAGAAAATACTCATAAAAACAACGTGCACTATGTAGAGCTTTTCATCTGGTATAGTGTGAACAAATTATGAAATTCCAATGGCAGAATTTCTCCTGCACAGGCTATAAAAATGAATCATCAGGCACCAAAATGCAATACCAGAAAGACCTAATCTAATGAATCTATCCAGCATTTACACGTAATTGTATTTTCTGTCAAGATTAATGGAACCACAATCACATTCTGAGGATCTGGTTCTATTTAAAACTTTGAAGTCTTCTGGGTAATATTGTGTGTTCATTTTTCTTTTGTGTCCTTCTTTCAATCTCTCTCCTGATAATGTCATCCCTGGCCTCTGTAGTCACAGAGGCAGAGAACTCAGCTACAAAAATAGATAGAAAAATCACTGTCTCTGTCCAAAAAAAGGGGTTCCTTCATCACTCAGAACACCTTTGAAACCCAGAGGATCCTGCACACATTTCATAGTGGAAAAACTCCTCTAAATGCTCAGAGAATATAAGCCATCTTTCTCTATTGCTCTCCCTTCCAAGTGTGATTGGAAAGTAGTAAACACGAAGAATGGACTCTTCCGTGACACATAATGTATCTGATAGTTAAATGTGTGAAATTATAAGTATTTAGATTTAGTGAGAGAAGATAACATTTTAAGATTTTTTTTATTGTAATTAGGATTTTTTTGTGTCTAAAAACATGACTGGAGGAGATATTTAAAAAGGAAAAATGTGAAAGATAAAATAAAATAAAAGGCCGGTGAGTTGTCACATACGATAAAGTGTCAGTGGCAGATTTAAACAGTGAACGGTGTACAATAGTTCCTTAGAGACTACTTAACAAATCACCAGCTTGTGGGTATAAGGCTGCTTTTGTAAAGCTGCTCATGTGGCACAACCATAAATAGGACTTGATTATTATTAGGATATTAGGTGAAAGTCTGGAAAGCTGTTGGTACACTCAAACCTTCTTTGAGAATTTTCATTAATCATTTCCCAAATTTGGACACCAGCTTGACAACATCATTATTGAAATTAAAAGTCAAACCTGCTGCAAATGAACATTTAACTAGCCAGCATAATTATCACAACTATTTTTATAAAAAATAATTTGAAAATGTGGTTATTTGTTTACTGTAGGAGACAAAACTAGGCCTTTCTTTCCTTTTCTTTTTTACATATGCAGTTTTAATTAAGCTTAGCTTGTGCAGTGTTAGAGGTTAAGATCACACAGATTTGAATACAGGGAGATATGTGGGAACATTAAAAAAGGAGAGGACTTACTAATCTTAGCCCTCCATTCCCACAGAGCCCTGAAATAAAACTTGATTTGTCAACCTAAATTACATTGGCTTCTTACAAGAAACTTTCCCCAACTGACAGAATAGGAGGCATGTTCATGATAGTGGGCAAGGAAAATAAATTGACATTTAAATAATCCTAATCTCTTTCTCAGGGAGCCCAGTGGTGAGCATCTCAGGGGCAAGGCGGCATGAAGATAACGCAGCCTGTCATCACTGCTAAAAGTGTGGGAGCAACGCTCCTACTGTATCTCCCATCAAATGTGTGCCAGCTGAAACCCCACTGAGCCCTCTCGACCTGATGCAAATGAAAGGAGCGTGCAGGCATCACAAAAAAAAAAAAAAGTGAGACGAGAAATATCCAGAGAGAAAAGACGAGGAATATTGTTGCTTCATTCGAGTCCTTGTGAGTCACAAACAGGGTGAAAAGTTTGACGTGATTTGTTTTGGAAGTTATGATAGTTGTTCGCTCAAAGAAGCTTTTTGGGATGATAATAATACTACAAGATTAAATGTATTTCAGTCCAGTTTGAGTGAATCAATGTCCACTGCTTACAGTAAATACATGCATTTTAGAGTAGGCCCACCAAATTGTCTCCATTACAACAACATGATTTATTAGCTATTCAAAAAGGCAGGAAAGAACCCACAAACTGGATCTATTTAAAATATATATGCTGTCAAGCTGTGGCCAACAGGAAAGTAGACGAGTAGACAGTCTGACATAGAGAAGCAGCAGCTGTGACAGGAAAATCATTTCCACACTATTCTCCCACGTCACTCAAGGCCAAAACAGGCATTGAATACTTCGGATCGGATTGCTCAAATTCAATTTATCTGCAAAGATGTTGCCGAATTGTTCAAGGTAAGGAAAACAAATAAGAGAGGCCCACTGGAAATGGGTCTTAAGATTATCTCAAGTTGAAGGGTAAGTGTCAGTGGTTCAAAGAAACAGCAAGGTTTCCTACATTATCAACACATCTGCTGATTATTTTCTTAAGAAATAATAAATGTATTAACCATTTGAAAAATAGGGAAAAATGTCCATCATCATTTATACATTTGTTTCATCCCATTAACAAACCAAAAGATAATCAGTTTAATAATGAACACAACAATAACTGGCAGGAAGTCTAGTTTAAGAAGCTCTAAATAGTTGATTTTGGCCCTTTTGGCTTAAAAATGAGTACAATTATGAATTTCCAAGCAAAATAGTTAATTATCTGACCGTCGACAGTGGCGGTCAGCTTGCCTTCCTTATCTACATTACATGCTTCATTATCTTTACATATGCGTCTTTGCTTTAATCAAATTATTGGTAAAAAGAGTGTTATTTTATAACTGCTATACCCACCTGTGTCCATGAAAAGTTATATAAAGTTTCAACAAAAACTACAACCTTCATGAGAGTATTGCAGGCTGTTTTGATTTGTATTAGTTGTAGCCCAGTCAACATAATACATGTGTATGTCCTCTACAATAAAAGGGAAGAACAACACTGGGGCCCTTCTCATGGAGACCATTCCCTCTTGAATTACAAATATGACCTTCTGCTCAATGCTGTGAGATTTTTATGTGAACAGTAAAAGAAATGAAACGCAAGCACTGAGCACTGGCTGGTGGTCAAGTTTAACTTTAGTGATGTCCTGGCACCTATTGCCGTCAATGTTTTCTCTAAAAGATGGCTGCAATCTTTCCTTAACCCAGTCATTTGAGTGGTTTCATCCGTTTCAGCCATACCTAACCATTACACGTTTATGTTATTTAAGGCAACGACAAAAAACCTATTTTGTTGTTCAGGTAGGAGGACCCACGATAATGTCCTTTTAAATAGGTGAGAAAATTGTGATGTGATTCTGAGACTTTAAGAGCTCCATAATGAGCTCCATCTCCAGCAACATGACTCGTGACCTCTTCTCCCGAGGAAAAAAAAACCCACGTGTCATGAAATAAGATTCATTACTTTTCACTCTCTCGCTTTCACCGTCTTTCTCTCGTCCTCTGTCAGCGACAGCGCGTCTTATCCTACACAGAACGCCCAGCGTCCGTCCGAGCTCCTTCCATGTGGAGCCAGAGGTTCCCGTCTCTCTTCCTCTCAGGAGTACCATCCTCATGCAGCTCTCCATTCCTCTTTTCACCATCACAAGCTGAATCCGCTGACAGGTCCCCATAAAAGAGGATTTCAATCAGTCTACCAACCTGCACAATGGGCGATGTGAACCCGGCCTTTAATTGAGAAACAGACACAAAATGGAGACTAGAAGAAGGAAAAACACATAGTCCGTCACTCTCTAAAGAAAATAGAAACCCTTTCAATTGACAAATTACCACATAGAATCTTGTTTTTTTTTAAAATCCGTACATAAAAGTGTAAAAGCTGTTCCCAACCAGGGGTGGGAGGGCAAAAACTCAGGGTCAAGGTGAGGTAAAGCAAGATCTTTTACTAAGCAAAGTAACAAAACACTAGGGTCGCAGGCAATAACACAACGGGTTCTAGCAGGAAACGAAGAAAGACCATCTGACAGGGAAACCACAGGTGTGGGGCATGAACAATCAGGAGACACACACATGTGAGGCAGGCGCGTGGCTGAGGGCAGGTGGAGGAAATGAACAATCAGGAGACACACACACACGTGAGGCAGGGGCGTGGCTGAGGGCAGGTGGAGGAAATGAACAATCAGGAGACACACACACATGTGAGGCAGGGGCGTGGCTGAGGGCAGGTGGAGGAAATGAACAATCAGGAGACACACACACATGTGAGGCAGGGGCGTGGCTGAGGGCAGGTGGAGGAAATGAACAATCAGGAGACACACACACATGTGAGGCAGGGGCGTGGCTGAGGGCAGGTGGAGGAAATGAACAATCAGGAGACACTGGGGAGACACACGGGCATCAGGTGAAGGGAATGACAATCAGGAGACACTGGCACACACACACACACACACACACACCAGATTCTTTGCCAGTTGCCGAGCAATCGCAAGAAGCTACATTATGTCTCATTGTAAATCCGCAACTTGTTGTTTCTACATTTTAGTGTGTGTCCAAATTAAAGAAGTGAGTTGCAACATGTTAATTAGTGAGTTTTAGGCGTTCTGTTTCGCTTGTCCAGTCTTTGTACTAAGCTATGCTAATAAACTCTGACCTCCATAATTAACACGCAGACAGGAGAATGGAACGATTTCATCTTCCTCCGGCTGAGGCAGATCCAACATTTCTTATGCTGCTGCTTCACATTAAAAAAACATTCAAGCTGGTTAGTTTTTGCAAAGTTCTTCTCACAGAGGTTAGCATCACTTTGTTCATGGCAAAATTGTTAGCAAAAAATGGGTCTTCACAGCAAGCTATCAGTGTTTTAGTCAGCGGAGATGAGGATACGTTTTAAATATTGCAGTGGGGACTGGAACAGTGAACATTGAGGAAGAAGAAACAGCCACAGTGAAATGTTAGATTACGAGCTGCAGCCCCGTACTGTGGTCTGTGCAATACAGTATAACATGAAGATAGAGCAACACTATAAGTGCAGGCATCCTCTTTGCAACAGGAGGAAGTGGAGTTTTGGGATAATGTGATCCTAAATTTGACAAACAAAAACCAGGTGTTCCCTATTCATGCTTGACCCATGACCAAGTTGGCTGACATCTCTCAGTCAGTCATGTTGGTCTTCCCTTACAATAAGTGATTTATAAACAGATGAGAAAAGGGAATTGGTGCTGTCGGATATAAGAGGGGAGCCAAATTGATTTCTCCGGGACCAAAATGAAATGAGAAACAGGATGAGAGTCATTTTCTCCAAGAGGGAGCCCCAAATCAGTCTGTAGGGCACACATAGAAATGTTCTTGATTCAGGGAAAGAGGCAACTCTGGGCGTTGCAAAATCATAAGAAATGGTTAGGATTAAGGTAAAAAGATGCTTAGATTACAGAAATTGATCAGACAAGATTTTGATGTAGTAATGAATAATTTCCTCCTCTTCTTAATTTGCTTCTGAAGGGAGGACTGAAAGCTCCCTAGAATGAGACTCCACTCAACTGAATCCGGACCGTATCCAGCCATTCTCCAAGAAGCTCAAGCTGAATGAGGCATGATGACTGCTGCCATTCATTACTCATTCCACTCTGACTTCCCTATTTTTGATTAATATTCTCCAATAGTCTCACCCTAATTTGAACCACTTGCTTGGCTCTCGAGCTAATTAAACCATGCACCACAGTTCTAGCTTAATGCTTACAAAGGGCTTTGGCACACTGTACTATACAACTCTCCCTCCCACCTGTTTGTATTCAAATATGCACTCATCTTGGTTTCAGTGTTCACAAGTCAGCACTTTGCCTCATCTTTTAAAAGTTTCAGACCTCGTTTTCTGTCCTCTCATCCTCCTATTTTCTCCCCACACACAGATGAATAATAAATGGCGCATCATGGGGATTGCTCTTTCAGATGAGCAGCTGCGTTTTGAGAGTCAAATGCCCTGAATTTCACTAGACATGTATGGAGTCAGTGGCAAAAGTTTTGAGGAAGATTATTTCTGGATGGATTGTTACAAATCCCCGGCATTTTGAGGGCTTGGAAGATCATCTCGACTGTATAGTCATCAAGAATCAAGACATGAACGTGCTGTGATATTAAATGCAGCTAAAACCTTTTGAAAATATGTACATGTGTATCTTCACCAAGCAGTTTAAACCAATCAGAATCAAGTGCTCACAGTATAAATCCATCCTCTGATCAAAAACATAACTTTAATCAGCAAAAGGTATTTAACTCATATAAAGGCAACTTTATAAAAATATAAACATCCCAAACCCTTAACCGTATATACAATACACTTTTAGTAGAATCTTGTGAAAATATGATGTCATTGTTTCACAAAATGTTTTATTAATTAAAAGCTAAGAAAATAAATTATCACATGTTGTCAGACAAGTAAACGGTGGGTTTGATATGCAGTAGAATGAACAAGCATCAATGTCACTGTTCAGGATGTTTGCATTAAGTCTGTCTACAAAGTTTAAAAAGTACACGCATTAATGTGTGTACTTTTTACGCATTAGATTCGACAGGGTTGGGTGATAAATGAGTTCATATCACCCAACCCTATCGAATCTAATGCAAACAGTGGAGCGTAGCTCATTTCATTGAACGTCGACTGGATTATATTAATGTAATGTACATATGTAGAAAGAAAAATCATACTGATGAACTGATGGTTACATTGCAAATACAATATAACGAGCGATATGTGATCACAATCACAGCAGCAATAGCACAACTGTATCCATATTTTTACATCACATTCTATCAAGTCAAATGTTGTGATCGTGTCAATGCTCAGTTTTGGAAAATTAATTTCACAACATCCAGATGAAAAGCATCATTATATGGTCTAACTAGTCATCATGACTCCTTCAACCTCTTTCTCTCTCCTTCTCTCACACTCTCCCGTCCTCTAAGGGAGCAGATAACGCAGCTCCAGCGCCATCGATAAAGTGGATTCTCTTTGTGCTCTGAAATGTGGCTGTTTGAGGAGACCTTAATCGCTAAATAGATCCGGTCATTACGGCAGAACGCTGGGCCTTGTTCCTTCAATAACTAGCTGAGGGAAAAGATAAAGATTTCAGTTTGAACTGGAGTCTTCCAGAGGCAAATGTTTGATCCCATTTGGCCGTAGTTAATTTGTATTTGGTAGCAAGTGTTTGTGCTTTAATTGTGTTTATACAGATATATTCATCGTCACTGTCTGCATGAGTATGTTCGACATACTCAAATTGACAATGTGGCTCCATCTGTCATACAAAGTGCTTTTTATAATTTGTTAACTAATACATCATTAGCTAATATCCATCACGTCTACATCAAGAAAAAATTAAATACGTAAACTCAAATTAGATGTTCATTAAAGAGTTACTCCATTAATTCATATTGCATAGAGAGTAGCTCCAACATAAAAATTAGACAACGCAGTAGAAAATATTAAATGTTGGTTTTCACAAGCTACTTGCCCCGAGTACTGGAGGTCCTGGTTCAGAACATTTGGAATAATAAGCTTATTATAATTCACCACAGATGCAGGTGATTGTCATTTTAACTGCCAAAAGCAACCACAAAACCATGGAACCAAAACGGAGCATTGACTGTTGACACAGACTGAGACAAACTGGTCTTGATGTATCAGACTGAAGGACTTCCTCTTAAAGTGATGAACACGAAGCTTCTTCTCCGCACAGCTTCACCCACTTTTCAGGCATGATTTGACTGCATCATTCCAACCAGCCAATCGGAATGTCTCGGGGGAAAGGGCAGAAGTTGATGCGGTTGAGTGGCGCTCTTGACAAACAAATGTCTTTTGATTGAACCCAGCCACTTTGCCATACAAACTGGAATATCATCAACTCTTTAAGGCATTCAAATTGCAGCATTTGGCCTGCAAAGCTCAGGCAGATATGGATATTAACCAATTTAAAAAGCAATATTTGTATTGACTTGAATAGAAAGTTAGAATGCGTGAAATGTGGTGCATGAATAATTGCCTATTGAACGAACTGACTTGGTGAGATCAGTGATTCATCTTGTGTAAAACGTGTTTCTCCACGGCTGAGGCTTTTTCAAAGAGATGAATTTTTTTTTTTTTAGAAATCAAACGTGTTTTATGGCAGAACATCTGTGCTCTCCAGTCACCTAACTTTGTATCTGTTTTGGGTAGGGAATACAAATCCATCAGCAGGATACAGACCAAGAAAACCCGTTCAATATGTGTGTGTGTGTGTGTGTTGCTCAACAGTCGATGAATCACACTCTACTCTGGTGTCTGAATGATGTGAACCATTCATACATTTTCTATGGCAATGCCAGAGTGGGTTGATACTGCAGGGCTAACATGAAGTCAGTGTGAATAATGACTAATACAAATGTCACCACGTGGCTTGTACACACACGTACACACACATACACACACACACACACACACACACAGACACACAATTACCTTATCTTGATGGATGTCCTTCTTTAACATGACATGTAAACATTTTCAAATGGCACCAATCTAATGAGGTAACTGGTAAAAGTTCTCATTTAAGAACTTGTGACCAGTGAATCGACCCAAACTATTAAGTGATTATCAAATATAGTGAAAGGACTCAATGTATGGCATATTAACATAATAAAACACACATATTGGCTATGTAAAGATATAGTGGAATAATGTCTACCTGAACAGGGAATGAAGTCCCTCCGTGTGTGTTGTTATCTGAGCTTCTCCTGTCAGCCGGCCCGCAGAAGACTGTCCTCAGACAACATGGCCAGGCTTGTTAGCTCAAGGCCGTCGCTCTGCACTGCTCTCATACGGCGGTTACAGATGATAACACCATCTTGTCCAACAGCCTCATCATAGAAGCGTGGCAACCACCCTCCAGTTAGTACTGTCAGCATGTTTTTTTTCCGATCTTTGACCTGTAAAAACCATTCGCTTCGAGTCGCCGGCGAAGGCGTGGCCACGTTGAGAGGAAATCGAATCTCATTTGCACCTTTTTAAAAAGTTATAATTAACAATAAAAAATGATTCTGTTGATCAAGTAAGTGTTTAATACACTCATCGCTACTCCTTCAGTGGCCAAAGCTAAGAGTTTCATGGGCTGATGATTGAAACATTGTGGTGGACTTTTGATTTTAACTCCTTATTCCCAAGCTTCGGATGAGATGTTTCAAATAAAGAGATCCAACGAAACCTTTAAGCTTCTGAGTATTTATTCTTGCAAGAAGGTATAAGTCTGCCGGACGATAAACATTCAGCAGAGAAGTGACGGATGCACATTGGTTTCGGGCTCAATGACATGCTCTTCCTTCCGAACATGCACAGACAGTGAGAAAGGGAGGGGTGAAAAGTGGATCAGAGGTTATATGGTTTGCTTCATTGTATCATCAAAATTGTGGAGACAACTCTGCCTTATGAATCCTTATTCATAAGGCAGCAATGTCTCCACAAGGAGGGTACAAACGATGCTGCCTTATGAAGGAGGCTACAAGTGTCTGGGTCCCAACGGCAGATTCACAAGCCGAAGGCCACAGAAGACAGATAAAGAAGCGGGTTTGATTGATTTTGATTTCTCGGAGCAATGTGCTCCTCATTTCGAAAAACTGTAGTGCAAATTTAACCCTGAAGTGATAGTTTTTCTGTATCAAGATCTCAATTGATCCTGGTAGTTTTGCCTCATGATAAAACAATGTTAATAAGTGCTTTAAATGGCTCAAAATGCTCTGAACTCTAGTGAAAGAAACAGGACTTTAAATCTGTAAAATCAAGGAGAACGGCAGCTAAGAAACGTGCACACCAAAGTCTGCAAAGTCTCATTGTAAAGTCACAACATGTTCATCTCTGTGAACTGAAACACGTATCTGCTATTCCTATTTAGGTCATCATCCTTGCGCGCCATCGTGCACGGCGGAACAGGCTATCCATGCGCAGTATGGGTTGAGAAGCGTCTCTACCAGTGCATATATTCAATCTCACGGCCCTGAAAATAGCTATCATAATGGATATATTCACTGAAGTGAAAATACATGGCCACGATAAGGAGCAGCTCCGGTATATCTTCCCAGGGCTTTCAAGGCATGAAGGGACGAACAGGGGAGTTAGCCATGAGGAAATCTATAACTCTCAAATCTTTCAAACTGGGACTCACCACAAAGTGAGTTTTTTCATCATTTGATCAAGTAAAAATGTCCCTTACCATTCTTGTCATGTCTTATCTCACTAATACACAAACACACACACACACATGTGTTTTATGTCACATTACAACTGCCATCTTGTATTTCATCACACCCACTATTCAGGGGATTTTTCACTTTATTTTGATATCTGTTTGATTACTTTTCACAATTGTAATTTTGGGCTATACAATATAAACTGAATTGAATTGAATATGTTTCTTACACTGCTGTTAACATTCTGTCTTTGTGATTATCCCGGAACCAGTAAACATCCAGGGAATGGACAAAACACTTAAAAACACTCAATCACTTCATTCACTCCAACCTGTGCAATATTAATACCAATTTACTGTGGATATAGCCATATTTATTCTGCCTGTGTGTATATGTTATTGTATATTATTGAGTTACCGTAGTCTGCTTACTGTTTTATTTATTTTTGGCCCACTGCGGGACTAATAAAGGATTATCTTATCTTATCTTTCTACTAATTCATTTATTTTGTGGTGGCTACTTATTGCAATTAATTACTCAAACATTTGCTTGTTTAGGTTTAACAGTTTAATAAGGGTCATGATTTTTTTTCTGCACAAATAAGCACTTCACACTTTGTTTTTAATTGCGTCTGGGTTATTTTTGGTGTGCAGGGGTCAGTTCAAACAAATAATTATTCCCATATTGCAAATGCTGTCGAGCCATTTTTGGTTTTATGTGCTGAGGTTTTGAGATATTTGCCTTTGAAACTTCTGCCACCCATTGCAAGAAAGGTGAATATACTTTTATAATTTGTACTTTGATTAATTTGTGCTGCGCAAACAATTCAAATATTATGTTTGGAAAAAGAAATCATCATTCAAAAAATGTGTTTTTTGGGGATAAAATACAATAACAATGTTCAACAATTCTTCAGTAAGAACTCCAAATCCAATACAAATGTATGGTGTTGGGTGTGCAAAACCCGAGCCCTTTGCAGTTTTAAGCCACCAACTTTTACAAAACAACATTTTGGACCGTGCAGTGTTAAGCTTGCATGGTAAATCCCACCATGTTTCTAATCCCTGTCCATCTGAATGAAAGGGCAAACAGAACTGGCCTCGACCAAACAATCCTCTGGGTGTTTTGCTCAGATAAACAGCAATCAAGGTGACTTCTGGCAGGAATGAAAGACTGTGTGCTTTTTGTTTTAACAAATGCAATACAGTTGCTTTATTCCAATACCCTTCTCTGCAATCTCACATGAGAGTTGACAATATATTGTTGGCAATATATGCCAATAGCGATCTATAATTATATCCGGCATTTATTTGTGTGGAGAAATTATCACTCTTGGTGGAGAGGAGGTGAGGAAAAGGTTCACTGATAATGCAGCTGAAAGAAATCTTTCAGCCCTGCATCACTGCAAATACAATTATTGACAGATTATTAATGCGTGCTCAGACATACATGCACATGCTTCTGTTAGACTGGAGCAACAGCATCCAGGAGTGGAGGACGTGAGAGAGATCGGGAGGAGCCACAGATAAAAAAATCCCTACACTAATCTTTGAATTTTCTTACAATATTGCTAAGTATCCAATCACTTGTATTACTATTACAATTATTTATGATTGTATCAATCACTTAAAGTAAAACCAGTGTTAACTAAAACCGTTCACAGCCCTGAAAAGGGGTCACAGTTAAAAGTCAGAAACAAGTTGCTATTTATGAAATGAAATGTAAAATTTAAACCAAGAACAAAAACTAAAGATTTGCCAAATTAAATATTAATTTGTGATTAATCTAAATTCAGTGCTTTTATACAATCAATTCATCTAATTATTTAATTAAAATATGTCAGATATAAGGTTCTCAGAGATTACATATTTACCAATACAATCAAGAGAACACAGTGTGTGTGTCACACACAGACACAGACACCACTTGAAGGGGGGGGCAGCACTCCAGGCCAAACTCCTCCACAAGTTGTGCTGATGGGGAGAGTTATAAGGGAGAAACGGGCCTCGGGGCGGCACCACACCACGACAGATTCCACCTGACCGCGTTTCACCTTAGCTCTGCATTTTGTCTTGGATTTCCACCTCTCGAGCCTTCTTTTCATCACAAGTAATTGACGTTTTAGCCTTGAACCATTGTACCGAGGGATATGGGATACACACAAATGCACACACACACACACACACACACACACTTTGGCTTCAGGTTCTAACATTTCCACCTTTCAGCTTTTTTTGGCATTACAGTCTTAACGGTAACGTGGGTCAATTTTTCTAGTGTGCTGAGCTTTCACCAACGCGGAAAAACTTTCTCATGTCGAACTTAAAAAGAAAAAACACTTCTCAGAAAGTGGAGTAAATATAAGTTTTCCATGTGCCAAAGCATCATGTTTGTACTAGAAATTGTTCCAATAAATACAAGCTCCCGACAAAAAAATGTCATGGCTTTTAGTGTCTGCCCAAAAGATGCTTATTGCGGCTTCAACAACACGGCCATCATGTCCTTTAAATCTGTATTTTTCTCGGAGTCCTCATAAAAGACATATTAGAATGCAGTACACTGATATAAACCATTTCATCCTCTGTGGGCAAAGACCCTCATCTTGTCTTAGATATGGCTCTGATGTGCTTGTTCTCAGTACTCTGGATACTTCTGTCAATGCCACACTCTCCGGGGAGCCCACTCTGCATAGAGCCATTGATATTCTGGGACACTTCCCCCCCCCCCAGCATGACTGCAAATGCCTGGCTTTATCTCATGCCCACGTACACCGAAGCATGTGCATTTGGAGACAAAAAGCAATCAATGTGTAGTCAATGTGTAACACTAAAACACAATCAGCGTGTGGTTAGATAATTCAACAAATGATCAGACTTTAGGACAGGAGATTTCTGCTCGTTTCACACCAATCATTGTTAGTTTCTTTCACAGCTGTTTTGTAACCTTGATCAAGTGGTTATTACTGTAACCACGGCAATGACGGTCCGTTAACCTTAACAAGGATGCGATTTTAACCCAAACCATGATCATTCCCTAAACCTAACGAAATTGTTTTTGTGCTAGAATATAGATTGAAGATTCTTGAATCAATCATATAACTAAAAAATAACCACACACATTGGCATAATCATGTTGTGTTTTGATTTGTGTGGAATCTGTCCACAATGTTCCCAGACAATGGTCTAGAAAGTGGTCGTTTGAAAGATTAGAAATGTAATTATCAATGTTGGCTCATTCACTGCTGACAATATCAAAGACGCTTTAGATGCTGCAGTGAAGAATGGTTGCAAGCCGTGAAGGATCAGAAGCTTTTTTTAATTAGTTACTACTGTGGCTAAACACCCAGAGAGGTTAAATTGGAATCGCACCGTCCGTTCTCCGGAGCCGCCGCACGCCGTGCTGCCACTTTGGATTTAATCCAATGAAAACAAATATCAAAACGCACACAAACCATGGATGTATTATTGGCAAGCCCTCGAGGCAGCTCTACCTCTTTGTTCTCTGGACTATGGGCAGACTGGCACTACAATGACTCACTACTGCCTCTCGAAAAACAAGCGGTTTTACAAGGAACGAGTCTGAGCTAGTCAGTTAGCACGTTCATTTCAGTCAATAAGCAAGTGGATGTGTTTGAATAAGTTTGGTGCAAGTAAAACGGTGCTCATTTAACAGTTTGAGTCTGCTGGATCGAGCAGAACACGCACAAACCCACAACCAGTCACACACTTGATCCAACACAGGCTAATGGGTAAATACAAGTTTGTGTAAATCAGTCATGATGTTAGCGCGAGTTGAACGAGCTGAGAATCTCTCTCTCTCTTCCTCCAGGGCTATAGCTTAATGGCATGCTGCTCCAATCCTTAACATATAGGCCACGACAATGGGCATGTGGCACGAGTCCCTGAGGCTGACCCGGCCCACAGGATTCTCTCTTTGAGATACCCTGTTGGGTGGAGGAGACCTAGGGGTCGCCCATGTGCCTCGTGGCTTCGTCAGGTTGATCGTTACTTCGGTGGGATGGGGCTGGGACGAGCGTCCGCCTGGAGGATGGCCATACGGAGACCCCGGGAGTACCGTCGGAAGGTGGACGCAGCAACGCGCTGCCTTTGGTGCATGCCCCGATACCTGACCTGACCACGACAACAGTGGGCAAGATGTCAGTCTCTGTTTCCTTGTCTGCCAATGATGAGGCCTGACGACCGCTGAGGTGGAGGCGTGCTGACAAAGCAATGCATACATTATCATTTGGTAGATTAGTAGCGTAAGCAAACAGTAACACAACCTTCCACATGCAATGTTTCATTGTGTGTTTTTAAGTGCCGACGCCAACCAAATAAAACCCTCCCATCTCCCTTGCGGTATCTAAATCTATCCTCCCCTCTCACTCTCTGAGCAGTCTGAAATATCCGAGCACCCACCCTCTCTTTTCACGCTGGTGTCTGTAAGCAGATTATCAGTCTAAAGTCCTCCTCGACGGATGTAAACCTGGCCCTGGTTTTAATGGACTCCATTTGCCACAGCATGCAAAAACAGTCGCAGACTTTTGATTCACACAGGCACTTGGACACGTATATTTAAGAACAAACCTTATACAAAGATATATTATTATATTACAAAAGGCACACACACTCTCCAAAAATAGGTACACAGTCGCACACATTCTGTCAACTACTCTGCCCTACATAGGCAAATTGCAGTAACTACCCTGACACTGAATGATATGAGTATTTGTATTATTAACAGCTAATAGGTTAATACAAAAGGCAAAGTGCATCAATGTCGCATCATCTTTCAGTATGAGGAAAACTTTTTTCATCTCTGCCTAATAATATCCGTGTTTTAAAAGTAGAAATGGAGACAATTTTTAGCAAGTATTATTTTGTTGTAATATTCACTTCATTGGTGTGTCCTAAATTAAGATTACTTGACATCTTCGTCACCGATGCCGTTGGCATCATCCTCATTCTCACCTTCATTATTTTTGCACAATTAATGAATGAGCACTGGCAGCATGTGCATCGCTAATTATAGAACTGTTTGGTGTGCCGACTAGTCCTGTCTCGCTGGCTTTTCAGGGATAACCAATCTCTTATTAACGTACTACAACATGTATTAGCTGGATATCACAGCAGAAGAGTTACCTGTCGAGAGTTACCTGACCAGAAATCACTGAAGCTTCAGTTAAAACATTCTGTGTGCTCTCATCTCAGGGTGGTAGCTACCCTGAGATGAAATACCCTGGCTGAGCTAAGATGATAGCTTTTTATTATTTATTGACTTATACTATGATTGGGTAGCTACAGTGTAATGAAAACAAATATCGTGCTTTGACATGATTACCATGACGGGGAGGCTATCTCACATTCACACCTAGGGCAATTTAGTCCGTAGGTCATCAATTAAACTAAGCGGTATGTCTTTGGACTGTGGGAGGAAGCCGGAGAAGCCCAAAGAAAACCCATGTTGACACGGGGAGAACATGCACACTCCACACTTAAGGGTCGTCCAGCCCGCGCTTGAAACCGGGCGCCTCTTGCTGTGAGGATAGTGCTAGCCACTACCCAACCGTGCAGCCCTGAATCCCAATTTGATCTCTGGGAACCCAATAGTGCAGTAAGAACATTTTCTCAAGTTTGCTATAAATTCCGTTTGGATTTTGTAGTTACTACAAATTGTATCTGAAACATACTTACGAGACATAACTGTATTAGACTATTTGTTACGAGATAAAAAAGACATTCCATTTGTTTTTTTTAGATGACGAGACAAGACGGATTTGTGCCAGACAGTTTATCACAAGCCTCCAGCCTCAAGTGTGCGATAGAGAAAAAGAGAGAGAGAGAGTTTCGGCTGTTTGTCATTTGTCGGTGAATAAATGCGACAACCAAGTTTCCTTGTTCTTACTGCTAATTAAGGTTTGTTGAGGGTCAGCCCCGAAGTTGGCAACAACTTTGGCACTTACTGGGTTGACCTTTTGAGTTGGACCATCTATTCTATCTCCATCTATTTGGAGACAAGCAGCTCCTTTGAGGCTGCTGAGTCAAGTGCGACACATAATGGTAAAATGTGATATACCGGTCCGATCCGATGGCTGAATATCAAACCGGTTTGAAACATTTGATACCCGACCAACCTTAACTAAAGGGCCTAAATGTCAGCTACAGATCTGGATCAGTACTTCAACAGCAGAAATGGTTTCTTCATAAGTTCCCCTAATACATCTTCTTATTTGCAAGTGATAGGACTTCCATAACTGAAAAGTTCAAACACCTGGGGAGTCATGATCTTGAAGGAACTTTGTTTTTGTTGCCTTCCCAGCAAAGCTACTGCTGATGAAGTGATGATGAAATTAATCTCTACAGTCCGTACTTGTGAATTACTGTAAGTTATTTTTGCAATCCCGAGAGCGGAGGTTTTGATTGAACTCTTTTGATTGGCTGCTTCCTGCTGCAGTGTCAGAGTGACGACTGCTCCCTTTCTCTCTGTTCCTTGCTCTCTCTTCCCATGGATAATCTGTTGAAAGTGTGTCCAACGCTGCTGCAAGTCCGCGACTCGACGATCTTCAAAGTAAACTACACAGTCTTCTCCTTCGTGTCGTAGCCTCGGAGCACAGGCCGTCCCTGAGCACCCGCTCCCTGCAGATCGAAAGCAGGTTTGCTGTCACAGCGCTTAATGAAGACCTTGCATTCCATTTCATCAACCCTTTCTTCTCTACTATGCATTGCATGAAGCAAATTTATTATTAATACGTGTTCATCTCTTTACTAATGAGTACACTGAAGCTGTTTCGTTTTGGAGTCACGCTCTTGTGACAAAAACTTCCAAAAATAAAACACCAGATTTTTTACTTTTTTGTGAACATTTATAAACTTTTTCATCTTTTGTTCAGATAAACCTTAGAATCTGGAGAGAATAACCATGCAATTAATATTAGTAAGAAAGAGGAGAAGGAGGAGAAGGAGAACAATGAAAGAGCAAGTGATTCCAACGAGTGGGCTTATTAATGCCACTTGCGGTCCAGAACCTGATGGTAACCTTTCAAGCTTAAACATTTATTTGAGCAAATAACATTTCATACCAATTACACCTAGGACGGAGTCATTTCCTCTCCTTTCCTCTCTCCTCTAATCTCCTTTCCTTCTAATTCTTTCAGATCTCTGTTTTCCTTCATTTCTTTCCATCTCTTCATTTATCCCACCTCATTTGCTTCTTTGTTTCCCTTTCCCTCATTCTCCTTTTCTGCTCTCCTCATTTCCTCTCCTCTCTTTCTTCCACTCCACCTTTCACCATTTCACCTGCTAGTTCCAGCATAGCGTCTGCTGTCAGCGAGCAGACACTCTCTCCCCCTGTGGTCGCACAGAACCAACGTAATCAGACTCCCAGCAACAGCTCTTAGCGCCTCGTCCTCCTGCAAGACACTGATAGAAGTGCTGTGGTTTGTTTTCCTGCAAGTGTTAATTATGTAACCCAATTATACCCTCACAAAAAGCTGACGCAGAGAAGCTAAATTAAAAGTGATTGGCTTCATTACAATCGCCTGAAAGCTGCACAGGATGCTTTCGGGAGGAGGTCCTATTTAAAGTTACTTCTGCGGTGAGAAACACTCCGATCGGTGGGTTGTCGTCATATTGGATTTATTTTCGAAATTGTTGCAGCAAAGGTGTTGCATATATTAGCTCAAATTAGATTTATGTTGCATACAGACTGATGTGATCCACATGCCTCTTTTGCTTCAAGTCCTGTTGCTTTGCTTGTTTTGTATTGTTGTTTTTCCCCAGAAAAAGTCATTACCACAGCGAGACAAAGCCGAAAGGTCGCCATTCTCCTGCATTAGAGGAACCTGGGAGCTTTCAAACCAGAAAGGTCATGATCTGCATACAGTTCTCCATCCCCACACCTCACTTATATGTAACCTGTGATCCATTCTACATTAAGACTCAGTTAGGCGCACCCTCCTTTGGTTAATGTAAAACCATGTTGACTCATACAATATGTATGACCCTTTCGTACATTCGTAACACTGAAAATCTGCAAAAGTGAAACACCAACGACTGTAATAGATGCTGCCAGTGGGAAACTGTGGGAAGATTTGTCTAAAATAACCCAGCTCATTTCACTGAACAATAAAGCTACTAACTATTAATATTCATGACTAAAAAGAATAACAATTAAAGTTAAAGTTTAGGTGAGGAGGGTATTATTTATTAAGATTTATTTAGTTCAACAATGCTAGAGTCGTGAAGCTGTGCTTAGGCACTGGGTGCTTTTGATTAAAAGAAAAGAAAAAGAAAGAAATGTACACTTTTATTGATCCTCGCAGGGAAATTCTTCTCTGCATTTGACCCATCCTTAGTTATTAAGGAGCAGTGGGCTGCATTGAAATGCCCGGGGGAGTAACTGGGGGTTCAGTGTCTTGCTCAAGGACACTTCAACATGCAACTATGGGGAGAACGGAGGTAGAACCGGATACCTTGTGGTTACGGGACGACCACTCTCCCCTTTGAGCTACAGCTCAAAACAGATTGCTCACACCTAGATCGCCCTTCCTGAGAGCCGCACTTGCTCCTCTTAAAACAAAAGACTGTGGGTGCTGTATAATCAGACTTCATTGATAGTGGCCTGGCAACATAGACGCAACTTTGATATCACACTTTGATCCAAATATTGTTGGAGTGAAGTACAGTATGTGACCCCACCCTATGAAACAGCCACAAATGTTCAAACTTAAAATATTAAATTCATGTCGGAATTCGGAATTCATGGCAGCACCTACGTTTCTGACAAGTGAAAGGGTTTTTTCTATTATTTGGGAGTTTTTTTCCTTCAATTAGAGTACTGATATCATAACTTTGTGATACTGACACATGGTGCTACTGCAATTCTTCCATCAGTCTCTGTCATTATGATTATGTGACTACCCATAAAAGTAGGTCACATTATGACAAAGTGAAAATCTAAGCCAGCCCCTCCCTCCTTGGGGCTCAACATCAAAAAGAGGGGTTTTGGGTGTGAGGCCCTGCAACAGTCTAACATCTTGTCCAGAGGATGTATTTGAACATAAATCTGCCTCGGGCTACAACAATAAAGATTAGCTGCAGCTCAGTGGGCTTTTTTTAAATTAAGACTTACTTACTTACTGTACTGCATATAGTGACTTGCTTCTTCATTGACTCATTTATTTATTGTGTTCCATAATTTGTTTTAACTTCTGTTAACTCAGAGTACTGATTTAGTAATCTATATACAAGTGAAATGAGCATTTCCAATGTGTCCCCCTTGACCTACTTCTGAAGACAACGCATTTTAATGATGCCTGTGACATTTTGTTTGGTTGGAGTGAATTACTTTCTCTGAGTATAGCTTGATTCCACATCAACTCCACAGCATGACACTGACATACATGCCTCCTCTTGATCAAGGACCTTGTGTACCTGGTGAGACAGCGAAGAGAGACGAGGAGGAGAGGGCGGGGGGGACTAAATGAGGGGCGAGGGAGAGAGGGATTGGGGAAGAGGTGTTAAAGGGTGCGAAGAAAATTCATTCAGCTCGGTTAAGTGTGACTGCCACACTTTACTGTGTATATATAGCCTCCATAAACAGAGAAAGCTATTTTTATGTTCCAAAACCAAAAGCGATCCTTCGCTTGAAATTGCTGTTTTCCACTTCATGGCCACTGCTCCATTTCTGCTTTCCACACACAAAACTAGGTGGGGAATTTAGACTTTTTGTAATGATGCTTAATTTACGATGGCGGGGAAGTCACGGCAATCAAAAATCTGTAACTTTTTCATTGCAGCATCACACTTGTGTTCGTCACCATCTTAATGATAATCGTGCAGCCTCTCAACTTAGCACTCCTCCTCCTGTTCCCAGCCCACCGCTTTGTTGGTGTCTGCACTCGTTCCTGCTTCTCTCACTTTCTTTCTTCTTCCCATCATGTCTTCAAACTCCGACACGTCCCTGCCTCCTCTCTTCAGCTCAGTCATTGCCTCCTCCATAAAGTAGTTGTAAGCACTTTCAAAGAAGTCTCCAACATGAGGTATGAACCAACACTGCCCCCCAAAGGCTGAAGGAATTTGGGGGAAAAAAATTGGTAAAGACGTTCAGGAAGCTGGAGAAGACGTTCCTCCTGATTTATTACATGTATATTTTTAAACGTTTTAAATGGAGTCGGCCCTAAACGGTTCAACTAGTCACAGCACAATCTAGACAAAACTTTGTCTCCTGATTTCATGAATCTTTTTGCAATGCATTGGCCTTCTGGCTCTATCCCGTATCAGCAATGGGCTCCAGTGGCTGATCTGTTATATTTCTCATACACACTTGCTATAATTCTTGGTCTGTCTTTACTAATAACGAGTATAGATCTGTAATTCAGTGAGGTCCAAAATTTATTTGACAAAGCAAGTAAAAAACAGAATCAAGACAGATTCATCAATGTTACGTGAAGCCAATACCTGCTTGATGATGCTTCCTTTAACAATTCTTTGTAGTCTTTAAAAGACCAGTCCAAGGTCTGAATACAACTGTAGGTGTATCTAAACATTATCAATGGTAGAACAAAATTGCTGTGAAGAAACGCTGTGATTTGAAAAGGATTTGTCTCTTGAAACAACTGAAATTCCTCGTTAAGTACTTTTAGGAATAAGCATGCTTATAAAAGGACTCTAGTCTTTTGCGTCAGCTTCAAGTTTAGTTTATTCTCTCTATGTTCTCATAACATTTGCACTACAAAGTGCCTTCCAATTTTCTAGCATTGATACTGTAGGTGTTGATTTTGCAGTGACAGTCATTTCTTTCTGTGTTTATTTAGTCCGACAGCAGACACGGCCGTGAGGCGTCTTTTCTTATCTACCTCAAAAGAGTTAAATCAAGTCTGATGGATGTGGACTTTCATAACCACTGGCATCGCATTTACTACACTGAGTTTAATTAACAGTGCATGATGATTTTTCTCCGTACCAATCATTTTGTAAAAGCATGCGTCACTTTTGACTAAATGTTGGCTCCAGTGGAGCCAAACTGTTCACATCATACACACTAGAACAGGATGGGTGTTGTCAAGAGAAGAAACAATGGTGTCAGAGACTTGCAATCACTTTGAATATCAGAATCTGCAAAGTGGTGTCCGACCTTATGATGAACACTATTTTCAGAATTCTAATCTTTAGTTGTGTTGTTGGGTATGAATAGAAACATATTTCGGAAGTGACGTACAGATGTTTCATGGAAGCTCTGAGGTAGATATTTGTTTGCAAGGCAGTGTTTCGCCGTGCTGCAGTGCAATCACAAACATCAGCATTTCCATTACTACTGCATAAAAATTACCATTTGCCCCTCTGCACGAGGCATTGCTGTATACTTTACACAGAACCTCGGTCACCTACAAGTCATTGATATTCAGTATTCAGGGAGGTTTCTGAGCTGCATACAGAGTTGGCACACTCCTGTACTCCCTACAGTAGCCATCAGCATCGCCACACACTCTCAGCCATGTGATTTTACTGGAGTCTGTTATGATTTACTGCAGCAGTGTACAATTATCAAGAGGCAATGATGTCCCTAATCATTTGATTCCTTGCATTGTGTCATATAAGAAAAAATATATATAAATCAATAATAACATATTAAACAGCGAGACAAAATACTCACAAAAACCTTTGCGATAATGGAAGGGAGTCATTTGGAGGGAGGCTCTGAAGAGGGCCCTGAGACATATTTTGTTCAGGGGCCCCACAAGTTCAGCACTCTTGGATTTATGTAGAAGTCGTGGCCTCGTGTCTCTGTTTGCCGCAGAAGCAGTTGCTTCCTTCAAAGTAGATTTCCTCAGCAATTTTCACTGACGATCCCACTCTAGCCATGGAGCGACTGTAGCGACATACTGCTTCAGTTTAATTTCAGAAAAATCAATGACGACTGCAACAACAGACTTTAAAAGGGTGCAGTGGAAGTTTGGTTTTGTGTACGAGGAAGGTGTTGTTATGTACAGTCTCGTGACCATTGTTGTACTTAACTTTACTGGCATAAGTTTCCACAGAATGTTGATTTGTCTGCTGTAATCCTGATAGCTGTGACTGATGGTGTGAGGAAAGATGACTCATGACCATAAAAGATGCAATGTGGCATGCATCATGAAACCGTGAGTAAGACTACCAATTAGTCAATCCAAATGAATCTTGCTACTGGCAGTGAGTATTAAGTATCCCAGATCAAGTCCCATGAATTACTAATTTACATGTCTACTGTGTTGCTTGTAAATCACAAGAACATTTGAATTTTACAATTCAATGGGTTTTCTGAGGAGACAGTTCAAGCAAGCAAGTGCTCAGATTCTCATGAGTGGACATGCAAATGTAATGAATGGAAGACATTAGTCTCCGTTATGTGTAAAACAACTGTGAACAAATGGTTGGTCGTGAAACAATATAAAAATAGACCGGTGATTGTTGGATACATAATACATGACATAATACATAATACATAATACAGACAGATTGTCAGTCCATCAAAGACACCAGTGAGCAGACTCATACATATGCTAGGGTTGATGATGCTGAATCACCGTTGAACAGTAAGAGGAACGAGGAAGCTATGTCACCTCATCGCTCCGTTTGTGTGGCTTCTGTGATTATGACTGTGTCACCAAGACGCTTCACAGCAACAATCAACGAGCTCCAGTTAGCTTTCACTACTTGTTATATAGTCCCGTTAGGACAAGAGCCTGACTGATCCGCAGATTTGAATCACATCCATCCAAACGGTGACCGATCATTTATTGGTCATTTGAGTTCATTTAGAGACAGTGTTTGCTATAATTAGTTTTGCATATAAACTGTAAAATGTTCTGCTCGGTACTTCCTTTGTTTTTTTTTAATGGCCAAATTGAAGGATTGGTTAAAAAGGAAGGAAGTTAAAAAAAAATTAACTTATGTGATTAAAATATTAACTTCTGTGATTAAGTTAAAAAACAAAATAACGGACGATGTAGCATTGTGATAGTAGCCCAAGTTGAGAAGAGTCACCTCGTCTTCTGACCCCTCAAAACGCTGCACACTAGGTTTCATAATTCACCCTCTCTCTCACACACACACACACACACACACACACACACACACACACTGATTGTAAAGCCCTGTGTATTCCATGTGTGTCTTCCCAGTGTCTCCTGAATGTTTATTCCCCGCTCACCGGCTCTCGGCCACTCCCCTGCCCTCCCATGTGTGTCTCTCCTGATTGTCCATTCTATTCACCTGCTTTCCATGTGTTTGTCTCCTGATGTTTCCTTCCCTACACTTGTGGTTACCCCTCACTTATATACTCTTCATTTCATACATTTTAGATTTGTTTCCAGAGAAATATTGAGTTTATATAGTGTCTTTGCTGTTGGAAACATTACTTTTGCTGCTCTAGAAACAAAAATGTATATATATTTTAAATACTTGAAATACAATGGAGTGCAGTTCTACGCTGTGTGTGTGTGTGTGTGTGCGCGTGTGTGTGCAATGAACAATGCTGTATTGTGTGATTGAATGAATACAACCAGTGCTGTTGGGCATTGTCCAAAAAACTTGATTCAAACTCAAAAACATGCGACGATGTTTACAAGCTATGGACTCAAAGTCACTGTATAATACGCTTCATACAATCGTGCCAAAACACAAAGGTAAACTCATCAAGGGCTCTGCCCGCTTAGTGGCTGCGTGCCGGAGAACATCTGCACTGGCACTCCATTAGCTGTTAGAAGTTAGCCAAACACACCGCCAAAACACTAAAAGTGTGCAAAGTGAGAAAGTGTGAGTCAACGGTGTATATGTATTAATTTTTTTTAAGTGATTATTTATTAATGAAAGAGAACCAATAAGAGGATTGATAGGAGGAGTAGTATGAATCCCAATCCTTAGTTTTTACTGCAAATTAAAACCGTGCTATTTCTTATTTTGTGTTCTTTATATAGTGTTGCATTTATTTACACTATCACCGTGGTGTCTTTTCACAACTTGAATAAATGGCCTGAGAGCTGAAGGCATCAATTCAAAAGGTCAGCTTTGTTTCTGAAAGGCTGCTAGAAATTATTTCAGTTAATCTGATTTCATGATAATTTTTCCTGTCAGAGTTGAGGGCAATGACCTTCTTTTCCTTTATTTCCCTGTTAAACATTGGGCACTTCCAATAGTGTTACAGTGTTAAACACTGATAGTAACCCTAATTACCTTCTCTCTCTCGACAACATGGACCTGTGTGCTGTGTCATCTGTTCCCTTTGTACATATGCATGACCCCTAGAGGATTAGGAAGTGATCCCTGCCTCAACCGTGCCTAATGAGACACACGCGCACACACATGCACTATACTCTCACAGAAAAAAGAAATGCGAATTAATGAATATCATGTCGGCTGCACTGGACACTCAATTATCCGATTAATGCAGATATGGTGTTGTAAACAATGCAGCTGGGAAATCTCTCTGTGGCTTTAAATACAAGACTAGGTAGTAACAATAAAAGCAAATAAGTAATGCTTATTTCCACAATTTCTATTTTGGACTACTTATCTGAAGTGTTATTCTCCTATTTTGTCACTAAGGGTAACAGCAATACAATATCTAACTATATTATTTTTATTCTGATTATTTTGTTATAGAGAGATTATGGCATTAATGCCAGTAAGGCGGAATAAAGCTCCGTCTGTCATAACAGTGAGTCTTACTATACTGAGAGCCTTATGGGTGGTTCTCTTTACAGCCAGAGATGATGTCACTGTCAAGCCACAACAAATTCGCTGCTCTGTATTTTAATATAATAAGAATATTTTCTGTCTCAGACAACAACGAAGATTCCTTTAACGTAAATTCGATAGAGGCCATTATTTCCATAGAGCCATGCCACTAGCAAGTGGCACGTTCCACAAAAAACAACTATTAGTAAGTAAGACGTATGTAAGTAGTATGAGTGAATGGCTTATCATACCAAGTCTGCATCCATATGAATAGCATGTAAAGACCTCAATCTGAAGTGAGCCAGACTTCCACGACCTCTGGCAGTTAAACAGTAACTAAGCATGTTCAGCACGGCCCAGAGCCAGGTTTTTAGTCCTTGATTTGGTGCCAAACACAACCAAACGGAAGAAACAATCATCTGAAGGACGAGAGGAGAGGTGAAGAGGTGGTCGGCTGAACACAAGATCAACTCTTTTATATCACCAAAAAGGCATTTCCATTTTGTTTGATGGTGATGGTTTGTGTCAGAGATGATAAGCAGAAGGACGAGAGGCATGGAAAATATTTGGGTTGTGGAATGCGTTTTTTGGGAAGCAGAACATACATATGGATGAGAACAGAAATAGAGAATTTCAAAATAAGACCAGTAATTCCAGCCACACATTAGGAAAATAGCATACATCAATCATTACAGCATCGTCAAAGATCAGTTCATTGGTTAGGAGTGGAAACCAGTCTGCTGGTTTACACATGATTCAGTTCACTTCAGGTTAACATCTGTCAACAAGGGAACACCCTCTTTATAGCCAAAGGCATAACATAAAAGTTTATAAGACATAAGACTAAAGACTATATGTACATAAGACTATATGTGTTTAGACTTACACCCTGAGATCTAGAGCTAACTCACAGATGTATGTGATACAATAGACTTAATGTAGCATTAACCTGAGCTTCAATATAGGCGTTCTGTTCCGAAATGGTACAAATGTTGAACCCAAACCAAAGTTGAAACCTTTAAAAGCTAGAAACAAACAAAACAGAGAATAGAAAAGAGAAGGAATGGCGTATGTTCAGCAGTCAGTGAAGGCAGATAGATAAAAGTGCATGTGAAAATGCTTGTAAACTATCCACATCATCAAATACACGAATGCAGCAAACACTTCCTTATTTTCACTCTGTCTCTTGGAATCTGCCCATTTGCTTCTCAAGGAACCGAGGACTTTTTGGTTCTTTTTACCCTTTTGACTAGGGAAGGTTGCTCAGATCACATTCCTATTTGCAGAGGAAACCTGAGGGAGTAGCTGCATGTGAAGGAATAGCCACACTAATTCACACACTCACGCCTGGGAGCAGCTCGGTGTCATCGTGCCACTGTGCAGTACCGCTGAAGAACTAAGGGATCTAAATGCACTCTCCCTTCACAGGGAGACTAGACTGCCATTTGCAAAGCCTATCCGCTTCAGATGTCTTGACAATGATACAATGAAGGTCCCAGCAACACAGACCCTAAATCTGCAACAGATCAGCTACTGTATGAAGCCATCAAACAACTTGTGTTTGTGGTGGTTTTCTTTCTGTCAGTGATGCTCATTCAAAAACGTATGTACACCCTTCACAGGGTTGCAGTCACAATGGCATTATCCATGAGGTTTATGATTTTGGTCAATGATCCGAAAGTAGTTAAGAGCCTTAATAAATATACAACGCTCTGTTGAACCAGAGCCCATCATGTCCAATAACTGCTGTTACAGCCAAGAGAGACATTTGTTCTAGAGGACATACAGAAGTCACAAAAAGTCCACCCGCTTCTATTTACACCCTTTAAACTTAAACTGATTCCCCCCCCCCCCCATTTAATTTGCAACTCCTTCAGAGTGTGTCCTTGTTTTCATAGTCATGCTTTTCCTTTCAATCCAATGACAATCTGCTAGAAGGGCATCTCTGATACATTACTTGTTTGAAATAAATCAAATCTGAAAAAGGCTCAAATAACGTTAGGCTATCAGCTTGATGGAGTTGGGGACAATGAAAAGTTCCACTGGCAAAGTTTGCCCGGGTTGTCGGCACTTCAGAAATTCAGACACTGAAAGACTGACCAATAAATGGGCTACATAAAAATGTAATGGATGGTTTTCATCATAACAGGAACTGATCATTTCCCAAATATTTAGTCAGAACTCAATTGGTTAGACAAACCCTTCATATGAAGCATCCACTTAAGTGATCGGACTATAAAACTAAATACTTCAATATGCTACATACCATAAGTTCAAATGGAATTGTGGAGACAGAAAGAAGCTTTGCAGGGTAATATTGCCTCTACTCCATCTAGAGCACAGAGAAAGAGAGACAGCAAGAAGAGCAAATACTTTAATGAAATAATGAAATGAGATGATAATGATTTGTCTTTATAGGAGTCCAGCAGTGAGGAGAGGTGGATGAAAAGAAGCGGAGCAAAAGCAGATATCAGGGGAGAAGCAGTCATATAGCAGCGGAGTGAGTGGTGATGAAGCAGGGAGTTATAGGAAGAAACTATAACCAACACAATTAAGCAAAGTGGAGGGACTTAATTCAGTAGACCAGATTCCAGAAGGAATAGTCTTCTTCACTTCCACATAGACAAGGCCACAGCTTTGGTGACAGGCAGTTGGAGCACTTCTGAGGATCGGACTGGTAGGAAACTCTCCGAGTTGAAACATCAGTAGAAACAAGAAAGGAGAAGCTGCGTTCGAAAAACAAGTTGCACACAATTCCCAAAGAGCAATAGTGTAAAGCATTAATTTACACATCTTAAAATTGTTTGGTCCATGCCGTTCAGGGTGAAGTCAAGGTCAAGAATACACTTTGAAGAAGTAAGATGCAATCAGTTAAGTTTCATTTTATGGGTTCATTTGATCAACTTTAGCAACTTAATGTTCTGAATAAGCCGACCACTCGCTGAGGCTCACGGCGACCGTGCTATTTAGAACGATTTGAGAATCTAAGATGAAATATTTACGAATGATTATCGAACTGTTAAATCATTGAAGACACCCCTGTGTTTCTATATTCAGGCACATTAAAAATAAAAAAAACTTTTTTAAAGTTTCAAATGCCAATCTGTAAACCTTCTGTCTTTCAATTGGACTACTGTCATCATTTCATTCATTGCCATTTCAAGAGGAACTAAGCTATATGACAAGCATATGTCATAGTTGAACAATAATGATAGCAGCCCATTGTGACAGCCAGTCAGCAGTCAATACAAAGTGAGGTTATTTAAGCAACCATCTTCCATAATGCAATTTCATTAAAATGTCAATGCTGTCTTTTTTTTTTTTACTCCATAAAACCGGAACCGTATTTACCTGCCATCCATCAGTTTTAGAACGAGAGCATTTGGAAATGAAGTGGATAAAAGATTATGCCTCTTCAGAGAAAAGCAAAAACAAACAAGTAATACCTGTTTTGAAAACAGATCAGTCAGGAAATTCTTTAAATGTTTTGTGTCGTATTCTTTTCCAAATTGGCCTCTCTGCTTTTCATCAGTCTTTCTGTATTCTGGTAGCTGCGAGAAAAAGAAATCAACAAAGGGCACCAGTCCATCACGGAGAGGAGAGGTGACCTCGCTCTGATGGGAGAGATCTGCTGTTCCCATTGGTAAAAGTACCATTTCTACCTCCAACAAAACAGCTTAAGAACGTAGATGCAGAGGTTCTTTTTTAGAGTGAGGAGTAAGCAGTGAGACAAAAAAACATCTGGTTAACGTTTGAACTGCATCAGAATAAGACACAGTTGCATCATGCATCGGTTGGCATGTGTTAATGCACAGATTATATCTGCTTCCATGTTTTCCATGTTAGCCTTATTTTTTAGCCACAATGTTCCTTTAAGTTGCAAGTCAGAAAGTGAGGATGTAGCAGCCGAGGTGGTGTTACAAACCTTCTATAAGCTTTCATCTTTTTCTCTCCCTAATGTAAGCATAACCAAGTGTTGTAGTTGCCTGATCGTACCCATACCCTGATTATTTACCATAACCACGATCACATCATAATTATAAATGTGTAAATACAGTAGAAAGCGGTACATTTAATTAGCGCTTCAACGATTAGACGATTAATCAATAAATCAATTCGTCAATTGTAAGGAAAACTTGTTCGTTAGTTATCATAAATTACTGAAATTATATATCAAGCAAAATATCCACAAATTCTCTGGGTCCAACTTACATGTTAGGATCTCATGTTGTCAGAAAACACAAGTAATTTAAAAGGAGTTACCATTTGAGCCCGGTATAGCTACAGACAGAGTAGGTTGTCACGGTAGCAGGGGCGTGGCGATCAAGGGTGAAAATGTAATAACAGCGACGGAGAGCTGACGCATGTCAAAATTGGACAGTGACATATCTCAATGAGACACAGTGGGAAACTTTGACTTTGTACATTCACTGCGTGTGTGTGTGTGTGTGTGTGTGTGTGTGTGTGTGTGTGTGTGTGTGTGTGTGTGTGTGTGTCTATTCACTGTATTTACTGCAGCAGACCTTTTCTACCGTACACTTTCCCCTATATCAATGTCATTTTTTATTATCAAACATGTCAAGACTAGTATATTTTCCTTTTCTGTTGTCCTTAAAAATCCCCAAACACGTCCTGTTGAAGAAAATGAATAGCTAATAGACACCTTTTTAATGGTTTTGTCACGTTTATATACTATTCCAATGGTGAGCTGCAGGGAAGGTCCGTTGTTTCAAACAAAGCAATCTAGAGTCTCTGTAATGGAGCTGTTCATAATTAAACAAAAGCCTAAATGGAAGATGCATTAGGGGCATTCACTGTGTCAACGAATCACAGTGAAGAGGAGCTCTGACTTATTACGAGTCTGGTCACATTCAATGCCAAAATCTATCACCGAAATTCTCTGTTAGCAGTATCAGCTAGATGAAAATAAAAGGGCATTATTGAAGTTGCTCAGTGACAACATTGTGGTTCTCTTGTTGCTACGCCAGTGTTATCGCCTGTACTTCAGGGAGAGGCGGCGTGAGTAACACTTGGCTAGTGATAACTAGGCCACTGATACTCTTGGCCTGGAGGCCACTCACAGCTTTTGAAAAGTTTACATTTTTCAGAATAAAAGTAGCCTAAACTTCTATTGAAAGCTGTCTCTCGAGTAATTTCATCCTTGGTTGCTGGTTGAAAATAAGAAAAAGAAATTCTGTGATATGTTCTCCAGAAAGTAGGCCGACTTTAATTAAATCCCAGAAACAGGAAAAAGCTTTTTAATTTGTTAATCTTGAGGCATAGCAGGAACGGTGCAAATTATTTCGTTAGCGATGACATGACTGGCCTAATAATTCTGATTTACCTCAACGGTAAGCATGGAGTTGGCACTGAACATCCTACTTTTGCTTTTCTCTGTCTCTTTTGAAAATGGCACCCAGGCTGAGCTAATTTATTTTTGACTGGGCCTATGTGATGTAATGAGACGGAGCTATAGTGACATGTTACATCATTGCAATGGCACTCTAGATAAAGGAGTGGGGAAGAAATTATTTATTTTCCCTTTACAGCTTTGTAGCGAAATATTTAATCCAGATTTTGTGAAACAGCACGACTACGAGATTGACTTTAACTGACTTCTGCAACTCCATACTCGGGTCTCTAGAAGTTTTTTGACATTTCATTTTACTGCACATAGGTGCAGCTACGGAGGAGGTCACAGCTTATGACAGGTCAGTGGGTCGTGGTGACGTGTAAAGTCATCACCAGCCTTACAGTGAAGAGGTGCAATACACTAAATAACTAATGGTAATAGTGAATACTACCTTTTGATTCTGGAAACTACATCAAAGCCATTTGATTCTGAACTAATGAATGCAAATCATAAAAACACTTATACTGTTAAAATCAGCATTCAAATGGATGTTCGTTTTATCATATTTCTTCTGCTGAATGTCGAATATCATGATAAAGGTTAAGCTTAAGTATGTGCACATAGTTGAATTAATTATGTGTACGGTCATATTAAAAGGTCTGACACAGGAAGATCTTTGCAAGACAGTAAATACCGGCACCTTTCTAATGCATGGTTATGAACTTTACTTTATAGATTTGACTCCAGTTTTAAAAATACATTAGCATATACGTGATATTACAACCCGGAAAGTCACCTGAGGCATTGAGAGATGAGGGCAGCGTTAATGAGTACAACAAGTAGCCTCTGCACTGTTGCTGCTAAAGTTTCCCATCTGTATTCCCCTGCACATTATCACCCCAAGTTTATATCTCTCACACAGTTATTCCCCAGGCATCCGGATATCAAATCCTGCTGTGGCAGTGATGGATTACATAGTAAATGTGTACACATTTTCTCAGTAATGACAAAAGAGATGGCAGCTGAGATGTGAATTATAAACTCATGACAAGGTATAAGCATGACACGGGCTCTAGCTACTAAAAACAATGGCACTGCCCTTAAAATACCCCAAATTGTTGTTGTATGCCAGGTCACCATGTGGATATTTGTCCGTATGGCTCCTCATCTGGCTCCTGCAGAAGACAGAGGTGACCAGGCAGGACAGACAAGGAGGAAGAAATCTAGGATGTACAGAGCCAACAAAACTGAAGGCGGCTGAGCCTAAGCTGGAAGTACAACAATCTTAAACAAATTAAGTATCGAGCAAAGCTGATTCAGCCAAATTTAAAAACTCAGGGTTTGCCAACACTTTGATGCAGGATTTTCACTCTACACTTGTAGCTCTCTGACGGAAGGGTAACTAAGGCTAAATCTGGTGGAGCGAAAAAGTGTCCCCCTCTGAAAGCAAAGAACATAGGAGTCTTAAAAGGGTAGGATTCCACCTATAAATTAAATAAGGCGGCCAGTGACAAGCTGTTTAAATGTCAAGACTGATTACACCCTCAGCTGATGCAGTTGCTCTGGGACCACTAGTAGGGGCCTACATAAATTAATGTGTACGTGACCCTCCCACTCCCTGCAGGTAATAATTACCTAGTTCATTTCAAACAAAAGAGAGCTCTGTCACTTGGCTGAATTAGGTTTACAAAACCCAGTGTGGTAATCTGAGGTTGATCAGACTGTTTAGTGTATCCTAAAGAAAGAAGCTCGTAGGGCTATTGTGACAGACTAGTGCCAGCAGGCTATGTTAGCAAGTCATAGGAAATGTGCCCACGTCACCAAGCAAATAGTTAGCAAATAGCGCTGTGCCCAGGCGACAAACTCCGGGTCAGAAAAATTAAGCTAATGCGGAAGTAAACTTGCTTTCTGAAAGACAGCAAGGAGCGACTCCTCTGGTGATGAAACAAAGAGGTCCGATTGTATAGAAGTCTATGAGAAAGTAATCCTACTTCTCACTTGATTATTTCCTCAGTGAACATTGTGAATAAGTTTATGATCTCAATCGTGGGTTGCAATAAAATATGTTGTTCATTTTGAAGATTACAGTCCCATTTTGAGAAAGAACGGTCAGCTTTAGAGCGTGGCGTGGATTGCCCGGTCAATACCACAGCATTGTACCATTTTGGTCATTATTCAGTCTCTTGTACTTTAACTGGGTAGTTAAACAGGTAAATAAATCTTCTATATATATATATATATATATATATATATATATATATATATATATATATATATATATATATATATATATATATATATAAATATAAACAGGCGCTGTACCGGTCCGTCTTGGTGAAGAGGGAGCTGAGCCGGAAGGCAAAGCTCTCCATTTACTGGTCAGTCTACGTTCCAACCCTCACCTATGGTCACGAACTCTGGGTCGTGACCGAAAGAACGAGATCTCGGATACAAGCGGCCGAAATGAGCTTCCTCCGTAGGGTGGCCGGGCTCAGCCTTAGAGATGGGGTAAGGAGCTCGGACATCAGGGGGGAGCTTGGAGTCGAGTCGCTGCTCCTTCGTGTCGAAAGGAGTCAGCTGAGGTGGTTCGGGCATCTAGTCAGGTTGCCTCCTGGACACCTCCCATTAGAGGTTTTCCGGGCACGTCCAACTGGTAGGAGGCCCCGGGGAAGACCGAGGACACGCTGGAGGGATTATATCTCCCAGCTGGCCTTGGAACGCCTCGGGATCCCCCAGAATGAGCTGGAAAGTGTTGCGGGTGAGAGGGAAGCCTGGGTCGGCCTGCTGAACCTGCTGCCACCGCGACCTGACCCCGGATAAGCGGGTGATAATGGATGGATGGATGGATATATATATATATATATATATATATATATATATACGTGTGTGTATATATATATATAAACCATCAAAATGGCGAACATGAGGCTTTGAAACCAAAGTCTGGTAACAGCACTGTAACAGGCTTATAAACAGGATATATGCAGAGGCCTTATAAAGTCAGTGGGATGTATGTTTCAGAATCCTCAAAGTTGCAGATGACAATTTCACATTTAAATATCAACACCTATTGACACAACATGTATAATAATTAATGATGCACCCTTTTAAAAGAGTGTAGCAGACATCATCCTGAAGCCCTGAATCGAGTTCTCTCACTCTCACAGTCAACAGTGTGTTTGTAATCCTGTTTGCACATACACTGTCAGGCAAAGCTAAGAAGAAGAGTCACACACACACACACACACACACACACACACACACACACACACAGCTTATTATGCAAGCTGCAAGGTAAGCAGTGTACTTTAAGCTAAAATTGCCTCAGTTATACACTTGCAAAAAGTTGGCAAGAGCATGGTGTTCAAGAAAAGGAAAGGAGAGAGCAGAGAGAGTGATGCATGGATCAAGGAGGGCGAAGGAGAAAGACGGGGGGAAGAGGACAGGGCTTGGGGGTAACTCAACAAATTGGATATCAAATTAGATTATGAGGTTGGACATGTCTTTTTGTGCACTCAGGCCTTCTTGCTTTGTCTCCTTCTCTATCCGTTTCTCTCCCTGTCACACCTGACTAAGAGACAATAATGTGAGAGGAGCGTGTTCCATTTGGCCACAGTGAAACACTTTATCCTTGGCCACCTTCCACTTTGCACACAAATAGACATACACACAAAGAAATGCACGTACAAAAGGACACACAACCTGCTGGCGGTGTCAGCTACACTGACGAAAGAGAGATTGACTAGCAACGTTACCTCTTTCCGCCAGTCTGGTAACTCTCTCTTTCCATGCGTTACCATTCTGTAGGACAGGTGTAGCGCGTTGCAGTGTGCCTGACCTAACAAAAACAAATCAAACATGCAACATAAAAACATATTTTGACATTTCTGGATGCAAGGGTTCTGCTGCAAATACTTCAGTCAAGTGAGTGGGTGGTAGTTGTGGTTGCTCATTGTGGAAAACTCATATGCAACAAACAAACACAACATAACAGGCGTCTTTTTGTTGCTGTCACTCGTGCTCTTTTGGGTTGCTGTTTCTCTCCACAAAGGCAGAGCTCAGTGGTAGGTTGTAGGTTTCATAAGCAGATGTGAACGCGGAACAAGAATCTCACTGAAACTAGCGGCCTCACCGTCAGATTTGGATCCACTGGATGAGATTGTACTGAACATGCGACGGAGAAAACTGCCCCAAAACAAAACTTTTAATATTAATTAAGGTGGCCACCAGAGTGAGATCAGACCAAAGAGATCAGATCGGCAGTGAAAACAGATAAATCTGTGGAATAGTGAAATCAATAGGGCTGAACAGAGCAAAGCTCAGGTCGATAGCTACGCATTTGTATTCTCAGAAGCAGCCCTCTAACAGGGCTCTATAGCAGGGTTTATCAACCTTTACTGGACCATGACCCCGGTTACAGGGCTCTATAACAGGGTTTATCAACCTTTATTGGACCATGACCCCAGTTTTACTACCCATAATTCTCCTAATTGCAGCAATTAACTGTGAAATTGCATTATTTTATATCATATTTTCAAGAGACGTATAGAAGCTCTGCGTTGCATATCAAAATGATCATGCATCTGTAGAACAAGCAATGCTCGTTCCCAACCCCAAAGGGTGACAAGGAATTTTTTTATTTAAGTTTACATACTCCATCATTGTGACATAATCCTTTGAAAATAATGGGAGCTCCTTATTAGATACTTTTTCACACTTTTGTACCATTTCACACAGAATTTGCTTTTTGACCCCTAATACATGCAGTGAAGGGGCCTTGGTTGCTACAGCGACATCAAAAGCCAATTGGCAATAACCACCTTAAATGAGGGTTAACCAACAACCCTGTCCCCATAGGAAGGAGCTGATTTGTGTGCCTCAACATGGCCTTGCGTTCAATAACAGAGGGCACAAGTGGGGCAAAAACAATGCAACCTCCCCACTGGGATGAGGGTAGAATGGTTCATGCTCAATCATGCAAGACAGTGACCTTCTAATACTCTCAGGCATGCAGGATGGATTTTGAGTGTAGAGCTTGTCACAGATACTGAACTGGCTGGGCATGCAGATCACTCATTGTCATATTCAATGTCAAAGCATGCAGTCTGTCGGAAGTGATGTCAAAGACATCTGAGAGATCAGTCAGTGGAGTTTGAAAGGCTCTTTGGAAAGATCCTCAAGAAGCAAGGAACCACTGGATCTCCTCCGGGAAACCAATCTCACTCCGTCTGACACACACACACACACACACACACACACACACAAAAAGTGGAACGCAACTCAACGAAGCAATGCTTTATTTCATATCACCGCTTCTGAGTGTTCCTCTCTGGATAGGAAGATAATTAAAAGGCAACCTCAGACCAGGCCACCATGCCTATTGCACTTGAGTGTGCAACCTCCACGAATGTTCCCTTGCACTCAGAAAATGTAAATTAAATATTTGTAAGGCCTTGAGGACAGGAAGAACACAGAAACACTAGGGGAAGTTAATGCTTTAGCTGGTCACTAAAGGGATACCGACGATAAAAATAGCCCTTCTGGCAAACAATCCAGTTTTGATTTTGTCGACCAAAGGAGAAAACTGGCTTCGCTGCTATGACCGCACCAGGCAGCCCCCAGCTGATGGTTGGTATGCGGAAGGACAGGAAGACGGATATGAACACTGATGCTCTCAACAGTGGATTTTCATTATATTACAGAAGCTCTGCTGAACTAACAAATGGAGGGACCAGGATGTTAAGTTATGTGTTTCCACTATGAATGCAAGTAGTGGTGCATGTATGACAGGATCAGAGGTGCCGGCCACCCCATACTCCAACTCACTGTGAAAACAGCCGACGACACTCCAAACAATGCCACAAATTTGATTAAGCCGGCCATTAAGAAAACTACAGCTGCTCTTTGATCCCAGTGGTCCTTCGGGAAACCAGGTAGCAATGGTGACGTTTAAGCCATTGCAAAACTTTCTTTAAATGAGGTGCATCAAGCATTTTCAATCAAAATGCTTGACTTCAATGTTGTAAGTTGCCTGAGGCAAAGATGCTTTTACAGCAGTAATTCAAAGCCAGGAATGTTGGCTCCCACAAAGAGGTTCACTTTCTCTGCCAGACCTGTTTACTTAATATGGGGAAGTTACAAATAGTTCGATGTTTCTGTCATGTTAAAGTAGATAAGGGAATCTAAGAGAATATGTTAAGTAGCAATGTACATTACAGGAGGGTGTACATTGCGGAAATCTCCCGGCATGACCTCTGTGATGGCTACATTGTTGTTCACTAAATGTATTCACCTGCTCAGCTTAATTCATATTTATACCAAAGAGGAATCGGTTATTTCTCGCTGACCTGAAATGCAGACCGACTATCCAGACAACTGGAAATGTTTGCTCTAATCTCACGCTTGATGTACCCTAAAGTAAAAAATGTTGACGAATCAAGAGGTTTGAAAGAGAAAAATGGTCTCATGCCAATGTCTTCCTGTCTTCCTGTGATGCACCCTGGACACAGATCCCCACAACAAACACCGTCTCCTTTGCCTGTTCTTTTTGATGCGGCTGCCAAGACAATCACAAAGCATGGCGTCACTAAGAGGAATAAAATGCGTTGCATGCCAAATAAGACACTTTTGAGGATGAAAGTAGCCTCACACCCCCTTGACGGACATATACAGACAAACACAATTGTTCTCCTGATGACAGACTTTCCCTCAGTCCCATCCTCACATAACCACAGTGATTGAGCCGGGCACATAAGGCACTTGCCCAAACGAGCTGAATGTGAAACATTAGTTTTGAGTGTAACCCCTGCAGAAGGCATAATATAGATTGGGGAGTTTTTATATAGAAGAGCTGAGAGTGTCACCCCCTTGCTGTGGCTTTTGAAGACCGGGGTTGGAGTGCACAAAGCCAGAAACTATACAGCGGGACATGGAGAACCAGGGGCAAGCATCTGTTTTTTTTTGCTTGGTTTATCTGTGCATTTCTTTCCCCTTTCCGTCTTGTCCTATTTTTCTCTGTGTCTTTTCCTGTATTGTTCTCCCCCTGAATGACTTTTTCACTATGAAGATAAGATGAATCTTTAATGACCCTCTGTGGAAACTTTTCCACAAGCAAACGTCATAGAACAAAGCATGGGGGTGAATATGAACATGAAAACACTGTACAAGTATTTGGAATTATATAAAGTTATCTGAGCTGTCAAATGAAAAGATTGTTAGCCAAAAATGTTTTTTTCCAAAACTTTTCAGGCACGAAGAAAAGCAAACCACAAATGATGCCGTGGTATGGGAATCTGAAAGTGGTTACTATATCCAAGACGCTGTATAGGTTTGTCAAAAGAAATACGAATATTTGGGTGTTGGAGTTTGAAAAAAATGGCAGTCAGAGGTAACTCTTTGATAACTGCATTGCTGTTCCCAGGAATGATCTAATGCTCACAGCCTACTCATGTGTACCAACCCGGCCAAAGGATATCAAAGTGGCAGAGTTGGAGGAGCCAATGTTATCGAGGCCAGCTTTCTCCAGAGTGCTCGTTTGTTACCATTTATAGAACACAGTTTTTATTTTACTGTCAAGTTTTGATTGATCTCTTCCTCCGAACAGAGATAATTTCCTGTCAGAGGCCGAACCTGCCCGACAGGATTTCATTTGGGAAAATACGTTTATTAAAGCTTTTCAGGCGCTCTTCCCTACTGCTCCACTGTATGATTTAAGCTGATAAGACTAGTGTAAGCTATTGGCTTGGCTATCAAAATAGCAATCAAATTGGTTCTGAATGGAGTGTCAATGTCAAAAGAGTTTTTTACATGCTAACATTTTAGGCCAATGACAGCTGCTTTCTCACGACACAGCTGAGCCTGCCAGCCCTTTTGATTAAGTAATATTTTGTATTTGGCTATTTTTTCACCTTTTATAAGTGGCGATCAAAAACTCGTATACACTTGTCTAGTGTATAATAAAGGTTACAGCTTGGCAGTGCGACAGACATTTAATCGTTTTACATGAAAACATTGCCTTTGTTCAATCTGTGCAACAGATACGTCCATCCCATGTGTCGATGACTCGGTCTCTCCCTCTCATCTCTTTATCTGCATTGCAACACTTTATCCCTCCTTCCACCTCGAGCACATCAGCATCCATGTCTACCTCCCTCCCCCTTATCCCTTCAGCCCCCATGCTGTCAACCTCAACCCCACTCAACCATCAGCAGTTAGATCAAAGTATCAAGACGTGGGTTATTTAACCCATCACTGGTCCTGCAGATAAGCACCTTCAGGAGGCCTGCTGACAGACTAACACACACACACACACAGTTACATGTCATGACTCAGCAAGAGAAAGATGTTTATCTTTGTTGAATATAATTTGATATATGTTAATAAATAACTAATTTATTTCTGTTTTCTCTGCATTTAGCAGTATCTATTGTTACTGCTAAATGCTGAACCTATAACAATTAAAGCCATAATTAAAACGTACTTGGAAATATATTACATGAGGGACAATGCTAATGAATGGGAAAAGGTATTTATTTTATTTTACTTTAAATGTATACAAATGTACTGGAATTATTCCACAATGATGCGCACATGCACACGCACACACACATACACACACACACCAAGAAGACTCCCAAAGCCTGCAAGGAGAGAGGAGAAGAGGACAGGTTATTGGCCTTTAAAACGCAGAAAGTGCTGATGCTTGCCATCGATTGATATCTTTCATCGGTTCGATGGGGCGAATGCATGCATAATCACAATTACAGATGGGTCTGATCTTTAATCTACAGGCGATTCATTTTTGTCGATGCCTTTCATTTATATTCATTAGCTGTTTGAACCTGAAATGGTAGATTTCCTTTCACACTGTTAAGGTCAGACACTGCTTGCTGTCACATAACTTTTGGAAAGCAGAGTTTCACTCCCTCTCTCTACATCTGTCTTTACCTCCCTGTATCTATCCATCCATGCATAAAACCATACACTTTTCGGGAAAGTTTCCTTGCCCTTTGATCGAGGGTATACAGGGATGAACATCTAAACTACACTTGGTGGGAAAGAAATAGCTGCCTCATCTGTTTTGACTTACTTGTGAGTAGTCCCGCAAAAACATTTCTTCAGTTTCAAAGTGGTTTCATCATGAAATGGGTGCCGTCATAATATCCAAAGAAAGCAGAGGAGAGCCCATAAATTAGCACATGCATTACTCTTTCATCAGAGTTGCCAAAGTAAGCTACTGTTTAAAAGTGAGGGGAAGCAGATGAGTAACACTGAGGATTCATACTTTCCCAATGGGAGAAAGAAAAAAACGAGAGCCCTCGAGGTGGCACAACTAATTGACCTCCGCTTTTGCAAATTGTGTGTGAAAATACATCACACAGCATATTTATTGTCTTGACAGATGTCTTTTTTTTAACCTTGCCACGTAACAGGAACATGCCTGTGTTGCTTCTACATTTGTAATTGTAGCCTCTGGAATCTACAGTATGTGTGACGTAGATATCATCAGAAAGATATCACGATCAATCCCCCAAGCAATAACATATCCGTCTTTTGATGCTGTCAAGTTGTGACGACTCGTATGGAGCACTGACAACTGGAAAGCTGTCTCTCTCCTGAGCACCGACTTACAGGCCTGCCTTTTCTCCCGTGGCCTTTCCACTCAAGCTAACCTCAGACGTGCCATATATTGAAGAGCTGTGATAACACATGACAAGGTAGCAAAGGAGGCTATTAAAAAACGCAATTACTGTAATGGGTGTGCCAGGACGTTCAGTTTCTGTGTAAATGGGGGACTATTTTTCTCGTGATCTCTAACCCCTGTCTCAAAGCCATCACAGCTAATATGGGAAACTAATATTGACAGATCCGTTCGTCAGTGATGATTGGGCTTTTGATGAGAAGGTATGACGGTTAATATGAGGAGAACACTTTATGGCTATGAGCTATATATATATATATATAAGCTATAAGCAATAACATCTGTACACAGACATTCTCGCCACCGTGTGAAGGCGTGGCTTAATTTTTTCCGAGGGCTTGCAAACAGATGGTAAAGATGGTGGAGATGGAATTTGCTAACTAAAATATCTCCTATTACAAAAGAAAAAGAAATGTAATATATCTCGGGACTGCATTTGAGTAATATGCCTAGTGAAAAAAAAAGTACTTATTTAAGTTTAAGCTTGATTTCCCTCAACATCTTCATGCGTCAAACTGGTGACAGTGAAAATAAGATGAATCCAGGAAGGAGAACAGTCTAAATGAAGGGCCACATGTGCATCTCTGTTAATTCCTTCGCCCATTTCCACAGCGAAACAGGCATAATGATGGAAACCATCCGCTGATAATAACCATCATCAGTTTGACAGCTGGAAATATTATCTGTGATGGAGCAGCAGTTGCGAAATCACCTGAGACATTGAGGATATTCTATTTTCACTGAGCCACTGCATCATAGAGATAAAAATCCAGGGATGAAACAGATTGAATAAAGCGCCGGCATTTCCATCTTTTTAAACCACATTTGTGGATGTCTTTCCTCTCATCTTTTCCACCACCCCCATTTAAAACCGTAAAAAAAAAAAAGTTCTGTCTGAACACTCATGACTCATAGAGCAGACGAGAAACACGGACAGGAGCTTGTTAGCTTGTTGAAAACAATTTGTTAGTTTCAGGTGTGCAAGATGTCAAATCCGTCTTTGTTAACAGATGTGAGAACAGACCCAGCACGTCACAAATCAGACGACATCAGCAGGGGGCCGGGTGCAACTTGTTGTGGCAGGAGAAATTAATTACTGCATTTAGCCAAGCTGAACACTAGTCAATATGTGTAATCATTACTGTTCACGTCATCATGGCTCACTCACAAGGCATGCTATGTGAATGATTTGTCAGGATCTGCATCACGCTAATATGGTTCCTGTGAGTTGACAGCTACGGTGCTGGGATTCACCCTGTGAGGTTAGATTGAGACCAGTGGCGGCTGGTGGAATTTCTTTTTGGTAGGGCCATCCAATCAATCATATAATAATATTCAGTATAATATGATATATAAATACCATCTAATGTGCCACAATATAAATATTGTATAATATAAATCATAAATATATATATATATATATATATATATATATATATATATATATATATATATATATACTAGGATGCCCCTAACCTTGTTAGGGTTAAAGTGTGCCTGTCTTTATCCACCTCCTCATTGTGTTTCTTCACCGTAATCCTGTGTCCATTGTCCAGCTGGTAGTGACATTCACTTTGCCCAATATGGCCGCTTGACGGAGTTATCCATGTGTGTCCTGGTGTTCTCATGTTTTCTTAATTCTTCCGACAAGTGCTTCATGTCCCTTTCTCCGGTAACTGTCCATGCTGGATCTGTCCCCGTTGATTTTACCGTGTCGGGTCTTCTTGGAAGAGATGTGCCTGGCCGTTAACATCTCGTTAAAAAAAGGCGCCTGACGAGAACGCGCAGCTTTTGGGCCACTGATTGAGACTATAATTACCGTTTTTCTGATTAAAAGTAAATTAGCCCTGACTATGTGACAAAAACATTGGCTGATTTGAATCATTTTACAACATTAACCTTCTGGTTTTTAACATCATGAATCTCTCCGGTTCAGCGATACAGAGGAGAAGACTCAGTGATGTTTGCTTTCCAAGTCCTAATGAGTCTCAAGTCATACGTCCATCCTAGGATTATTCAAGTTGACATGCATAACGGCCTCATTCAATTTAATAGTTGGTGATTAATTTTGACTATTTTGACTACTAGCATATTCCTGTTCTGGTGATGTGTTTTGGTTGAAGGGGAACACAGAGAGGTTTTACCAGCCTTGTTAAACTGAACACTTTCAACTAAAAATATTTTTTTTCTGCTATAATAATTGGATAAAGCTTGTCAAAAAACCCAAATAATCACCTAAACAAAGTATCTAAACAGAAAGAAATGTGGTGAATATCCATAATGGTGTTAATGTAGAACGCTTATTGAATAAGCATTCTTCTCAAGTCTCAAATGCACATCAGAGTTTTGACTTTACACTTTGTTTTGAGTTAAGTCCGATTGGACTTTTATTACATATATGGCTCACTTGGGCAAGAGAATTTTTAATCTCAATGAAACCTTTTTTTTCCATGACCTTCTCTGACTTAGTCAGATGTTCCAGCCAAATAAAAGAGAGATCGAGATATAGAGACAAAAAGAAACTTACGTTTGTTCAGGATAAAAGCACTCAGGGTCCTGGAAAGTCGATAGCGTGGCGTAACTGAATTTCCTCCGAGTCCAAGAGCATCATGAAGATAATGGATTTGTTGTCAGGGGAACGGGGTCTTGGTGGTGTGACAGGCCAGCTGCCTACACACACACACACATACACAGATACTATACTGTAGTAAGAAAAGGATAACTAAAATGTTGACCGAGGAAAAGGATAGAAATTATTTTGAAGAAAAGAAGAGAGAGGGATGCCGGCCAGAGGTAAAATGAATTGGAAGGAGGAATGCATTTTTTAGATGGAGGACAAAAAGAGACCCATAGGGAAATGAAAGAGCCAGAGGAAAAGTTGAAAAGAGTGAGAGACAGTGTGAAAGATAAGCAAATTGACCAAAGAAAGAATAGAAATAGTAGTTAGATTGTGTACGGAAAGAAAGAGGAAGACAGAGGTAAAGGAAGGACGAATAATTTGATTCAAGGTTTAAATGACACCCTTAGGGACTGAGCAAGAGAAGGGAACGTTGAAGAGGCAGAGAAAAGAAAGAATGTTATAGAAGTATTCAAAAAGGTTAAATAATGTTGCTTGAGCATGCAGCGACACAGAGGCAAAGAGAGAGAAAAACAAGAGGAGGACAGAACGAAATAGATAGACATGAGGAAGAAAGGAGGGGAGCAAAAATAGAGAGTTTCACTGGAGGATTAAGAGGGACCCCGAGGGCGAACCCGAAGGAAGTAAGGATGATCAGAGAGAAGCACTGACAGGTGGTGGAGATTTACAGTTTTACATGAATTTCCTTCTTTTTTTTTCAAGTAACAATAAGTTCACTTAGAAGTTTGTGTCCGCTGATAAAAAAATGTGTGAACCACCAGAAGCCTCAACAGGCTTTATTTTGCATTCTAGCCCCGGTCTTGCATCTTTGCCAGTTTCTCATCAGCAGATCAGAGATTGTTAAGACAGCATTAGTCAATTCAGCAAACCTTTGGCCTTCGTATGCTGACATAACAGCCTCCACTCTTCTGGGAAAGTATACCTCAAGATGTTGAAAGCCTGGATGCAGGAATCAGCTCTCATTTAGCCACAAGATCATTGGTGAGATGTTGAGCGTCAAGACCTGACTGACAGTCAACATTCAGTTCATTCAAACATTTTGGATGCGGTTGAGGTTCAGGACTCTATGCAGCTCAGTCAAGTTCTTCCACACTGTTAACCTCAAAAACTATTTCATCTGGGATCTCTCGTTGTGGACAATGGGAATTGTTTTCCTGAAAGGGCTTTCCCCAAACTTCCATTAAGTTGGAAGCACACTATAGTTTTAAATATTGTTACATGTTGTACATATGTCATTAAGAAGGGGAGGGGGCCTAACCCAACCCATGATATCTATTACCAGATCAAAAGTGCACATGGGTTTCCACATACTTTTGGTCATTTAATGTATCTGTATTTATAAAATGAGCTTCATCTTGGTCCCCTGATTATTTCCAATGTTGCAATATGAGAAGCTTGAAGACTGTACTAAATCACATTTCTTCTAAAATGCTTGATGTGTGGTAAAATATATTCCTACTAATCTAATAAACCAACCGCATATATCATAGTTATAGTCAGTGGAGACATACTGTTTCTTACCACTGAAATAACAAACTTGAAGTGTACATTTAGTCATTGTTTCTTATAATACTGCGTGGATATTACATTACATTTCATTTAGCTGATGCTTTTATCCAAAGCGATTTACAACACATCCATACAGCTACGGCAGTAATTTGGGATTAATTCAATTCAATTCAGTTTATTACCCCAAAATCACAAATTACAAATTTGCCTCGGAGGGCTTTACAATCTGTACACATACGACATCCCTGTCCCAGGACCTCACATCGGATCAGGAAAAACTCCCCAAAAAAATAGAAAAAAACATTTCACGGGGAAAAGGGGAAGAAACCTTCAGGAGGATCCCTCTCCCCGGATAGACAGAAGCAACAGATGAACAGCCTTTCCAGAGTTACAACACATTTAATGAATTTGACATAAATGTATGAATAGGCATGTACCATGATCCAGATTTCCACAATCCATGAAAGAGAGGAGGGGGGGTGGGGCGCATCAGCAGGGCCATGGCAGGAGGCAGGAAGCAGGAGGCATCGCGAAAGAGGCCACACCAATGAGGTCGGCCTTTGAGGCAGAAGGCACAGAGTCTTGCTCAAGGACACATTGACATTGGAAAGCTGAGCCGGGGATCGAACCACTGATCCTCTGATTAAAGGACGGACCTGCCCACCACTGAGACAGTCGTGAGCAGTCACTTATTGAAACTATATAGATTTTAAAAACAGGACGCTGTACTGGAATGCATCCTCCTCAGAATGTGAATCATTGAATAAATAAAAATAATGTCCCACATCTGCAAAAATGCCCTTTTAAATGTGCTGATCTCCCTCTAAAGCTATTCTAACATATGTTCTTAAAAAAATAACTTTCTGTAGGAGGTGGGAGTTTATAAAATTAAGAGTTAATAAGGGCTTAGCTAAATATGTTGTTGTTGCAGTAGTGATGAATCAATTACCTCTCTATATATATACACACACAAACAAATACAGCAATACTGTTTTCCCAGCCTTGTAGTGTTTCCCCTCTCACATATTTAAGTCTCTCCTCAACAGTGAACATGCATTTTCTCCTCGCTCTTTTCATTTTCTAATGGTACATTTCCGTTTTGCACATCCATTGTCTCAGTCTACCGACTCGAAGCGCAGAGTGAGCAGCAAACTACATAATGTTGTGCAGTCCATCAGCTGCTGGACCATGTGTGTCAGCCATATGGGAATAAGGGAGGAAAAGAGAGCAGAAAGAGAGGGGGGAGTGTTTCTCTGCCGTTCTGCCATGACGGTTTCATATTGGAGTTGTTAGATGTTGCTCATTCACGTACCAATAAATTCACTCCACATTCAGAGGGCCAAGTTTACTCATGCACACAATACACACATTGTATACTGTTTATATAACTGTAATTACACGACAGAGACTCATCTGCACATAACCTGTTAAAAACGACATCATGCAGAAACTCATACGCAACTGCCTCCTTTAGATGCACATGAATTACCTTTGCTATACCCCTGAGATTGATACTGAAATTGTGTTGAACTGAAGTCAATTAATCAATTTGTTAAATTTACTGAAAGCCATTTATCAATTAAACAAATGTAAAAAAAAAACGCATTAATTCCAAAGAAGTTTATTCAGTTTTAGGAAGCCATCGAAACAAACAGTGACATCTGCTTGTCTACACAAAATACAACGTGAGCTTAATAGCCTACTGACTACTTGCAGGGCTAGTTGGTAAACTGCTGTTGCGTGAGGGCCAACCATTAATTCACTAGCTGGCCTGGCTAGTGCTGGTAAGTCACAACTGGTCCGTGCCATCCTTATGTTCACTTCCCCCTGCCAATTTGTGCAATGGTAAATTTGTTTACCATTGCACAACCTTTCCTTCAATAAAAAAAGACATTGAAGAGGAAAAACAGAAGGCGGCCATTTGGCAAACCTTTTTATATCAGCGTAGCCCCATTGCTAATGGGACAATTAGTTCATACAGTTTATTCAAAAGCCTCTTTTGTATCCTCAACTCATGTCTCATAACTGGTTGCAAACCATTACTCTGTTGTGGAACAGTTTTTACTCTGCCAGAAGAGGCTAAATAAATGTTAATGATGGCAACTCTGCTAATAAGCTACAGTAGCCTCCTCTACTTTGGACTCTGCGGCTCTCAGTCTCCTCAAAAGCGCTGTCAAGGGGGGTTGCATGTAAAAGTTCACTAAAGCTGAACTCTACACCGAACATGTGCACAGATTTGATTTGCCTCATTGAGGAGATCTTCTGACTGTTGCCATTCCTTGAGGACACATTTATTTTGCCAATTGATTGGTGTGTCCTTTCCTTTAGTGATGTAAAACAAACAATTCAAAGATGTCACCTTAGACCCTATGAACTTATTATTGAATGAATAGAAAATCGTGAACATAATGACTGATATGGGCTGCATGGTGGTCCTTCCTGTGTGGACTTTGCACGTTCTTCCCGTGGGCGAGAAATTAATTTACTCTAAAAGTAGGTTTGGATGTGAGCGTGATTGGTTGTCTGTCTCTATGTGTGCCCTGTGATAAACGACATGTCCAGGGTGAACCCTGCCTTCACCCAATGTCAGCTGGGATCGGCTCCAGCTACATAGGTTAAGTGGTTGGGATAATTATTGGATAATGGAATGACAGATTATATTACAAGTTGGATGATAGCATTCTCCAATCATGTCCCATTGTCTCTGGGATGAAACCTGTCACTTTCTCCTTGCCAAACAGCCTCTCCACTTAACATGCAAGCCCACAGTTTGAAAACGTATGGGAGTGTGTTTCAGGAGATAAACTGGAGGGAGTTCAGGGCCTAAAAGTATTGGCTGGACTTTGTTGACGGTAAGAACATCTTTTAAAGTTCAGGATCAGGATGTAACTGTAATTTGACCTTCACTTTACACTCTGTTGTTTTGTTGAGTGTGTTGGCAGACTGGGCCAGCGGCATGTCACTTGTGATGGAAAGGTCTTGTAAGGAGCAGGATTTTCCAGTCTCGTCTCGCTTGAGGTTGCGATCATGGGCAGATTTCCAGCTTCAGATATAAAGGAGTGAACAGAAAAAAAGAAGAAAGGTAAAGAGTCACAACCATGCCAGCAGCAGGTGTTGACGGTCATAGATGCTAGAGCCTAGTTGAGAGGGTGCACTGTGAAAAGAAGAGATCATTGGCAGACCTCCACATCCCGAGGCCAGCACAGGTGGAAAAGAGCATCTGGTGGTCGACATTCCAAAGGCAAGACGGATGGAGAGGAAAAAGGGTAATGTTTAAAGACCGAATGAGAGAGTGAAACTAGCCTGTTTCAGAGCTTTGGAGAGGGGGAAAAAAAGACATTTACTTTCCTCCAGTTTTTCACACCACATGGGGCACTGATAGAGTGATTGTAGCTGATTGAAGGCAGCTGATATACAGCCAGATGTAAGGTAAAAGAGCATGTGATGACGGTAGGCACCAAGGGGGGATTCTGATTAGAACTAATGGTCAGGAAAGTCTGTGATGAAAAGACTAAAAGGGCAGAAATAAAAATGAAATGAACATTGTGTGGGGAGTTGTAGACATGTACAGTAGGTGTCCCATCAAGGTCATTAACTATTTAATTTCAGAGCGGTCTCGCAAAATAAGGATGCATGCAAGAAATGATGGCCTGTGAGCATTATAGTACTATGTACTATCAAATGTACAAAGCAGAGTCGTTTCTATATTGCAATATGTGAGGAAAGGCTACAGATCAATCCAACAACATCTTTTAATAATTGAAGGAATAACTAACATGCTAAGTGCGCAGGTTGTGTGCGTATTGTTAGTGAGTATGAGAGGGAGAGAGAGTACCACAGCCTCAGTATATTCGAGACACGGACCACATCTCTACGGACAATATCTCCAAAACTAAGCAACTAACACCAAAACTATCTAGATTGATAAACAGTACAGTTAAGAGGGAAATTATGTATTTTAGATTCTGGGGTGAACTGTCTTTTGAAGATTTATCCTCTGGGCATCATGAACATATTCACAAAATGTTATAATAATTTTCATAGAATTTCATAGACGATTGTCTGTACCATTTCTTCGCAATCCATTTGATTGTTGTTTATATATTTTACAGAGGCTGATATTGCCTTTGATATTGTTAGAGCCATGCCACTTGCATGAACGACCACAACCACTTCATCGGGTTCTCCACTTGTTTACACATGTCCGCCAATTCCACCCTTACTCTCAACCATACTATGAGTAATGCATTTCAAGACCATCTATAGTCTCTACTATCCTTATATTATTGTATCTCCCTTTCCCTGTCTCCCTCTCTTTCCTTTCTACTCTACCACTCTTGTTGCTTTTATCTCTTTCCAATAAATCCAATTTCTCCTCCAGAGCTTCTCTGCTTTCTTTTCTGAGTGATTTAAGTTCAAACACACCCTCTCTGTTCCCTGTGGGCCCTATTGGTGATATTACTGAGCAAGGCCACATCGGGATGATGTTAGTGGAATGGGTTTGGAGTGAATACGGTGTGTGTGTGTGTGTGTGTGCATGTGTGTGTGTGTGTGTGTGTGTGTTGTCTGGATGGCTGCCCGTGTGTTTCATAATTTCCATGTGAAGACTAATAACCTGCACCAACATTGTCACAATCGGGGTTTCCAGTAGACCAAGTAAAAAGTCAAGATTAAAAATGCAGGCAAAAGGAAGGTGGGCGGTTCAAATTCATGAGCCAAGAACTCAGAGCTGCAAAAGTTCCACTTTGCACAATGACTGCTGTGAAAGTACCATTTCTGAAGGTAATTAATCTCAAGCTGTTCCAATGGAGTGACACAATGGCCAGAAGTAAATGACTGTGGCTCTGCTGGCCAAGTCCCGGGTGTGAAGGAAAATAAGGACAATATGGAATTAGCAATATTGAAATAGATCAGTACAGTATAACATTCTTGTACGCCAAACAATATCAATAGATAGATGGATAGATATCCTAATATTGGCAGGGGCCCTGAAAATCCCTTATTGGTCTGGCTCTAATCTATATAGATGTGAAACTGCACCTCAGACCAAATCAGCTTGCCCTCCCATCCGAACATGGCCATGGAGAAATCAGATGGAAAATACCACCTTTATCATATAGCACCAAGAGAGAAGGAACCATCAATCAGATCCCGATGACAGCCGAGTAATTTAAACTGCAGCACGCCTCAGGCTCATGTGTGTGCATCACGGGTTGTGTGTACGTACATGTGTGTATGACTGCACAGTATGTGAGCGTGCGTGTGTGTGTGTGTGTGTGTGTGTGTGTGTGTGTGTGTGTGTGTGTGTGTGTGTGTGTGTGTGTGTGAGCATACAGGCCGACTACCGCTCAGCTCCACAGCCACTGGCAGGTAATGAGAGCTTTATGTGTTTTCATTACTTTGTGCCAGACAACAGAATCACACTGAGGTCTGCTGGCAGAGACAGAGGCTGGAGGAATGCAGTCAAATCAGATTAAGGAGCTGATATATATGGTACTACAGGTGAGCAGGTATACTGACTGAACTAACAAACCCCTGCTCCGGCGTGCAACACACACACACACACACACACACACACACACACACACACACACACAAACACTCACATACCTGAAAGCATGAATACAACTCTGTGTGCACACAAACACAGCATGTGGACCACAAACAATGTCTGACATGCAGAAGAATATACATTGAATGGATTTGTGTGTTTTATTTAGCACACAAACTACTATTCGAAAGAGTTTGATATTTTATCTGTAAAGATATGACCAAATGTGAATTTTGAGATTCACATTTACGTAATTCATGTAAGGCCCTCTTCTGTCTTTGAAAAAAAATGCAACTAACTTACAGTAGTGCTACCACAACAACAACATTGTTAATTAAGTGTGTTGTGTTTAAAATAACAAACTATGCCTTCGTGCTCATTTGTGTCAACATGAAGTGGCAGCCCTCATACGCATAGAGAACATGCAATAACACATTAGTTGTACCATCCGATGCTCTAATGTGCACCACTTTATCACGCACTAGGAAGCAGATTCACATGTGTGAGTATGCATATAAATATACATACAGAGCCAGGCTTTTATGGAGCACAGCTCTGGCACAGAGGTTGTGCAATGGTAAACAAATTTACCATTGAACAAATTGGCAGGGGGAAGTGAACATAAGACTCCATGGCAATCCCTGTCTTAAAAGAAATCCAGAATGAACGATGCCACGCGGTAAAATATACGGATTTCTAAGTTGGCATAAAAGAGGGGACTGCTTTCAGATCGGTACTCGGTGTCGAGATATTGTAATCGAGAGAGAAAAGGATGGATTGGTTATTCCCCAGCAAAATTGCAAACTAAATCAATGGACACAAGCAGGTGTGGATTTGACAGCTAGCTCCAGTTCTGAAAACTGAAGTGCCTTTACCTCAGTCAGTCTATGAGAAAATGACCCTACTTCTCACTTGATGTATTATACTACCACGGCGTTGTCCAGTCTTAATATCATATGTGCTTTCATTTGACAATTTTAACCCTTTCAGTGTGTTTTCAGTGCATGTAATTTAATTGTAACATTTTGCTTTACGTTGTATGACTCCACAACCGACAGAGACAAATGGAGAAAGAAGAAGAGGAAATAAAAGAAAGAACTGGGGTTCCTTATTCTTTCGCTCTGTATTTCTCTGTGCAGTGTGTAGGGACTAGAGATGACTACAAATAGAAAGAAGCACTCCAGCAATCACAAAATGGAAACGACTCAACACACATTTGTAGCTTCTTCATACATACAATCACATACAAACTTTTAAAGGGTAGTCTCCCATGTAGTATCAAATGAGTGTAAGAAAAGCCTGAAAAATATTGTCTTGCGTCAATACGTGAGCAAAGCAAGAAAAACTAAACAAAAAGAGAGAAAATGGGGATTTAAGGAGAGAGAGAGAAAGAGAGAGAGCAAGGAGGCAATGTGGATAGAGAAAGTGACAGATTTGGAGAGAAGATAGCAGGTAAGTGCCTTGAGACAGTATAATATTTAATGTTACTGCCTCTGGACTCACATATATCCCTGATGAGTTTGGCCTGAATCCTGCCATCTTTGTCTGATTTCTTGCCAGAGGCTCAGTTAAAAAAAGTAAAATAAAAAAATAACAAGGATTGGACTTGTCTCTCTTCTTTGCAATAAGAAAAGATGAAGGTTTGCTCGGGGAGAAATGGAGTAGTGGGAGCCATGTGAGATATTAGTAGTAAATTATGGATGTGGGAGTGCATGACTGGAAATTGGTCTAATAGAGGAGAATCAGAAAGAAGAAAGAAGTGATGAGCAGTGGTGTCAGAAGAACAAGCTGTGGTTTTAGTGAAAACAATTAAAGTACAGCTGATATAGCTTCGGTATTAAAACTTAACTTTACGGCTAAATGTTTGTGCTGCAATATCTTTTATAGTTGCAGGAATAGTCAACAAGGTAAAAACACTGTTTTAAAAAAATCAAAAGTATTCTAGCATGTAAAAACAATCGAATAATTATTTATTTAATATAAGTAAGATCATATTGACAAATTCAGGATGTTTAACTGCGTATAGTCACATGGACAGTTGCTGTTTTGTTGCTTGGGAACCTTGCAGCAATTGGTGAAATTGTAGTTCATACTTATCAGTCAACAAGTCTAATAAGTGGTGCACCAGATATCAGTTCCAATGACCAAACTGATGTTTAAGGATGTTTCTATGTCCATTTATGACTCGTGATTTAGATTTCTGAAAAGGAATCAGGGGTACGTGCGTCTTTAAGAGAGTCCATGCATCGGCAGTATCTTCTCTCTTTATATAAATGCAAGTTATTCGGCAAAGTACAAAAGCAAGAAACCAAACGCAAGGACATTCTTGCATCGTGTCGACTTTATCTCCACCTCATTCGCTTTTCTGCCCGTCTCCCTCTCAGCAATCAGGTCAGTCACGGTGTCTCGCCAGCGCGCATGTGCTCTCACAAAATCCTGCTCTCGCACGACTTGCAACCTGACTATGCGAGAAAAGCAGCATGCGACTCAGAGAGACGAGGAGGCTAAAAGGGGGAATTGAGAAAAGGGAAAAGGCGCGGCATGGATTGTCGCCTACGAGGACGACCGAGGCGCAGGCAAGAAACACTGGGGAAGAGAGAGAGAGGGGAAATGAAATGAGAAACATAAGTAAACAGAGAAAGGCAGCTCGGCGTAGCTTCATCCTCCTGGGACAATCTATTTCCGATGCCTGACAAGCATGTTCTTCCTCTGCGAAGTGCGTCAGGGCAGGGGAAACACACAGGATGCACAGTGAATCAGTGCCGTCTCCCTCTTTCTCTCACCAACACCATTTGTTCCCCCATGGATGTCACGGACTTGAAGAGAGGAGCATTTGCATTTCTCTTCCCCTGTGTCTCCGAACTCACATGCTGATTCACGTGATACTGAGTGTGTGAGTGTGTGTGTGTGTGTGTTTGTGTGTGTGAATGTGCATCCAGGTATACATAACTGCTTAAAAGCAAGTCATGTTCGCACGTTACCATGTGCCTGTTTGGGCTTCTATCACTTCTTGTGAAAATGCACGGAGCATGTGTGTGCGTGTATTTTATTTTGACACATTGAGTATCGTCAAGAAAGGATGCTCTGTGAAACACAGAGAGAGAAACAGAGCAGGGATCTTGTCAAAGGGGTGTATTCTAGGGGAGAGGCTCAAGGCAGAGAAGAATCCATGTTTGGCACATACACCAATGCGCAATTTGACACTCAAGTATCTTGAGTGACAGTAAGCAAGAGGTTTGAGGTTTGTCACTATAAATCACTGTGGACGGACTGGTGAAAATCTGACGTGGTAAAGTGAGTGAGATACCTTCAGTACAAATTGATTTGTTTGTTGTTTGTTATTTTATCATCTTAAAGTTCTCAAAGTAAAATAAAACAGTCCAGATAACATTAGTGAATGCATACTAGAGATGGCTGAGTTGGAGCCTCCAGAACAACTTCAATGCACCCTGGACAGATTATCCAACTCTCTGGAACTTTTTGTATGAACATCATTGTTTCAAAAGATATTCCTTTATTTAGTGCCTTAATTATGGGTGCTGTAAAGATTATGATTTGGCACAAATATTCTCCCTTAACCTTGAAATGAACTTAAGAACTGCAGGGCTGCAAAATTCGTTACACAATATAAAACCGATGGAAAAAACAACCACCTTGCAATTCTTCAACCCCCATATGAGATAACACTGCGTGGATGCAGTTGATCAGTGTACTGAGATTACAGCTTGGACCGCTGATGTTAAAAAACACATTCCAAAAGCTTCCATGATTGCATAGAGTTTAGCATCCTTCAATTAGTTATTGTGTTGTCAGGTACATTAACATTTCAGCTTGCCCATGATATGGACAAAACATTTAAATCCAAACACAAGTGCAGAAAAATGTATGTAGGAAAGAACAAAAGCAGGATGATTGAAATGAATAGACTCAAATTATCACATAAAAGGACTAAGTAAAAGTAATAAAAATCAACATTCCTTTGACAAACTATGAGAGAGTTCAAGTGCCATTATGGCAATGCATAGGCTTGAAGGACTGCAGTAAAATTAAACAGTACTTTTAAGTTGAATACAAAGTTGTGTATATTACACAAGGAAGGATCCAATGTGTACATAATCCGCCAATTGCAGAGCTCCTGGAGGTTCAGTGACTCGACGACAGACTGATGGACATGTTGGCTGCCGCTGTGATTAACCTTGTCGTCATGAGTCACAGAAGAGGCTGAGTAGTTTAACCCAACAGAAAAATAAGGAGGTGTGTGAAAGAGGTAAGGAATTTGACTATTTATCTCACCCACTTGTTATTCTCTCTTCTGTCCTCATCTGTGGAGTTGAAGTGTTTTAATTAAAGTCACTATCCTCGGGGAGAGGGCAAGGGTAAGCAGGAGCAGAGGTGAGAGTGTAGGAGCAGGAGGGAGAAGCGGCATGGGGAGGCTGAGGCCAGGGATGGGAGGGTGAGATCAAAGACAGCATCACCCCATGTGACCCCTCGCTAACCCCCACCCGCCTCTGCTACTCCGTCAAACTGTCAGCGCTACCATGGAGCCCACCGCGTCACTAACTGCACTCTCTGCAAACAATACCATCTAATTTAAAAATGGATTTCAAACGGAGGCAGACAGAAGGAATACACTATGATGTCTGGAGCTATCCAAATGAGTTGAAAGATAGAGATAGAACCCACAACATCACCTGGGGATCGAGACAAAAAAGACAATGAAATTAAAGAACACTGTTCTTGTAAAGTCAATAAAAGTCAAGATATGTATACTTTACACATGCAATATACCTTGCATAGCAGAAAAAAGGTTTACACTAGTGAATGATGTGTTAATGTCCTCTGCTAAAGTCCTCTGCTCCCAAATCATGCCCCAGGCACAACATTTGATCTTGACTAGCTCGGAATCCATAAAACCATAAAACCAGACTGAAAATGAAGGGAGTGTGAAACTATTGCATGAGTGTCTCTGGACAGAGACAGACAGTTGACGAGCCCCGGTGAGAGCGGGTCGAAGCCTTGCTATGAAGTCTGCTTTCGTAGGGGCCGGATCATAGAATGAAAAACCTCATGTCGGTGAGTCCGATTGTTTCTAAAGAAGTTTGCCTGGGATGGGAACGGTACACATACAAAAGGGCTGCCGCTCTGAACTGACCGTCCTTTCTACTCCTATTCTATTCCTATTATTATATATTTAAAGCACATCAGAAAAAGTCTACCATTTTCACAGAAATGGATGGGTGGATTATGATGGATACATTTAACATTGTCAAGTAACTCATCTATGCGTGGAAATAATTAAAGAAAAAAAGCAAGTGCATGATGAAGGTTGTTGGTTGGACATTGACCAAAAACGGGTTTGTTTTAGACTTGCAAGATAGGTACAGGAAGTTTAAACCCCAAGGAATAAATATATAATGACAGAATATATCACTTTAATAGGATACAAATGGTGAGACACCTGCCTTGTTTGTATTAACTTAGATCAACATTTGCATTTTTGGCAATTACAGAAGCTGACAAGCTTGTACAGAGGAGAGCAAACAGCAAAATGTCTGCATCATTAACTTGAGACGCAAACCACCAGTAAGAGGGGCCAGATCTAGGTCAAAGCACCTGCAGTCAGACGAATACAAAATACATAAACCCACAATTCATTTCACTGAGAAAATGGATATTCAGGCAAGTCATTATTTCTTGAGTTTTCTTCAACTTCCTCTCCTTCTTCAAACATGTCCACGTCCAATGCATCGGAGATAAAAGCTTGAGCTGTGATCACTTGCCTTGATGCTTTGCCGAGTTTACGAAAAATACACAAAGAACGCAAGTTTATTATGTGCATTTATATCACATAAACTGAAGTCAGGAAGTTGGACTGGTTAGGTCATGACTGAAAGGCACAATGTGTCAATCAAGTCAATCAACATTTGCCCAATAAATGTTTCCTTCAGTAAGCTGAATATACGCTGTATGTATAAAACGCAGTACCATGGGTAGTTATAAACACTATACATTATCTGGGTAGAAAATCCTCAACAATGGATACTTTAATCCTCAACATTACTCACCTGGGATCCCAAGCTGTGAGAATGATATGCAAGTCATCCGAAGTCGCAGGAAGGTTGGAAACAGGCGGTTTCTAATACCTTTGTCCCCGTTTACCATCTTTTCTCCCTATCACACCATCTTAACGACTCTGTGCCTTTAAGCATTCATCAAAGTTACAGCCGATAAATCAGCCATATCACAACATGTCGACGCTCCTGGTTGACTGATAATCTGTAATGCAACGCTCACAAATACACACACAGAGGCACACACTCGCGCGTCCTCCTTAACCTAACACAAAAAGGGAAATGGGCCACACGTCACAGCAGTTTCATAGCATGGTGTCATTTACCCCTAGAAGAGTGTAACTCTCTGGAGGTGTCTTTGAACATTTGGACTGAAGCGGTTTAAGACCGTTTTATTTTCCCTCTATGAAGTTATTATATTATAACTGTCATCGGCAGCGGCAGTTGTCCAAGTCGGTCCTGCACTGGAGTCTAATGGCTATTAGTCTCAGCAGTAACTGAGGGTTGTAGAGTGAGCAATACGGATGCACCCTTAATGGACATCCCATTGTCACTATTGGGAACATTGTTAGGGTCTGCCAGCCTCACATTGCAGTGTCATCTCACCAAGTACAATATTTATGAGTCCAATTAATTTAGATGACTATCTGAGGCACTGTAAGACTGCACAGAGGAAGATGCCACCACAGAAAATGATTATTGTTGGGGGGGAATTGTGTTTATTTACCATCAACTAACACTATGTGTTTGGGCTTGCATCCATATGTGTGTGTGTGCGTGTGTGTGTGTGTGTGTGTGTGTGTGTGTGTGTGTGTGCTTAATGAGATCAACAAGATGTCGTCCACACAAGGGCTGTCACTGTTTAATCGGCGATTTAACTGCCGCTTGAAATAATCTAAATATCTAAGCAAAATTCACAGTCTATAAGCCCAACAGGCCGTGCCTTGAGCTCCAGTGGGGGGGCGTTCATAAAATGCATTGTTACCCTTATCGACTGCATGCCCTGTTGCCCTCTCAGCAAACTACACTATTGCTGTTCTCTTCGATAATGCAAAATGAAAACTAGCAAGCCGTGGTGCGCAGATAATCATGACACCAAACCGTCTGAGAATGTTGAAACATTTGGGATTTGACACCAACATATGATGTATGCATGGAAAATTAATAAATGGAAAGGCTGTCCATAAAGACTTTTATAAAATAAAGCTGCCTGACAGTAACAGTTCTGAAGTCACATATTAATAGCCTGATAAGACTGCAATTTAGTTTTACTGTAAATAACTAAATAATCAGAGATTCGGTGTATAATTCAAGCCCACACACACAACACACAGCTTTATCACACACATATCAGAACACTATCGCCAGGACAATATAGTGTGTTAGTGCCTTTAAAAGACAAAGCATCTTTTATTAAAATAAACTTGAATTCTAAAGTTTATCTGATCTACATTACTGGAGAAGAATAGCACAGTATCTAATTTGCACATGGCTGCCCTTCAGGAATAATATACTGTATATTTTTAAGATTTAACTTTTTCAAGACCCATCTGAGAACTAGAATAGAATGAATGCATATTAAAATATGAAACAAATTAAAAGACCTAAGAGAGAAGCGAGACAAAATACAAAAAGTTCCAAATGTTGTTTCTTTGGGGCAGAACTGAAGTGCTGTATGAGGAAATGTTAGAGATGAAGTAAATGACCTTACGTATTGGTTCCTGATGGGTTTGTTATTTGGGGCCATTTTAATGAATGTTGGAAGAAAAATATCCACTTACGCACATATTCCAATTTAACTTGAAGAGATCTCCTTCTGAAATAGTTTGTGTCCATTCCCCATTTAATATGTTTTCATATTAATTTCCATAGAGGAGGAAATAGCATTTGAAAACAATTTACTGAACTTTTACACAAGTCGAAAAAGAACATGTATCGAGTGCCACTTTCACCGCAGTGCACAATTTACAAAAAGCATTTGTCAGGAGACAAATAACACCCGAGGTGCGGACGGGGGGGTGGAGGTTGGAATTGTCTCTTTAACTGAATCAAGCAAGTCCGAGTCCAAAAGAGACAATGGATGTACCATCAAAAGTAGGATCTTTATCGAAATCAGAGCTTGGTGATTAAACTGTAGCGCTGCTCAAACAATGATGAATTAAGTATATTGATTGATGGTTGGCCAAAGGTGTGTGGACATTTCAGACCGTGGCAGCAATGCTGACTCAGCAGGAGCGTGAGGTGACTTTTTCTTGGCTGTTATCTAAGGGACGTCTGCTTTCTCCAAGCAATTTGACACCCAGCTGTTTCTGGCAAATGTAACTAATCACCTCATGTTTGGAACTTATTTACACCATAAACATGTAATCCGCCAGCTTTTCTTTGGACCTTGACTCAACTCCAACACAAGAGGGGAATCACTCCTGCGGGAGCCAATATCCCCCCGCTGAGGTGCCCATGAGCAAGATCCTAAAGACCTTCAGTAGCTCCTGACGTGACCTCACAGAAGGGGGCAAAAGTTTGAATTTATCTATGGAAATCGATGAAGAATCACACACATCAAGTCCGTTCACAACCTCCAGCAAGAATCCTACTGCTGCCTTTCCTTGAAAAAACATAATCTGTAACATTGGTTGTTTCATCGTTGATTGACTAGTCGGTTGGATGACTCATTTGACAGGTTTTTTTCATTTGGTTGGTGGGCAGGCTATTCCTTTATTTGATTCTCAGTTTGATTAGTTATTTGTTTTGGTAATCATACAATTGGCCTGTTCTTGATGGTTATATATAATTGTGTTACATACATTAGACTTGGTTTGATTGATATAACTTGATTGATATAAAGGACTTGAATAAATCCACTTGTTTTGATTTTAACTTTGCTGTCCTGGTCATCTTTTTTCCAACCTTCAACAATTGTTATTTTTTTAATTCCTTTCATTTAGATGTATTTCTTACATTATTCTAATATGTCCTCTCTTTTATTAAAAGAATGCTTGTGCATGATGGAGAGATGATGAATTTATATTGTGAACATCATGCATGTCTACTTCCTCACTACAAATGCAACAGGACAGGTAATCCAGGCTCAGTTGGCCAGAAGATTTATGCAGGCTGGCAGAAGATGTAAAAAGAGGTGTGTCTTCTGTTGATGAAGGGAACGCTGATTCAGCAGAAATTCAGATGGGTAAGATGACTCATTTCCAATACTGCAAATGAGTGTTTTATTAGGCTAGTCTCAGACCATAAAATGAATGGATGCTTTGAATTGTACTAAAGTATATGGATTTTGGAGGGTTTTGCTCAGTAGCACATCAAGCCCAAAACAGCAACTTCATATATGCATGTAGCCACAGCGAATTGTCCAGTAAAACGGTCCATTTTCCCCTTTAGAATATAGGACTGCTGTGGCTGGTTGAATTTCTAATCATTGCACCACCTCTGCGCAGCCCAAAGGGTCGTGTCTTGGGAGGCTACAGTATATGTTCCATAATACTACTGTGAAATTAGTAACCTCAGCCACTGGATGTAATAAAACTCTTGCCAGAGTTGGCTTTTACCACCGTCAGCTCATTTACATAAGCAGAGCACTGGAAACCTTCACACTGTAGGCCTACAAGGTTTAAAATGGTCACGTGAGTACAACTATAATACACATAGGATGTTTGCATTCATGTTGTAATCTATGCATTTTTTTGAGATGCTGGTTGGAGCTGGGGTCAAGACTGACCATTGAAGCGTTCGTCAACAACAACAAAAAAACTTGTATATTGTCAAAATGTTGACATCCCTGAGCCCTCCTATCTTGAATTGTTTCTCTTGCTTGTCTGGGTCAGACTTGAGTCCTGGGTTTGAAGTTTATTGATCGGTCCGTCCTGAGAAAGAGATTGAAAGCTGCCAGCCACACCGTTTCCCCACAGACAGTAGAGCTTAAGCCTTTTGGTCTGCCGATTCCTTCTTTGACAATCCATCTGATGAGTGTACAATTAAAGTGAGGGTGAGTTAGGAGTAAGAGCAGGCAGCGTGAACAGGGCCTGAGATTGAGGCTCCAGAGGGTGAAGACAAAAGGAAAAGAGAAGGGGTGCTAGGCGGAGTGATGGAGAGAGTAAACTGAGCTTTAAGCAAGAGGCAGAATTGGCAGAGATGCAATACAGAATGGAATATAGACATAGTCTTTATGGCTCATTGATTTCATTTGAATGCATCTTTCTTTACTTGCTCAAAATGAGCTTCCCCCATCACAACACACCTTGAATGAATATCTCAGGGAAAAATACTATTAGCCGCCTGGATGGCACTGCTGCAATGCAGAATTTATTACAAACAAATTCCTAAAGAATATGCCACTCCAAAAAAAATAATCAGTACGTTTTTATTTTTATTTTACTTTAATTTGTCAGTCTGCTGAGCATGCGTGCGTTCCAGTTTTAAAGTGGTGTCCTGATTCAAACTGTTGTTCTACATTGAGACCCTCAATCAAGTTCTCACTCTTCATCTCATGTTCCTCTGGTGCTCCTTTCCAATATTCGGCTCCCAACTCTTTAATGTCTTGCCATACATCTCTTCTCTTACTTTTTCATTTCATCTCCTCACTACTCCTTTTTCCTCTGTGCCTTTTAACTCCCCCAAATACTTCTTCCTACACTTTTTATAACTTCTACATTCAAACACTTCTGCACTAACACTGTAGTGTTTTAAATATGTCTCGTATTTGAATTTTGTTTTCCATTTTAGTGTAATTATATTAAGAGCTGAACAAAAAAATATATAATTATATCATTCCATTGGTGTTTATCCAAATTTGGCATGAAAGTGTCTTTTAATCACCTCCCGTGGCTGTATTTATTCAAATCAGATTTATTTAAATCAATTTATTTTGCTCTTCCTCCAGCAGTAATTCGCCGTATGTGCTCCATTTTATTTCCTGGTTTATATCTAAAACATGGAGAGATGTTGATTGTCGGCAAAATCCACCATCACACTGGTTTCTGTCCAGCATTCCTTGTTCCTCTGACACTGTGCTGCCTATTAGTCCTCTAAGGATCACAAATTACTTGAGATTTGTTTAAATTGAGACGGCAGCATAATTAATCGCTGTTATTTAATATTAGATCATTTTGCTTGGCTCCATCTCTCGATGATCATCCACATGCAGCTACACGTGTCTTTCGATGAGTCCTGCCTTGATCAAACACAAAAACACTTATTTCTTCTTGCTTAGTTTTGTTTTACACCTGTACAGCCAAAAATAATAATACCCACGTGGACTAATCATCCTACTACTGCTTTCAGTATCTTCCTCCACCTGCAGTGCACTGACTGACAGTTCACACCGTAACACAACTCCTAAAAAAAAGTGTGTATACTCTCTCATTTACACACCACATCTTATTTCTTCTTGTCTGTCTTTGAAACAGTGTAAGACGACTGGGGCCGCTTGTATGAAACACACAAGTACACACAGATGATCTGCAGTGGTGCTGGAGCTACTCCAGAGGAGTCCGTAAATGCAAGCTTGCAGTTGCCTTGTACTTTACTGGGACGGTATGCCTGCTGAAATGAGTCACTGCAGCCATTAACACCGCCATTGTCGGAATATCAGACATGACTCAAGCTACATCACATTGCTTTACTCATTTAGTAGAAATATATTGAGCTGAGGCTAATTGTGTCCCAAAATCAGAAGGCATGAGCAATGGTCCGCTGAGGTGAGAGATGCAAGGTCATTTCTGTGTTTTATCAACTCTCCTCCACCTTTGAAAAAACTTTTTTTCTTTTTTTAGAGCTCCCAAGGCTTGTGCTATTCCAGTAAACACCATGACCGAGGGGCATTTTCTTTCACTTCCAGCTCCCTGACCTCAACTTTTTCATCTCTCTAAGCAACTTAAATTTGAATACACGATCATTTGCTTTACAAACCCTTCCAAAATCAATGTAAATCTTGAATGTAAAAGTGCACCGTTGTCATTCTAGCAGAATGTTCTGCCTTGGGGAATTATATCCTGAGGAGCCTTGCTACGTGTATTGGTTTGCATTAAACCACACGGTAAATGGAGGGACGCCGCTTTGCAAGACAATTGTAAAAGCAGCTTTTACAGAGGACATCGAGCCAGACGCAGTAACTACTTGTAAAAACTTTTACATTTTTTTAATGTATTTCTGCATTGCACATTGGAGCATGTGTTGGCTATAAATCAAGTAGCAACTGCAGTGGTTAATGAATGGGGAAAGTGTACAGTTTGTACCCCTGGCCACAACATCTACCAGAGGTAAACGTGTTTTATTTTTTACATCTGCATTTATATCAATGTCATATGTAGGCAAAAGTCTACAATTAAAATAATAAGTACAACAGCTAGGTCTCCAGTTTGTCCAAAGAGCTGGGGAAATTAGTACAGCTATTTTAGGGGACTAAACTTAAAGAGCAGACTCAATTGGTCATGTTTCAGTAAGAACCACAAAACAATTTAAATTGTGGGTCAAACTAAATTGAAAACCTTGTTGGAATGGAATTTGATATTTAAAAGGCCATCTAAGTGAGCCTTAGATAGCTATTTGTTAAGTGTCCAGCAGTCAGAATCTGAGAGTACGACCAGACATAATCTGGTAGACTTTCTGGTGGTGACATATACAGGCTCAGTATACCGACAAGGAACTGGGGCTTAGCGAACATGACCTATTGGAAAAAAATTGCTCTGTCTATCACTGGAACCACAACTGTGGATTAAAGGACTTGGGATCAGAAAACACAATTTAAACGCCGCAGCTTGTTGCTGCCTCTGCAGACTTTAAACGAATCTTCTGATAGCAATGTCGACAAAACACACGCCTGTTTGGCCTGTTCAATGTCAAAGACAAAAAAATATATGTTTTAATACCTGACTGTTGATGATGACATGGGCTGGGATTGTTGTTCAGAATATCGAAAGGTTTTTCTGCTTGCTTGGAAGGGCATGAGGCCGAGATGGACTGAAGCACGAGCTTTCATCGTGCTTAGACCCCTGGTCTAGAGGGCTGAGAACATATTGCCTGGGCATTTAGTGCTTTAACAAAGAGATGCATAAACACCAAGGAGATGGTGTGCTGATTGAAAAATGACCAATCAAAATGACCAATCAAAAACCAGTGCATCACAATTAAACTGCAAAAATCATTAAACAATCAACTGTATTCACTTACCCACTGTAAGAGCACATAGCTCCGCTCTGCTGTATACTAGAGGCATCAATGTGAGATCACTGGAACGCTAGCTCGTGCCCCCAAGATGAAGACTCGTATGAATTTTGGGTTGCCTCCATGTTTTTCTCATTATAGTTCAAGCTCAGTTATTCTCTCACTCAAGAGTATTTTTTGGTAAGGACAAGATTTTTGTTCTTTTTTTCCCCTTCAAGGATCTTTCAAGCAAACTGCATTCCTGAATATTCTTTTCACACATTCTCACTTGCAGTATTCGACACCCTGGCGAAATCATGCTAGGGGAGTCAAGTGTGATGTTTTCAATTTGAGGCCGGTTAGGGAAAACACGCTGCAGGGTCGCTCCAATTTCCCACGACTGCTGCAAGACAGAGGTTGCAGGCTTGCATAGCCGGGCATGCCTCCAAGACTTCCAAGGATCAGTTGGTCCTTTCTGTGGGAACTTCGAGGGTCCAACCTCTCCCACAGATATCACAAGAGCTGCCCTGGACACTGGCTTAGACATGTGGACGCACACACACTGCGTATATTGCACATGCATGCATGCGACTGACAGAGACACAACCTCAAAGGGGGAACCGTTGCTATTACTCAGGATCCTTAAAATGTGACAGCTTGCTTATTGCTCTCCTCCTCTTTTTGCTCTGCTGTCAGCCATTGATTTCCCTGGCCTGATCTAATCCTGGGTTCAGCTAGCTGAGCATTAATTAGAGAGGGAGATGCAGCCAGAGAGAGAGCTAGTGTTACAGACACCAAGGCTTAAAAAACTGCAGGTTCAAAGTTGGATCAAGGACCAGTTGAGAGAAAGAGATGCACAGAAACCCCGAGTCAATCACAGGCTTTTATTTCATCGATGTTTTCCAGACCTCATGGTCCCGTAAACTCCAATTGATAATCAAATCTGTACTTTCTCAAGCCATCGACCTCCTTCCCAATTGTCTCTCTCTCTCTCCGTTGCTATTTTTCTCTCCCCTCCTGCTCTCCCTGTCGGGGTGGAGGTCACTTGGATCTGAAATTGCAGTATTTGTCACTTTGGAATGAAGCTCTCGCAAAGCTCTCGCTGTAAGGAGTACTAGGTCTCTTTTTGCCTTCATGGAAACTTGATTGAAGAGAGTTGAAAGGACCCGTCTGCCTGCTTGGGGAAAAAGAAGAGGAGGTCCAGCGTGCCACTCACCATCTGGAGAAAGTCACACTAAACTAGTTGTAATGTCAGTGTGGCTTTGCTTCCATCTACTGGACGGTGTGGCCACTGCCGGGAGACGGAGGGTGTGGGTGGAAACACAGTGTCTCGGCGTCAGTGAGAGCTTATTTAAAATCAGTCAGAGGATCATTGTAGTGAGATAATAACTTCTGACAATTATTGCTGAGTTCTGTAAACAACAACATCTCTCTCAGGGATCCTTCCACACAAACCCAACACAGTCCCTCCCCCCTCCCTGCATAAGTTGTCTCCCAGATATTTAATGCATTTTCTGTGCATGCTGAGGGTGTAAAGGATGCATTGAAATATGTGGACCAAAGGTTGGATATTTGAGATGGTTAAAATCCAAGAATGCAGACAGGGATTTCTTATCTTCTCACAATCTGAATTGATTCACATATTACAAAGATTGGTTTGGTAATGTCATTGTTTTGTATTTTTATTTCCCACTGCTATGGTTCCTACTTTTTAAAGAGCACATATTACAACCATGCTCCAGCACACAGTGCAGATACCATAGCAGTTATCTATGAGCAGACAGACACATTTGGGAATTAACTAATCTCCCGGGAAAGGAGAAGGGTACAAAATGTGGCTGTTCACAAGCTGTTACTGCAGTCTGAAACATAAAAGAGGAGGGATTACCCAAATTCATCTATGTATATTAAATAATGTAAAACTGGCAGTCAAGCTGACTAACCTTAGTCAAGGTCAATGACTGAAATCCTGATAACTGCATAGGATAAAAATGTGTTGGAGCCTTTGGATTTTGTGTTTGAAATGTAAAATTAGCTGCAGTCATCTTTACATATAATGTGTCCTCTTCTGCAACAATGTGAAGAATTTGACCTTCAGACAAATTGTAATATGGCACGAAACTTGCACATACACAAATGGTGCATGCTCTTGTCCCTCCTGTACTGGTAATATAGAGAGTTGTTGTCCTTTCAGTCTACATTTTAACCTTAAAAAATGGTCTTTGATTCATAGGCCTTGGTTTGTGGTTACCGTCAACAAAAATATTGAGTTTTCATAATCTTTGAAAGTAGTACAAAATAAATTAAGAGAGATTGAGAGAGAGATTCTACAGTGAGTATTTGCTGAGATAATGAAATGGTCAAACAAATGTCCTGTAGCACACACCCACACACATGCTGTGTCCCCGGTACATGTTCTTGCAATCGTAATAGTTGAGATGACATTAGAACACAATTTGCCCAAAAAAATAGAAAAAGAATTCTGCTATTGAGGTCCTCTGAGAGTATGCAGGACCACATAGTGTGAAGGCCGTTCATCAAATAGTGAAATGAAATCTTTGCGTGTATAGTGATATTGGAGCAACCTTCTTTCCGGATCAACATCAATTGTAACAAAATGAAGGTTTTGTCAAAAACATCATGGCTGGGCTTAAAGAAAACACAACCTGGCATGAAATTGGGTCACACAGGAAGTGCAATAGCAGTAAACTGTATTCTCTCCACTGCTGAACCAAGTCTGTCAACTCTGTACCAATGTGATAAATCTTTGAGTTACAACAAAGATAACTGGAACTATGACGGTAGAAGATCATGACAGTCAAAGGTTGTTAGCTCTTGCGCTGCTACATGGCTTGTAAATAAAACGCTTTAACTGGGAAATGAATTCGCTGCACATTTGCTCTCATTATGATGAGGGAAAATTGTTAAGTGCGGCGTGGCTGCCTGTGGGCCAAAGCACGATGAGTACTTTCACATGGGGTTTCTGGTTGGCAGCAGCTGTCTCCTGCCAATTAGATGCATTGTGTGTGTGCATGTGTGTGCGTGTGTGTGCGTGTGTGTGCGTGTGTGTGCGTGTGTGTGTGTGTGTGTGTAGGTGTGTGTCTGTACACGTGTATCCTCTCTAAACAAATACATCCAAGTCCTGCTTACCCCCCCGGGCACAGACTGTCTGAGTCTTGGCAACCCTCATGACATTGTTCTTACACAAACACACACTATCCTCACACTCATATTTGATCCCCTCCCCTCCCCCATTCCCGTGTTTCTGCCCCCAATAGGACCTGAGTTGCTGTAGTGTAGACAAACACACACAAACTCTCTCATCAATTCAGATCTAATGCTGTCAAAATATGGTACAAGCTGTGGTGAAGAAGACGGGCAGAAGGGGCAGCAGGCAGAGATGCTACGGTGTTATATTGTACATGGTGTGATATTTCATGTCTGCACATCAACATGTCTGTTACATGTGAAAAATGTACAAGAGATGCTATATAAGTATCCCCTTGGTGTCAGACATCACTCCTCTGGTGCAGACAGCAACAAAAGGTGCTTGTTAAGGTTGGAACAACATGAACTGATACCTGGTTTCTGTATTTGCTTTTACACAGAGCTCCAAACACTCCGAATCCATGTCCAAGAGCTTTTCCTAAAACTGTAGTTAAGGTGGTGTTTTTACCTGCTATTGTAAAACAAGAACTTTGTTTCACTCAACTCTGAGTGGAGAGACAATTAGTTTAAAATGTGTGGTCAGTAAAGTGCTGCGAGCACTCTGCAGGCACTTATCTCTTAACCTTTGTGCAAAACTGTCGGGTATTTAGTCCACTTTGTTGTAATATGAAACACAACTGGCAGTTAAACAGACTGGCCTAGATGGAGGTCCATTTCCAGTAGAGTAAAGAATGTGGGAGAACATGACTTTTTTTGATTTACACATCATTTGAAAACATGGTACAGTCTCCTGCCTGTATAAGAATAACTGAATACAAGTGCTTTACTGAACTCCGCCATGTTTGAATGTCTAGGTAGAAACAGAAGCTGGTTTATAAATCAAGTTTGCATCCCCATGTAACACTTTTTAACACAATCTCCAAATAATGTGCATTTCTATCCACTGCTGGTATGTGAATATTGTCAAAAAATAAAAATTCCAGTCTTATGTGAACAAATGTTCCCCTACATGACAAGCAATATGTCAGGTATGTTGAAAGTCTAATGTGCAATAGCAAAAACATAAAATGCAACTAAAAGCAACAGAACAATCATAAACTAATTAAATAATTAATTTGTCCAAATACATAGTGTTACCCTTCAAAAAGATGCTTTGTGTCAGATTTAAATATTAATAAATCATAACCTAATTAAGAGACATTAGTATAATCACAGTGATTAGTGTGCTTTCTACAAATAAACAGATGGGTTCTCTTTGTTTGTATAGATCAGTCGGACTTTACGTCACATTTTACAGTTGATGACACCAGGTCAGTTTACAGGAATTCTCTGTAGGATAACTTTATGGCTGTGAGGGACATTGTTTCATTAAAAATGCAACTTTATTGCACTTACACTATTCTTACAAGAAAGCCTCAACTTCGTGTTTTCCCACTTAACTGATTGGCTGTATATTCGCTATCGTCCAAGACTGCTGAATATGCTTCTTTGTCCTCTTCCTTAAAGGGGGCATCTCGCAGCATGTAATGTCTATCGTTATTAACGAGGAGATGAGGAATTGCAGTGAAGTGGCACCGTATAGTGTCTGTAATATTCTTCTTGTTCTTGTCTACTCAGAAAAAAACATTTGATGCCAAAAAAGACTCCATTGATAACCTCCAGAAATAATGGATGGATGGATGAGAGTGCTCTGGGGTCCCCGAGCCAGACTGCCCTCCAGTCCTCCCTCAGCGTACCAGGAATTGAGCCAATTTTCAAACAAGCAAACATGTGCACACTAGTAGGCACTAATGAAGGTTGTGTGCCAGTTTTGACAGCTGTGTTTGTTCGAAACTGAAAACAGCGTGTGACAGCATCATTCCACCTAAAAGAAAACTGAAGGGGGGGGGGGGGGGGACTACAACCACCGACCACCGGCGTCTCACAAGACGGAGAGACCTGAAAATGAGAGCAGTCTGTTGGAAGGTCACAGCCTGTGCACTACATATCCATTTGAGCTTTTTGGCATGGCGATCTTGCTATGATAATGGCTGCCCGGAAGGGGAACTCTCTGGATGGATGGAGCTGTTTTAATCTCAGAGTGGCCGGCCTCTGTGACCTTGTCAGGAGGTGTCCTAGGTCTGTGTGAGTGACGAGACTCTCCACAGGCACGGCGCAGAGCAGGGAGCACGGCTACCCTCTGATGCAGTGCAGAGCAGAGCGCTGGGAAGAGAAGGATGAGACGGAGAGCGAGCACAGTTCACTCCACAGGCTCAGATTCAACGGAAAAAGAGGTCGCTGCAGAGAGATGCAGCACAAAGTCGGGGACAGTACATCAGAAATAAGAAAACGTTTTTATTGACGGCCAAAAGAAGTTACTGGTATGCCACTGATGTTTTTTACTGGCCACCTACAAACAGCATGCCGTCCGTTTATACTGACACCACTTCTCACCAGCAGGTGCCATTCAAAAACTGTCTGAACTGAGACTGAAGACCAAAATGGGAGATGGCAATATAGAACGCAGAGCACGCAAACCGCCAACCATGCCGGCAACAAGCCAAAGTGGTGTTTTTAAACCCGTTTAGGACTTATTAAGCATACAAATGAAGAGCGGAGCAGCAGAATATGCAGCAGGAGGGGTTTGAACATTCACGCATTGATTCTGGGTTGACAAACCATGAGGAAGTGAGCTACTGACTTTTTCAGAGCTGCTCTTTCAAGCCAGTAAGGGGGGGGGGGGGGGGCACAATATTTGATCAATTTGTTGGCTCATTTGGTATAATATTCCTTTTGTCGCATCATTGTGAAGCAAGTATGAAGCAAAGTCAAAGAGAAGAGACCTAAGAAAGGAGCCGCTTTTCGTTTTACATATATTTGAGAGCAAAAGAGAAGGGATATGAACAGCAGAATATTGAGAGTACTACTTGAGATTCCTCACACTGACACACACGCACTTCATAGTGGACGGTCAGCCTTGGTTTGGTTGTTCGGTCTTCACCCGGGTTTGACTGACAGCTTCCATGCCAGCACCAAATGAGCCATCCTAACCAGGCAAATGGATCCGAGTTTGTTTTAAACAAACCAAATTGTTTGGTGGATGGATCAATAGGAGAGGAGAGAGACTCCCGTGTGTTCCCTTCAACCATTCAAACCTCCCTGAGCGACTGGTTCCCGTGGTGGCCGTGTGCCGACAGTGCATGGGGTTGGGTTGTGAGGGTGGTCACTGTCTCCCACCTGTGTCGATGCTGGCAGGTAGGCTTTGTCGTACCGTGAGAGACACCTTTGCCTCTCCATGGGTCCATCTTTCACACTTTGAAACTGCCCCACACAGTTGAGCGACGTGCTGAATCTAACTGTGCAGACTGACCGTGATGACAATGTTGTTTAGGCCGTGGCGGCAAGGACAGAATACAAATCTTTAAATCTCCCAAAATTGTTAGCATGTGTAGAAGAAGAACAAAATGTAACTTTCAACACCTACTTCTGAGCCTGTTCGATGAGACAGGCCTAAATAAATGCGGGTGGCCCTGTACTGAACTCTTGTAGAAATAATCTGAGAAACACGTCACATGCATTTCCCCTCTTACTAAAGATGATAGTGCTTTTGGATTTACTGATTGCCTTTCTGATAAACATAATCATTTACAATATCTCAACAATCACTGCTGATTGCTGAAAACTGAAAGCAATCAATTTATGATATTTTCAGTCTCAGGGTTTTGCTTAACACATGCTCACGATTGACAAGGCAATTAACAGAAAAAATCCATTTCACCACATATCAATAATGCAGCAGTTCTAGCAATTTAATACGATGATGCCTATAATGTTGAGATAATTATATGCCGTGCTGTCCTTCACAATTACGAGGCATATTTACATTTTCCTTGCATTGAGGAATAATTACATGAAGAATGAGCAAATGGTAATGAGTTCACAGACATCTGCCGCCGAATGTTAATCTGATGCAGGTGTTTCAATTCAACGACACATTCACTGGTGCCGGAGCCACGTGTTTGCAGAAAAAGAACAAGAGTAGGCAGTCGACTGCATGCAGCTTTTAGCTGCTCTTTGAAAGTGACTAATCTTGTTAGGGAGGGCTGGGAAAACATTCCTTGAACTGAAAAAAATGCATGTGTGGCTGTGATTGCCAGTGTATTTTCTGTTGAAGGCTTGACTTCATTTAAATATGAGATTGAAAGATTACGATGTTACTCATTGTTCAACCTAAATCCTATCAATCCTTTTCCAGGTTCAAGGGCAGTCGCATCCCTGCACGAGGGCTGGGAGGCAAGGTCACAACATGGTTAATTGCAGGTTCAACACAATTATAAACCTCATTCACACTTTTGGACAATTAGGTTTGTATGAGAAATATGGGGCTTTAAGTTTTTTGACGATAGATAAAATGTAAATGCTGTCTCAGAACCAAACACAGACAGACAATCTAATCACAGCTCGAAATGTGGCAAATCATAAACAAAACCAGTTAAAAATGTAGTTCAACTAAATAATGCAATAACCTACGTGCATGAATTAACTATGTCCTCATAAGGATGTATGGTATACATACTTAAATCAAGAAGATAATATTCATATTCACGCATTTGAACCAAGAACAATAACCCTAAAGTTTTACACTATTAATCAATATTTTTCTCTGACAGGCGTGAGCCTGGAATCATGTGTGTGTGTGTGTGTGTGTGTGTGTGTGTGTGTGTGTGTGTGTGTGTAGGTGTGTGAGCGTGTGTGTGCGTGTGTGTGTCACAATGCAGACATTTTGGCTTGTCAAGGCAGGAAAAGGCACAGGTATAATTATACCATCAACAGCGACAGGGGAGCTATAATTCTAGGGTTTCGGTATTGGGCATTATGGCTCACTGTCATGGCTTCCTGGAACACTTGATGGAACTGAGCCATCGTTAAATAAATGTGCTTCACCTGTGCTTTTCCTGCTACGGCAAGTCAAAAATGTTTGCCGTAGAGAAGGCCTATCGTGTCTTTGCTGAACTGGATGCGTTTTCAGACTGATGGTCTCCCAGAGCTAGCTCGCATGTGCTCGTGAGCACCAAAGCAAAAGAGCTACCACATGAAGGATTTTGGTGGGTTTGGTTTTAATCTTTGCTTACTTGACAGGCAAAGTGACCAATCACAGCAACCTTTATGCATTTGTAATAGTTTAATTGTGCATTTGCCACCCAACGTTGAGATCACCTTTTCCATCTCAACTTGAACACCACATTTTTCTCTCCTGTCTCCCCTTTGTCCTTCTAACTCTGTGTCCTTTTCTTCAGGTATCTCGGAGGTACCTTGAGTGTTAAAGATTGCCAAAATGAGACAACCTTCCCGCCTTCTGTCTCGCCTCCCTGAGTACCCCATCCATTCATACTCCATCCCTTCATCATCCATCTATTCATCATCCATTCAGCTCACCCAACTTTCATTGATTTGATAACGCCAGCACACCCCGCTTTTCGGAGGAAATTATTCAGTAATTGCTTAAATCACTTTAAGATCAACATAATACCAGACACACGTCAACATTTTTACTAATTTGTTTTTAAAATGCAATATAAAACACGGGTATTGTCGTGGTTCTATACGGATCCATCTGTAACATAACAAACTGATGGAGGGCATCCATCAGCATGAATCTCATACATAACCAATGGATAAGTAGGCACCACCAATATTCTACAACGTGTGCCTTCATGTATATGCAAACATGTGGCACGGTTCCATATCTGTGCATCATGTATTGCACGTCACTAATGAGCAACAGCAGGAACTCACCACTCTGCATTCGTCGTTCTGTGCTCCGCTTCCAAAATCCATTCGTTCTGCTCAAGGTTAATTGTTTTCTAGGGCAGACCCAAATGGCTTGTAAGTAGCATGTTCATGCAGCTGTTGGCACATGTTTCTATCTGCGTGTGTGCGTGTGTGTGTGCGTGTGCGTGTGTACCACTGTCAAACCAAATCAGCATCACAATTAATGTCAAATCGTAAATAAAATAGGCAAGCATATGTTTACCCACCTCTTGTGAATACACACACCTCTTGTGACATACACACGAATGCATTCTGTAAGTAAACGCTCAGCTGGGTTTTCATATGAATAAACAATCAGTCCACGTCAATCAGTCAAACAGAGACGTATACGAAGAAGCACATGTTAGTATCAGCAGTGGCGAGGCCAGTGAAACTGTAAGATTTGTTCAAAGCTCCGGGTCCCGTGGCCGCAGGAAATTCAGGATTCAATGAGTTAAAGTTTAACAATATTTAATGGCAAAGATAATACTCATGTAGCGTTCATGATCGTGGGGCCAGAAAGGAGAAACTCTCCAGAGACGGACTGCAGCTCCCAAGGAGCAACAGACCGGGGCTGTCTCGAGTCTCCAGACCAGTAGAACCATGTCCCCCAGCATCAGGGACCGGAAGTTCCCCGTCAGAATAAAACCTACTATCCTGCCTTCAGAATAAAAGCAACATATCAGGTTTCAATCGGCATCCATTTTAACTATTGTCTAAACAATAAAACATTCATTCATTCTCATGCATCACACAGTTAATCATTACATTTGTCATCAACAAACAGAATAATAAAACAGTGATCCTCTCTTATGTTTCATAATACATTCCTCCAGTATATTCCTCATAATATCCCAAATTAATTATCATAACTTTCTTTATGTATTAATTTAAAACATGACTTCTCTTATTTACATGTGCAAGTATATATAAAATCCACTACAACTCAACAAAACCAATGGCGAGGATCTAGTGTAGGGTGCAAATATTGGAGGTGGCACTTCACCCACTTCAACCCACTTCACCCGCAGAAATAGTATTTGTATTTGTACGTGCACCAAGCACAGTTTGGTCATGTTTAAAAATTATTTTTGTGTCCCCTTGAAAACTGCAGACATTAATAGTTTTGGTTGGTTTGGGCAGACAAACGGCTTGGTTAGGTTGAGGTAAAGGTTGTGGTTTGTGTTAAAGCCACTACTTCATTAAGACTAGATGTCTAGATATCTCTGTTGAGGACTTTTGGCCAAAACTATTAATACCAGATGCAAACTGATACAGTACAAAAGGCTGTTCCGGACAATGTACCAGTTAAATAACACCATCTTATGGCCAACTTTTTTGGAACTCCATCAAAAATAATAAAGAGTACATAACCATTTTCATCGTATGCAGGAGTGTCAGAAGTGACGTATAGATGCAGCACTCATGTTTTTATTCAACCCCCTTAGTGTCACTGGATTGCCTGGAAACAGGTTTTCAAACAGCGCGGATGAAAAGCCTATATTACAGGAGTGAAAATGGTCCATACATGTAGCTGATGCAGCCGGAGGGCATCAGTGCGTATACGCTATGAGAGGAAAATCACGCTCAATAATCAAAATCACTGAAAGCTAACGGCCTTACGTGTGAGAAAATGTTTATTGCAGCTATACATTATAGAAAAAGTTTGATTCCCCAGTGAGAGTTAGTTGCCTTTTGGCATTGACGCTTTCAAGAGGAAATGAAAAAGTTGACGGTGCTACCAGATTAAACAGCGTTATAAATACTGGATAGGGAATATTTATTAAGGAAGCCTGCATCTCCCCAGAAGAACAAGACAAAATGTGATGAAAAACCAGAATGTGCTGAACAGAATGTAAGGTAAATCATCTCTGTACTCCACGTTCAATATTACATTTTCAAATCGCATTCGTTCTGCTCAAGGTCAATCGCAATCCGGGGCTGACACAACTGGTTCTGTAACGGCACGTATACTTAGGTAGTTAGTGTTTGTTTGTGGGTGTGTATGCCTGTCACACCAAATCAGCGTCACAATTAATGTCAAGTTGTAACTAAAACTGACCCCGGGGTGCGTGTCGTTCTCTTATTAATACACACGTGGAGCTATGAAGGCAGTTTACCATCGGCAGAGCTGCCTCGAGCACTATGGTTGTTGTGGAACCAGTACCGACCGGCACAGAGATGGAGCTCCTGTTCCTGGGACTTAATCGACAGGTCCGCCCTATATTATTTTTAATGCTGGTTAGAGCTGTCAAACAAATAAATACACAACAGGCAAAAACACACACACACACACACACACATGCACATGCACATGCACACACACGCCCAGACTGCCTGGCCAGACCTGACAGCCGCCTACCCTCTGGTCCCCCGCCAGGTCAGACTCGTTAACTGTTTTCCGCAGCCACTTACAGCCACTTAGTGCCGGAAACAATTCCCTCACTCACTGCCTCCGCCTCTCCTGTACCTCACTCTATCACAAGCTTGTTCCCTCGCTTGCTCTCTACCACTCTTCATTTGTTTTATGACAGACTCACTGGGTTCTGGCCATTTAGCAAAGCCTATTAGGGCCCATTGTCTTTTGGGAGCAATGGCCAGTCAAAGCAGCACGGCCTGTTTAGAGTGCAGAGAATTCATCACAATCTTAAGGGAAGTGTTGAGGCCATTTGTTTTTCTCTCACGCTGTTCAAGAGGCAAAAAGAAACCGCACGCAGCTCAACAACACAGCTCCACGGAGGCAAAGATAAAACAGGGAATTGTCAGGCCCTTCGACTCCCACAATCATAATACACCATATACAGCCGCCACACTCCCAGAACGTGTTATCAATCACATTTAAGCCGTGAGAGTATTATAAGCAATTGTTCCTGAATTGCTTCACAATGCTCAGGTCATGGAGGAATGAATTAGCATAATATGTGTGCGTGGCTATTAAAACTAAGCAATATTTCTTTTGCCCCCATGCCAGCCACGACATCTGGCACGCAGACACTTAAATTGATTTGATCACGCCAATCAGTCACACAGGCAGCGAGTTAGTCGTTTACACAGATTAATTGCGGTGAAGCCAGACAGAACTCAGGTCATCGAAGTGCTGAGCCAGCAAGTCTCTAAGACGGGAACAAGACAGAAAAGTGCCACAATCTAACACACTGAATAGAAAAGTCAATGTAGAAAGTCCTCAGGATGATAAAAAACAAACAGTCATTTCTTAATCTTCATCAAGACATCCGTTTAATCAACTGAATTTGATTTAATTTGACAAATGGAGGAATAAAAAACTTAAATATGGCCAAATGCTGAATAAAAGTGCTGACAGCCCCGTTTGTCTTGGTTTTGATTACAGGATGCTCAATTACTTTTCATTACTAATGTAATTTGTTCTCCAAATTGATGAAATGAGCTCTAGACTTGGGCATGGAAACCTTTTTGTTTGTATTATCCAGAAAACAGAGAGACTTTTAGATTGTGTGCAAGATTTGGAACAGCTGAACACATTAAAGAGTGATGATTTGTCTTATATTTACTTTTATGTCGTGAAGTTTGTAGAAATCTATATCGGCCCCTCATGAGGTAAATCAATATCTTTGTATATGCAGAGCAATCAAGTTTTCATTACTATCCTATTCCAAAGTCAGACAACTCACTGGGTGACTACAGAATATGTAAAGAGATGATATTTGACCCCATCACTCGCCAAATGGTCTCAAACCTAGTGCAGCGCCAGAACATTAAAACACTTCCCCTAAAGCATATGCGCCAGATGCAGACCCTCACACCAGTTATCATCACAAATCTGGTATGTGGGCCAAACACCAACAATCAGGTTGCATTCCCCAATCAAATCACCTCCAAATCATCATGGGAAGTGAAATGAGACACGTGTCACACAGTGTGAGCATTAAAAATTGCAGTTTCAGGTCGTGATGGAGGCTTATTAACTCAGTTAAAATAACAAAAACACAATATCTGCTCAGCTTAAAACACATCAGTGTTATTCAGCAGATAAGAAATCATCTTAAACATATTTAATTGCTAAGCAAGTCATGACTTAAATAATTCATGGCTTGGAGCAGACAGTTTTATAATATAAAATGTTACGTAACATTCATAAGCAGTAGATGAACATCAGGACATCAATAAAAAAAAGGTTGGAAATGAGTTTGGCTGAGTGTAAACCATAAAGCAGCAGAAGCTCGGCAATTCATATTTTTTTAAGTACTTTTTTATGATATGAACAGTAAAGTCAGGTTTCATGTCAACCAGTTGCTTGTGAGCCGAGATCATTTCGTGTGCGAAGAAAATGTGAATGTGACAAAGCTCAGCTGCGAAGCCAATACTGCAGCCAAATAATTAAGAGAATGTGAAATAGAATCTGCGTGGAAGATAATTACATGTTAGGTTCAAGTCCCTGCACCAATATACAACCGTACTCATGGCTACAGCTTGTGGTCCCAGCAGGAAACGGTCCAATAGAGGATATGAATAATTCAAAACAGTGAAAATTCTTAAACATGGGTCGTAGCATTTCATCACAAACGTGAACGCATCATGTTTCACATGCAAAACAACCATCCAAAAGAGACCCGAGCAAAGGAAGTCAGTCACTACTTAAAACCAATAGGGCCTTTTTTTTTCCTGTCAGATATTTTGACATGGGAGAAAAGCAACACGGGTGCAGCACAGTAACTAAGAGCGGCGCAGCATGCAGCTTTACCGCGGGTTCATTTGCAGTCTGCACTCAAACGCGACTCTGAAGCAGTTTAATGGAATGTGTTGGGGTAAATAACCTCAAAAGAGCACAAAGCAAAAGCCAAACGGGACAATAACAAACAACTAATTGGCATCGCAGCAGCTCTTACCTTTCTGTTCTTTTCAAGCCAACAACGAGCAGCTGAACAGAGCCAGGACTAACTCACACAAACACCTGCTCGGCAGCAAACACCTGTACCTGGGGAAGGGATCCCTGTGTCCTCTTTGAAGGAACACAAACAGACAGTAATTGAGTACACAAACAATTAATAGCCAACATGTTCAAGTTGGGTTTCTTGTTAACAACTGTTCTTTTTTTAAACACCACCACAATCTGGTTATAAGGAGATTTTATACTTTATAGTTTGTCTTTTTTTTTTTACTTTTGTACAGTATGTCGAATTGTTCTCACCACACCATTTGAAGGTCATTAAAGATCAATTATGTCAGCTAGGTGTATGACTCAAACATGCGCTATTACATTATCCCAGAGACATTATGAGTAATCGTTTCACGTGGCTGCTTTATGACATTCAAATTTAATCAAGCACACTATCAAGAGACAGAACAGCCAGATTACAATAATGGAGAAAGACAGTTGGCAGCTTTCCCTCTCTTTGCCGAGCATGGTATGATTGGAGAAAAGCGGGTTTGTTCTAAGTGCAATTGCTGGAAATTCTGTTCTCCCATAACGACTGATTAATTCAGATATCCTGGATACACGTAAATATCACTGGCACCCCTGCTGTCTCTGTTGTATAATCCAGAGGACCTCTTCCTCGAAGAGCCACTCTTCAATCATTTAAAGTGTGCCTGTGTGATGCCGTATTGATTGCCTTTGTTTTTTTGTTCCTGTAATTGTTGCTTACATAGCAAAGGTTACATTGTAGGTTTCCTTAAAAAATGCTGACCCCTGCAGCTGATAAGGATTCATCTGTACGCCGGCTATGATGCATAAGCTGTAACACAGCTTGATCCCAGGCCTGCTGTTGAATGGGTAGTATCAATTGCGGCTATTAGAGACTGGAAAATGTCTTAAACTCAAAAGGATGCTGAAAAAGCTTTGCATGAGTTTTCCAAAGGTCACAGAGAGCAGAACTTCCCGGTAGGCACTGCTTATACTTATGAAGCCCAGTGTTGTGTGATCAATAGAAAAGAGGAAGGTGAAAGACAGATCAGAGGGGGAATTGAAGAATGCAGCTGTGTTGTTTACAGTATATGGGCGTGCTCGGGCATTTCCTAACTTCTGGAGTAGACCTAGCGTGTGCTCATTAGTCATTCATTGAGAGAGAAATTACATTTATGCAGTGTTTGTAATAATTAGCATATTTTTCATTTGTGGAGTAACTGTGCTCCTCAGGCAATTACATCAAGCTCTACATTCATTATGGCACTACCTTGCATTCATTTCGCATTTTCAGAAGCTCTAACGCTCCAAGGGGGAGGGGGGACGGGGGAAGGAGGTGGTCAGGTGAGCTGTGATGTAACAGAAACGTGAACAGATACGAAGTGGGAGCCATAACAGCGTCAATGAAGCGATACCTCGTCTATGTCAGGATCACTTTGAGTATGTTTTATCAGCAAGCTCTGTTGTTGGGGCAAAAACAAAGGAAACTTAAACCGGGCCCATAATGTTAGCTCTGAGGCTGCACGATTAATGAACGAAAATGCAATCATAAAATAAAAATCGATCGAACGGGATCACTTAATCACTTCCCCGATGGTAAACATCTCTAAATGATGTCATGTAATGTATCCATCCCACATTTCATTGATGAATCATTTTAGTGGGATTTGTGTGATAGAATAGAATCCGTAAGCACAATATTAGACTGCAGACATGTAACGTCAGACGCCACAGATCCTTTGGTGCCAGTCCTGTCCTCTTTTCCTGCTCACCCGCTACGCCTGAGACATCATAACACAACACTCAGTTCTCAGATGACTGTTATTGTCTGGGGTGTATGCGTAGGGAAAAGGTTCGTCAAGGTTGGTTTTTTTCCCTTCCAGATGCCAAGACTCAGAGACAGACGGGAGGAGTAAAGGTTTGCTTTTACTTGTGTTCCAAGAACAGGCGTAAAAGTCAAAACCAGGCCAGGTGGTGGACAAACTGTCAAATTTACCCAAACGGGTTCAGGCTGAGGGGGAAAAGGTCAGATAGGAGATCTGGCAAAAGGTGAATGGGAACGGGCTGGTCCATGTACTGCAAGGCCAATGGGGAACGTGGGAAATCTTTCTCTGTCTCTTCAGATATTGTCTCAAAAGGTGGTTGAAGACTAACACCCGCTAGTCCTCTTTGACTACCTCGACCCTCCATTAAGCCTTTCTGGATGAACACGGGATCGGCTTGAGCACTGGACTGACAGCACTGAGGTCCAGCTCCGAACATTGGCCCATCAGTCAGCACAAAATGTCACACTGCTGGACACCGACAAGGATTATCATCACGGACTGTCATCATGAACCTGCAACTCAATCCAGTGCCAATTTTGCTGTAATATTTGACGAAACAATGACAACACCATGGACGGAAGTGTTAAGATAAATAGTTTATGGATTATGAAACGTATCAGAGGAGCGAGAAGCAGGTGGGAATGGTTGGAGGTGGCTTCGGGAAGAATCTACCATGGCTTCCGGGCTCGGGAGACCACCGGGGGCGTATCAGCAGGATACAAGGGGCTACGAGAGCAGAGGGAGAGAAAGGGGGGATTGGAAGGGAGCATGGGGCATGGGACAAGGGGGAAGAAAACAGACATTAACTATAGCTGTAACAGTGACAAAAATGCACTCTCTTCTTTTTTTTTATTGCTCATCATTTATTACCTGTACCCCGCACTTGTATTCAAGCACTGCAACATCATTTATCATTTGTCCCTCCCTTTTTTCTACGTATGTGTATATATAGAACATTGTATCAACCGTTTCGATCGATACATATATTCTTTTATTCCAGACTCATGAATCCATAAAGCAACAAACACAAATACAACAACAATATATAAAATACAATACAATACAGGGACACAGGTACAATTACTGCAGTTAAAAAGTCACTTGTGGTTAAAAAACATACAAACACTTGTTCCAATGTTTCCAGAAACAGGAAGAATACCTTGTGCCTACCTAAATGCCACCTGAATCTTTTTCATTTTCGCTTTACTATAACTGCACCACAGGTGGGCTGTATAGAGAGGAGTACAGTAGGCTCTGAAGAGAGCAGTTTGAACATCTTCTGTACACATATGAAATTTACATGCCAGCATGTTGGCTTGGGCATAAAGTTTGTCATCATCACTGAGGTCGTTCCTGATGATGTGACCCAAATATCTGACTTTCTGCACCACATTTAGCTCCTGGTCTCCCAAAAAAAAGGAAGGAAAATGTAGCTTCTGATCCTCCTTGGTTTTAGCTGTCATGATAACACTCTTTTTAGAGTTGAAATTGATATCATAGTGCACCCCATATCTTGAGCAGACTCTGAGCAATTGTTGTAAACCAGCGCTGTAAGGGGACAGGACCACTAAGTCGTCAGCGTAGATCAGATGGTTAATAAGACTTTCCGCCAACATACATCCTGTCTTACACTCTTTTAACTCTTTAGAAAGGTCATCCATATATAGATTAAAAAGAGCAGGTGACAGTATTCCACCTTGTCGGACCCCATTGGTCACTAGGAAGGGTGCAGATACACTCTTACCCCATCTAGCTCGCATGGTTTGACGTGAATACCAAAAGTGCAAAATTCTAATCAAATATGGAGGGACCCCTCGCTCTTGCAATTTGATAAACAATTTGGAATGATTAATTCGATCAAAAGCTTTAGATGCATCTAGGAAACACATAAATATTGTGGTGTTATGTCTCCTGTACTTACTAACAACTTCTTTCAGTGCATATATACATAAGTCTGTGCTATGTTTACTTTTAAAACCAAATTGATTATCAGTGGTTGTGATGTAATCTTGAAGCCTATCTAAGAGGATTCGTTCTAATACTTTAGAAATTATACTGGCCAGAGCAATTGGTCGATAATTTTCAATGCTGGATATTTTGCCGGTTTTATTTTTGATTACTGGCACTAACAGAACAGTGAGCATCGAGTCAGGAAGTACGCCATGCATTAACAATCAATAGATAGATAGATAGATAGATAGATAGATAGATAGATAGATAGATAGATAGATAGATAGATAGATAGATAGATAGATAGAACCATTTCTCATTTCTTTTCTAACTAAGCTTGTGTGTTGTGCCTTGTGCTTTTTCTGAAAACATTGAGCATTTTAATGATGAGCTTATACCATCCACTACGGTACATGACACCGTACGACTTCCATAAATCAGGGCACACTGGGAAAGGCTGCCCTCAAACATTTGGGACATTTTCGTCCGCTTTAAATTCACAGACATTCATAATGTTTCAAGGGCATTTTTTTGCCTCAAGCCTCATTAATTTTGGACTGTCAGCCATGGGAAAAAAATAAATAATTCCGAGCAGGTCTCTCGTGTCTCCACCAAGGCAACTTAAAAGTAATCAGAGTGTGGAAAAGCATTCACTTCTTCACAAGGTGCGGAGATTCAAACCAAACTACGCTCAACCTCGTATCAACCGTTTCGATCTGCCTCCGTGACAGCTTCAAGCCTACACAACACAAACGCATCCACATGAGCATTCTGTTCAGGCCTCACACGTTTCCTCTTTTCACAAATATTCATTCAAATGTGCTCATCTGTTCATTAATATTCTGAGAAGTGTGAGACCTTCGCATGCTCTTTATTCTCCTCTTACGTTGACTTTAATGATGGTGCTGGTGGTGGCAGGTGATGATTTCAAGCAAACAATAGTATGATTGCTTTTTTTTTCTCATTAGTATTCATCCCAGGGGAGTCATTCCTCAGTCTTTTCAATCGTTCTATCAGATAATTGGAAATATTATAGAAAACGCAAACATTTCTCCAGCAGCAAACAGAAACACCCCAGACACACCGGTTTAAAGTGTATAAATGGTATTAAATTATTATTCAGGCAATATAACAACATTAATGCATTGTGCTTGGTGCACGTACTTAAAGCTCTGCTAGAGATTCAAGTCTCAAATTAGGATGAACGTGTTTTTTGGGGGTGTTTTGTTGACGCTGTCATGAAAAAAAGCTTCATTAAATGGCAAGAAATAATTCCTTCAACACAAATGCTCCCTGGTTGATTTTTAGAATAACCCAGAATCTCTGCAGCTACTTCTCAGGCACCTCGGAGACGGAGGGAGGGAGTAGTTTAAATCATGGACTATTTCAAACACAGGCACAATTGAGCCTGGCTGCAGCTCGCTTGCCGGATAGTTGGCAGATATTTTCCAAATCCTAAACACTGACAACAGCGAGCTTTGGAAGGAAGACAGAAGGACAGAGGGAGAATCAAAATGAGATGGAGATAGAGCGCTGATATTGAGGATGATAATGCCAACCAGCCAAAACATGGGGAATGTGCTTGTAATTAAGAAAGATAATTTATTTTATCACTCCAAATGTGATATTGGTAATCTGCATTGTATTAACTTGTCTTAAAGCCCCACATCACACGTCGTATTATTATGGCGAGCTACAACTTGGTGCATTTGAGAATACAAATACACTGAAAAGTCTTAGATGACTAAACATAGAAAATAATCAGCGGCTTAATCGGCGGATCTATTTGATCGGCAAAGAACCGACCGGGGCTTTAGTTATGCTCCCGAGGTCATTCAATATTTAGATTTGGCAGATGAAACGGCTTTTAACCTCAACATCAAGTCCACTGAAAACACTTGTGGCTCGACCACCAAAAGCCCGTTCGCAAGGTCGTGATTACACCTACACCCCCCTCCACCTCTCGTTTCCCCCCTCCCCCTCTCGCACAAACTCCCCACCGGGTGCCCGGTGCCATGCATGAACACGTGCAGATGTGCCGACAGCTAACGGGGCCCAGCGCCGAGTGAATAAATCATCAAGTGTACGCCGAGAACGTTCCGCTGACGTGAAATTAAGTTTGCGTTGTTGAATAATGTATCCGGCCAAATGATGTTGGAATTATGTTCACTGGTCATGTTTTCTTTTCTCTGGAGGTTACACTACATTGGGCTCCAGCCATGTCCCATATTTCTTGCGTTTAATATTACTATTACAGTGTGGACCTTTACCTCGCATGTCTTCCTTCGACAGATTACATCCTTAAAAGGTCATATTTCAGAACTATCAAAACACAGCACAATTCCAATCCTGAGATATTATGTTTATGTAATGCTAATTTTTAAAAAGAAAGTAAATGTGACCCAAATTACTCGTTAACAATATAATTATTCTAATGAACATAAGTGCTACTGAAGTTATGATAGATATGTTCACTGACAATGCGTTTCATCTTTCTATACAATACTAGCTCAGAGCAACTTAAGCATGATGAATGTATTGTTTAGTTATATTAGTAAAAATACAATTATTTTTCACATTCAACAATGTGTGTGCTCCACGGTGGTGTAGTGGCTAGCACTGTCGCCTCACAGCAAGAGGGCCGTGGGTTCAATTCCCGGTCGGAGCGGTCCTTCTGTGTGGAGTTTGCATGTTCTCCCCGTGGCAGCGTGGGTGCTCTCTGGCTTCCTCCCACAGTCCAAAGACATGCTGCAGGTTAATTGATCTCTAAATTGCCCATAGGTGTGAATGTGAGAGTGAATGGTTGTATGTCCCTACATGTGCCCTCGATGGACTGGCGGCCTGTCCAGGGTGTCCCCTGCCTTCGCCCTATGTCAGCTGGGATAGGCTCCAGCGCCCCCGCGACCCTAATGAGGATAACCGGTATTGAAAATGGATGGATGGATTCAACAATGTTGAAATGTTGTAAAGGTTTTTAGTAAATCCTATTTCTGGAAGCATCCATTCGTGTGCCTTTTATTATATGCAATTTATTAAGAAGAAAAATACATTCAAAATAATGAATCAGCAAAAGCTCAAACCCCCTTCTGAGCATCCCAGTTGGGTTATTATGACAAACCTACATATGAGAGGGCAGGGAAGAAATCCTGATTCCCGGAAACACAAATCCTTAAATTTATTCCAAAAAGCTTCACAGTACTCTCACAAAATCAATTCCAAAAAGCATAAATAATTGTAAGGGTCTAGGGCCTAAAGAGGCAGATCTGTTTCCCTTGTATACCAGAAGAAGAAAAAAGAAACCGGAGGTATTTCTGTTCAAGCTGAGATGGAAGGCACAAATCGGTTCACTGAAGAAAACAACCTGGGATGCTTATTTTCCCGCTCAGCTCACATGGGGGTTAGCGTGAGGACAAATCCAGCAGGGGGGGGGGACTGTGAGTTAATGCTGCTGGCGAGTCACTGTGAGTTCATTTGCATATGTTTAAGTCATGTGGGCCTGAAACTTTGAATTAAACTTTTACCAAAAAGGGATTTGCAAATTTAAATCAGATACTTAAGAGATGTACGGAAAGCGGTTTTGATGTGGAGCATTGCCCAATATCCACTGACAACACACAAGCTGTTTAATAATGAATTCGTCATGATGCATACTAATGCTCTACTTTAAAAAACACTTTCTCTTTCAAGGCCACCCTTTACAGCAACCCTGTGGACACTCGGACAGTGGTGTGCATGGCAGCGGGGGGGCCAGCATGTTCCACTGCGGCTGCCAATATGAAAACCAAAATGTCAGACGACATGGGGAATTTTGTTCAGTCGACCCGTGTTGACGCCTCAGATCTCCCCCCCACGCGGTGATCAGTGCGTAAATGAGGGTGTGCTCTGAGCGAGATGGTGAAGCAGGTGTTGTAGAGCAATGACCACTTCCTGATAAATAGACAGGATCAAAGCTGTTCATGCGTACATTTTTATTTACTACTTAGGCTGAGTAAAACCGATTGAAAAAAAAGACGGACAAGCATCAATGTCGGTTGACGTCACTTAACCCAGACGATATTTCTAAACAACCGTGAGGTCAACCAGAGAGCTTTGGACACCCTGTCACTGAAAACTCTTTTCTGACTCCGAGGACAATGTCGCTATTTTTGCCTGCATGAAACATGAAAGCTTCTTGCACACAAAAGTGTAACTTTCAGCCTCGAGTCTGGCAAACGGATCGTTAGTCATATCATCTCTTCCCCTCATTTGGCCCCACGCTTGTCATTCATTGTGATGAGCTGTCGACCTCGCTTGTGGCATCCTTAAAGCTGCCGGAAATATTACACATTTACACCTATTACACATCCTATGAATGTTTTGTTATTTTGTGGGGAAAAAGGTAGTATATTGCAAAATAAGACATCACATTGCATATATAGTATATTGCAGCTATTTGGTGAGTTTTAATTGATTTGTGGAGGGAAATTATTATAATTAAACTATGTAAACTAGTTACATGGTAATGATGCAAATGTGTATTCATTATTGATTATCGCAGTAAAGAATGAGATTGTCAGGCCATATATATGCTAATATAGGATGGAATACAAGTATAGATATGATATAAAAGTATGGATGAAAGCCTGTTCATATGAATGTCATTTGCTAATATAGAGTATTTCTACAACAGGAAGGCTGACTTGAAAGAAATGTATTATTGTAGATATTGTCATGTATTAATGAAGAACTGTGAACAGTTTATGCACTTTGAAACCAACATAACTCCAGTAACATGAATTAATGCATTTAGTTATGTGTGTGGTCTCAGGGGAATCAAACCCCTTCAGTTTCCCCACTGAGCATCCTTCTTTATGCAGACCCTTGCTCCCGTTAAATGTTCCCAGCTGCCAAACCTTTGAACCAAGTGTTGGTTCATTCATTAATATTTATTTCTCTTTACATCACTTTGATGGTGAAGCCTTTTAAATGTTTTATTTGGTTCAGCGTCATTAAACAGTAATGCCGGAGTCTTTAAATACTAATGTACACATTATGGTACAGCCTGCTTTGTGGGGGATGACCTGTATACTAGTTTCCTATTACTCTATTGCTTTTCATATGTGAAGCTTTGCATTGCCTTGATGTTGAAAGGTGCTATGCAAATAAATATTTCTTGTTGTCTGAAAAAAAGAAAAGAAGATCTTTCTTCAGTCTAAACTTCATAGAATATTGTCTTTATTGGCATTTGTCTTTACCTTCATAAGTACATACATTCAGGATAGGATACTGTTTCCATGTTCGAACAAACATGTCCTCTTAGGTCCCCTAGTTGAGAAAAACCTACTTGGTTGAATTGACCTTTTATTTATCTCAAACCATTTCAGGCAAAGAGTAAAATGGCCTTGCATTTATACAGCGCCTTTTCTAGTCTTTCGACCACTCAAAGTGCCACTACATGTCGACAATCACCCACTAGCAGACTCTGATGGCAGAGGCGGCCACACGAGGTGCCAAACGGCTCATCAGGATCTCAACTAAATGCTCATTCACATACAGTCACACACCGATGGCCCAGGCTTCAGGGGCAATTTGGGGTTCAGTATCCTGCTCTAGAACAAGTTGACATGAGGAGCTGGGGTGCCTAACTCCAATCTTCCGATTAGTGGACAACCCCGTGAGCCTCAAAATGTCTTTGGAGTGAAGACTGTGAATCCGAGATGACCCAAAATAACTCCCAGCTGGCAGCACCTGGCTCTTAAAACCATACGGTACACAAAGACCTGAGACATACAATCCATTTCAGCATATCAGCTATGACGCAAAGACATCGACAAAGCAGCTACACTTCTGGAGGTGTGTGTGTGTGTGTGTGTGTGTGTGTGTGTGTGTGTGTGTGTGTGTGTGTGTGTGTGTGTGTGTGTGTGTGTGTGTGTGTGTGTGTGTGTGTGTGTGTGTGTGTGTGTGTGTGTGTGTGTGTGTGTGTGTGAGAGAGAGAGAGTCCTTCATACAATCCTTCTGCTGCCTCCCCCGTTCCCCATTACCACAGGTAATTCCCCAAACCCATGTGACCACATCGAACACATCTCCCATTAGCCCGGCTCACACTCAGTCCCACGTGTGTCTCTCTCGCACTCTGCAACAAGTGTTCATCTCAATTTCATTAGATTATTTCCTCTAGTCCAGAGGATGCATACATTGACTGACGTCCAGACATTACAATTGATCGAATGCTGCTCAGGGGAGAGAGGAGCAAGAAGCCTTTGACAGGAGGCTGCAGCGAGGACACACAAGTGCATCACACTGAGAGGGGCACTCTTAGTGTCTCAGATTGAGCTCATTTCTAAGAGAAAGCCTGCACTATAAACGGTGGGTGTGTTTTTTGAAAGACAAGAAAGACGAAAGAGGCTGACGTGATGCTGCATTATTGAAAGTTCATAGAACCCACTGTTGTTGGAAATTGTCCAACAACAGTGGGTTTAAGACACACACAAAAAGCCAGTATATCAGATTAAAGTCTGGACATTTCGATTTGTCATAAACCTCGAGACTTTCTAAAAGCTTTTTTCTTTTGTAAGTGGAGCAAAAAATGAAAACAGTCATGAATGCTTGAATGATTTATTAAGACTCCACTTTCAATCTTGGCACAATGGAAAGCACTTTAATAAAAGTCAGAAATTAGTTCATAATGAAGGCATATATGTTATATAGGTGATCGATAATATCGGAATGGAAAATCCCACCACTGGACCATGTATGTTTTATGACTTAGTGCAGAGGCAATGGGCTGGAAATCTGTTCAGTAATTGAATACTGGAGCTAATCTGATGAGACCGTGAAATGATGATATAGATTCAGCAACATCAATAACATTTCCAATGTGCTTGACTAAAATAGCATATCTATTTGAGCTTGTGTGCACATGTGAGATGAACATACAACTCATGTGATTGATCTCATGGTTCTAAATGGCCCTTTGCTGTTCATGTGTGGATTTATGGGACGCCGCATGTCATATGCTTCAATTTAAAGACACGGTATGCAAATTATTTCACATCTTATTTCCAGAACTGATCTGCAACGCAGGAGGAAATTACTGAATGAGTTTGTTTAACACAATAGTACATCTCCAGTTGTGGAAAAAGTAATTGGATTCTTTACATAGTAAGTAATACTCCAATGTGTTATAATCACATGAGTATGGAGGAGGCACCAATTCAGGAGGCACCAATTCAAAAGTGTACTTTTGTGTGCATGTATTTCACAATGGGCACATACTTGTCTTTTTAGCCCACAGGTCCAAACAGAGGTTGTAGCTCGCAGTGTCCCTTCATTGAGGAATGCTAATAACACTATTACTCCTAATGTAGCAGGGCCTAGGGAAGGGGGAAATGAAAGGGAACCAACAATGCCACCTGGGGACTTACACCCCAAGAAATATAAGTTTAACAACACCAAGATATAGTTTGAGAATTGTTAAGGACACAGATTCATTACTGATATTTGGCCAGAGACGTGTTTAGTAAAATGAACCAGGAGTTTATTAGAGGAATAAACGAAAATAATCTAAAAATAAAAGCCAGAAAATGCAGAACTAATTTACAACGGCCAAACCAGAAGTAAAAGCAAGCATAAAATGGATGTGGCAAAACAGGCAAAATGGGGGCAGCAAAACAGCAGCAAGTGAACCACCTACAAATGATGAACAGAGATTAAACGGTAACCCCATGCTGCAAAATAATACAAAGATTGTGACTACTTACCACCTCACATATGGAGTAAGTAGTCAGATGGCAGGACAATAAAAGAAGAATGTCTCAAACTCACCAAGAGCCACCACAGGGCGAGGACATCTAATGCTAATAAAAACTTGAATTAAAAAATAAAAGCCCCTTTTGTTTGCATGTGACTAAACCAAACTAGCAGAAGTCATCGTCAACTTGGTTTCATGACCTATAGTACTGTAATTTGGAAGCTTTCCAAATGTCACCACTCATATCTTATATTTGCTGTGGGTTTTTATTGTAGTACAATTAAAATCCTCTCATATGTCACAGAATTCTGTATTCTGTATCTATTTAGTTTATATATCAGTTGTATTTCCACATTGTGTCTATTGCAGATTTATATGTGTATGTATGCAGACGATATGTGTATATATGTGACAAAACTATTTCCTGACAAGTATCAAGTAAATGTCTACAAAACAACCATAGTCATGTATACTCATTAATCCTTACAGTCTTTTCTCTCAGTTACTGTGAGTGATTAGGGGATTTCCAGATGCATTTCTTCTACTTTTAATATAAATTTGACAGCAACAAGATTATTTACTCAGAACTTTTGGGACTGAATCAAACCAACCTGGTATTACCTGTACTCAAAAACAAGAAAGCATAAATACAAATTGCTCACCTAAACTCCTAAATTAGGAGAAAGGCTGGCTCAAATAAAGTCCATCTGCCCCAGCTGGTCCCCAGGGCCGCATGCCAATATGTAACCACATGACACTATTGATGATTGTTTTACAAAAAGGTAGAAAAAGGTTGGAGGTGGACGCTGGCCACCAATACCAATGAGCCTTGAAATAACCCTATTCAGAGAGTAAACAATGCTGTGTTTCAATAACTGAAAATGTAAAATTAAAATAATATACCATACTGCACTCACTATACTATCTTTTTTAGAGAATGTGAAGACTGTGAATATAATTAAATGGATAATAGCATCCTTGAAACTGACTTGAACATAATAATTAAGATGTTGAGCCTTCACATTTTGACTGTGTGTGTGTGTGTGTGTGTGTGTGTGTGTGTGTGTGTGTGTGTGTGTGTGTGGGTGTGTGTGTGTGTGTGTGTGTGGGTGTGTGGGTGTGTGGGTGTGTGTGTGTGTGTCGTCATGCTTAGATCGTTGGGGCAGGCGTGTTAAAAACCTGTCCTTATTTAAAAACAGGATGAAAAACAATTATTTGAGCTGTTGGAGTACATAAAGTAGAAAGGGCTCATGAGTTTAGATGTGAGTATTTTGTGTGCGTGTGTGTGTGTGTGTGTGTGTGTGTGCGTGTGTGTGTGTGTGTGTGTCATTAATGAGCAACCTACCTTCCAGGCAGGTTGCTCTGATGAGGACTCGTGCTCTCCTTTCCACAGAGATGGGAGATGATGCTGGCAACCCAAAGTCTCATTATAAAGTGAGCCTAACAAACCAGCCGTTCATATGTGTCTCACAGCTTAGTGCCTCTGAGGATAAATGCTGGAATTTCCTTGTAATAATTCTCCTTCCGTGTCTTTCATGTGTTTCGCTTCCTCAGAACGGGGATGGGTTGGTTTGTTTTGTTCCTCCTCCTCCGCCTCCTCTTCCTCCACCTACGCAATGACCTCTCTGTTATGCAACCTCTCCCAGGTGACTTTTTATCCAAGAAGTAATTACGTGACCAACAGGTTGTCATGGTTATAAGATGTAGCAACTGTTCAATTATATCTTTAAAATGCATGTTTTGAATATATATATATGTATATATATATATATATATATAGAAGAAATTCATTTCTACACTCTAAACCAGTGTTTTCTAAACTATAGGTCAAGGCTACTCAAGGTTACCACTCGATGATCAATCAGAATCAGCTTTATTGGCATTGTGTGTGTACACATACGTGGAATTTGACTCCAGTTACACATTGCTCTCATCATATATGTACATATGATATACAAATAAACAAGAGACATTTTTAAAAAGACCCTAAAGACAACATGATTAATTGGATCAAAAGTCATTTTCAGGCCTCTAAAACTCCTTAAAATAAAACAATCTGAGGTGGAAAAATGTGATTCAACTGATCACAACAAAGGCAATGACACGGCTTTGTTTTAACAAGCCAGCAGAGTTATGGTTGGACAACTCTGCTGTTCTAAATGATATTAAAGTAAGCAGTTTGCAATTTAGATAGGAAATTAGACTAAAGCTGTATCCCAATTCCTTAATACATAGTAATTGTAAACATTATATACAGTTCTATATACTAATCTTCATAGTATTCTGGTTTTTAAAAGTAGAACACAAGAAATCAACATACTTAACTGTTTTATACTAACTAAAGTGATGCTGATGATCTATGGATTCAGTAATACAGACGAGGCTCATGGTAATGTCATCAATTGTGCATGTATTGTATATGTATCATGATTTAATAGCGTTCTTAGCGATTGCGGTTGTGTATTATGAGTTTACATGTCGGAGGGTCAAGACAAATAAATAACTCTGTATGGATTATGTGACAAATAAATGACACTGTATGTAATATGCAAATGTTTCAATTAGAATGATGGGATGCATTAAGTGATTGTGGAAGGAATCCAGGAAAACATCAAGTCCCCACCAAATATGTTAATGTATGTGAGCACAGCAAGGACACAGCATGGAGAATGGAGGAGATGAGAGGAAGCACTAAGGCCTGAGGACTGCTCAGGAATGTGGACGGGGTTGTGTTGACCGAAACCTATCATGGAGAGAAGAATAAATAACAACAGAACGAGGTCTTGTCCAATCGATGGACTAGAACAGGAGGAAGGGGGGTTTGACTTTAAGCTTACAAAGATGGAAAATGTGGTAGATCAGCAGATATCTTTGTACCGACTGCCGGGCAGGTAACCGATCTATGCCGGTCTGCCCGGGGGCGGGATCTCTGTCCCATGGGATATATTTTGTGTAGTTATTAGTGTGATTCAATTTGTAATTATGTTCCCTGTATTTTTTTATATAAATCATTTTTATTGTAACTGGAACCGTCAATTTGACTCAATGTTGTTGACGGACCTCGTGGCAGAGGAAACTCTCCTTGGAGATGGCCGTTCATTCCCCAACAACAATCCATTCTCTATAGTTGTTGAAATATTTCAATCAAGACCAAAGTGGTGGACAAGACCGACGCCCCAGACATTGCCACCGCTAACAAGTTATGAAATTATCCATCCAGAAACAGCTCCACAAACTCTAAAGTCAATCAAGAAACCATAAGTCACATTTCCAGGGCTATTAATTAGTGCAGACGACTCCTTGTAAAAAACAACGAGGCAAAGCGAGGAGATGAGGAACAGTTCGAGAGGGTTATGGTGCGGCATGAAAAATAAGCAGCTGCAACTCCTCCTTCACCTTGGTGAAATTACTTTGATATTTCAACACGGCTACACTGCGGTTTTCACAAAGGGAGGATTGTAAAACTGCTAATAATTCCAATAATGGGCAGACTTCCCTTTATAATCTCCAGTGAACTCAGGATAATAGTAAAGAATGCCCTCGCGGGTATTACTTCCATAATGATATGTACAATGGTGGACAATTAGCTGTGCAATAATGATTATTATACTCTAGGTGGTTTCAGCCAAGCAATCTGATGCCATAAATCTTAATTTGTTTAATGCCCGAAGTAAACCCACACTCAATACTGATTAGGACTACATTTAATTCTTCACCCAAGGTGCTATACAACAGAGTGATTTAAATGGAAATTTGCTTATTCCATTTTAAGCACTTGCATGAGAATGGCGATTATAATTTAATTTTAAAGTTAGGAGGTATACCTTACAAAAGGTGTGGCTCAGCCAATCAGAAACAAACCAAATATCTGTTGGTTTTACACTGGAATTATAAAATATGTGATCAGACAGAAAACTGAACCAAACTAAACTACTTTCACAGAATACATTATTAACTCAAGGCAAGGATGCTTCATGCTTGATGTACTTTGAACAAGGTTACAATCGAAATCTAAAAAGTTAAACATCCAAGGTCTTTACTCCAATTACTACATCAAGTACCAAGAGCGAGACGGCCCGCACAAACTAAACTCACTATTCATACTCAAATCAAAAAGTTGTTTGCAGGAGCGAGATAGTACACAAGCTTGAAAGAAAAAAGGTGACACAAGAATCAGGGAACTAAAATTAAGTTTCCAGAAATTCCTAGGCGACCACTGCTCTGCTTCCAAGATGATTTTATTATATAATATGCTCCTCTCTTTGTACTCAAGAGAGCTCTTGTGCAGAGGATATTGAGAGCAGCGCAGCTCCTGTGTAACCGCACTGCCCCCTATTGATGAGAAAGACAACCACAGCGTCACGCCTGCTGCTTCTGCCTATTGCCAAAAGATGCACAGAAGCCGGTCGATTCCAGAGCAAACTGCACTCTGTCACAATATATTTCATAAAGTGTCTCCGATCCAACCTTTTCCTTCCAGAGAAGAAAATGTGACACTTGCTCCACTCTGCAAAGAGGCAGAAGGTGAGCGCTCATTAGAGGGAATAAGAGTGAAGACGGGAAGATATATATGCGAGGTCATGCAGAGATGTCACGGTACAGTGAGTAAGTAGATTAACATCGGTTTAAGTGTTTGGTTTAACAGCCACCAAGGGACCAACTCTCCAATACTGTGTCACTCAGGACATTTTGTATGACATTTCTGCTGAAATGAGCATAACACATTCATCCAAATAGATAAACCAAGCCTTCTAGCATTGAAGCATGGAAGCACCTGTACCATTTCTGATTTTATATAATAGAATATTGAGAGCAGAAACAACTATCACCCAAGAAAGAGCAGAAATTCCCTCTGATGACTTGCCATTTTTACGCAGAGATTTAAATTAGTTTTAAGTCCTATAGGATTTAATAAGACGGATTGGGGACGTAACCTCCCTCCTGTTTTATCTCCATCCATTATGCCACATCAGACACACCGACTGTACAACGTAATAGGACAACCTGCCACTTTTCCATTAAACAGACCATGAAATTGATTGAGCCGGCCTCGATGTTATTATCTCGATGTTTCCCACCTTCTGCGTACAACCTTTAATAATGACATGAAGGCGTGGGAAAGGAACACTGTGTATTTGTATTATTCAGACCCACATTGAGAGGATGGTCAAGCTCCGGGCAGCTCTCCCTGCTCCCACCTCTTCCTTTCTTCTCTAACCCCAGGCGATATAAAGTCTTCCCCTCTGGAAATCATCCACTCAAGCTATTCAGGGGGGGGTCAGGGGTGAGATCTGACATCTGAGAGTCAACCACAGTAGGATGCTTCAAAGGAAGAGAAAAAATAATCATTTTTTTATGACAAGCAAACGGGTGCACAGTTCACAACTTCATATCACAGGGAAGACGAAGAAAAGGAAGAGCAAAACATGACAGGGGTTCATGGAAGCTATTGAATGGTCAGCGCCTGTCTTAACATCTATGATCTGGCCTCTGTCTCCCTCCAGTGGTAGGAGGGTAGATCAAATAATAAGATATTAATGTAAACGATCATGTCGACGGGCAGGAAGTAAGTTAGTAAGACTATCTACCTCTAAATGATTGCAGAAGCCTTTTGATGCCCAACTTCCTGTCCCACCTCCTGTATCTGCACGGAGAGGGGTCGATGGATAAGTGCACACTACACAGCCAGGAACCATCTGCTAATCTGCTTAAATGGTTTTACTGTATTTGTACAGCGGATACTTATAGCTGAGCAGGAAAGTTGAATATGTCAAATATGAATCTGTCTTGTTGCAATGGAAGTTACAGAGACACAAATTCAATTCAATTCAGTTTATTTTATATAGCCCAATATCAGAGGGCTTTACAATCTAGACAAATACGACATCCCAGTCCCTGCAAGACCTCACATTGGATCAGAAAAAACTCCCAAATAATAGAAAAAACCCTTTCACAGGGAAAAAAGGGAAGAAACCTTCAGGAGAGCAACAGAGGAGGATCCCTCTCCCCGGATGGACAGATGCAATAGATGTCATGTGTACAGAATGAACAGCATTTACAAAGTTACATAAACACATTACATGAATATGACAATGTATGAATGGACCTCCACAATTCATGAAACAGAAGGAGCTAGAGAGAAGGGGGGCAGGGCGCATCAGCAGGGTCCATGACAGGAGGCCGGCTCACCAGGCAAGAGGCATCAGACACCGCCAGGTGACCCTATGAGACGTGAAGTCACAAAGACTCCGGGGAGGAAGCAGAGTTAGTAAGGTGCAATGGAGACATGTAAATTCATCCATAAGTAGAGAGAGAAGAGGAGAGAGGTGCTCGGTGTATCCTAAAACATCCACCAGCAGCCTATAAGCCTATAGCAGGGGGGCTGGACCAGGGCAAACCTGATTCAGCCCTAACTATAAGCACTATCAAACAGGAAAGTCTTACGTCTATTCTTGAATGAGGTGACTGTGTCTGCCTCCCGGACTGAAAGTGGAAGCTGGTTCCATAAAAGAGGAGCTTGATAACTGAAGGCTCTGGCTCCCATCCTACTTTTTAAGACTCTAGGAACTACGAGTAACCCCGCATTTAGTGAGCGCAGCTCTCTAGTGGGGCAATAAGGTACTACAAGCTCCTTAAGATATGATGGTGCATCACCTATCAAGGCTTTGTAGGTGAGGAGAAGAATTTTAAATGTGATTCTTGATTTTACAGGGAGCCAGTGCAGAGCAGCTAATACAGGAGTAATGTGATCTCTTTTCTTAGTTTTTGTGAGTACACGAGCTGCAGCATTCTCGATTAACTGGAGGGACTTAAGAGACTTATTAGAGCAGCCTGATAATAAGAAATTGCAGTAATCTAGTCTAGAAGTAACAAACGCGTGAATCAGCTTTTCTGCATCTTTTTGAGACAAGATGTGCCTGATTTTTGAAATGTTAGGTAGATGAAAAAATGCAGTCCTTCAGATTTTGCAAATGAAAGGTAATATTGTGGTTAAAAGTATGTCAAATGTGAAAACTGCTCAGTGAGCACCTATTTGGTCAAAATAACTGACATCTAACTTAAAACCAGGCTAAATTTGGTTGCATGATTGTATATGGTTTTAGGTCCTCACTACATTTCAATAAAATGCTGCTAAAACAAGCGTTATATGTAATCTAAATATCTACAAAATGATATATAATGCTGATTTCCAACCAGTTTAACTCAGTGCTAACCTCAACATTAAGACATCTTTTGAAAGGCTGGCGTTGCTTAAGTTTTGGTAATGTATTTGATTTTAATGTTGAAATAATGAAACTGTCTAATGACAGAAAATTAACTAACTCAACCAACACATTTTAATCTTTCAGTAATCATAAAACATTTAAAAAAAATACTATGTTCACGTTGTGCTTCTCAAATGTGAGAAATGTCCTACTTTAGCAACTTGACACGGTCACCTTGGGCCCTTGGACATTTATCTGAGATTTTATGTACTAGACTATCAATTGATTTATATAAAAATGATTTTCAAAATGTCATTAAATTTATACGTTAACATAATCGTTCGTTGTAAACCTACAAACTCATTTTGACAAAGCAAGTGAACAAAGGATAAATTACCCTGGACTTGAAATGAGTCTGTAAATCACTGCAGAATACAACAGGTACTAAATAAAATGGGTAAACCTTTGCACCAGATAATGAGTCAAGATTTTACTGTGCATGTGTTGTATCCCAATGATATGAAGCGTGACATCTTCCCTTTTTATATCTCCTTGGTAACATGGCGCCTTGAGCTTTGGTCTACTTCCTCATATATCCGCTGGGCAGAGGATTATGGTTATGAATATAGCCAGAAAAGCATGCCAGCTTGCATCCTGCAAAATGCAACCGGATGCAGTGGGGCATCCTGGCACTCTAAATAGTAGGGTAGTTTGGGTATTGGGACACACAGAATGTACACCTGAGGTTGTTTTGCAGATATTTAATTAAATCAAAAATATTGGACAAATCAAAAATTCCGACATGCCCGATGACACATTAGGGAATCACCAAAGTGAATACGATTCATCCAGGGGCGCATTAATGTGTGTACCAAATGTCATAGCAAACCATCCAATAGTTTCGTCTGGACCAAAATGGAGGAAAGTCAAGGCTGAAAATGTTTTTGTGTATATCTATATTTTGGTGACAGCATTTTAAACTGAAGGATGTGATCCAGGAACATGGGTGTGAAAGTGTCTTCTTCTCTGTAGTGACAGCCATCTGTACATTATGTTCAAACAGGGAATTGCTGAAAACTCTACGTGCAAGTTTAGTTAAGCCAATGCAGAGACGACAACGCTCGAGACGGGCCTCAAAAGATGAAAAGAAAAAGAATAACCAGTTCAGTTTGGTCCGACAGGCAGTGATCAAAGTCAGAGATCAGATGTGACTTTAGGAACATAATGTGCTCAGCCGAGTGCACAAAGCTTTCCTGACAGGACAAAGTTGGTTCAGGGTTGACATTGATTTACGGTGTAGTGCTGAGCATTCTTTGGCTGAAGGGGTAGAGAGGAGCCACGGGGGGGGGGGGGGGGGGTGTCTGCAGACACATTGTAAGTTCTTGTAAAAGTGATCACACTGTGCTCAGCAGACCGCCACCGAGATATCAAGCTGAACATGTAAAGTCTCCTTCTCGGTTTCATACTTAGGATCCAAGAAGTTGAAGGCAGTGTTCCCCCGAGGCTCTGTGAGTGTTTCCACGTCTTGTTCAAGCAGTCCGACTCGGCTCCCTTGTGAATATAGGCTCCTGTCGCACTGTATGTGATTCTGTATTCCTTTTGGGTTATTCATGCTTAATGTTTCATCTTTTAAAATTCACATGTGTAGATTTTCTGACTAAATTCATTATTATTATTATTTAAATAAGATGATATTTGCTAAAGGCAAATCTTTTTTTGCAGCATGTTATGTCTCTCTGGAAAAGTTGCCGTTATTCCTGAGAGGCTACAGACAATGTATACACTTATGGCTTCAACTGACAATTGATACATGTTTAACCAACTTCATTTATTTTTAACATTGTTAATCAATCATTGAATAAAAAAAATGATTAGGTGTTACCAGGGGCCAAATTGTCTTACTTTATCAGACGAGGAGCCAAGAAAGATATTCATTTTAAAGTAAGAAGACACATTTCAAGATTTCATTTAATAGTTGTACTTGATAAATGCCAAACAAGATTAATTAACTAACTTAAAATTGGACCAAAATGCAATTAAAGCAAAAATCAAGGTCCGCTTAGCAAATGGAGTTATCATTATAAAAATGTATTGTGTTAAATATTTAATCATATTGGATTCTTGTTAATTGTGAATTTCACAATGTAGGATTGGTTAGCTCGGTGACCAGACCCGTTTTTATTCTGATTTGAATTATTTATTGTTTTACGAGACACAAGCTAAAGGTTCTTCATGCGATATTCTGAAGTTTGAATTTGGCACCTTTGCACTGTTAAACACTGAAGACAGGAAGTCAGTCGGATACAGAAAGCCTGGCGGTATTCTATATTTTATTATTGACAACAAATCCAATGGGCTTGTTTTAATGATTTACCTCTTCAGGGTGAACTCATGAGCTCGAAAGTTTGTAAGTCTTGAGAGACTTGTCTTTTTATGTCATTTGTTGACAACAAGAATATAGAATATCGCCAGCCTTATCTTTTATTTGACAGGCACTTTTTTCCTTCTTAGCTTGAAAAACACAACAACAACAGATTGGTTAATGTTTTAGTTTTTCCCCTAAGCACTAATGCCAGTTGTGTGTTCGGCCTCTGTTTCAGTCTCATCGTTATACTGAATTAACGTAAAAAAACAACGACAGATGCTTATGTTGCTTCTGTGTACCAACCGGGAGTGGCAAAACACTCACAACCATGAATATCAACAGTTTCCTGTGCCTGAGATGGAATACAAACACACACACACACACACACACACACACACACACACACACACACACACACACGCACACACATATAACTGTGCAAACACGTAAAAAGGCCGACCAGCAATAGCAATTCAGGACAGGGGGATACAAATTTAAATTTCTAATTTTAAAAAAAGAACAGAGTTACTGTATGTATCTGAGAATAACATTTTGATATTAAAATATTCTGACTAGTATTTTCATCTCAAGCATTCGGAGCCCACAGAACAAACACGATGTGAAAGTCTAAACAAAGCCTGACTATGATACACAACCACTGTGTTCCCACTGTTGGTTACACTCTGTCAACATACAGATACGCTGCACCCTGCGACCGTCTCTCCTTATCAACATTCCAGCCGTGACCTCGGCTCAGACACACCGGTCGACTTTGTTTTGTTTTTTTATCAGTCAGCTGTTGTGGAAAGCAACAAAAAAAAACATTACGCCCCTTGTATAGTAGCTGACGTCTGTTGGCATTCGGTGAAAGTTTGTCGACTCTACAATTGGACAAAAGAAATTGTGCTTCTGAAAGTTGTGTCTGAGGGAGGCAGAAACAATCTTTGTGATGTAACGTGTGTACCGCTGCACAGTCTGCAGTTTGTAAACCAAGCTGTCTGATCCTTAAAGTTTAGTCCGTATAAAGTGACACGGGGCAATCTATTACTTACTGCCAGCCTCCATCTGGGACAGAGAAACTAGAACAGCAGGCACAGCTTAATAACCCATAATGGACATAAATAATACATTCATATTCCAACAGTGAGTAAGCTAGTAAGTCACAAATGAATAAAACTGACAGTTAAGTAAAAGACCCCAATCGAAAGTGTGTTTTTCTCCATAACCAAGTAAACAGATGTTTTGGAGTAAGCTGCTGTATAAAAAACTTTTTTTTTTTTAAATGCCATTGAGCAATACTGAGTATGCAACATTCTCCAGTGTTGCAATGTCAGTCCTGGCATTTGTGTTGTTTTTTTATGGTGAAGAAAGTTGGGGGTTAACTTTAATTATCAGTGGCATTCAACTTGTGACATATTGACACCAATATTCAGACAAACTGGATGCAGCAGGTAAGGCAGTAAAAAAAAAAGGGAATGAGAGCAAATAGAAAGAATAAATATATCTACACGTATACTTTATGTACAGTGGAAGTACATTGTTGAAACACCTTTAAGAGATTGTAAACACATTTTAACTACTTTTTTACTATATGCTTTATACATGAATTATCCGGTGACGTATAAGTACATTGACAACCAAAGTTAAGCATTTAAAAGAATAAATTCATCATGAACTGTGGTTACAGCAATAGAATAAGACACACACGTGCATCTGGTGTTGGTTCTTTTGATATTGGTCGGACAGTTGTTTAGTCTCTTTTTCGCGTAGCGCTGAAATGATCAGTTGATTAATCGGTTAGTCGATCAGCAGAAAATGAACTGTCAACAATTTTGATAATCAATTAATGTTGTGTGAATTTATTGAAAGGAAACGCTCACTGGTTCAAATATTGTTTGTCTTCTACACTAGTAAGCTGACCACTTTGGGGTTTAGACTCTTTGTTCTACAAAACAAGATATTCTAAGAAATCTCCCTCTTAGAATTTGTGGCTATCGCTATTTTCTGGCATGTTATAGATTGAACCATTTGTCACCAAATAATCTACGGATTAAAAGGTATTGACCACAACCCCCTTCCTGTGTCTCCATTGTGTCCACAAACCAAACACTAATCCTGAGAGATTTCTCCTACAGGATCGAGGACTGCTCATCAAAATCGAAATAATATAAATTGCAAATTTCGTGAAGTCTTTTGTTCAGTAGACATTTTCACGGCAGGCATTTGGATCTAATTAATCAATTAATTGCACCTGTGCGTCCATCCTACGACTAGACAAAAAAAAGTGAAATCAAAGACAGCCACAGAGGCCAGGCTGCAGGACCGGGCCCTGCGTGAAAAGAGTGAGGTTTGGTGGGCCGTGTCATCAATGGCCTAAACCAGGCCCCCTTTCACACAGCGCAGCGGTAATGAAAATGACAAATTATGTTAAAGCTGCTGTTGTAATGTGAACACATGAGAAGGTGTCCAACAAGCACAAGATTCCTGAAATTGTCAATTTCAAGATCAGATATCTTATGCAATAATGGAGTGGGGGGGGGGGGGTGCAGCCTGATTCAGATTCCCTGGAGAAGTAATTTATGTACTAATATACTCTTTAGTCCCTCACTATATAAATCTTCCATTTCCAGTGTAAGCTCGACCATTTTGTGAGAGGGGTCCCGTATGTCTGACCCACTAACACATTTATGTTTAATAGACGACGTGACGTCACGGCGGGGCGGAGCCAGGCGCGTTCAAAACACAGCTTGCCCTCAAGCCTCCCTGATTTTTTTATTTTTTTTGCTTCCTGCCTTTTTTTTGTTGCTTTGTTTTGCGCTTCTTTACGCCAAGTTCACCCAGTTGTTGGAAGTACTTCGCGCTTTCACGTCTTTCATTGTACTCGCTCTTTTTTTTGTATGTATATAATGCGGCTGTTTGCCGTGTATTCCCCCCAAAACGCGCTTTTTTCGGGCTCGTATTCTCTAAAAGTACCCTGCTGCTTGCTCGTTTCTTGCTTTCGGTGAATATGGACTAATTGAAATAACCGTATAAATGCACCTGCCGTCAGAGGGATATCCCGCGTTTGAAATCGAAGAGGTAAGACTGCTTGAACAAATACAGACAAAGAAGAAGGAGCAAAAGAGAGAGAGGGTGAGAGAGAGACTAATGTTTTTGACTGCAGCATCAACTGTGCAAGAGGCTGCAGTAGCTGCAGCAGCTGCAGCTCATTAACCCGCCCGGGGATCCTGAAAGGCTGTGTCGCATTTCACGCATTAGCAGACAAAAGTCCCGCATACACGTTTTGCATTAAATGTTAGTCGCTCAAACCTGCGCTGCTAGTCTGGAGGAAAAAAATGGCGATGTTGTTTTGCAAAGTGAGCGATTTCCTGCTGCACTCTTGGCTCTTTAGAGCACCGCGGCTGGTCTCATGAACTGTGGACCTGATTATAAACGGTCGGCCAAAACCCATCTGGAATTTTAAAGGAGATGTTCAAGTTTCTTTGAGGGCCGCGCATTTTCTTTTTAAATCCTACTTCTGATTTTATATTACTTCTCAAATTCAACATTTGACTACTTTGTGTCCTCATCAAGGCTTTCACCTGAAAAGGTGAAATGTTCATGGAGTAAATATAACCGATACATAGTCTATAGATGGGCCCCATATCAGATAAATGAGTATATTTGTATAATTATTGTCAGATCTCTGATAGAGTTAGGCTGTGTGTATGTATTAAAAGATGATTAAAGTTGTTTTGTTTCCATTGTAATGTCATCTGTCGCCTCCTCTTCCTCAGGTGTGTGGGCCGTGGGTGCAGCCTGTCCTGTGGCAATGAAGAACCCAGGAGCTGTGGGGAGCAGCCGGTTGGTCAGTCTGCTGGAGGCCGCTCTGGTCCGGGAGGCTCGCCTCTGGAAGGTCCCCGTCTTCAAGAATGGACTCATCCAGGTGAGACAAGTGGGCTGTGAATGTCCATGCTTGTTTTAAAGTGTAGTATGGTGTTAAAACATTAATACGGTCAGCCTGTTTGACTAATCCAAAAACACACACAAAGATTTGCATGCAAAAAGCATCTAACTTCTCATATTCATTTTTTTTTTTTTTTTTTAAATTAACCAATAGTTGTCGTCTTTGACCGCTCAGGGTGCCGACATCTCTTCGTCCCAACACCAAGAAATTATCCTTTGGCTCGGAGAGATGAACCGGCTGTTCCAGTTCTGTCCCGAGACCTTTGCACTGGGAGTCTGTGTCCTCAACCGACTGCTGTCCACTGTCAAGGTAGACCACCACAACATATGACTTCCAAGCTTCTTTTGGTTATCCACAGCAGCATTTGTCCAGGATCTAAACTGTACTTAAGAACCTACATCTGAATTCTTCATTTCTTCTTTCGTCAATGGTTCAAGTCTGTATTCAATTAAATTAACACATTTAATCTGTATTTTGCATCATATTGTTCTCTGGAAAAGAGCTGTGCAGTGAATCATGAATAATCATGTCTTTACTTTAGTCCATTTACTTGCAAATTCGACTGTGTCGAGTAATTCTATTTAGTTTGATTCGTAACACTGCACTCAAATCAAAACCTCTGACATTTTTACAGCAAAATACAACGTGCCGCTTTCATTTCTTCGCTGTTTCTGGTTCTTAAGAATCAAACGATGTCTTTTTATTTTCATAGGCCCAACCAAAATATCTGAAATGCATAGCTTTTACCTCCTTGGTCCTGGCTGCCAAAATCAACGAGGAAGATGAGGTAGGATATTCCTAAAGTATACAAAAAACATGTAAAACCACTGTAAAATGTTTAAAAAACAGCCGCCACATCAATGCTATTTCAAAACAATACGTTTATTTGTTCCCTTTGTTGGTGTCTGTCAGGTAATAGGTTCTGTTCAGGACCTGGTTGTGCAGAGCGGATGCAACTTTTCAACAGCGGAGATTCTTCGCATGGAGAGGATCATTCTAGACAAACTGAACTGGGACTTGTACATCGCAACGCCAGTCGACTTCATTCACATAGTAAGTTAGCAGATAAACAGGCAAACATCACTCTGTTTTCTTTTTCTTTTTTTTTAACTGGACCTGAGTTGTCGAGCATCTCGTTGTGAGCTGGCTGGACTTCCAAATGCTTGGTCACTTCAGGTCCTGGTCTTGCCTCAAAATGCAGCAGTACAAAAGCACACGTGATGCCATCATGCTTGCTTCAAAATTGGGTTTTACAAATCCTCACAACCCCCTGCCCTCACATTAAATAATTGGTCCTTGTAGAGATTGTGCAATTATTTGATTTGACTCATTGTGCCCATTATTATTATTATTATTAACTCCATTCAGTCCTGTTCGGGGTGTGTCCTTCCCTTTTTTAGTTTAAAAAAAAATTTATCACCAATTAATTTGAATGGAAATAATCTAATTGGCGAATGCTTAATTTGGTTTTCCAATATATCAGAATAAAATGGACTAATACAATTACATATTGGTTGACCATAAATATATATATATATATATATATATATATATATATAAAAAAATCATAATCTGCCTGACCTCAGCTATAAAACAAATTGTTATAAAGATCAGAATCACGGCTTTAGTGTCGCATCATTGTCTAAATGCTAAAGGTCTATGTCCACGGAGGCCAATTGACCAAATCCTGTGTGTGCCACTTATGACTGCAAGCTGCGAGCAAAATAACAGGCGTGTTGCATATCAGGCCAAGGCACTTCTGACTTACTCTTTCCTGCAGCCATCACAGTGGATCCCCAGACACAAGATCCTTTACGCTATCAAACCTCACGAAACTTAACAGAAACACAGACGATTTGAGTTGTTGGGAATCTATAACATGCTGTGTGAATTGTTGACTGTTACTGTGTCTCTGAGTTTATGGCACAATATTGTTTAACAGCTTGGATCTGTTCACAGTAGTTTCATTATTAAACCCTCACAAATCATTGGCTGAGGCCGTAACCACCGACTGAACTGTCAACAAACACACGCACAACATCGTTTAGGTCCCTGCATGCTGTCGGGCCCGGGGGTCTGTATTCACAAGACCTTTAACTTGACGTCATCCACAACGTTATTATTAAAGATCACCAACTGTACTGCCAAGGAAACGGTTCACATAGGGCTGGGGGATGATCAATATCTTCATACATCACTATTATGGCAAATAAATGCAAAATCCCTTTATCGCATTGAACATCAGTTTGATTATTTAAACCGTAAACCCTTAATGTGTGTGTCAAACAGAACTTCGGGAACTACCTTTTCAGTTTGTTATGCAAACTGAGTGAACAGGGAAAACTGCTTTCTGAATACAGCCGTAATCCTATAGACAAACAGTTTCACACACACAATTGATTCACACTATTCAAAGGATTTGCATTGAGACAACTTCCTCTTTTTTGGGACACCATAAGTCCTAATGCACATCTAAGTGATTTTTAGAAGATATTGATTTTACTTGCTCAAGAAAGACCCTCCCGGTCTTCTTGTGCATTCTGTGAGTCACTAACTTCGTCTTGGACCAAAGGACGACCTACTTCCCCCTCGACAAACAGCCGTGTTAGATTAGTAATATTGAATTTCAGAGAGGACCGATATGTTTTCTTAAAGCAACAAACTATAAATTGTCACCAAAAAGCAGTTTGGCACATTTGGACTGATTCTTTGTCTTTTGCAAAACCCCAAAATGGCACTTTCCCATACAATCCCAGCTTGTGGATTTGACTGATATTGGTGTAATATGTTTTTTCAGTGTGTGGAGTTATTGTTGAAAATTGATTTATTGTCCTAGCACTTCACGTTAGGTATTACAAAAGATTTTTTAAATAGTGACATAATATATTGATAAAAACTATAATAAAATAAAGACATTTTCTCTTTATACTATTCAAATAAATACTTTTGAGCAATACTGTATCTTACAATTACACCCCCCTGCCCTGAAGAAATTGCTCTGCATTCCCTTTGCTAAATAAAGTGTTCTCAATTGTCTATAAAACAGCAATCGGTAAAATCTATTAGTCACAGACTCCCACCATGACACTTTGATATGAATAAATAAGAGTATTTACAGCGATGCTTTGTCAATGTGTTCAATAAAGGCAGAATCAGCTACGTGACCCCCTTCAGAATCTTATCAGGACTGTCCTAATCTAAACACACAATTTTCCTTGTTTGCTACATCATCCTGAATTCCCACAGTTTCCCATAATGAAGTTTAGAATGAGAAAAAAAAGTTTTTAGATGTCGAAAGCAACCGTTTCAGGGATTACTGTATCTACCTCCAGTGAATTCCCCATTCTTTTAAAAACCCATGGCTTAATGTTGCTACAGAGTAGGAAACAAACTAAAGCAAGTCAGCTCAACACCACATGAATGAAGAAAACAGACATCTGACCGTAACAAAGAAACATTAGAAGAACGCATTGTTATTTCTGTGTAACCCCCGAGGGTATGAAGGAAAAACAAAAACTCAAAGCGTCCTTTTAACACCGAGCCCCCGCTCATGCTCAGGTTGTGGTTTACACTCTGCCTCTAAGGGGGAACACAGAAGCACTGCACGTACGATACGAACAAGATTACTATGATTCCTCAGGCAAAGGGGCGTGTCTTCATTAGTCAAACCTGATGGTGAGATTCTCCACCTGCTCAAAGTGTCTTCCTGCACAGAGCTGCAGGTTTCACAGTAGCTTGTAAAGCAGATATGAACACTCGAGAAGAGTAGAGAGTCACAGCCTGCAAAGGGGCGGTGACCTGGGTGGATGAGACTGAAGGTCGGGTCAAAGGAATGACCTCTTTGTCAGATATGCAAGGTTTGACGTTAGATGCACTGGTATATGTGATGGTATGAATTATAAAGTAGTAGAGGTAAAGAGTGCGCAATGGAGGGATGGACAATGAGACAACAATGACATCATTAGGCTAACGTTTTGGTCTCGTTCCTCTTCCTCCTCCGGTCCAGTTCCACGCCCTGCTCGTCTCCGGCCACCCTCACCTCATTCCGTCCATCGGGCTCGGCTCCGGCGTCGGCTGGGACTCGGCAACAGACCCCGGTGTGCTTCCCGCCGGGCCGGAGCATCAGAAGAGGCCTGCGGGCTTCCAGGCGGCGTTGTGGACCAGGCAGGTGCAGCACTGTATGGCCTGCCACCAGCTTTGGCAGTTCAAGGGTTCCACGTTGGCCTTGGCCATCATCACTTTGGAGCTGGAGGCGCTGACGCCCGACTGGTTCTCCGTCTTCACCGACCTGCTGAAGAAAGCACAGGTAAGAGGACAAGCACGACTCTGCTGGGAAGACGGTTTCTGCACGATTATTCTTTGCGCGAATGGAGTGGGGCATTGCATATGTTTACTAATGTCTAGTAGAGCTGATTTTAGCTTGCTACTAATATAGAGGAATCTAAATATGTTTAATAAATGTCAAGAAATTGCAGTACAGAAATGCCAATGAAAAGTTTGAGGTAATTATAGGTATTTTATTATCTTTAAAATGTTCTGCCGTGTGTGTGTGTGTGTGTGTGTGTGTGTGTGTGTGTGTGTGTAATTTATCAATCACTTATGGATTAAAATATGTTTAGGTTGTGTAGTCATTTATTTATATTAACATCTTTTATAAGTATAAACATATTTTAATTCATAAAAGTGATTGATAAATTGAAGCTGGAAGGGTTGAATAAAGGATTTACGTTCTGACTGCCAGTAAATCCAATTACACGTTAGACTTTTATCTTTAGATGTCTCATGCTATTTTTAAAAACCCCTTGCGGTGTTTGGAGTGCAGATTTTCTTTTTTCTTCACACTGGTCGGTGCTTTGGATGAAAAGGCACTTTTAGGTCATCAAAATGCACTCCGATCTGCCAAAATCAACATGGTTAAAGTCAAACATTAGTAGGAAACTAAAGGAAGGAATGGATATTTTAGTTAACTTTCACACAAATGTACAACTTTAAAAGCACAAACAAGCACTTAAAGTACTTGCACCCTTTTTTGAATGTCAGTGAAGGCTTGCACGGTTGACCACAATGATCATCTCAGAAACGATATTTAATAATTCCTCCTGAAAGGTAAACTGTGAATCTAGTTCGGGCTTGGAGGATTTGACGTTGCAGCGTTGCTCTTCCAGGTTGATAGTGGCGATTTCATCCACTGCAAAGAGATGGTGGACGAGTACCTTCAGAGCCTCGAGTTCTCCCTGCCGTCCAACGCCGTTTACATCTTCGACAGCGCCCAGATCCCGGAGGAGGAGGAGCGAGCCTGGAGCCCCACGCAGCGCCACAGGAGGGGGCAGAGCGGCGCGCAGCAGGGGGAGTCTGATGAGTATTACGACGGTTTTAGGTGTTTGTATGACGAGGACAAGACTCCGGGGCCTCAGGGAAATGACGTTGAGGGTTTGTTCGATTCCCAGCCGACGAACGCGTCGCCCTGCCCGCCGCTGCACCCCGCTGTCAACTAGTCGGACATTTTTTCACACCGTCGTCCTCCTTAACAGTGAGAATGAAAGTCCAGTATACTGTAGATCAGCACATTTTAGGACCTCAACTGTAAGTTTCACAATGAAAATCCAGATGTTGTTTTCCTGCCATAACATTTACGACTGATTTTAAAAGAAGATGTTGGCGTCTCTTCAGTGCACTTGTCCACACACACACAAACATGAATCTGGAGGTGTGTATTGGTCAGTGTTCAAGCAGCTGGGCAGTTGAAGAAAAATTGTGGGAAATCATTGAGCCTGACTAAATGTTTCTCTTTAGAGTTATTGGCCCATTTGAGTTATTATTATTATTATTATGCCATATTTGTCCTTTTAATAGCCACCTCTTGTTGGAGGTTGAAAAATAAGTGAGGCAGTTGTTTTTTTTAAATTATATATAAATATATTTTTTTAAGTGTGTTTGAAGCCAAGAGTGTCTCTTTTATTATGTTTGAGTTGATCCTGTTTGTTGGAAGGCATCATGGTGCTCGGGTTCCCGCCCAGAGCCACATAGCACTTTGAGATAAAGATAAGCTTCTTCTTTTTTCTGCAAATATTTTTTCTCAAGCTTTTTTTATTAGTATTTTAATCTCCAACTGACTTGTACTAATTTCTGTACTTTTTTTTTTTTTAAATTTATTTAGCAGTTATTTACAAAAGCTAAGTTTTTACAAAAAAATGCTTTAATTTCCTGACTAATGCTGCAAACTTTTATTTCATTAATACTTCAGTCTGTGTTTTGGTTTCTGCAACTACGGTTTAGATATTAAAGAAAACAAGAGCACCTTTGGGAGATTAGTTCAACAGTAGATTGAAATGACAAAAAAAAATGTTTTGAAATCATGATTACCTGATAAATGAGCCTGCATTGATCTCATTTACATTTTTTAAATTTTATTTTTCACACACTGCATAAGAGCACCGATAATCATACTCCAAATATTGACTGTTTTTTTTAAAGTATTAGGATAGAAGTATCCAATTTTTATTTTGTAAATACTACCTAGTTCTGTTTCATGATATGTAAACTGAAACGGTGACAAAATCTTCGGTTTTCAATTTCAACTGTATTTAATACTGGCTGGAACATGACATGCTGTGTCCAGAGGCGTCGCCTCCACTGCCAAACATGTGAAGCCTCTAGACTGAACTGCATACTGTGTTTATGGGGAAGGCAGCAATGTGAACTGGTGGCTCGTCTTCTCAACTATAACAAGTCTGCTTTGATTCATCACCTGTGACCAATGTAAAGGTTTTTATTTAATTTTTTTCCAGACTCCTTCATTTACTGAGGCAGCTATATCTTATTCTCTGGTGAACCACAGAAATAAAGCTATGGCTTAAGAGTCCTTTTCTGAATTGTCACTTTATTAAGGTGGGCGGAGCTTTCCCATTATTGGAAGGTTGTCACATTTAGAACAGGATCAGATGGAGAAAATATCAACGGGTGAAGACGTCCTCAGTCTAGAGACAAAGTGTCCTTGAGCAAACTACTAAAGTCCATTTAATTTGTGCGTCTTTCCTATATAGATACAACTGTACAGGCGTGATTTGGGCCTCTCCATAAATCATATGTAGTACACTGGAACAAATGTTTGTCCCGACCCACAGGTGTTTACACTTACGCTGCCTGATTAGACCTTAAGTGGGCATGCACAAGTGATGCTCACTTTGAGGGCACTACAGTGCGTAAATGTACACACCCAGTTTGGTCGGTAAGTCTAATGCATGATATAGTAGATCAATGATTACCAAGGTCTTATCGGCCTTGGTAATGGAAGACACCTGTATGCAGGGCGACTGGATCAGTGGTTCGCAGGTCCGTCTTTCAATCAGGATCGCCGGTTCAATCCTCGGCTGTGCTAGCCCTAGTCGATGTGTCCTTGAGCAAGATACTTAACCCTGAATTGCTCCCTGTAGACAGGTGTATGATTGTAAGTCACTTTGGTTGTCAGCCTAATGTAATGGGTGTGCAGGGCCCATTACAACCAAGCGGAAACTCCATAAGGGTGGAAAAAGTTCAAATGTTATATTTTGTAAATCAAACTTAAGACTTAAAGGGGAACACGTCTGAAGTACGGCTACATTTATTTAATAAACAAACATTTAAATCGCCATTGGTCGTTCACAGGAAGCGGCATGAAACGTCTTAAGTGATGAAAACGTGTTTGGCTCTGAAGACTAAAAGTTTAAAATTGGGGAAAAAAAGTCTGGGGTACTGAAGTTGGAAAGAAGAGCATACTAGACCTGTGGCTCCTCATCTCTGCTCGAGTCAAGCAGTTCAAGGCCACCTGAACTGTTGCATTGTGGGTTGTGTAGTTGCTGGGTTTTGGCAAGGAAGGAGTGGGGAAAAAAAAAAATCTTGTCCTGATGCATTTTTTTTTTTTCCCCCCCAACTGTCCATCGTAAGTCCAATGTTGCTAAATGCTAAATTTGTGGAGCGCTCAATGTCAAAATGATGACTTGTTAAGACAATTTGAGTCATCAATTTGCTCCATATGACTTCAGTGTGCAGTTAACAGCTTAGCTTCCTAATGTTATTCCTAATTCCTCAACATGACCCCTTAAAACCCTCTGACTGCAGCACCGATGGCTCAGGCATACGAGCCGCAGTGTGCACCATCATGTTGTCCTGCATGTAGAACAGGCTGTCGGAGCCATCATCACTCAGCTTTATTAGCAGTGTTGAGGAAGTAAAGGACGGAGAGAACGGAGCGCTCTAAACAGATTGTACTGCTGGAGGAGGTCCAGCGAGGCCGGCAGGTGGTGGCCAGAATAATAAGTGCTGGCACGGCCTCCCCGGTGAAGACGAAACCATTAGTACGGGAAGATCTCAATAGTGTGCCGTGACTAGTTTTCAACGACTCATTCTGTGCCGTTAAATAAAGATAATACAGGAAAATAAATCTTCAGATGGAATCAAAACATTTGAAGATGTCCTCGTGGACATTGTAAAGCATTAGAACAATGCCCATCACAAAGTCAGCAACTAATCAATTAATTGAAAATATAACTACGTTTAGTTCACAATAAAATTAATTGTTAGTTGCACATCAAAAAGATAAATTTGTATTTACCAAATGAAGTACTTGGGCGAAAAAAAGTATAAAGCTATTTCCCTTTTTAGAAAGAATACATTATCTTCACTAAAGAGACTTTCATTTAAACTATCCATAGTACATGTCTATTTAACATCCCATGAATAAATCAAACTTGCCCTCATTTTTAGATCTAAATGAGCAAGCATTACCAAACCAGCTAGTTGGAACCGACATCCGACCAATGATGATTCGATCTGTTTTCACACTAGAATGATGAAAAGCTGACGGCGAGATGAAGTGAGGAAGCTGTTACTGAGTGTTACAATGCACCCTTGTTGTTTTTAAACAGCTGTGGACTGTGTTGACACATGTACCGTACACACACACACACACTATACAAAGTCAATACACTTCACATATTCCTCTCCCCCTTTGGCAAACGCACTGTAAACGAGTCGTCTTGCACGTACACACACACCTCTCTTCAGTTTGGGTTCACTAAATAGGAAACGCTGCATCTCAAGCTGACAGCTGTTGAGGGTACAGTTGAGGCCGACAGCAACTGCATTGTCTGTGTGTGTGTGTGTGTGTGTGTGTGTGTGTGTGTGTGTGTGTGTGTGTGTGTGTGTGTGTGTGTGTGTGTGTGTGTGTGTGTGTGGTAGCTTCACCTGCTTCATCTCCCTCCCAGCAGAATATAATCAGTCAAACAAATCATGGCAGAGACACATCAAAGTCGGAGGGTGGGGGGGTTTGCATTTATTTCCAACGACAGACAGTAAATACAGCTGCTCTCTTCTCTCTGAGTGTAAACTCTTCTACAGCGAGCTGAGGCGTGTACGTTTTCCTGAATCCTGTGTTTGTGTGTACGTGCACATACTGGCTTCTCGTTTGTGCGCGTGTCCACTGTCACAACGCTCACATCAAGGCGGTCACTCGTGGTTTACAATAAAGTGACATCATTTGTGGACAATGTCTACCATCATATGTGCTTCTTACAATAATATATTCAAAAACTAGTACATTTTGCATATTAAGCCGAGTGAGCTCTAGAAAATATTCACATACATTGAGTCAATATGAAACAGCACCAGAATATTGCATATACTTGTATTAAGGGTTAGGAGTAAGCTTTAGGTTGTCAGTACCTGTGTATATGTAGTAATTTATACAGTAAACAGGTACTTGGTTGTATTGCTTGACAATGTTATTTAAATTTATTATTCAGGCTCAGGGATTTATTCTACTGTGAAATGTATTTAATCTAAATTGTAATTGTACAAAAAGGTTAACAGGCACATCACACCTGGACAACATTTAAAACAGCTCAGGTATTTAAAAAGACTTTAAGAAAGGTTTGATTTCACTGATATCTTCAAATAGTCGTTTAAATAAAATCAAGCCCACCCTAAAATTCTTTAAAACACATATTGAAGGGTTTAAAATGACTTGTGTTAGTACCAAAAGATTGAACCTTCGTTTTTGTGTGAATAGTTGATGGAAAACACAAAAAATACAACACAAAATCTTTGACAACATAGAAAAACAAAATATATATATATATATATATATATATATATATATATATATATATATATATATATATATATATATATATATATATATATATATATATATATAATGAATGAAATATCCTGAATAAATGAGATGGCCACTGTTGGCAAGTTAACTTTATTTTCCTAATAATCGCTCACCATCTTTCACTCTTTTTCTCCCTTGTGGCATCATCATCATCCTCCTCCTCCTCCTCTTCCTCCTCCTCAGTGTCTTTGGTCCATGTGCACAAAGTCAAGATGGAATGTCATAACGAAAAAACAAACAAAACAGGTGTCGTTGCAATGGTGATGGAGGACAAATCCATGGTCGTGTGTGGGAGGGAATACAGCGCCCATAAATTAACTGAAAAACAATGACAAACAATAAACAAAATAAATTGAATGAATAATAAATGAATAGGAAAGATTTCCACAGAAAACCGATGAAGTAGAGTTGAAGCAAAAAGGTGCTACAGTTAAAATAACCAGCACTGCTTGTGTTAGTGAGTAGAAAGGAATAGTTTGAGCCATCACTACACTCAATATGATGCAGTTCATATCCGTCAGCAGAGGGCGCTCTACATTTTCCTTCTCAAACATCGCTCCTGAATGCACCCTCTGTCGTGCTACTTTTTGTGTATATGTTTCGATATCAACACGTTGCTTTGTAGCAAAACTTTAGAGTAAATCAATCGCATGAGAGGAAAAACTGAGGCTTTGTGGGATGTCCTTCACAAAACCACAAAATGGAAGATCAGTTTTCTTCAAACAGCACAGAGAGCAATGTGTGCGAGCAGCCACAAGATGGAGCCAAGCGTCTTCACTTGGATTCTCAGAGAACGAGCCTCAGAGAGGAAGACTCGAAGGATAACGGCAAGAACGTTAACCACGAGCCAGGCACACACATGAAAAGCATTCATATGAGCTTAGCATATGCTGTCAGATCATTTCCAACCTCCCAGACAGACACTATATAACTCTCTAAGATTAACCTGGAGTCTCAGAAGCTGCTTTAAGATACACCAAACGTATGTATTTACAATGGTTTGCTATTCTAATCTATACAAAAAGAGTTGGGTGAGGTTGAGGTCAGGTCTCTGTGCGAGCCAATCAAGTTGTTGCTGACCAAACTTTTCTCCGTACATTTCTTTACGGAGCCTCCTTTTGTCCTCAATGTGATTTAATGGGACGAGTCCAAACACAAAGGTCTGTTAAAAAAGGGAGGAATTTCTTTCCATACAATGGAAACTGATGTTAACTGTGATGGCTTCCTGAGTAATGGGTCAGAAATGAACAGACGGTAAAGAGGACATCTTCAAACTTGTGCCTTGGAAAATGCAGTCCAGTGAAGTATACATGCTGTGTAGTTAAACATGCAACGCCTGTGTTGTTTTTATACCAGAGCCATCATGAATACGTTGTATGCACAATCAGCATAACCCTATAGAAAACAGTTTGGCCCTGTTTGAACTGTACTCTGTCATTGAAGCCAAGCTCTCAATGGCTCCACTGCCTCCTCCCTGAATATCCAGAATAATTAGTGTGAGGCAAAAGGAAAGAGTGAAAGGACAGGAAATGTTACGCTTGGGCAGGACAAAAAAAAGGGAGGAAGTTTCCTCAACACATGCCAGGTCTTTATAATAGCTGAAATGCTTGCGTATTAGAGAGTGGTCGACAACTGCACAGCACGTTCAGTTTAAAAGGCTCATTAATGTGACACTATGCCACACTCTGACTTGGCAGAATAAACACCTCCTGCTTAGACTAAGGGTAACAAAGGGTGAGAGAGACAGAAAGAGAAGGGAAACTAGTGTAGAAAAGAGGACGTCGTTTCAGAAGGTAAGGCACAGAATGAAAAGACAACAGGATTAGTTCAGAAAGGAGCAGGGTTAGGCGGGGAAAGCAGCTTCCCGCTATGGAAAGAAGAGTGAGCAGAGTGAGTGACAGAAAGGAGGGATCGGCTTACTTTTTCCTGTCCTTGTCCTTCTTGAGGGGCTGAGATAAGGAGAGCGTCTCGACTGCCACCTTCTTCCTGTTGAAGGCGTTCATCTCCTCCTCCAGGTCTCTCCGCTTCTCCTCGACCTTCCTCTTCTCCTCCTGGTGCATCCGCTTCAGCTGCTCGAACTTGTCATGCAGCTGAGGAGGAAAAGGAGGAGGAGGAGGAGGAGAGGTGGTGGTGAACAGACAGGACGGGGGTGACAGAGGAGAGAGAGAAGAGATTTAAATTGCTACTTGCCAAGACTTAATCCACCCCTTACTGGTGACATGGACCTAACAATAGAATACACTGACTGTAAACAAACTTTAAAAAAAGATTGACAGAGTTCCTCGCCTCTATCTCGTCCATTATTTCATATGTGTAGGCATCTTGTCATGTATACTCATTACGCTGTACTGTATATGCTTTTTAAAAAATGTCTCTGTAAGTGCAGTGTTGGTATATGGACATTTTAAATTAAATAGACAGCATCTACAACCATAATTCCCCCTTAAGACTGACCTCTCGCTCCTTTTCTTTTAGCTCCGCTTCCGTCTCTTTCACTTTGTTGACAAACATTTGTCGCATTTCTTCCTCTTTGTGCTGCAGATCCCCCAAGAACTCTTTCCTCTTGGCCTCATATGTCTCTTGAAGACTGGACAGAAGAAAAGACAGGGATATAGATTAGGTATCGTCTCCTAACGACACTCCAGTAGCTCTGTGGTTTTGGGATGTTGAGTGTTTCCCCTCTCCTCTCTCTACCTGAACGGCTGGCTGTCGGGGTCCGTGTCCATGAAGCCCATCTCCTCCAGCTTACAGCGCCGGTAAAGCTCGTAGTGGCGAGTGTGGGTCTGCTCCCTCAGGTCCTCCATGTTGACCCTGATCAGCATCTCTCGGAGTTTGACAAAGTCGCAGTGGCTTTCGTTCTCCACTGAAGGGAAAACGGACACCAGAATTAGGAGAGCAGTTGCGAATCAGGAGATCATCGTAGTTCTTGTACATGATAAACAAATCCTGATGAAAAATTGTTTTTTGGTTGCCTGATTCAACAAATGTGCAGTCTCGTCTTGTTTTAAAGTTCAGAATCTGTATTTCTGGCTTCCATTCTGTGCCTGGCTGTCTTTCCTTGCTTCTAACTTACTTTAACAACCCATCTGTCCCCCTGTAACCCTCCCTTCCTCTCCATCAAAAGCAGGAAATCACACCACGTCTCTGCAGGAATGTTGTCACAAATTAATAAATCACATTTGGCATCCATTGAATTAATCACTCTGCACTGTTCTAATCAAGAAAAATCACTCGCCTTTGAAAATTAGTCTTTTTCATCTTGACGTTATTTTTGCCCCCGCATTTACAGACTTAATATCTAGCCGATGTGGAAACTTGGAAAACGTCTAATTACTTGATATGCTCAATCTCCTACAAATCTTGACATTTCTGCAAAACCTGGCGCACAACCTAAAACAGCTGTGACTTATTTACATGGGCAAGCGTCGTCAGAAGTAAAATAACTTTCCCCTTTGAAGAATTTTATGTGATCAACCTGTTAAGCTCTCTTTATAGCATTTCTCTGAGGTTTGCTGTCGTCTCAGATCGGTGTATGTGGTGACCGAGGGCACGTGGCGTGTCAGAGCGGGCGCATAACATGTTGTGTTTAAATACCACCACAAGCTGTGAGCGCTGAGGATGTAAAGGACGGCAATAATGATGTGGAAAAGTCCCAATTAGTGGGGCATTTAGCTTCACCTGATGGAAAATACTGGAAAAGCACCCTAACACGTTCCTTCATTAGACTTAGACACACACACAAAAGCATATGCACTAACTCAACCTCGTCTTTTTAAATGCTTTTGGACCCAAAATGCATCTTAAAAAGTCGTGAAATAGCGTGCAGGCATGCAGCTGTTTGAATCACTCACTCTTATTTTTACTTAAATTTGCTGGTTGACCACACATCATTAGTGGGAGTATACAAGTTCAAAACAGGCATGAGCTGTTCTTTGGGGCTGCATCCAGGCTACCGAAATTGCCTGTTTATTTGGCACCTAATAGTCTCTCTGTACTGCCCCCCGCCCCCCCGCTGAGGGCTGAATGAGGGCCAACCCTCTGACTTTTCTGCAGCACTGAGCCCTCAAGATATCAAAGCACAGACACAGCTGCAATAAATCTACAGTTACAAAAAAGATTATGACAATGGACAACTACAAATACATTAAAATGATCCATGTGTCCCTGGCTGATCATTTGTTCCTGTGCTTTTGGTAAGGCTAAATGTTTAATGGTAGACAAGCAGACTTATTGATGATAGCAGCCGCTCTAAAGCTACATGGTGTCTTGTGTAAGATATCAGCAACATTTAGAAAAGTATACATCAAAACTAGGACTCTACAGCCATACGAGAAGCTCTGAGAGGCATACATGTGTCTACAAAATCTTATACAATGCATCAAATAGTTGTCTAGACATTTCACTTAAAAACAATGTGGACCACATGGTGGGAAAAGATCAAAAGAGCTCCAAAGTCATAAGGATTTGTCTGGGAACCATTACAGTCTGTACAAGATCCTGTGACAAGCCAGTTGGTGCATACTTGGATACTTTATTGGATAAGGGGAAAACTTTCACCTGCTGGTGGCTCTAAAAGAAAAGCGTGGATATCTGTGCCAAATCTCATTGGAATCCAGCCAATAGTTGTAAACGTGTCAATCTGCTGGTGGCATTAGAGGGAAAGTCAGGGGATCACCAGAGTAACCATTCATCCCCCGGAGCCCGTGGATGTCTATACAAAATGCCATGGCGGTACAAACTGTTGTTAAGCAAGATGCAGACAAACCAACTACACACTGAATACTTATCAAATTACCAAACACTTAGATTGTGGAAATCTTACACATTCAGTACTTTGTATCAGGGCGGATGATTTGGGATTCTTAGCGATTGACAACAACTTAAACATATTGCCCAACCCTAACGTCAAGAATGCAGTAATCAAAGAAAAAAAAGACTGAGAATCTAAATGCAAAGTCATTGACTGATAACATCCGTGTTCACATACAAACGCCAACGACAACATGTGCGCACAGTTGAACAAACACAGAAGCCTCCAGAGAAGAGCTATGACGGGGGTCTGCTACATGTCCCAGATGTCTGGAGTTCAGAGATAACAGAGCATCAAGGTCCTGAAGGATCACACACACACACACACACACACACACACACACACACTCTCTTATCAGTGGACAGTCCTTCCTTTGTCTTCCTTCATGTTCCCATGGCTCTTCGATAGGTTACCATAACCCGTCTATATGACATCTGCAAACTGTTTCCGTTGAGAGAGGCCGTTCTTTCAGTCGGCCTAATGGAGGAAAACACTAAGACTTCTGTCCTCTTCAGATACTGTGACGAGTGCGTCGTATGAATGGTGGCCAGCAGGCCGACTAAAAGCTAAGTAGTGTTCTTGTTCTACATCCCATCAGAGCAGATTGTTGTTAGGCTGAGACGGACAAGGTTGATAAGATAATTAGATGCAGATAATAACAAAGCCGAAGAACGAATGGCAGTTTTTTTTTTCTTTAGAAATCTTAGAATCTTGTGATTCTCATCTAAACTTAGTCCACAAACACAACTTTTAGTTTAAATTAAAAGGCCCAATCAGTATTCCTGTTATGCAACATCTGGCATTTTGTGTGTCTCTGAACTAATTACAATGTTAAAGATGGTCTGTTTCCGGTAAAATGTAGATTAAGCTGTTTAATGTTGTTGGTTACATTACAATCTGCACATTACTTTCCCCCTTGACAATCGTGTATTTTTTTACATTCCACAAATCACAATTTTTGCTGTATTTATATCAGCTTCAAGGCTTGTTTTCAGACAATATAGACTACTTGTTAATTGCTGATTAAGAATAACAAGACAACTGCGATAGAGACAAATTCCAAAGAAATGAGTTGACGGTAAACCCGAGATAACATTTTGCAGACGGCACTATTCTGTGTATTACCGAACAGGGCTAGCGTCATGGTGACTGATGGAGTCAGAAGGAATCTGTCCCCCAGGAGACACACAGCTGGCTTTATAAATAACCATAGAGTGCCCTCAGAGGGTTGTGGAATGAGAGTGGTCAGGGGATAATGGAGAGAGGAGAGGACGACGGTAAACTGAGGAAAGGAAGGAAGAGAGAGAGAGAGAACTGGAGGGAGGGAAGGACTCAAGAGTGCAACTCCCATCTGAGCAGTTATATTCTCACAGCACAACCCTCGGTGACATTATTAAATTAAAATGTTTACTCTCACTGACAAGCGGAGGAAAGAGCTGTGGGAAACAAAGATGTCTCCATGGGCAATGCACGGCACGACACACACACACACACACACACACAGTAAGACATGAAACATTCACATCTCTAGCACACACAAATGCACACTGGCAATTTCCTAAAACGATCTCCACCCACTCGTCCTTTATTTCGCAGTGTGTGTCTCTGCGTGAAGTCACACTCTCGGCTGTGAAGGGCACTCCGCGTTAGGAGGGAGGGTATAAATAAATAGGCAAACTGATGCACTCGCCACTCTGCCGCAAGCAAGAAAACATCTTTTCCCGTGGATACCGATAGATGCTTTTGCAGCTGCCGAGTTATATTTTTGATTCTCCATCGAGGCAAAAGTAGAAATGTGGAAGTTAATCACATGGTTCCTCAATTCTCCTGCATGATTCTCTTCTGTGTTGTTTAGTAAATCTTTACTGGTGCATTTTCACGTTTGAGAAGAAAATCCCAGCAAATGTTTGGACTTTTGCTAAAAGAATTATGAATAAAAATGTATAAAAATATATTTTTTTAAATTGCAGATACATTTTCTTGCAATTAATGTATTAATTAGTCTGTCACTTGCTCACAATTCTCTTGTATAGATGTTTAGTTTCTAATTTTATATATGAATCTCTCATTATATATTTATTTTACCTTCTCTTTTTAACTGTACTTATTGCGGTCCATGTGCTGCGGCAACAGAATTTTCCCGCTGGGAATCAATAAAAATGTATCTCATCTTAATTGTTGCAGCTCTAGTTTTTATTGTTCACTTCCAATCCACACTTAGTGCGTTGGGTCCTAAATATGACGAAAGCGCCACACCCAAAAGTACGAAAACATGTACTTCCTCAAACATGATACACCCATGACCACTTTCAGACGCATTCACAATGCAATAAATCCCCGAATAACCACTATGCATGCACACTCATAATGTGTCATACAAAAAAGACTGTACCAGAGTTCAAGTACTGACACTGTCTTGATTGGTTGAGAATGAGTGACACCATCTCATGAGGTCGCGCCCCTCCCTCATCTTTACCTAATTCGTTAATGGTGTCGTGCTGTCAAACAAAGACACAGCAACTACTGTTCAAGGCCTTTCTGTTGCTTCATTAGAGGCAAACTGGGCAGTGATCATTTTGAAAGTAACTAGCAGTAAATGTTTAACTAATAATTAACTACCGCTTTATGGAATTAACCTTCATATTCTCACTGAAGTGTTTTCTTGAGGAACGCCCCCCCCCCACACACACACACACACACACACACACACACACAAGGTTCTCACCTTGCACGATACCCCAGGGGTACTGCCTGGCCCTCACGGTTTTGTTACCCACTTTGACCTCTTCCACGCTCCCGACCACAGCAAAGGGCAGATGGGCCTGCACAGAATTAAGGTGGGTGTTAAAAAGGTCAAGAGGCCACAGATGTAACTGGAGTCCCAGCTCCCCCTTTCTTCTGGGTTACCCTTTCTGAATGAGTTTCTGCATGCCGATATTCTTTGTAGCACAGCAACCATTCCCCAAGTTGCATTTCACTAGACACAAACATGGTATGTACAAATAACGGTGTGGCTGTTGTCACTATTATCGTTCACAACCGGACCACAACAGAGAGACGTGTAACCACGCTGACATGCGAGCTGCACCAGAGCTGTGTTTTAAGTTTTACATGTGGCTCAGCTAGGGCTGAGAGGCCTATTTAGTTTAAGTGATCACACACACACACACACACACACACACACACACACACACACACACACACACACACACACACACACACACACACACACACACACACACACACACACACACACACACACACACACACACACACACACACACACACACACACACACACACACACACACACACACACACACACACACACACACACACACACACACACACACACACACACACACACACACACACACACACACACACACACACACACACACACACACACACACACACACACACACACACACACACACACACACACACACACACACACACACACACACACACACACAGCTCTCAGAGCTACGACAGCCTCGTTAAGATCGGCAGTGAAGCATCATGGGAAAAACATGCCTGACTAAACCTCAAAAATTAGGTGGCGAGTTGAAACCAGCTGGCTGGTTGCAGCTCAGAGGAACAAGCTGGTGAGTGTGGGCGCTGATGTAACCCGACTATGAATAGACGGGGGGGGGCACTGTACGAGGACTGTGTCTAGGCAAACCGAGACACATATTTATCCATGACATAATTTATTGTTTGTGGATCTGTGCATGTGGGTGTGTGTGTGTGTTTGAGCACACTGATTATATGCATCATCCTATAAAATCTGGAGAAAAAAAACGCCCAAAACAAAGTTATAATGGTACATTCAGTTTTGCTTCTGATACATAACTAGAAAATGTACAAATGGACACAAATCCAGTTGCAGGAAAGCATGTGGCCACCTAGCATATACAATCTTTTTTTAGAATGGAAAGAACTGAGAATTTGGGCAACTGGTGCAAACAAACAGAGCCAGTATTCATACAGTTTTGTGTAAAACCCTATATGATGTTTGCATATAATGCATGTCCAAGCACATGTCCAGGGTCAGCTGGTATTTGCACAAATTTATACTGTTTTTCCCTCTCTACACTCACAGGTGTGTGTCCAAATAAGAGAAACAAACTAGCTTTTCAGCACGTGTTAATAGCAATAAAATGGTGTCAACATACGCTGCCGTTAACCAGATGTGCGACACGTGTGGCGCTGAAGACATGATGCGACTAGTTAGTAGAAACACACATGATCCTTTTTAATCCAACGCTGTTGAGAAGTGTCACAAGTCTAAAGAGCAATGCTATCATTTTACTTTCAACACATTCATGTGCCTGCAAAAACGCTAAACGATTGAAAGACTGATTGTAAAAAGGGAAACGACTTACGTTCATGGAGGCGTTGATCTCACTGACGGCTTCGTCGTCTGTTGGGAACTGATATATCTGGACACCATTGCTCACCAGCTCACTCATGATCTTTATTTTGAATTTATGGAGCTCACTCTTTGAGATTGTGTCTGCTTTGGCGATAATGGGAATTATGTTGACCTGGGGGAAAAAGGATGAGAAAGAGAGACGAGAGATTTAATAAACAGAGTTATTGACCGCGTGGAGCGTCGTCCTTGTTTTTATCATGCGGTCGTGTATTGAAAGCTGCTGTGTGTTAAAGCGAATACGTGGAATTCATTATGTAGTGTTGTTTTTAGTCTGACATGCATCTTCATGGCAAGACAAAAGGCCGTTGTCAGGCTCAATATGATGAGAGCAGCTGCACAGACAATCAACACAATGTCTTAAGTGAATTTCAGATTGGAGCAATTAACCTCCATATGTCAGCGGGTCATGAACAAACACTCTGAATAAAGCACTGAGCATATTGAAGACCCAATTAGAAGCCAAAAAAGAAACTCAGCGCGTTGCTATTCATGGCTGGACGAGATCATGTGACGCAACACTGGAGAGTGGAGGAGCTAAGTCAGAACCCCGACAGATACATAAAACAAACAGTGATTATGAAAACAAACTGGGCTCCATCTCCAATCAGCAGCAGATGTGCAGAAATAAACACAGTTTGTCTGCATTCCTCTGCATTACCAATCACCAACCGGGAGGACGAGGAGCATCCCCACAGATTCACTCATCAATTCCATCGTGTGCCCCAGAGCCGGAGCTTGTTAGGAGTCAAATTACAGGCTCATCATACTTTATGGGATCATTAGTTTACAGCAGGGCAGCCAGTATGAAATTGAACCCTTATTAACAAACCAAGTTCACTAATCCAGTGCCGACAGAAGGAAGACTCAGTGAGGAGTGAGGGGACAGAGAGGTTCGGTCACTTCCCACAACAGAGTTTTCCCAGTTGGCCAAAGAGTATTCCAAAAATAGTTCTCAGTGTTTGTTCTCAACAACTAGGAGCACCAGATGGGGAGCTGTAACCACATCAAAGCAGGACGCATGTGAGATAAGTTCACATATGCTGATATTTCTGGCTTCTTTTTGGGGGGTTTTAATGTTTTTATCTTGCGCAGCTTCAACTTCGGTGATAATCAGCTGCTCAGCGCTTAATTTTTTGGGAAATAGGAAGTACAATGTGGCCACGCAGTCCGTTAGCTGTGGGCTACAAATCGACTTGTTTGCCTATATTTTTGTAAAAGTGGCACCATAGCTTATTAGCAAATTAGCTTATTAGAACTTTGCAATATACTATGCGTGTATAGACAACTACCAATGCCTTACTTTGATAGTAACAAAGAAAAGCATAAAAAACTGTTTTTTTAGGCAGATTTATGGAAGTCACATGGATATCAGGTATAGATGACCGAGTTATGACTCTCAGAAAGATTCCGTAGTTTGATGCAAAATGTGATAATTGGACGCTGAGGCCAACATGACTGTGCTCATAAGCCAGAAAACTAAAACTAAACTTCTCTATGATTTTAGAACCCAAACGTGTATCTGTCTTTCAGCTCACAGTCTCTTCGTCCTCCAGGCTTCCCCATCTACTCACACTTGAAAACCTCTTATCTGGTGCAAACAGGGAAAAACAATCTAAATCAACAGAAACATGTAGATTTGACTGATTAACATTAGCATATAAGACATTTTTAAAATGGTTGAAGGGAAATATCAATCCTTGTTTGTCAAATGACTTCCACAAACTAAATGGCCTACATCCTATTATTAGATAATTAACTCGTAAGGATTTAAGAAAACAATATTTTAAACAAAAGGACCATCTCCCTCCGACCCTTATCTCTCTTCCTGCCTTCAACCACCACAAACCAAACTCACTCTAGTGGGCCTTCAACCATCCTCTGGAGGGAGGGAGGGGTGAATCGGACCCCAGTTACAAGAAAAACACCATTGTCTTGGATTGACAACAAACTCTACTGAGGGAACAGTTGTCTTTGGGCTGCTTCCCTGGTAGACAGCTCTGTTATGTAGCTATAGTTCCCAGATAAATGTTCATTATCACATAGACTGATGAGTGGTTCAATCTTCAGAGTAGAATTAAGGTATATATCTCTATATATATATATATATATATATATATATATATATATATATATATATATATATATATATTCACTTCAAAAGGGAGCATAACTATGCCTAAAATATATAAATTGTAAGTAAAAAACTTTACTTAAAGTAAACTTTTCTCTTTGTGGTCTGGGAACATACGGAGGGCATTGTTTCAGTATGTTCAACAGTTTACATACTAAACAGGGAATTAATCCACGGAAAAATAACTAGTATGATGAAAATAATCAAGAGTTGAAGCTGGTTAATTTGTGAAAGTCAGGTGTTTGTTTAGGCCAATAGAGGCAAAGCAGGTACTTTTGTGATCGACCTCTGGCCATCTAGAGCTTAATAGAAATGTGCAAAAATTGATAGTATGTGCCGAGTCGCTGCAAATATTGCCTGCAACACATTATTATTTCGTGTGTAAGGAGACCGCTGCATAAAACACCCCGTCAAGCCTGTCAAATAAAACAGCGTCACCTCCACACTGTGGTCCCTCAACACTGTCTTGCTTTCAAATAAAACAGTGGTCATATTTCACATAGTGGAAAGATTGCTGGGGTCGGAGTGGTGTTCACCGTGGCCACCCACTGCTGCACTCTCAATGCTGTAATCATTTTTTGATTAAAAAGTGCCCGCTGCCATCTTATTTGATAATTCCTGGAACTGTGCAAATGAAGAAAAAAAAAAGAGGCTTGTGCATAACCAAAATGTTCCTCACAGACATTCACAAGAAAGAGGGTTTGGTTCACACGAATGGATGAGGAGATTTAACTGAGGTAAGCCGCTTTGCCTCCACTCATATTAAGAGAGCGTATGGCAGGGGAGCTGCTACACGATAGCAAACACATTTAGCTCATGTTCACATAAGGATAATCTATTTAGCTCAGGTAAGGAGGGGACAGAGAGTTGGCTGTGTGGGGGGTTTGGATGGCATCGGGAGGCAGTTGGCAGGCGCAGGGCGCCAGGTTTTGATCACTCGATTGGCCGGTAAAGACGGCACAGGGGCTCAGTGGTCAGTGCTGGCGCCTCACAGCAAGAAAAGTGCTGCATTTGGATCGTGAAGACCTCTCTGCTGTCAAGTATTCTGGTCCATGACTTTGGCCTTCGGAGTACAAGTGGTCCTCAGGTGGAACTTGGGTGTCCGAAGTAGTGAATAAATTACAACATTTAGACTTCAGCTGTGTACAGTGAAATTAAATATTAAATCAAGATATGTGTTTAGTGAATGTAAACCTCATTGGAGACCTACACAAGGTGAATGAAATACATTGACTACGAACTGCCCCTTGAGCGTGACAGTTGGCTGAAGTATCCGCTCATCGTTTTGAATGGACACACTTGGCAGAGAAGCGCAGCCGTGCGTTGATAGTTGGCAGAGGTAGTAAACCAGCAGGTTTTGGTCACAAGCGGACCATCTGCTTTGTTCTGGATTCATTATCACTGCATCATTAGACACAAGCCGAGCTGAAGCTTCCGCGTTTGACATTTATTTATATTTAACAGTGTGACCAGTAGCTGTGTACGTTTGACTGCTGTAACTAAACTTCCTCCGTCGGTGAACCTTAAGGTGTTGTGAAAAAGGATGTTAACAAGCATACACATGCATACTTCAACAAAACGGTTTTAGCTGCGTTTTTTCGCTGAGCCTATTTTGCAAAAATGTAATTTAAATCGAGCGTTAGAGCAGAAAGAAGTAATCTGTGTAAAGACTGTTGTTTAATATTCGTGCCGATGTATTTCTTTGGATTACAAAGAGAGGAGTCTGGTAGGTAGCATCAGTAGCAATAGCCACAAGAGGCTCATACTTCTACTGGAAAACTCTGAGAACACATCTGACAGAGAAACAAATAGCCCCACTATTAAAATGTATAGTTTTCTCTCCCTTTCTGACACCGTCCTCCCCCACTAAAACTCTCCCCCCTCCCCTTGTTTCACACCCAAAGCGCTGATGTGATGAGATTCTTTTCTTTTTTTTCCACCAGTTTTCTAATTGATTGCACCTCTACTCACACATCGTATGCATGGCAAAACACGGATCCACTGATCGATAATCCGTGTAGTAAAACTCACACAAGAGCAATCAAAAACTCACAAATCAATTTAGCTCTGAATGTGATTATTGACCACTGTACTACTGCAATTATGTCACACAGGAACTCAGTATTGGAAACATGAGCATCAGGAGGATGTACTATGTATCTATTATTTCACTCTATGCCACTGCTTCACAAGGATCCTCTTTATTTTTAATCGTATAGTTTTTCAATATATGGTAATTCCTAATTAGGATTAATAAAGTGTTCTAATCTAATCTAATTCAGACAGTTGGCTGGACCAGTGTAATATTGGGCAGGTCTAGTGAACCTTTCTAGAAACTGTGTCCACACCCGAGCGAAAAGATCAGTGGCGTTCACATCTCAGTGAAATGCACACCGGTCGGAGGTCAGAGGTCGGATTTCACCGACACCGAATGTCATTCACAGACAAGTGAAAGGATCGTCGGTTTGCGAGTGTGCTTTTTTTAATTTTTTTTTTTTTTTTTTTTTGCTCAGCATATGATGGTGTTTTTTGTGTGTAAATTGTGTGTACCTTGCTGTCCAGTTTTTTCATAGTGACGAGGTCCAGAGACTTGAGGGAGTGTCCTGTCGGGGCGATGAAATAAAGGCAGATGTGGATCCTGGTGTCGTGGTAGTTAAACAGCGAGCGCTTGATCTTCAGCTCTTCCTGGAGATAGTTTTCAAACTCGGTGTCGATGTAGTCAACGATGGGCTTGTAACTGTGGAGGCAGCCAAAGAGAAACTGGAATAATTGATGTCCGTAGGTAAAAGCATAAATATTTGCCTTCTTATTCATGCGTTTGTAATGAATGTGAAAGGAAGTATAGACTCGTCACTGGGGAAAATCACCCACGCCAGTTATGTTTTCAGTAACTGTGGGATCCGATTCAATGCCAAGATCTCAGCTCGGAGCTGTACAGCTTAGCCATGCATTAAATGTGTGCTCGGCTTATGGGAGTCTGATTGAAACAAAACACAGAGGAGGCAACACATCCCGTCCTCTCTCACAGCGCTCTGAAGGTCTTTGTAGCCTACAGTGTCACCAGTGGACCAAACATACACGGTAGTTTGTTTTTAAACTTTATCCCATTTAGAGAGGTGAGGACAAAACTATTAGCAGCCAGTCGCATATTTAATAAACTGTATCATAGCCATAGATACAAGTCTCACAGACATCCTTTAGTTTTTACAACATCACTGTTCCTACATATCCGCTGTTGTGATAACCACAACGACCACCTTGGCCTCATTGTGAGACCCACGTGATCAAATCGAGGGCCACTCTGAGCCACCGGCAAGAAACGAGCATAAGATGTGCAGTTTCAGGGGTTTGAGGAGACTGGTCTTTACATTGGATAGCCAGCTGTTTCTTTGGGCGCTGAACAATTGCTTAATTTAAAATCGCATTTTACAGCTCAGAGGGAGACATAAGTCTAAATATATTCTACATCCTTCGGCCAGCACCGTGTTTACAGTCATCCGTCCTCTCCAGTCGCATCTCTCTTCAATCTTCTCTGAGGAATGCACCGCCTCTGACCTTTTGAGGCTCTCTCTCAGTGTGCATTTACAGTCCACTGCAGGGTCCGTCCTTCTGCATGTTGGTTTATACAGCCTTCAGAGGACGCTGCTATCAAAAGGGCGTGAGAGTGCTGCTTGCTGGCTAGGTCACAACAAGAACAGTGCATTCCACAGCTGCATGTTTACAAAAAGTAAATTAAAAAAGATCTTCGATTTCCTCTTTATTGCTGTCCCTCCTTGTCTTATTTCCATCCTACAGAGGTTTTCTCTGTAGGATGGAAATGAGACGGATATCAGTTTGAGCCTGTTTCTCTCATTTGTGTCCCAAAGCACCACGGAACTAATCTGGACAGATCTATGTCGTTTTGTAAATGGAAAGGCCGGTATGAATAAGGATTGACAGGAGAATCTGTGGTTGTCAGGAGTCAAATAGAAAACACACTGACGGTATGCGTTTCACACATGTGCTCCGAGGACGAGATGTACGAGATTTGACTCATAGGACAATACAATAGGTGCTGTTTATTTGAATATGTCAAAATGGTCTTGAGTCACTAAATGTTTGTGAGATTTGCCACCGTTTATATTATACACATTGTCATCTGAATTCTGCAATGGCTTCATTTAAACTAAGGACTGTACGGTTTTAGTGAGAAGCCGGTTAAGTAACATCTGGGTAAGGTTTAAATTATTATATACAAGAAGTGTCGAAGGGCTTTGTTTATTGTTCTTTCCTGTCCCATTCATCATCTCACGATGTGGTTCTTGCAAACAATTATTTTAGCTGCAAATACTTCTGTACTTTTACTTTAGTATGGAATGAGGGAATTTTTTGTATAACATTGGAGCTGCTTCACACTGAAATATAGCCGCTGATATGCTGTTTCAACACATTATTCGCCTCCAGGCAGTTAAGACATCTTTTGACCTGTAAATCAGTGCCAACCATCTCATCATATCACTGTCTTGGCGTCATCGATCATCAGTTCACCGTCCTCACCTGTCCTCTTTGTTGATCTGATCCCCGAAGCCAACGGAGTCAACAATCGTCAGTTTGAGCTGGACGTTGCTTTCTTGCAGGTCGTATGTTCGCGGCCGCAGATAAACGCCATTCTGATAATGGCTCGCCTCTTCGTTCTCAAACATGGTGTTGAAGAGCGTGTTCATTAACGTGGACTTGCCGATACCAGTCTCCCCTGTGTGATGGTAGGAAGGAGAGAGAGGAGGAGTTAAAGGACTCATTCTTCGTCGCTGCTGTAGTTATACATGCTGTTTGGAGGAAAGCAAATCAAGTAAAGATTGGGGGTGACTGTAGAGAAATGTCCACACGCTGCTGTTCGGTACTCACCTACACAGAGAATGTTGAAACAAAATCCCTGTGTGACCGATTTACTGACCAGTTGGTCAGGGAGGCTGTCAAATCCAACATGTCCGCCCAAATTTAGGTTACGCTTCTCTTCATTCTGAGTGACAGAAACAAAAACAAAACATTGAAATTCTGGTTGCATGAGAGGTAAGACCCACATGGGGAAGACATTAGGACGAGTTGAAGCTAATCCCATTCCTATGCAAATGAAAGACCCTGTATGCATTCTGCAGATGTAAAATGCATCACTTGACATTAAGAAGGAGGTAATAAGCAGGGTCTGAAAGGATGAGCTTCATGAACAATCTTTCAGAAGCATGAGGAACGAAAGACATTGCCACAGAGAGAAAAGATGCACTTTTTAGCAACCAGAGAAATTAACTCACGACATTTAATACGGAGTGTGGGAAGTCGCTTAGAGTTGCGGTGTGTAGGTTCAGCAGGTCTTTGGGATAATTACAACATAAACATTTCAAAGCTACTCCTTTCCATTACTTCAGCACTGATGAGCCACAAAGTACAAGTAATGTGAATACATGATATAAAACCATCCATCTTAATGTAGCCCCTATATGTCCAGTACATTTCCTGTAACAAGCTGCACCTCTCAAACAACCCTTACAAATGATCTTCAATCACCCCGGCAACAGGAAATTATTGCAGAAACCGTGCACAATCACTCTATACTCAATCTGCATTGAGGAGAGGGCGTCCTGGAACTTAAAGCACAAAGATGACCGATAGACAACCAACCAAAGGCAGAAGCTACTTAGTTGTCAGTGTTTTCACCTTTGAGCTCCCTTATCTAACCCCTCAGAAGGATAGACAGTCGGTGACGAAGAGCGTGTTAGAGCTGGAGAGCAACAGACAGACAGCAGCTTGAGATGAATGGGGCCACCCGAGCTCGCCCGGCTCAGCCACGAAGGACTGCATACTTGAAGGCTGATGTCACCGAACACAGGCAGCCCGAGAGCTCAGCTGAACGCAACCCGACTACACTGAACCGAGAGGTGGATGCCGGCTCTGCACGAGTTACAAACCTGACTGAATTGCACAATAAAGGACGACCACTGCGTGTGCGTGTGTAAACAGAGGGAAATGGGGCTTAATGTGTCAGGAAACACCACTGGAGTAATCTGACATCCGCTGAGCTCGGCAATACTGAGCACACTGCGATGCGAGTTCATTACATTAACATCTGTATTCAATGATGGGAAAAATATATATAATCTATACAAGCTGTAAAGAGAGTGATGCAGGAACAAGTCCTAAAGCGCAGGAAATGAAGTCAAGACAAGCTTAAGATATTTTAACGTTTTGAACTATTCTATAAAAATAGGTCAGTAAATACCCCCTCTCTTGAATTTGGTAGCTTTTAAGCGTCTTAAAAAAAGGCAGTGTTTACAGCCTCGTTGTGTAAACGTAGTGTAGTTTGTTTGTAGCCCGATGTGAGCTTTTTACTTGCATCCACGCTTCAAAAAGCCGGAAAGTGGTGTTTGTGAAGGTTATATTGCCAAAAGAAAACCTGTAAGTATCATGAGCTTGCGTTTGCCACAGAGCTCATTTTCTGCAAAGTTGTTCTACATGTTATGTTGTTTGTGAAACATCCAGTCAAACTGAGGACATGTGTTTTATGGTATGTCAGGTAGAAGCAAAGGCTCAATCAAAAACTTGGTCAATTAAAAAAAAAAATTCACATTGGAGGGTTGCAATGTTCTGGTTCTCAATATTAGGAGGTCAGAGATGAGAACGAGAAAGAGGCAGTGGCCATTTTCTTTAATTTTTTTGAAATATAATTAACCAGCATTCATGCTTCCAAGTGGTATTCACTTTGCTGAATAAAGCTTGGGAGATATTCAGACAGATTGCTGGCGGGGGAGGGTGTGATCTCTGGTATCGAGCCTGGAAGGAAACCGGTGCAATGACTCGCTGGATGCCTGAGTCGTGTTTAAAATAGGAGAGGTCCACGATTTATATTAGCCTTTATTTATCATGGGAAAGATAAATAAAGGCCTGCATGCTCTTTTTTGTTTCCAGTTTCACGTGGGGAAGCTGCCTGCTCACAGTTGGGGATTAGGCTAAAGGGCACCTTGAAAACATTTTTTGTGAAAGATTTTTTTATTTATTTACTACACCACAAGTCTAGGAATTTACACTCCGGGTCACACAGGCTTACTTCTGGAAACTACATGTGCCTATTGAATACATGCCTGGTACAGAGAAGCATTGGCCAAAGTAAAGAAGCAAAGCGTCTGTCACGCTTTTCGTTTTGTATTTTTTGACCTTCCTCCAAACTTATCTAACCACATTGTTGAAATTATGAGAAAAATAACAAAGACCCTGTCATATAATTACAGCAAACACATTGATTATATTTTACTGTATGATAATACTCGAAAGTAAAAGTAGGCTACTCATTATGCTGAAATAGCTTCTTTCAATATATCTATTAAATGTAGTGGGAGAGCCATAAACATGTTTCTTTCAAACAAATGAAAATATAGCAATTTTCTAGTTAAACTTTAGGTCTGCTTGTCCAAAAATGTACAGTATGTATGTTTTAGAAATGATTGGCTGTAGCTTGAAATAATAATGTGTACTTGATGAGAAAGTACTTGACACATTCTTGAAACAGGTCTGGCTTTATTGGCAGGTTTCTTTACTTCACTAAAATAAAACACAATTTGCAGAAGCAGAAGCAGAGGAAGAAAAAGTGCATCATATGCTTTGTATGAAAAAACCCAATCTGCTAAATATATATACAAATCGATTATTAAAATAGTTGGCAACGAATTCCATTATCGATTCGTTGTGTCGCACGATTATTACGCCACCCAATAAGACGCGGAGATGTTTGAGTATAAAAAAATAAATAAAAAGTTGAGTTGAGAGCGGAGCAAAAAAAAAAGCCGGTAGAGCAAAGACCATCGGAGAGAACCGTAACGTTGTGCGAGAACTAACGGTTATTTCCCCGGTGGTGAACGGCTGTTTTTATGGAGACAAGCCACGCCCCCTCCCACTTCCTGCCGGCTTGCATGCTGCTGCTCCGGCAGCGCTGGAAGCGGAAATTATCGAGACGTCGTCGGTGAAATTCCCCGAGCTGTGTGAGCCTACGGGTGATGTTATGAACCCAAACACCAGGGCGTTAGATGTTCCGACGTTTATGTCCACAACAAGTATAAAGCAGAACTAGAGGTTATTTATTCCGCGGTGAACGGCAGAAATAACAGTTTTTACCGAGACAAGCCACGTCTACTTTTCCTGAGGTTTATAGACAAGTGCGTCTTATTTATGTACAATTTCTTTTTTCTTTTGCAGGTGCGGCCTATAAATAGGTGCGCTCTATAGTCCGGAATTTACGGTACCTGTTACCTGTGCATTTTCTAAATAAAGGGTTGGAAATTAATGCTTTTTAAAAAAAAAAAATCTGATTCATCGATTAATCGAACAAATAATCGACAGATTAATCGATTATTAAAATAATCGTTAGTTGCAGCCCTAATCCAGACACTTACGTCAACAAAAAAAAAAGTACAATATTTGCCTTTGGAAATAAAGTAGAGCACACAGTAGTAGGAGAATGAAACACTGACCAGACTTAGGTTACATGCAAGTCTATGTTCTCATGCATATATTAGTACGTAATTATTGTCATGTGAAAACATCTCCATATTTGGTAATGTTCTTGTTAATGACAACAGCATAGTAAACACCCATTAGCTACAGATGTATAACCAGCGGCTACTAGGGAAACTCTGAGGCATCCGTCCACCTGCCGGAGCTACTGGAGAGAAGAGGAGCGCAGCAGCGGGAAGTATGACAGGAATGAAAAGCCTCTTGTGAACCGTCTGTGAGGAAGTAACAGTCAGCTCTCAGGCCACCGTATCACCGTGCCGACAGGAAGTGGCCTCACACAGGGAGCCCCAGGTGAGGCACAAACCATAAAAGCCAGCTCACAATGCTGTGTGTTCGTAGCTGGCTGATAGCTGGGAACTGCTTTTTCCCGTCACCACCAGTAGGCCTTTTTCACAGTCCCTCTCAATGTCATGGTTTACTGGGACACTTGAACAGAACACAGCCAATCGTTAGCGTTATAAGTCAAAACCTGTGGTTTTCCTACAAGTCAAAACATCTGCTGTGAAAAAAAGCCCCATCAATGTCAAGCTGGAAATATATTTTTTCGCACTGCAAAAGGCTGGTGCTTTCTACTGAGCTATGCAGAGTGTAAATACTCTCATGCTCTTTTAACGACGATTACAGTGTCAGCTGTCACTATAGACCATTTAGTAAATGGCTATATTAAATGATTATTTTTATTGTAGAATTATCTTTCCATGAAGTTGATGATTAAATTATTAGATTAGATTATTTAGTCTATAAAATAATTGTTCGAGGTCTGACACTGGGCCTCCACCACCACGCATCAGACCAAATCAAGACAACTGCTCCCCCCTCCCCAAACTCAGGAATTATACTGTTGCCATGAGAAAAATGTGAGTTACACTGTAGGCTTCAACTTGAGCCCTTTTGTACTTTTTGAAAAATTGGCAACATCAGCTATTGGCAATTCCTGTTTGAAATTGACCAAAGGATACACATGCAACTCTCTCAGGATTCCTTTGATGCTGATTGAAAACGTGATAATTCTCAGCTTCGGAGTTATAAGGAGCTTGTTTTTTTCCATGATTCCTAGGCAGATTTATGGACGTTTCTTCGCATTGAACATTGGCGACAGCGATATCCTCAGGAAGTGTGAGTGACATTGAATCTAGAAATATAATGTATGTTTGCATGTTCAGAGTTGACTGCGTTAGGACTTAATTGCCTCCATGTCCGCCATGGCCACTGCTGCAGCTCCAACTGCTGCTGACCATGTTCATAAAGCAGACAAACCACAAAAAACAACTCCCAGCATTCACCTGTCCCTGTCGCCTCATGAAGTGTCTTTGCCTCACGCCTCTCCCTGCACTTCCCCATCTTGACCTCAAAACTATTTGTTTTAGTCTTTAAACTGCAACTCAAGGCAATACCGCCTGGCAGCATGCAGGGCACAAGGCCTCATCTGTGACATCAACATAACTTAAGTAAATGTCGCAGATCCAACCTGACATGAACTGAAGGACAAACCGAGATGTTTTCGCTCCAGCGAAATATTTTTTGGCAAACGGTCCTTATATGACCAGAACTTCTCGTATCGGTCATTCCGACCTGCTGTCTTTCTATCCCCTCTCCAGCTTCCTTCTCACCTTCTGGCCTCCTTTCCCACCTGACTTGTGTGTTCTCAGCTCGTGTCTGCTTCAGTGAGCCTCCACCTGACAGACTGAGACACACACTGCTGCAGCTGATGTTTGTGAGAGAGAGTGAGGGGGGGGGTGGCACACTGAGGGGAGGCTTCAAATATTTACAATAACTTGAGGTGCACTTTGTGTAGAACTAGTTTCCCTTCAAAGTCTTGTTTACACATTCAATTTTAAAGAGGACAGATCAACTGCGAGAGTATTCCTTATATTTCAGGCATTTTCCACTTCCTGTATCTATTATTTATGTTCATTATCTTAATGCATATATATACAGGCGGGATCCTAAAGAATTTAGAATAGAAAGTTAAGCATGCATGTTTGCTTTTTAGGAGCGGGAGTGACGTGACTTGGACTAGATTGACAAAAAAATATTACAAACTACTCTGTTAATCTTATAACTATTGAAGTTATTTATCAAGCACAAATGACAAACATTAGCAGGGTTTAGCGTCTCAAAAGGAAGGTTTTGCCACTCTGATCTGTTTCATATTATTGTAAATGTCCTATCTTTGTGTTTCTGACTTTTAATTAGAAGACGTCACGTTGGGCTGCGACACGTTGCCAGGGAACCTGCTGGCTGTTGACGACTGAAGGGGACAGAGCTGTTTCTGTCACTACTATACAACTGCCAGAGAAATTCAGACATGCAAAAACCTTCTTTTATGTTGCTCTTAAAACAATATTTTATTGTAAGGCTTTCTTATAATTGTATGCATTCAAAATATGTGTATTTTATATTATATGTTGTGCTTTTGTTGTTGGATCTAATGTTCTTACTGTTTTCAGTTGAAATATTTCATTGCCTTAAGCCTGCCCTTTGTAAGCGTTGATTTTGATTGAAGTGCTATACAAGTGCTTCCTGTCCAATGACGGTCTATGAAAGGGCCTTGCGACCTTTTAAATATAATAATATTTTGAGTGGACTGACTTGCAGCACAAAGGATTTTACATCTCATCCGATGTCATCAAACCAGAAACATACCTGAACAAGATGTTTTTTGTAATACTGATAGCACTAAGAAACACCTACAGATTGTGTGTGCTGCAATAGTTCTTCTCCTGCCACTACTTGTGCGAGCAAGCGGTGGTGTTGTAATGGTAAAAATGTTGATGGTTGAGATTTGGATGCCAGGAATGCACAAGCGCAGATATAAGAGAGACAGACGAGAGACAGTAACCATTTTACGAGACAAATGGAAGGGGGGAGGGGGGGGGCAGTGGCAGTGGCAGTTTTGTTATTAGCCACAAGCCAAAAATCGTTATGATTTCTCTGTGGACTATAGGTAAAACTTGTTTGGATCTGGTGATCTTTTTATATCCCATGAACGTAAAAGCTGTCACACATGGTAAGTATTCAAGAGCTAGACTAGTTATGCATGTTATTGAATGTTGTTGAACAATGGATACGGACTGAACAGCTCAGAGAGTTATAGGGTTTTTATTTTGTGCCATTTTTGGATGCAGTAAATCCTTCTTTGGTTTTGTTTTGATATGATTAATCAGAGAAAAATTAAGAGAGATGTCTTGCATTGTGCACACATAGATGTCGTTTTGACTTGAGAAAACCATAAGCCAATGCATTTTTCTTATTTTCCTTCTCTTTTTTTTCGTCTTCGCCCTAGAGCCGTCTCTGCCAAGTCAGCATTCACATGCCTCGCTCAAGCTGCATGGTTCAGAATCCAAATCAGAGTTGGAAAAAAAAAAATGGGACTCTGTGCAGCCTTTTTTACCACTGTTAAAAGAACACCACCCAAATCCCGTGTGAAGCAAATAAACTTTAGAATTAGAGCACTCTGAGCTGGAGAGCCTTTTGACAACACACATGACTGCCTGGTGATGGATTCACAGCGGGGGGCGAAGCTATGAAACCGTCTCGAACTTCCAGGCGATCCTGTCAACAGCTGTTCAGTGAGGACTACATTTCATAGTGAACTTTCCTTCCTTTCCTTTTAAAAAAAAAAAATGAAATTTGAACTTCCCATCAAACATCACTGCCTCAAAAATCTTCGTTCAGCTTTTGCTAACAATGTTTTTGGAAAAGCTAATCTTGGAGCGTCACAATTTGGGCTCCGGACAAGTCTTTGAGAAATTTCGACCTATTCTAAAGACGAATATTGACTCATCACCACAGAAGCTGCTGCTCGGCTGTCATGATCCATCTACAACATCGGATTTGACAGGCTCGCCTCGAGGCAGTTCTGGCCTGTACGTTCTATATACAGCGAACATCAGTGCAATCTGCCGTGAGCAACATGCAGCGGGGACAACATGGAAAAGGCACTGGCTACGGTTTAAAGGAAAGACGGTTTAAAACAGTACACTGAATAAAGCACATATGTGATTGTGTATTTGCAAGTTAAAAGTCATCACTTTTTCTGCACAAGCAGGCAATGCTGCAGTTTTAAAGTGACTCGCCCTCATTACTCGCTCCTTGTCTCTTTGCCTTTAAGCACTTTGTGAAGCTAATTTCATTTTATGCATGCAGGCCTCACGGGAGGGACAGTACTCGTCAGGGTCAGTAAGCACTGTAAATGCTGAATATGTTGTCGGGCATTTCATTACATAACCAAATTAAATTAACAGCATTATTTTCTATATGCTACACACGCTGATGGGATCAATGAGTGAAAACAATAGATGGGTAGTTGGCTCCATTGATCGCCTCAAATGGCTCTGGCCTAGAAAGTTACCCCGATGCCAGGATGCCCGTTGGATGGGCTTGATGTGGGCCGCCGATGCGACCAACCACACATCCTTATCAATAGCTGCACATAATTAACACTATGCCCTTTGCACGCACACTGCCAGGCCAGCATATCAAGTTTGTTCAATATGGTCTCACTTAGTTCTGAAAGTTAGACAGGAAGTCGGACAGACGGTCAGGCAACTGAGCTGCTGCGAACAATGTTGTTCCACTGGCCCGGTTCCCTGCATTCTCAGCATTTTTCCAGATAAATCAATTATCTAACTTTGTATTCCATAAGAGACATTTTAGAATTAGGCAATATTCAAATAAAAATAAGTGTACAATAACCCATATGCATCTTCTTTATGAGTCCTTTTCCTTTATTGCAGACGGGTGTTGCACCAAGAAGTGACGGGAGTGGCCTGCAGTGCGTTCTTAATCTCTTTATCCCCCTGAGACTCAGCAATGCTTACTGTCCAATTCACTACCGCAAAGATCTCTGCAAGCATATGCTAAAAAGGTTAATCACCGCCTTTAAAATCCCCTCCTGTGTAGTTGCCTTGTCCCTATAATTCTGGTTTTCCCAAATGCTTTTGTTGTTGTTGTTGTTGTGTAGACTGAGAATATTCCCGACGTATCATGCTTGATGTTATTCACATTTCCATTAGCCTGTATTGCATGATCACCAAACTGTACAGGGTCACACCTGAAGACAACAGGGCTCGTCACTATGAAAGCAATGCAGGATGCATTCTCCCTCCCACTCATTCTACCTCTCTCTCTCTCTCTCTCTCTCTCTCTCTTCCCACATGCCCAACCTAATGCTGCACATTGTTTAGCACACAAACTGACACGGTGTAAAATACAAGTTCAATTTCCTGATCAGGAAATTAAAATGAAACCACATTGTTTAGGACCGAGGCTCACCAATCACACTGTAGCTACTGCTGCCTACATGTAGTCATTTAACACAACAGGACAGCAGGCCACACACACCTTCCAGGGGCTCAGGTGTGTCTGTGGTGCACTGCATTTACTTTACAGCAAACGATGTCACACGTTAAAAGTATGTCTGTCTGGTAGCTAGCCACATGATACATCAACGTCACCCTTCTGGTCACAGCCACTTCTCATAATTTCCCAAGTAAACAGTCTAATGGTTGGCATGTGCTACATACACCCCATACATACATCTACGAAACATAGAGAACACAACAAGACACGACATTAAAATTAATACATTATTTCTTTTTTTTTTGTCGTACGTGAAAGGAACCTCACTGTCACCATCGCATAAATGCGTGTAGCCACCATCTCGGCTGAACCCACATTACAGGCTTCGACTGAACGGGTGGGAGGCTCAGCTCCACCGCAGCTCAGGCGAACACTTTTACGAATCACACGCGAGTGATTTCCGGCTGCACTTGTTTTCGGGGTTGCAACGGGAAGAGAAGGAAGAAAGAAGAAGAAAAAAACCTGTGGTTGTTACTTACCGAAAACACGTCAACGTCCGTGGCAGCCATGGTGCGGAATGTATGGTGGGCAGACTGAGCAGTTAGTGATGTGTCCTTCCGTGTCGAGGCTTCGAAGCGTGTGTCGAGTAATAATCCAGGAAGATTTTTTTTTTTTTGTGAAGCGCGTATCGAGGCTTGTGTTGATGACGTATGCGGTGACGTTCAGTGAGCAGAGGCGAAAGGGAGCAGCCCTCGTCCCTCCGTACAAGCCTTGAACCACTGAGCCGAGCTGACAGAGAAGAGGAAGAGAGGGACGCGAGCACACGGCGGGGGAAAGGGAGGCTGCGAGCTCCTGGCGACGAGAGCACTCACCGCTACGTCGCCCCTGTTTTCGCTCAGTCAGCCTAAAGCTTTTATTTGTCTTCGTTTGCGACAATGGCCGCGAGTCGACTGCTAAAAAAAAAAAAAAAGACTTGCGTTCGTTATCTTAACTATGTAGCGCTGGCGGCGGGCACATAGTTTATTTTTTTATTTTGTATTGTACTCCTATTTTGCGCATGCGTATAAATGCGGATGTCATACATTCCTTCATATTTGCCACGTTTTTTAATTGGCTTCTACTTTTATCATTGCTAATAAATATATTATTAGCATTAATAATTATGTAACCGAGCGTTCTAGGTTCATGTTGGAGATCAGACATGCCGTTCAGCCTACGGCTTCCCTCTTTATTTATTTGTTCCCCCCCCAAGTCCAGTTACTTTTTCCTTTCTACGGCATCCCCGAAGGGACATATCATCTCCAATACCAAAGCACATGAGACAGTCTGTTACAATTCTATAGTAATATTGTATATATATTTCAATTTGGAGCCGTTTAAAGTCCATTCGAGGCGTTTCCGAGCGGTGTCACGCTCAACGTTTATCCGGACGTTAAAGTAGGAAGTGAACTATCTTGACGTACAGGTTACATCTTTGAACGTGACATACGTTCCAATATGGCCAATTCTCGGGAACTCCCATTCAGTACAGGAATGTCATGTTAAACACATTACAAGGCAAGACAGGAGAGACAAGCACCGCAGGACAACAGAGGGGGAGCACAACTATGTGTGTTAGCGTTCGAGATAATCAAACATCCAATCATCACTTCAGTGTATCCAACTCTTTCTGTGCGTCTGTGTGTGTGTCGTTTTCAAGCTGCGACATTAATATTTTAATTAATTAATAGGTCACAGATTGCTCGAGTGATACCCAGCCAATACGAGCAAGCCTTCTGACAGTGTGTCTAATTAACTGCTTTTATGAATATAGTGTACTCTGCTGTGCGTTTTTAGGACCCACACTGAATTTTGAGAGGGTGTTAAATTAAAACCTGGTAATGATTGGCCTAACACACGTTTTTTGATCATTTGAAAAGTTATGGCAATATCCCTTAATGTGAGCTATATAGTTACTTAAAAGTAGATGTAGCTTATATTTAAATGAAAATGACCTGTATGTTAAATGCTAGTAACCTCTAAATGGGAATCAGACTATAGGTAATAGTTTATATGTTAAAACATATCTTCTTTTTTTATTATTTTATTATTATATTCAAAAACAGAAAGAAAAAACACGAGCAGACAGCCTATACTGATGGGCTCTACCAAAGCACTTACTTTTATTGTGACAAATAATAAACAATGCATCATCCGTCTTGAACTCTCACTTTTTCCTGCATGAAAACGATATGCATATGTTATTCAAATTGTGTCCGCGTCACGCGTTCTGCCCCGGAAAGAACTCCTCCAGGTAGGGAGGAGGAGAGAAGTGAGCAGCCAGGTGAGGCAGCCTGTACTCTCACCCGGACAACGGCGGCAGCAAAGCAGATCTCGGAGTTATAGATGTTATCAAACTCTGAAGTCAATCTTACAATAATGGTTTTGACGCGAGAATCCATCCTGTCCCTGCTGATCGCGGAGGGGGGCAAAATAAAGAAATCCGACTTGGTGGACAAATTCAAAGCGTCGATCGACTGCGACGATCCCGCGGAGAAAGAACGGAACAAGGAGCTTTTTAAGACTTGTGTCAACAAAGTCGCCTCCGTGAAAGAAATCCACGGTGTCCGCTACGTGGTCGTCAGGAAAATATATCACCATTTGCTGGACGGCGCCCAGACTGCGGAGAGCCGAGAGGAAGAGCCGGACAGGAAGGAGGAGACAGGTGAGCAGCGGAGTGAGGAGACCCGAGGCTCCGGTGATGCAGCCGGGCAGAGATCAGCTGTTTCTGAGCCTGACCGAGAGCAGGCAGGTGAAAGTGGAGAAAACGCCACGGATTTACTCACTCCTATCGAGCTGGCGTTGCAAAAGTGCAAATATAAGTCTGGTAAAGTGAAACGGATGATGAGTTTTGAGATCCAAAGGCAGGAGGAGGCGCACGGCGATAACGGTGCGAGGAGGGTTGCGTTAAATCAGCCCACAGTCGCAAAGAGCAAACCGTATGGCTTACCTCTGAGGGGGCCACCCAGCGCCACCCTGGTGGAGTTCCGCAAACTGAAAGTGGACCCGGATGAGCCGCCTGGAAGCCCCAAACTGGACTCCTTCGGGAGCAAGAGACGACCCTCTTCAGTGGAGACCAGCGCCGCTGGCTCGCCCCAACTGAGGAGGCCAGCGAAGAGCAACAAGGAGCCGGAGGAGCCCAACGAGACACGGGTCTCCTCCTTGTTTCCCCTGGAGCAATCGGAGCACGAGTGGCTGGTCAAGTGCGCCGCCGGCCTCTGGAGCCAAGTTTACGGCCTGCTACTGAGGGACAACCAGCTGGCAGAGAAGAGGGACTTCATGTCGGGGTTCACCGCTCTGCACTGGGCAGCCAAATGTGGAAACAGTGAAATGCTCGTGAAGATTATCGACCTATCCAGGCAAGGAGGGGTCGGCGTTGACATCAATGCCAAGACCCACGGCGGGTACACTCCTTTGCACATTGCGGCCTTGCACGACCAAGAGTTCATCATGGCCATGCTGGTGAGGGAGTTCAGGGCCGATCCGAGCATCAGGGACAACTGCGGGAAGAGGGCCTACCACTATCTGCACAAGGGCATTTCTGCGGTGGTGAGGGAGATGCTGGCCAAACCCAAAGACCAGGAGCCTCAAGACCGGGCCCAGCATGACAAAGAGGAGCTGGACCTGTTCCCGGATCTCCCCAAGGGCCTGCATTCAATAGGCCGTCTCTTCCAGCCCCACGTGATGGGCCACAAGAAGAAGCACAAGCAGAGGCCCATGATTTACTCCATGACCGATGAACCCAGCGAGGACCTAGAAAACAGTAGCTTCAGACAGAGAGCCATGTCAGATGCTTTCATGTGAACTCAGGAGGACTTTCTTGTCTCACATCCGTGAGGAATGTGCACCAGCCATCATCACAGGTGTCGACTCACATTCCTCCGATTTGCAGGCCTTCTTCAACAGCGACAAAAAAACTCTCAAATAAATCAGTGACTTCTTACTTGTTCTACGCTTGACATTTGTCATGACATGCAATTCTCATCAGCAAGGTTGAGTGAGACAGCTTTGGTGTGAGATATCACCTGTAGGAGGAGTTGCAGAGTTTACAGGTGTGAAATAAAACGTGATTCAGAGAATATTCCAGTGGGCCATGTGAGTCGTCTCATTACTCACCGTCTGTGGTCTCTGAAAGGCCTCATCTTCAGTCTACGGTTTAACCATTTAACAGACATACTGTTTCTTTTATGTTTACTTACTGATTGTCACAAATTCCTTTTTTTTCCGCATGACTTGATATGAAAACGTATGTTCTCTATTTTTTATTAAAAAATGAATCGATACTAACTGGACATCGATCTGTGACGGAGGCATTCTGTTTCTGGAGTAGCAGGAACACAAATCCAGACTGGACTTGTGTGTTTCAATATCTGAGCAATTGCGATGAAAGTGGTTGTCCTTCACGATTCCCAGAGGCAAACATACACAACTAAAAATCCTGTGCTAACTTATGGGTGATTCAAACCTCTGGAAGCAACAACATTAATTCATAATTAATTAATTAATTAAAATATATGTCTCTGAGGAGGATTTACAAGGATGTGTCTTTATTATCAGATTCATTATTAAACACGGTGAAGTCTTTAGGAAAAAGCAAACATTCCAATTCAATTCCCTGGAAGAAGGCAAACATTGGATTTCTCTGGATGACAGCGCATTTCCTTTGAAAGGGCAAAGGTCGTGTCACTCAAAGCGGCGTGCAGGTGCTCCATAAATCCTTTTCAGGGCCCTTTGCATGTCAAAACCTGCGACTCGAATCCATCCTCTGGCTTGTTGAGACAGCTGTGATTGAGTCGCACGAGCAGCTGACTAGGAATGAGCATATGTTTGCATGCGGGTGGCTGAAAGTGTGCGTTAATGCGGCCTCGTTTCCTGGTTGACAATGTTGTTGAGTTGCAGCGTGTTTTTACGATAAGGGTTAAGAAGAAGCTGTGTTAAGAAATAGTCTTGTGGTCAGCCTCATTCTCAGACTGTTTCGTCGTGTCCCCGCCTCCAGTCGTTTCCCCGCCTCCAGTCGTTTCCCTCTGTTTTCTTTCGCGTCTCATGATGTCACTTCAGCCAGCAGCTGATATTGTCTTCACGTCAGGACGATGTTTCATCTCAAGGCCTCCGGGTTTTATTAAGCAAATGTTCTTTTCCGCTGCTGCTGCTGCTGCTGCTGTGAGGAGAAAGGCCAACACAACGTCAGGAACAGGACCCGGAGTGGTAGAGAAAGTTGACTCAAGTCTTGAGATACGAGAAGCAGAAATACTTTAATGTTAGATCACATTATCAAAGGAAAAAAGGTGTTAGAATTAGAAGTGTGAGTGGGAAACATTAGAGCTTAAAGTAAAGATGCTTGGTACATTTGCTGTGTTTTCATAGTCAGTCCCATGCTTTACAGAACAAACATCAGATAAACCTGGTTAAAATCTCTCCCCTGTAATGTGCGGAAAGAGTTTTGTTCCATTATGGCATAATTGTATGAAACCAGATGAGACTTTATGACTTAGAGCTTCTCTGAAATAAATAAATGACTCACTAAATTAAGAAATATAATAATAAGGAAATAATTCTAGAAATAAAAGTCTCATCAGATTAATACGCATGTATAGAAAAATAATATTTAGATGATTTAGATTTGTATCTTTTATTTATTATAATATCATCCTTTGTTTGTAAGCCTAATTCAAGTATGGAGCTGGAACAGCTTGCCTGGTTCCGTCCAAAGGTAACAAAATAAAGAGCTGCTTTACTCCAGGCTATATGCTAAGTGAACCCACTGCTGTCTGTAGCTTCATATTTGTTCTACACACATGAAAAGTGGTGTCAATCTTATCCCTTAACTCTCAATAGTAATGATGTTATTTCGCAAAATGCCAAACTGTCTCTCTAAAGGGCGATCAAGTGATCTGTGACTCTTATTAATATCTCCCGGTTGTCGAGTAGGATTTGATTAAACTTGTATCCGCCTCTTCTCAACACTACACAAAGTATTGCACACAATCCAGTGTAAATATGTTATCGCTGTATTTGAAAAGATTAACAGCACAACATGAGTTGGTTCTGCCATCCGGTGAAGGAACCTCCACGTGAACCCGGGTTTACACAAAATGCATCTTGAAGCATTAGGCTGTGCGTCATAAAACTGGGAGGAATATAATGGCGTGTCTGGAATGCATTTTTATTGTGAACTATTATCCTGTGTGTGTGTGTGTGTGTGTGTGTGTGTGTGTGTGTGTGTGTGTGTGTGTGTGTGTGCGTGTGTCAGGTGGTTGGTCACAAATGGGTTTACGGGTTTACCTTGGTTACGTTGACTTAATTAGAGCACCTAATTAAGTAGAAAAATCTACTGTATACGAAGAGGTGATCAATCTCGGTGATACTAAACCGGCACGGTACTTTGGCTTGAAAACAATTAAGGCTTTGTTGAGTCATAATTGCGTTATGTAATGACTGCCTGAAGGAGGAGACTGAAGGTGTGCTGACATTCCTGCGGGGCGGAGAGTTCAGAGTTCAAGTTGGAAAGCGAGATTTGAAGCCTCTAATCTGAGCACCTGGCAGAGTAATCACTGGGTCAAGGACGGGATCGACACACAATTTAATGTTCGCTCGGTGGCATGAAGTGAATAAAAATCACAGGTCGTGCCCCTTCACGGTGTAGACGTTGTGACCTCTACACGGTGTAATGTTGCTGCCCCTTCACGGTGTAGACGTTGCTGCCTCTTCACGGTGTAGACGTAACCCCTACACGGTGTAATGTTGCTGTCCCTTCATGGTATAGACGTTGCTGCCCCCTTCGCAGTGTAGACGTTGCTGCCTCTTCACAGTGTAGACGTTGCTGCCCCCTTCACAGTGTAGACGTTGCTGCCTCTTCACGGTGTAGACGTAACCCCTACATGGTGTAGACGTTGCTGTCCCTTCATGGTATAGACGTTGCTGCCCCCTTCGCAGTGTAGACGTTGCTGCCTCTTCACAGTGTAGACGTTGTAACCCCTACACGGTGTAGACGTTGTAATCCCTACACGTTGTAGACGTTGTAATCCCTACACGGTGTAGACGTTGTAACCCCTACACGGTGTAAACGTTGCTGCCCCCTTCACAGTATAGACGTTGCTGCCCCCTTTATGGTGTAGACGTTGTTGCCCCTTCACGGTGTAGACGTTGCTGCACCCTTCACAGTGTAGACGTTGCTTCCCCTTCACGGTGTAGACGTTGCTGCCCGTTTACGGTGTAGACGTTGCTTCCCCTTCACTGTGTAGACGTTGCTTCCCCTTCATGGTGTAGACGTTGCTGCCCCTTCACGGTTTAGACGTTGCTGCAACCTTCACGGTATAGACGTTGCTGCACCCTTTATGGTGTAGACGTTGCTGCCCGTTCACGGTGTAGATGTTGCTGCCCCTTCACGGTGTAGACGTTGCTGCCCCTTCACGGTTTAGATGTTGCTGCCCCTTCACGTGTAGATGTTGCTGCACCCTTCACGGTGTAGACGTTGCTGTCCCTTCACGGTGTAGACGTTGCTGCCCGTTCACGGTGTAGACGTTGCTTCCCCTTCATGGTTTAGATGTTGCTGCCCACTTTACGGTGTAGACAGTGCTGCCCCTTCACAGTGTAGATGTTGCTTCCCCTTCATGGTTTAGATGTTGCTGCATCCTTCACGGTGGAGACGGTGCTGCCCTCCCGGAGTTTTTGACCACCATTTTCTTTCCCTGTAAGTGGTTACCAGCAGCAGAGCTCCTCATTATCCGGCACTGCGCTGCAGTGTTTCAGCCCATCCTGTTCCCTCCTGTCTTTTGCCCACTGCTTACACCACAAAACCTGCACCATCACTGACACCGCCTTTGTTGCAACGCATAACTTAATTACCATGCAATTAGTGTCTGACAAAGGCCTTTCTTGTTGAGAATTCCCTGAGTTGTGTTTTATGTCCCTGCTGCCTTCAGTGGGAATGTGTTTAAAAGTGTTTTTTTTAAATTTTATTTTGTAAAGTAAACTAAGTGCCGTCTGGTGTTTCTCATTGTCTCCCCGGGGGTTCATCTGCACATCAGGGGAGTAGGTTTGTTTAGGCAACACTTGGTTTGTTTGAGATCAGGGTTTGGCTTCCAATAAACCCTCTTTGTCCTGAGGGCAAACCTTTCCCAATCCGCATTTCATGTGCCACTCGCCAAACTGAAATCCTTGTTTTACCCCCTCCTTATAGTCCTTTTAATACGCATTTGATATTGCTGAGAAACACACTGGAGGACATTCCACTGAGGCTGAACAAACGAGGGCAAAGAGGCGTGAAAGAGACGAGAGCAAGAAACTGCTTTCAAAAGAAATCTCCTTAAATGCACCATTTAGTCTCTAAAATGTGATGTTTTTCAGAGATAATTTCGTTTGTTTGCTTCCCTGCAGAGCACTAGGAGCCAGGAACTACTTTATTTTGATGAAAAATGTCAGTATTTAATTTTAGACAGATTTGGTACAGTGCAGAGTTCAATTACATGACCAAAAAAACTCCCACTTCCAACCAAGTAGATTTAACCCCTGGTTATAATTGTTTAGTATAGGTTGCACCAGTATTCAGCTCAGTGCCTCACTATCACTCTCCGCAGCAGTGCGTTGATTGGCCTGCAGAGGGCAGAGACGAGCTCTAAGAAGGACAACTGCTCCAGTAAAGCCTCAATTACTAAAAAAACCTGAAGGCTTTTAAGGGGGAGAGCTTTATGAGAAACAATGTGACACAAATGTCCCATATGACCTATTGTCACAGCTTAAATATCACTATAGCAGCACAAAACATGAATCCTTCTTTCATACATAGTTAATGGAGCCTCAACTTGTTGTAAGACAAGTTCACTGTGGTAAAATAAGAGAAATGTGAAACACTGGAGGGAGAGGGAGACCTTAATTTATTCACAATATTACAAACATCACGGACTTTACAACTCCAGGCACAAAAAAACAACCTCAAACTCTCAACGGAAAACACACGCGTGTGAAATAGAGCAGAAATTGTGGATTATAGAAACGTCTCTGCTGTCATCCCACCAGCTCGGACTCATTGAAATATGTCTCTCTTTCTTGGCTTTGAAACAGATTCTGTTCGTATCAATGTTATTCCAAACAAACTTAACAAATGCAACCCTTCTTCACAAACAGGCCCATTTCCCTGCGACCTCAACAGACCACGGCTTTGATTGGATGACAGAAACGAAAAATGACCAACGTCACTTTGGTTGTTAGTATGCGCACGCAGAAAGAACTAAAATGAGTGTTCGTCCATGGGCCGCTGCTCCACTTTCTTCTCCCCCCCCCCCAGGCAACCTTTCTCCAAAATGTTGCATACTTGAGGAATTCCAGCAGGCTACGAGGAACAACATGAGAGTCTTTCTAACCCGTCAGCCCCGCATCAGCACAAAGGCCAAAACAAACATGCATTTGTTTAGCAAACGGAAACGGACGGGGCCGTAAATCTCCAGAGAAAGGTCTTAGGGGTGGGGGGGTGGAGAAACTGTTAAGCAGAAGAAACTGAAAAGGTCTTTCAACATAAGAGTTTTCTAGTTTATCGTTTTGACAATTTGAGTTAGTGAGTGAATGTGTTTGTTTTCTATGGTTAGATGCTGCTCATGATATTCTTCCGCTTTGAGGTCATTAGAACATAAATATCATATACACATTTTTTTTTGTTTTTCAGTAGTCAACAATAACATTTTGATCACTTGATGACTTCATTGGAGTTTTTCAGGAAATTAAGACATTCATGATTTCAAAAAACACACACAGAGAGAGAGAGAGAGCAGCATCTGACGTCATAGAGCAACAGCTCACATCACTGATGCCTCTGGCTGAAGATACAATACAAAGAAATGATCACATCTGTAAAAAAACGAATGCCAAATATTAATGTAAAAACAGATTTTTTTTAAATGGGAGGTTCTTTAAAAATTATATGAAAAGTCATTAGGGCGACTGTGGGTCAGTGGTCTGTCTTTCAATTAGGGGGTTGGTGGTTCAATCCCCACCCTAGTCGCAGCAAGACACTTAACCCTGCATGATTGTAAGTCGCTTTGGATAAAAGCGTCAGCTAAATGACATGTAATGTAATGTAAAGAGTCTGTCTATTTTAACTACTGTAAATTTAAATAATTGTAAAGGTGACATATGTCTAAAAAGGGGCTGAACAGAGGAGGTAGAAGAGAAAATTAGTTTAAGACACATGAAGTGAAGATTGTGGACTTTCCTCTTTAATAAAAAAAAGTGTTTCAAGTATTACGTGCCACCTCTGCGACAAAGGGACATTGGGAGAAAATACTCAGTGATTTAATTGTTGCTTACTTGTAATCCTCATTAAAGAGGTTTAGTACCTCCTTATGAGGAACCGTTCCAGCATGAAATCATCAAGACTTAATAACATTAAGTAAGAAATGAGCTGGAAAGGTATTTCGAAACAGTCCTAAATGTTGCTGGGTGTTTCCTTCAACGTTCCTATTTATGAATGACCGAACAAACAAAAGAATAGCAGTTTAACCGGATGGAGTAAGGCTTTCAATTGAAATGATTTGAAGAAATGTGCATTTATGTATTATTACAAAGTGCTTTTTTTTTCCATTCACCCTTTTTGGTTTTTAGTGCCTTAATTTGAAAAACATTGAAAAGTAAAACATAAAAAAAAAAAATTATCAAAATCGACTAGATCTATTGTACATTTTACGGACATGATGCAGCACCCCTCAACCCCTACGCTCTTACATTGAAGCCTTGTCACAGGTCAAAATACAATCTTAAAGCTTATAATAGGTTTTTACACAGGTGCAGACACAAGGCTGCAACACGGCCATCTTATTGACAAAGTGAAGGACAGTTGCTGAATTGCTAAGAGGGGACAAAAGGTTTCCACACAGCAGCTCTAATGGAAAAAGTTCCACAGCAACACCAACATCAAGGCACACAGAAAAAGAAGAAAAAAACCACCTCATTGCTCTGGTCAAAGTCAACGGAAACATGTGCACCACATGGGGGGGGGAGTCTTCAGGTGCACGCTGCACAATGGGCGGAGAACTCTTCTTAATAAGCCATCCTCCTTCAGGGAAAGTCATGGAAAGAAGGGAGGAGTCTGTGCTTTCCGTTGCTCCTCCCTTCACAGACTCGGGCTGTTGGAGAGGGCTTCCAGCTGCTCCTCTCCCAGCCTCTGCTTCTCCTCCAGGTCCTTCTGCCGGATGAGCAGCGAGGCCTTGGTCTGGACGAAGTGCCGGTAGTCCTGCAGCTGCTCGGCGGACAGCTGGCGCGTCAGGAAGGTGGAGACCAGGTTCTCTCTGCGGTCCAGGTTATCCTTCAGATCTTTGGCGTCCTCCCTCTGTTTGCACAGCAGACGGTGGCGATTGTCCAGAGATTGCTGAGAGCAGAGAATAAAGACCTTGAGTCATACCCAATAAAGTTGAAAAGGTTAGATTTAAATTTTGAACCGTATTCTGGTGTTGAAATCATGCCTTGCAGAGCATTAGACCGACGCTCACAACACCAAATGGATAAGTAAATATCCTGCTGGGAGCAAAGTCAAACAAATACAGAATTTGAAAGGACCGCTGATTGAAAAATATGAAAATAACAATGTGTCCAAAACTTAATCTTGAGTCATTCTTCTCAGTTTTAATTGAAAGGTAATAAGTTGTTCAATGTGATAGAGAGCTGTGAAATGTGCAAGATCACGTTTCAAAACAGCCACAGCGCAGGTGCAGTTTTACCATATGTCAACAGAGGGCAGGGTAGATAGAAATGTCATCGAAACCAGGGCCGGAGTTTCGGTGAGTCAGTGTAAATACTAGTGTTGCTGATAACAGCGAGAAAGCAAATGAGCCTCTAACAAGCCCTCAGTGTGCAGCACGTTCAGCCGCCCCTTCAGGGATAAATCTAGAAGTGTAATGCATCCATGCAAACACAAATTGACGCTGGCAACAATGGGCCGAGTAATGAAGCAGGATATTCAGAGATGAAACAAAGCAAAGCACAGAGCTCCAGTCAGATCCTGTGACACAAGTCATGATACTTGAATTAAAGACCGTAATTACTGACAGTAAACATATTTTAATGAATTTAAAGAATTATTTCTCAGTGTATTAAACCAAAAAGTGCAGTCCAATCAAACTGCTTTTCTATTATAATCTTTGAACGTCTGATAAAGTGTTTGGCTTAAACACAGATAAGGTTAAAAAAAAAGAAAGAAAAAAAAGGCAATTCCACGCAGATAACATTTTTTGAATTCCACACGGTGAGAAACCTTGACCCCTTTTAAAATTGCCCTTAAACCTTTTCCAAGTGGCATGTGTTTGCTCTTCTAAAGTAAACAGAACGGGAGTGTAGCTGAGGGCAGGGCGGCAGCCACACACTTCTAACACTCGGGGTCATCTTTTTTTCGCCAGAAGCGCTAAATGAGTAGTAAATAATGACATCCGTAAGGTTGCATAACATTAACACCCGCTGACAGATTTACACTTATTAGCATTCATTAGTGCGTATGTGTAAACAAGGTCAGGGGGAAAGAGAGGAGTGCAAATGTACGGCGCATTACAATCTTATTTAACCGATTCAGTTGACCTTTAACCCCGGAGATCTTAAAATTCATTCATAATATCAGCGCTCTGGATTTATAGAATTGTAGATGGAGATTCAAATTGTGATGCTTTGGCCCCATGCTTTATATTCCTTGTGTGATGTGAGATGAGAATAATTACAAGGCATTTGACAATTGGTTGCTGAAACACAGCACTGACACAAAAGACCAAAAAAAGGCATGTTAAAAATGTTTGTTAATGCAGATATCTTGGATTTAGGAAGGTCCTTGAACGCAGGCAACAAAGACAGTTTTTAAAAGTGTATTACCATTAAACTTTTACAAATAAATTAACCAACAAACTAATGAATCACTCATGCAGGGCAAACCTTTGCAAGCCTTTTATCATAGCCTACAGAAAAAGGAAAAACAAAGGCTGTCTGGAAGATAGGAGGATTCTTAAACGGGACCCACAAAACCTTAATTTGTGAACCCCCCCCCCCCCCCCTCCCCCCCTTCCAAAAGGTGTGGTTTCCTCACCTTCTCCTCGGCATCTGTGTGTTGGTCCACGGTGCTCAGGGCGTTCTGCACCCTGGCCAGCCGAGCAGAGAGGCACAGCAGCAGGCTGACCACCCTCTCCAGGTCTCCTATGAACAGCTTGTACCTCTCTAGCTCCACAGGCAGACAGCGGTCCCGGACCAGAACCTCCAGGGCATCTCCGTGGGCCGCGTTCTCCTGAATGTCGGTCTGAAGGGCGCCCCGCGTCTCCTCCAGCGAACCGAGGCGCTCCGTGATATACGACGCTAACAGGCACTGTTAATGTTAAGCAGAGGAGGTGATGCGTAAGAGATTTTTAGGCCACGATGTTACAGAAGAGATACACATGTCGAAACAGGGCCGAATGAAATAAGTGGATAAACACTTTTTTATTTTATTATTTCATATTTACTGTAGAATAAAGGCATACTGTATCAAAAGTGAACGGGGGAGGCAGTCAGGAAGCTATCTGCAAAGCCAAACATTAGGCAAGTGGGAGATGCTGATAAGAGGCAGACAGGACATCATGCGATAAGAGACACACAACTATCTCAGTCTGAAATGACTCCATTTAAGACAAAATAGCAACCACATGGTTTCAATATGACATCACTACAGAGTTTGTCTTTTTTGTACATGCAGCATATCTCTGACTATTTAAGCGACATATTATCTCGCTATTAGTAAAAGGTATACATTTTAGGCTACATGCAGGTCTCATTTTGTTACGTTGAGGCAAATCCAAAATGGTTTATTTCCGTTTTAACTGTGAAGCATCACTTCCATCTCTCTGTCATGAGGAATTAGACAAATAGTGTATCGTTTGAAATAATGAGAATATACACATTGCTTGGGCTATGAGGTTCTTTGGATAAAGATCATCCACTATTTTGCGCAAATTAATAATTACCTTTTTCTCAGTGACGTTGGCTTTGCTCTGCAGGTCTGTACACTGAGGTTTAAGGCTGTCAGGTGCGGAAGGACAAGGTGATGGTTCAGCCCCTTCGACCATTTCAGCGCTGGAAAAATAAACATGCGTTTAGGTCGAGCTCGCTCTTTTACACCCTGTTAATGTGCCACTTATAGTGTCTTCACAGGCAGCATACTGCACCCCACATTTACATATTACAGAATTCCGAAATGCAACTGCACATTCTCTATGTATCTCCACTGTGCTTACACAAGCAGAAAGGACGATAGCCAGGTGTATCCGTGCATGTGATGCAACAAAAGGTAACGGAGCACTGGTGGAGCTCAGTTTCTTTGCTCATTACAAACTCGTATCAAGTTTCAGAGAGAAACATCAAACCAGGACTCCTAATTAACTTGGGACAAAAAAAAACACCATTTAAATTCTAAACTAGTTTTAAATGGATTCTTATCTCAAACCACACTGCTGTGTACGTAAAAGATAAAGTGTTTTAACCTGAACGGATGGGAAGTCAAGGATTTGGAAAATGTATGAAGCAGGGCAAGTAATGTAACATTTCTCTTAACTTAATCATAATTTCAATTATTCTCAGGGTGCCATCTTCTCTAGCTAAGGCAGCAACATGCTCTCAATAGTGTAAAATACTGGGAATGTATTTGTGACGACCAGAGCTGGGTTTAATTTAAATGTTGTGTTCCAAGATATCACGGTTTACCTTTCTGTAGCTCCTTTCTGCTCCTGTTTCTTCTTGTAGTGCCCCTCCATCAGCAGCGTGTCCTCTGACAGCAGCTGCTCCATCAGCATCAGTGCCGTCTTACGATTGGCCAGCGGGTAGAGCACTCTGGTCAGCGATTGGTCAGCCTTGACCATTGCTTCTACCAGCTCCTCCCACTTAGGTCTCTCAGCGGGCCTCTCCAGGGTCTCCGTCTCCCCCTCTGATGATCCCCTCTCTTCTATCTCCTGGGTTTGTCCCGACTTCTCATCTTCCGTTTCTGGATTTTCCTCCACCTCCACCTGCCGACTGATGTCTGTGTCAGAGACGGAGATGCAGGGAGACACAGAGGTTTCACTTGTCTGCGTAGGAGGGGCCAAGCTGGTGGGCTCGTCGTCAAAAACGTCTGTCAGTGGTGAAGTCTGGACTTCGTCTTTGATCTCTTCCTCTGGACGGAGGATCCACAGTGACGGATCTGTGGTGACGCCGCAGCTCAAAGACACTTCGCGGTTGGAGTCAGGCGGTTGGGCGTCGTTGCTCGGTTCATCCACCGACAACTCTCTCTCTGATCCAGTCACAGACAGAGAAGTCCTGACTCTACTGGAAGTTAAACAAATTATGGTTAAGAATCACACCTGGCCAAAATCTAATTAGCAGAATCGGAAAAAAACAACTTCATGACTGAGTTTAGTTCGCTAGAACATTTCACTGGAGGAAACAAATGCTGCATTGACATTGAGTCTAATCTTACCTGGAGCTCGGCCTGTTTTCACAAGGAAGCTTTGTCTGGGTGGGGGTGGACGTGGTGGATTTGATCTCCCTGTCACTGGTCTCTAGATATCTGGGGGAAGGTGGGTCAGCTGAAGTCTCACCGGGCGGTCTACTGGACCTGAAGTCATCTGTGACCGGGCCGTGAGAACCAGGAGATCCGGAGTGAACCCTGGCCCGGGAAGAGTAGCAGGAGGCCGGGGAGGTGGATCTACTTGAATTCTTTGTTCCTACTGTGGCCTCCACGCCTGGTTCTGAGTTCTCCTTCAACAGAGACCTTTTCTGGGTTTGGTTTTGTGTCTGTCCCTGAGTGCTCTTCTGACCAACAACCTCTTGTTCCTTGCCCGCTTGCTCCATTACAGTTTGTTTCTTCCTTTCTCGGTCCTGCCACTGGGCTTCTCTGACTTCCGCAAAGAACGAAACGCTCCTCTTGTCTCCGTCCGGTCCTGCTGGTCGAGTAGAATCCCTCCACAATTGATCTAGCTGCTCTGAACTTTTACTCATAGCTGATGTTCTTGTTAACTTTGATGCCCCAAGCTCCTCCATGGACTTCCCCCTCTGTGCGACCACACGGACACGCTGCTGGACCTCCGGGGCTGGCTTTATTAAGGATTCTTCAGTAGCTGGCTTGATCAAGGAGTCCTCAGTGGCATTCGTCTGGGGCCTGACATTGACAATCAGTGTTTAAATGTTAAACAAAAAACAAGGAAAGAACTTTGAATGAAAACCCAAACTGCTCAAAGCAACACTTTTAACTATCACATTTTCATATGCAACTTCTTTAAAAAAAAGGCAAATACAAATTAATCATACACGCGCTTTACTGCAAAAGAAAATAACAATTTGATATTCCTACAAATCATAGTAGTATTAGTAGTTAGTTCGGAGAAAATAGGCCAACTCTTTGAAAATGGTTGACTCACTGATTCTTCTTTTACAGCCCATGCACTAATCTTTTAAAAGGAATGCTGGTTTGCTGGAGCAGGTGGGTGTTGACCTTTCAGTGCTGGAGATTTATAGTCGATGCAACAACGCACACTCACTGACCTAATACTCTCCTAACCTAAAACCAATAAAAAATGTCCCAATTTGTCTGCAGTGCTGGTACATACCGCCAGGTTTCCATAGTATCAACTGGTAATGGATCCTCCTCGTAGTCCAGTGCCTAGAGACCCAGAAGAAATGTCAAAAGGCAACACATGAATCTGTAGACGCTTAAATTCTTCTGAATTCAATAGCAAAGTATATCAAATTAATGTTTGTGAAATGAATGTTCTGACTGGCTTGTTCTCATGGTAATTTAATTTCATATATTTGTGATGAAGAGCTTATTGGACACTGACTTTAAAGTAACAGGTCTTATGTTTCTAACCGTCTCAATCTGAACAGACTTACCTGAAATGCATGTGGTGTGGATATGGATCTGTTCCTGGAGAAACTAGGTGGTTCTGGCTGGTCCAAGAGACTCTCCACTGAGGCAGCCTTTCCCTGAGATGGACCCTGGCTCTCCCTCCATCTGCGTTGATTCAACTCGCCCGCATACTGGCCTGAACAAGACTGAGCTGAGAAGAACTGGGCATACCTATTTTCGTGAGAATTTAAATAAAATGTAAAATTATTTGATCCATACAACAAAAAGCATCACACACGTTTTCTTGCTCCGATTCTCTTTTGTACCTGATGGAGCTGCTCGAGGAGTCAAGGATGCGGCCCGCAGAATGGGGTCTGGGAAGTTTCTTCTTTGTGTTTTTGCCTTCATGATTTCCTGATGGGGGCCTGGGAACCCAATCGAAGGGTTTCTCCCCCAGAGAATGCCTCTGTCTGGGTGGAGATATCTGGGGCGTAGGTTGCTGTGGCTCAGTGACCTTCTGGCCCGTCTTACGCTCCATGTACTCCACCAGGGCCTTGTGTTGCATATGTTTTAAGTTTGTCTTTGAAGGGCTAGAGGCTGAAAAGGCTCTACCTCTCGTCTCAAACATCTTCCTCCGTGCTGCAACCAGTCCCTGCTCTCCTTCCGGCCAACGTTCCTCTCCCTCACTTTCGTTGCCAAAGGATCGGCATGCAGAGTGGATGGGCGCACCACCAAGCTGGTTAAGTTTATCTGGTTCAGAGAAGTACATCTTCTTCTGCTCTTGAGTCAGTCGCTTCCTCCCTCCGATGCGTGCTACCTGGGGCTGGGCCACATTCGCTGGTCTCCCGTTTTCCTTTTCTGTCTCTTTGTCCCTCTCCTCCTGCCTCTCCCTGACTTCTTCTTGTATGCTCCCCCTCTCTGTCTCCTCAGAGGTCACAGAGGGAGTGAGTGTATCTGTGGAAGTCTCAGAGTCCTGTGATGGGGAGAAAGTGTGAATCACTGTGGGCCTCATCTCAGGTTTTTGCCTGATTCGGTGTGGCCACGACAGCTGCAGGTCCCTCCTTTTAAATGACGTCTCCCTTAGGACCTTTGACTGGGCATCCTTCAGCTTCTCTTTGTAGTACTTTGTAAATGAGTCATCCATAGTGTTACAGGCAACAGAGATAACCTCTCCTCTATCTTTGCTGCTTGTGTCACTTTGTGGAGTTCTTTCCTCATCTTCAAAAGCCATGTCTTCATGACCTATTCTGTTTGGGATTGCTTCATTGCCTTTCATACTGAAATCAGCATCCTTTTTCGGCTGCAACGCTGCCCTGCTGGCTCCAGTGAGTTGGTACAGCAGCGGGGTTGTTTCTTTGTTTATCCTCTCGCTGGCTACATCCCCCAAAGGCTGCCGTTTCCCTCTCTTTGCCTGCTCCTCTCTCTTGTGGTAGTTGTGCTGGTCATTGTTTATCAGTGAGGTGACCTCCTTCGTATGTTTGGTTGAATGTGGTGGACAGTTCCTGTCAGGTCCACAGTAGAATATGGGATTGTTGGTAGTGTGGCGCCCAATATCTCGATTCTGAATCATGTCGATTTCTTCCAAGGCATCGAAGCTTCGAGAGGACTGGGTCGAGATGTAAGATAGTCTGCGATTCTCCTGGTCCTGGCTTCTGAAGGAAAGGTCTTTGCTCTGGGAAGTGAAAGTCTCTCTCTCATCTGGAATCACACCACTGGACGAGCGAGAGCTATCTTGAAGAGGTCTAAACAAATGATCTATTGTGCTGTGGCATCTTTCTTTTTCTCTTAGCCGGTGTGTCTCCAACGCAGTAGAGCTCTCGCTCCCAGCCTCAGACCCACACAAAGATGCAGAGTGCGTCCTCATTCCAGATTCGGACTTACACACTCCTGTGACAAAGTAGAACTGACCTTTATGCTGGATGCTGCTGTTGATTAAACTCTGACCAGCATTCCAGGGGCTGGCAGCTCGAGTTGGCTCTGAACCAAGCCAATCATGAGACGATTGCACCCTTTTGCGCTGACTCTCAAAATGGCTACTGCTATCACTGGACTTGTTGGGATGGTCTCCATTACATCCACCACTGCTTGAGGGCTGTCTGAGTTTCAGGTGCTCAGGCTGGCTTGTACCTCTGGGAGGTGATCGGCCGAGGATATTTGTTGACTTTTGCTGCTCAGATGCAGCTTTGCTATCGGTGTTGAAAATGTATTCTGGGTTCAACGGTGCCCTGATCTGATCATGCGCCTGGAGGTGGGGGTGGTAGCTTGGTGGCTGTTGGGCCTGCGGCTGTGGCTGTTGAGAGCCTCTCCAAACTGAGTACACTGGGTCAGAATTTAATCTTGATTTGCCTGTGTCTGGGTTAGCCGTCTCAGTTTTCTGGGTATTCAGACCATGGGGCTGTGGATGGAGTTGGTTGAGGGGTTTGGGCTGTTTTTGAGGCTGTGACTGCTGGGGTTGAAACTCAGTACCTTGATGGTGGACCCTGCTGTTTTCCAAATTTTTTGTGGCTATAAAACTATCCAGGCGTGCTGGGACTGGAGGAGGACGGACAGGAGGGTAAGCACCTTGCGATGGAGCCCCCAAACGCCCCTCTTTCAGAGATTTGTTGTTGGAATAGAGACTGTCATAGCCGTTTAGGTTGTGGTGGTTTACATTGGTGCTGGTATTGTTGCGATACTGCTGTTTGATAGCTTCTACAGAGCGATAGAGCTGGTCCATGGTCTTTGAGTCAGACTGCAGAACCTGGGTCGGATGGTAAATGGATTTTACGTACTTAAGATCAGCATAGTGGCTGAAGGAGCTGGACTGGAGGTCGTCTGGGAGAAAAGGAGAGGGGTAGTCTGGGGCAGTTGACCCGCCAGAGAAGGAGCTGTATGCAGAGTCTCCTTTGCCGTGTTGGTGGTGGGCAAGATGGTCGGCAATGCTGCTGTTGGACTTGGCTGAGGAGAGCCGGCTGACAGGCAGGCTCAGAGGATGCAGGTCTACGTTGCTCATTCTCTCAAAGTGCAAGTTGTAGGAATCCATGGAGGACTGGGGTGGATGGCAGAAAGGAAAGGGCAGGGTTTGTAAATATGTTGTGCGTGTATGTGCGCTGATGCATGCGTCTTCCTTGTGGGTGAAACTGGGGAAATTACCACAGACACATTTGCATCAGGTTGTCCGTCACGCTTGTTGCTATTTAGGTCATTTTCCTGCCTTCTTCATGTTTATTCAAAGTCTCCTGAAACAGGCTCCTGGGGGAGGAAACACAAACACAGAACTAATTTGTTATCAACATCAAATCTCGACTCACATTAGGATTCACACGACTCCTGTCGTGGCAAATGACTGTTCACCTGTAAAAGTTAGGCAAAATGTGTGTTTAAACAGAGCGTGACTGACCGATGCTCAATACATCACGTGGCTTTGTGCGGTCTCCACAAACAGACCTTTGCATAGATGTTTTGAGTGCTTTGCAACGGCATGACGGCTTTACACAAACACACATGTTTGTATTAGATTGTCAACTTGGCATGTCCACTATGTTAATGGAAGACACATCCCCATTTACAATAATAAACACCTTCATACCTGATCTTCGCTGTCTCTGAAACACCATTAAGAACCAAGATCCCAGAAAGCAGTTAGTCACCACAGAAAAATCTTCGCCTGGCATTTCTAGGTCAAATTCCTTGAGTGAAAGATTATGCTCCACCTGTTGTTCCCAAATTGCAAAGACAAAACATGTACTTAGAGATATAATTCTTTTTTTCCCCCAGTAGAAAACTGTTTAAGCCTACCCAGCAAAGTGTAGGTGTTGGTACAATGCAGCACCAATATCTTTTCATGTTTATTATAATATTATTGTCTATTATAATATTATTGTTCTTCATTTATTGGAGATATATTTTTCACTCATACCTTCTTTTAAAGAAAAGAGTTCATAATGTTCAACAAGGCTGTGTCAAAATTAGTGAGCAACTAACTAAAAAATAAATCCCCTTTTCTCATACGATATTTTGCGCATCTTTACGTTTCACAGCTCACACGGTTTACTGCAGCTTGGTATAGTGGGTAAGAACAGTTATCCTGTCTGCCAAGTTGCATCAACGTGGCCCCTAATTAACTGCCTTGAGGTTAGCAGTGCACGTTGTAGCACACACATGAAAATATTTCAGGAATTCCATATGGAGCAAAAGAAATCTGGGAGGATTAGTCATGTGATGGATGTATAATGCCTTGTTATACAGAACTGAAACCTGCAAAGACGTTTCTACCTTTTACCCTTATTGTTCTGGGGACAGAAGCATTTGCTTTACCCATTTCTTGACAAATAATCACCTACAATGGAACTATTTGGGAGAGATTAATCTAACACTTAACTATACAAGCACTGTGACCGAGGCCATGAGGAAACCTTTGCAAGGTATTATTCTGTGCAAGAAGCTGTAGTGCTTTGCAGATTGCTGTAAAGCGATATCAACCAATACAACACTTGCAATAGTCCTTTGGGCCTTTTTAAACGGAGGCATCTGCATCACTCACAATCTACAGGCCATTTGCTATGACTGGGATAATTATTTTAATGGCCAGAAACCAATTCACTTTATTATTGACTTCAGTCTATGGTGGGTTTCTTCAAACTCCTCGAGTACTTTTTTTTCTCAAGTTTAGCCATTTACACATCATTTTAAAACTTAAAGGGATGCCATTCTGTAAACCCATAGAACCCTGCGGCAATCATAAGTTATCTTAAAAACACATTTTCAGTACAGAAAGCAGACCCTGCAAGGTAATGATAGGTTTATGTTTTGTGGTGGACTCTAATGACAGAGTAGATGCAGTCTTGTCTCTCCCATGACATGCATGCCTTTTCATGACTGTCATCAAGTTGAAGCTACATGCCTGTCATGCATACACAAAGGTCAATGCTGCCAATAAATATAGACAAGCCAACCAGCTAATCAACTCGGACACTGCAGTATTAAAATGTGGTCTTTAGCCAACAAATGTAAAAATCCTGACATAAATGACCACTAACTGAGACTGACGGCTCAGTTAGTAAGTGGTGGTCCTTTATAAATCTGTTCAAATGAGCTGAAAAACACAACTCAAAGATGATCCTAGGTGGTCGTTTTGCATACACACAAAACCCACCTCCCAAGAGCCTGTCAAACTACAGTATTAAGGGGGATTCCATGTGTTTATGAAGGCCCTTCTGATCTGTGAGTGCGAGTGTGAGTGTGTGTGTGTCTGCAAGTGTGTGGGCTTTCCAGCCCTCCTCTTCCCTCTGCGAAGAGAGGGCGAGGCTCCCAAACAGGGAAGCGCTCAAGTGGAAGTGATGGAGGGGACAGGGAGTGAAAAAATGTACAGAGAGGAGAGGGGAGAGGAGGGGGGGGGGGTTTGAGACAGAGGGTGACCGGCCCAGACAAATACCCTCACAAGCAAACCACAACAACAGGAGACAAGAGAACTGAACAATGACAGCCGGAAAGCTGAACACAAGTTGGAAGGCTGGATCAACAGTCACAGCAGCAAGGCAGATGGCAACGAAGCCACTAAGACATTAACCACTTGCAGGCTGGTGTGATTGGAAGTTTATAAAGTTCAGAGAGCACCCTTAGCAAGAAAGAAATAGGAAAAACTCACCCAAACTTTGAGTTGAAGTCGCAGACTTTCCTGATTGCCATCTGAGAAAGAAAGTTCTAAGTGTCAACTTAGGACTTGCTGAATGATCCACGATCCATCTTTCTTCCTCTAAAAGAGGGACCACACCAAATAATCAGGAGAGCTAGATATTAGAGGGAAGGCTTCTAGCGAGTCCCTTCTCCCCCCCCCCCCTCCAAGACCCGAAGTTGCCTAGCGGGAGCCACTGATTGGCCAGCCGATGACGTCCGGCTCTCCGATGCACAATGAGCGCAGCGGAGGGAATATTTCACTGCCACAGATAGCTGCTAGTGCTGCCGGCCGCCTGAACAACAGAGAGAGAGGGGAGAAAAAAGAAGAAAAAAAGAGGCCTCACATTCCTGGCTGGCTTCAAAGACGGAGCAGAGGCCGGGCGCCATTCACTCCCAAGGCCCTGAGCCCGGCACATGGAGACTAGCCAAGGCAGGAGGGAGGATGGAGGAGGGGAGGGGGTATAGTGGTGAGGCTGGTGGGTGGATGGGTGACCTCCCAGCCTCCACCCAAAAAAAAAAAGAAATGTCACAAAGACCAACTATCCCCCACTATCACCCTCATTTTCTTTGTTATTCCTGTCTGTTAGTCTGTATTGTTCTACACCAAACCAGATCACACAGCTAACCATTAACGAACTGCAGACATCTCTAATAATTCCTACTGCAGTAAGACTGATGGTCATCATTACTGTAATTTATTGGAGAGGCTTTGTGTTTAATTCATGTAGAAAATATTTTTTATAGAGAAAACTAAATCTTGTTCACGATGACAGTTATAATGAGAATGACACTTTTAATAGACAAGAGGTAAGCTTTTATCACCCTACAAATGTGGTTGCAACTATGTTATCTGAACATATAGCACTAAATTCCCTCAAATAGCTAAGATAACAAATGTCGAATACACTATGAGACACTAATCTGTCTGTTGCGTGGGTCAAACTCTCTCGATGACACACCAGACAATGACCCTAGTTGCCCTCTCTATTGTGTGGCTGGTAGTGCTCATCTATGCAGAGTTTGTGTTACTGTTAGCACAGTGTCAAACAAAGTGGTGCAAAGAGCACCATCAATGTTGTGTTGTTGGCTTTACAATTTTTTTTGTGATGTGGGACTGAGCCGGGGAGACACGCAACCAGATTTCATGATAAATATGTGCGACTGTAGCTTTAATATTATTTTTTTTAAGATACAAAATTAAAGATTTTATAATGACCAAGAGTCAAGTTCCACGCGACTGACACCATTAAACAGAGATGCGTAAAAACAGAGATAAGCTCATGGCCACTTTCTGTCTGGTAACAGAGCTAACTAAGTACTATATGGTGGAGGGAGCAGAGAGTATGTCTTAAGAACTGCAAACATTTAAAGACTCTTAAAAACAAACAAGGTCAGAAAAGGTGTCAGGCAAGGACACATTTTCATACTTACAAGAAGATTGGATTTACAAAAACTGAGAGAGCGAGAGCGAGAGAGAGAGAGAGAGAGATCTATGATGGATTGGAGGGGGGTGGTAAATTCTTTCAGATTTTTTGTCATTCATTGGTGATTATGTGTTCCAGCGTGACCTTCACCGTGCAGCCACGAGACTGGACCACCAGGTGTCTTGAGAAGCCAAAGAAGAAGTAGATAGATAGAGAATACAGACACAGGAGGATAAAACAGAGGCAGCAGACCCACACAAATGAAAAGGTGAAAGAAGAAACCGGGAGGACACAGATATGAGAGAGAGGGAGATGAAAAACCCAAGCAGGAAATTTGGGAACTACAATGACTAATGCCATGGTAGCCAGCCAACCAGCTAGCAAGCCAAAAGCAATAAGCCTGTTAGCCCTGCTGGCCTTGCTAAGTCTGTGGATAAAGATGATGATGGGTCGACGGGGCTCGGAGCTAAAAGAAAAACTACTGTTAGCACTGTTGCTCTCGATCAGAAGGACTTTAGACTTTTAAGGAAAGACTTTAAATCTGTTTGGTAAAACTCAGAAATAATGCATCATCATCATTGCAGACCTTTTGAGGCATCCCAACAAAAGACATTAATTAGGGATAAAGACGTACCCGTAACCGTGCTTTGGATGACTGTCAGCCCCCAGTGATGGATGTTGGCATCGTTCCCTAAAATATACGGCAGTGAGGACATCGTCAGTCAAAGAAACGACCCTGAGCCCGCCTGACTCATGGAAATATTCTATTCTGTGACAAAAAGTAAGATCTTAGCCACAGTCAAATATATCTTTGTTAATCTGACCCCTGGTATTGTGCATGCTTGCAAATTGGAAACAGATTTTACATATTTTAAAATCGTAAGAACACACACACACACACACACACACACACACACACACACACACACACACACACACACACACACACACACACACACACACACACACACACACACACACACACACACACACACACACACACACACACACACACACACACACACACACACACACACACACACACACACACATTCAGCCAAGACTCCACACACACACTTGGTGACGACTCCAAGGAGTTGGGATCTCACAGAATCAAAACATTGGATGGTTGCACGTGCGTGTGCAATGTTCACAAGGCTCATAGATTTTGCAGCATAAGCCGAGTTAGAAACAACGTTTTTTTGTTAGTCTCAAACTGGGCTGGTGCGAGCTACTGCCATAACTTGACATTATTGTAATTTGTATAGAGGTGGAGGCGAGAGTGAGAAGTGGTTATTGTGGGTTTATGCTCAATATTCAACTACAATCTATCAGACAAGACAGTTAAAACCATGGCCAATATACCAGACAACTCCAAGGGCAGAGCATTGAAAAAATGTGCGCCACTCTTGCTTCAGACTTTAAGAATTTAAGCAATTTGCTGTATATGATAAAAATTATTCCACCGACCATTTGGTCCATGAAGGCCTTCAATAAAACGTGAATCATTATATTGATGAGTTACTCATTGTACAGTAGTGCTTGACCCTTAATTAAATACCACTGAGGTAGCCTTAACACCGAGGTCGGCTGAAGAGGCGTACAGTAACACAAGTATACAAACACACACACACACACACACACACGGACCTGAAAGACATCACTCCTATTGTCCCCGATCAAACAGAAACGGAGAGGAATCTGTTTTTGAAAAGGTGGAAGTGGTCGGGTGTTGACTGACCACTGACTGAGCAAAGCGTCTATTAGCAGGAAAGGGAAAGCCATGTTGCCATGCACCGTTATCACCAACGTCTGCAATGCAATTTCTCTCGTATGTGCGTCAAGCACACAAAAAAAGAGACTATGTCTGAGTGTGCAGGGGAGAGAGAGCGTGGCTGTGTGTTGCTGGGCAGTGCTCACATCGCTGTCTAACATCTCTAACTGAGCAAGACAAGCTGTCACACTCTAATAAGCTCTGCATTCCTGCCTTGATCTGGCCTAAATACCTACTTGACAATATTAAAACATTTGGACTACTTAATTACATGTTGATGTGTTCACGAAAGTTGAATACACCTAAATAAACAGACAATGGCTGCAACTCCCTGCCACCTGTATGTGGCACACACGCGCAAGCACACAAAATGTGACAAGGTCAATAGGAGCGTATTCATAATATTCTCCGGTATGAAGAAGAACAGTTAAGCATTCGATATCCTCCCTCGTCAACCATTAACCAGGAACTGCAACATGCCTGGCAACGTCGAGCTTTAAAACTGAACACTGTGAATCATAAACGTTGTATTGCTTGCAAGTGGCTTCTGACAAGACTTACTTTTGTATTAAGGACCCCCCTCCCCGCAATATGATCTAGTCATGGTGAATTTAACTGGATACTGTAGGAATTCCTCTACACTAGAATAGCACAAGGCTGCAGGCGACAGGAGTTGTTTGAGAGTAGCTGCGTTTGGTCTAAAAATGGAGACATGCAAATTCACCATATCTGCAGCATATCGTTTTCAGTCTCTAGTTTGTGTATTAAAATCTGAGAACATACCGTTATGGGTCAAAGTCAGATGTGTAATGATTATAAATTTAAAAAAAAAGACATTTATGGAAGCAACTGCGTTACTGGGAACTGGATACCAAGTGCCATGTTTAAAACATGAAAATAAAACTTTATGCAGAAAAACTATTCGTCTTGCACCTTCCAACCAACTTTTCTTAATTCGAGGTGGTAACCTCTGACGTATACGCCTGAGAGATGACCCATGCCTGACACACACCCCCTGACCTCGAGGCTCGAGGCTCACATGTTTCGCTGGCTTAAAAACAGGGACAGCACCTCACCACATCTCACCCGCAAATGTGCGATACCACCAAAAACAAGGGAGCCACAGTGACAAAAGAGGGCCAGGGCGAGGAATGTGTGAAAGGAGGAAAAACACAGAAAGAAGAGACGGCCCCAGCAGGAAGCTGAGGACAAACAAGACAGGAAAAGAAACACACAATAACTAATGATCCACTTCCTGTTCAAAAGGTGGAAAAAGTCTCAAAGACTCCATCATTGCCGGAAAATATTATCTATTGTTCTTGGGTTGTTGTTCATCAACATCCCCCTTTGCCTGCATGTGCTATTTTATCAATACTCGATTATTTGTTTAAAAATCAACAACATTTCAGAAAATAGAGAACGTGCAAATATCCGCAGGGCGTGCCTCGTAAACGCGAAATGACGCAGTCATGAATTCACCGCTGCTTTCATCATCGGAGCGTCAACCAGCTGGCTCAGCCCGCCTCACCTCTTGGCGGTTGCCGTCTCTGCCCTGCCAGGCTGCAGTAACCGCCTCTGTTCTGTTACGCAACCTGACCGGCCGACCACAGACACGGGACAGACGCAGGGATTCATCCGCGGTGGCAGCAGCCGTGACACCGTATGACTTCACCAGGAGCACATGGGGGTTTAACACAGAGGTCAAGCCTTCTCGAAGGAGGACTTTACTGCATGTAGTGTTCCTTTAATATGACCATTCATTAATCTCAGTGACTTCTATCTCACGACTCAGGATCTGTAATAACTCACCAAATCTGTCCCTTTGTGTCGTTTGAGTCACCGAACAAAGCAAACAATGAGGCCGATGCTGATATCGGATCAAATGCTGGTTTGATTACCGCAGGTGTATAATCCAACATTCTTGAACAAACACAAGGCATGCTTATTTTCACATGCACACACACACACACACAACACAATTACATTTCTTGTTTCTTTCTTTTTCGTTGTCTGTCTTATGCATATTTCATTTGATGTTTGTTAATTGTGTGGAGGCTTCAAATAAGCCCAGTTGCCTTTTTACCTCTTCCTGCACTGATATTCATTTATCTCTGTTATGTGTGTATTTTTATTTTTAAGATAAATTCCAAGAATAAACACAGTAATTTAGCACCATTAATGAGAGTACATAGGGGCATCAGTTTGTGTTTCATAAAATGTCGACAATGAAATATAGTGAAGGAAATAAGTCTAAATACAAAGAGAGTAAATAACAAATAAGTTATTGTGCAAGCTGCTATACTGTATGTGCATTGTCCCTGTTGCAAATATATTGTTATTTATGGACTGTATTAATTATTGTAAAATCCGTTGTGTACTGGTTCTTTCTTCCTTTTTTCACAATGTACCTCAAGTGATTTCTTTTCTGTTCAACTTTGAGGATCTAATCGTTTCCAGTACTGAAAAGTAATCAAAAAAGACAATTTAATTAAATGTCTTAAAGAGAGTTTTTGAAGTTGTGGTGCATGCACTTTCCTTCAGCCTGCCTCACAATTCTACTTCCATACAGATACTGAGGTAACGCAAAAAAAAAAGATCACAATATTATTTTACTTTTGACTGTCTAGTGCTATGCAGTGGTTGTGGTACATGTTAAATTATGTATGTCTAGCAATGATAGCAGCAGATATCCAGGGAAATATTTTAACATCTATAAAATGGATTGGGACAGAATTTTTGTGAAGACATTCGTGGTTCCCAGAGGAGGCAACTTTGGTGGTCCACTGACTTTCCCTCCATCACCCCCACAAGGTGAATAATCTCGATGATTAATGACGTTTTCATCTAGCGCCACCTTCAAGTCCTCGATTTAATATGTCAACTACAAAATACCAAATACCTGAAAAACTAAAGGCATTCCCATCCGCCTCAGCTGCACTTTATGTTAAGTTAGTGCTAATTGGCAAATATGACCATGTTCTTAACCAACAACGTGTAACCGTGGTGATTGCAGCATTCAGCACAATGCACGGCCTTAAAGAGCCCTCGATAAAGAAGAGAAAGTGACTCGAGATGTCTGTCAGACAACTTCAAACAACTAACAATATAAAAACCATACAATAAAACTACCTACTATCTTTATTAGACAAGCACAGCGACAATATCGATCAGCAGGCCAAACACCTGACACTTTATGGCGGCAGGGCACTCTGACCCACTGTGCCTTATCATGGGTTTGGTTGTTTGGCAGAGGCACATTGACAGGAATGTGCCCGATTAACACCTCGGGCAGGTAAAGCAAACAGGTTGTTGTACTCCGTTCATCTCACACGTCCACCACTCAAACTGCAGAGGGGATTCAATCATCACCATGTTGGGTAAGTAGTGATTACGCAGAGGCATCGCAAGTCAAATAATGTTATTCTGTGCTCAAAAAGTTATTGAGTTTACACTAGTTATAGAGTTTGACTATTCAAATGTCACTTATTTGACTCTTCTATGCAGTGATCTCACCTGTCATTTATTGCCCTGTGCAGACGGCAGGTGAAGATAAGAGGACAGCCTGTTGGACACTTCCTGGTTGAACTAACAACTGTGCATACAGAAAGATCACAGTGATATAACCCTGCGGGGTCACGTTCAATAAAGCAACGTGGTGACTCGTTGCAGGTTGATACTTGAAAAAGGAAAGTCATGATTTTCTACAAACTGAGCTGACAATCATACTCCTATATTAAAAAAAGAAAGTATAAGGTGTTTTGTCAGACCTAAAGTCTCAAAGCCCAAAGATATTCAGTTTACCATCATAGAGGACAAAGAAAACCAGAAACATATTATCATATACGAGAACATGGGAGCGCTGGATTTTTCTCTAAAACGAGGTTTGGACGTCACATTCATTAAGACATCCTCATTATTTCGCATCAAGAGGCTATATTAAATCACAAGGACATAGTGTTAGCTTCAATACCCATTACATAATGACATTAGATATTTGATCCTGTAGTGTTGAGAATATGCAAGGGAAGAAGTGCCACATTAACAACGCATTAAGGGAAATTTCTGCAAAGCACCAATTGTGAATCGCCAAAAGAAAGTGTTTAGCAACAGCACAGTGACCGAGTACGCCTTCAATTTAGTTTTTCTATTCATCTGACTTCACTTAGTCCTCTCCAGACATTTCATCAATTTCAGCTCCAACAGATAGAAAGGGCTACGTCTATAGCCCCGGGTTATTTAGACACTGCACACCAACATCTTTCATGGGAAAAACACATAAAATACTTTATCCCCATTTTTCATAAATCTCCACATCAACACACTATCCTTTTTACATAATTCCATGTAAATAGGAGTGTTTGTTTCCCCCCCTCCCCCCTGAAATCATCCGACCTCCCGGAGTGGCCACAGTCAGGTTACAGTACTAAATGACCTGCTGAGCTCCGAGACAACAGCATTCCTCATATTGGCCTTATTGCTCCCCAAGACCCATCTAATATGAGGCAATTACAGACATTTTAGACCACAAAATATAATGAAAGCTATACAAGAACTAGTTTAAAGAAAGCAAAAGAAAGAAAAAAAACACATTCCAGTCTCCAACAGTAAATAAACTCCCCCCCATGTGCTACCAAAATAAAAACTGCTAGATTTAAGCATTAAGCAAAGTGAGAGTCCCTCCGTCCAACCCTACCATGCTGTGCTCGTTAAGGGCCTCACACCCCAACAGGTGTTTTCAGTTACCTTCACTGATTAGACTGCTGCCCAGGAGAAAGAGGGTGGACCTATGTGCCCATAATGCTGTGGCCACGCCGGACTTTGTTCCTCACTTCACGGAAGGCAGTTTGACACGTCGCAGAGGGGAAAGCGCAGCTGTGACAGACACACAACTCGTGGCTAAATTCCATTTGGCTGCTTTAATCAAAGCCTGTACACACTGACACAGTGCTGAGAAGAGGTCTGATCAGTCAAAGTAAAATCACCTGTGGAAGGCAGCCATCCTTAATGTTATTGAATACACCAGTGCTTTTTCCTATTACGATGTCGCAAAATGTCTGCCGTAAATTAAAACCACCTTGTGTCTGTACTAATTAGCTTAGCTTAGCATAAAGACTGGAAACCGTGGGAAACAACCAGCCCTCAGTCCAAAGTAAAAAATAAAAAATAACAATAATTTTGATTTTTCTTGTTTACTTAATCTGTACTACTACTTCAGGTAAAAGCACTTCACACCGGTAACTAACACGCATTGAAAAACCCCTTCTGCGTGAAGGGGTCCTTCCTCTTGTAGCAGATGCAGAACATATTTAACCAATACATTTCGGCCATGCGCACATCCTTGTGGTCCTTGTGCACACAGATTCTGCACTGACGTCAGAGGGAAAGGCTCACGGACAGCAGGAGCCATTCATGCATGGAGCTCCTGCTGTTACACGGGCACGTCTCTGACATCATGTCTGGTGATGGAGGAGAAACGGCAGAAAACACAAAAAAAGTAATAAAAGGTGTAAGATACCAGGGTCGCCTATCTAATACGGCGTGATGAAAGTGAACAGACATGCCTCTAATCTCTCCTTTTATACCTGCCAGGATGCTTTAGACGGCATGAAAAGGGCAGTCCAGAAACACGACACGCTGCCTTGCAGAGCGGCAGCGGCATGGCAACAGGGAAGCGTTTGCTCAGCGTTGCACCGGACATTTGAATTGCAAAAGAACCAGTGTGTGAGGGCGAAAGGGTTCACATTCACTTCCCCCCACTGACCCCAACATGGCTGCCGCTGAAGTCAACAACATATCCGAGGCGACACAAAGTCCACTTTTGATCTACTTGAGGAACGACTGTCGGGAGAAACAAAGCAAGTACGAAAGTGGGCAAATTATCAGGAGCACCCGCACCGAGCTCATTAATCCAAGTGGAAATGACGATCCATAATTAAGCAGATGAAGATAAATATGTCCTGTGGGGTAACAGGTGTCCTTACATGCGGAATCATCAAGGTCTGTGACTTTTGTCCGTAAACTTTGGGTTTGTTTTTCTTCCTACAAAGTTAAACTGAACACTGCCGCAAACATTTTGCCTCCCACCTTGTGAGGCACAATTTGATCTGGAAAGAAAAAACCCAAGGCACACAAAATAACATGATGGCTTGATCACATCCCTCAAGGTATCTGATTTTGCCAAACCTGCCATTTCTGGGGGCCTAAACTGTTTCATTTATTTGCAAAGCTGGTGAAATAAACTCACTGTAGTCGATATGTTGAATGTATTGCTTGAATTGATTGTGTCTTCGGCTTCCTCACATACAAAAACAAACTATCAAGAACAAAAAGAACTAGCACAACAGTGACAACTGAATTTCAATGACCCATTATAACTATAAAAAGCCTTAAATCTGGGCCCCAAATACACAAAGGGAAAGTTTCAACATCTACCTGTCATTTCTCTCATTATTCTCCTCTCTCCTGCTTCTCACCCCCTCAATCTGCACATCAAGCCTGCAGAGGGGACTTTTCTGTCAAATGAACCCTTAAATAAATGTGATTTAGTGGACACTTTAACGCTAGAAACATCTCAGCTTTCAACATCTCAGCTTTCAACGCGCTGCTCAATGGCTTTTCCATGTCCACATACCATACAAACTAGTGCTGCTACATTTTTTTTTAAAGCACACCAGTTGCCAGCCTTGTCCTAGACAAGGAAAAACACTTCCTGGCATGAAAGCAACAATATCTTTTGACATTTAAATCATCTTTTCCAGGTGGACACAGAGTTAGCATTTAGCTAACTCTTTAGCCATAATTCAGACCATGAAGCTGATGATCAGTGGAACACAGCCAACTATTCCCCCCCCCCCCCCACAGACACCCTTAAACAGCCTGATAAGTCTCTCAAACTCAGTAATCCCGAGTAAGCGCTTTTTCCTCCGGGAAGTTTGCTTCGTGCTGCAGAAAGCTATATAATGAAAATAAAGCGACAATGAAAAAGAAAATCATTATTTCGCCCGGAATACAGTTGTTCTTTGTTAGCGCTATTACCACATGCTTTGTGATTTTGCAGTCCTCCCACCTCCATCTCAGTATGGAGTGTGTCGGCACTCTTTTGAAAGAACAAAGTGAGTCTAATGTGCTGATAATTAGAGTCCCACCTGCCCCTCAGGCTACATGGACTGCACACTATAGATCTCCCATTACAGCTGTGCCTCCGCAGACACTAAAAACTCTGTGTTCACTTTTTAATTGTCCCACTTTTGAAACTCATACAGTAGCCTAATAGTACTGATCATCGCGCTCAGGAGTCAAGTTATTTCTAATCTCCATTGTGTTTCCCAGCACAGAGTCTGCCACCGTGGTTAATTGTGGGGGAGCTGATCACAATGGGCTCCTTTTACCACTGGAAGGGCAGGTTTCCTACCTCAGAGCGAGGGATGAGAGGGGGTTTAGAGGAGGAAAGGGGGGGTTAAGGCTGTAAAATAAATTACACAGAGATTAAACTTCACCAGAAAACTCTGAACACACTCTGGACTTTGTAACCTGGGGGGAAAGAAACTAGTGTGGTAGTCAGATGTGGCGCTGCCTGAGGAAGTATTGATGTGACTAGGGGGGATTCCCCTTCTACACTCTCATGGCTTGGCTGAATGCATTTGTTTAATACCCTCCTTTCTTCCAAGCACCATTATCGGCACACAAAATGTAAACAATATATATATATATATATATATATATATATATATATATATATATAAAAATAAATAAAGGGCTGCAACAAACGATTATTTATAATCAATCTGACGATTTCCTTTTTCAATTAATCGTCTATTAAATGTAAAAAAATCACAAGGTGACATCCTCAGATGTCTTGCATTTTCCAAAGCCCAAAGATATGCAGTTCACAATGATATAAAAACAAAGAGATACAACAATTACGCTCAGTTTAGCTCTGGAGAACCATGTTTTGCTTTAAACATCACTGACACTATTAATCTATTATCAAAAATATGTTCTAATTATCGAGTAATTCTTACCTAAAAATTGGGACTTTTATCATATCAACTGGCACGCTACTTATCAGTTATTTATATTTCAGCAACTTAAGACTGAAAATACACCTGAGTCACGGACCCAGATGTCGAAGCCACTCCAGCTCCGACTGGACACGCATTAAAATAGACATCAAGCCTCCACTTCCTGCCATGTCCGACAGCTGTAAATGACTCTATACTTTATCCGACAATATCATGGCCACATTACTGTGTCCGTGGCCGGCTCACGTCTCGGTGACAACCCCTCACCCACACCTCTTCATCAGGGTCCATGGAACATGAGAGGGCCCTCCAGCAGACCCGTTAACACAGCGTGTCATGGAGGTACAGACACATGAACCCTCGTCGTACAAACTGCAACAGCGTTAGAAAAAAAAAAAAGCCTTCTCTTCCTCTCTTCATAGGTGCCTTCTTTTGATTGAAAAAAAATGTCATAATCTGTGATTGTAGGGATATTTTTGATGTGGCTTGGATTTTCATTGAGTTTTCTAACAAAAGAGCGGAGGAGAGGAAGACTAGTAAAAAGGTAAGGTGACACTGAATGTAAACATTTGCTCGGTCCAAAAGAAAACTCCACAAGGCACCTTTCCTGACTGACTATATTTACATTTGAGAGTTGTGTTGGTTGTCTCTGCAGTGTTGCTTTGCCACAGTTGTTTTTCCTGTTGGTCTACATTCCCGCCCGCCAAAAGGTAAAGAAAAAGGAGTCGGACATTTAGGTGGACCATACAAGGTCACTCACACACACACACACACACACACATGACATATGACACTGCCCCATCCCAATGGGCCCTATAGGGCCATACAATAGTGTAGGTGTGGTGCTGTCGGTGCAGGAAGACAGACACACACTTTCCCGTCTGCCCTCAGGGGGTCTCCTATTAGTACAACAATAACCTCGGTCAGCCATTTGTCTCCTTTTCGCCCGTCTGCTCTACGGGACCTGAAGAGGCCTCTCTGTTCCCCTGACAAAAGAAGGACAATCTGACAATATTTAATCACAGCTGCAGACCAGTCAGTGGCCAAACCCATGGGAAAAAAATAAAAGCCCTCTGAATGAGTCTTTTTGTCCCTTTACTTTTACAATAAATAAGTTAATTAATTAATAATAACACTTATTTATTGTAGGAAAGTATTTTCCCTCGTCAATAACTGCAAAAATATGAACCAACTTGTAACAGTGTAGGAAGTTGATGTGATTGTTAGCAAACAGTTTACACATCTGGCCAGTCATCGGGCATCATGATTGGAGTTTGTGTTTCTGGCCACCTGAAGAAGCTTAGGCCAATTTTCACTCTCCTTTTAGCTCTGCACAAACTCCTGAGGGAAACATCTGGTTCTCTAGCCGCTATAAAAGCTCCATGATGCCATGGCGACCTCTTTGCAAAAGCCATACTACTTGAGATGAAAGTCTTTACAGTGATTATGGATATGTCGGTCATGCCAAATGTTCTTATACTGAGCCGCATCACCTTCATATCTTTGACTATACCACAAAAAAACACAAGCACGAGGTTTTATTTCCAATTTAGAAAAAAAGCAACCTCAGATGTTCCTCCTATTACTTATTAATCATGTGGGGAATTTCTTTTAAACTTGTATATGGCATCTTAAGCAGGCCCCTCTCTTCGGTCGGGTCTGGTTTTTGTCATACTTATTTCCTCTGTCACTCATTTTGAAGAAGACGGATTCAGATGCAGCAGACACGGATTCACTCATGTTTGACATTACATAAATTACAGAAGAAATAAGTTAACATTTGGCGATGATGGATATTTCTCACATGAGTTCATTCTCAGGGTTCTCAGGCGTTAGTGGTTGTATGTTAAATATGTTGGTAGGATCAGGGTTAAAGAGAACTTCCTGCAATGATGTCATACAAACTAAGCTTATCTAAGCGCGGCGTCATGATGACTTTCACAAACCACGATGTCACACCTTATGTATGCTAATGTTTTAGCTTATCTCTAATATGTCCTCCTGAATAGTCTAACTTTATTACCCATTGAACCCTTGATAATAACGTGTCTGATGGACTTTGCCGAGTAGTTTTCACATTGTAGCTCTACTTTACAAGCACAATCGCCTTCTTTTGGGGGCGACAATTTATTCCTGACCCCCTTGTTATTGCTTTTAAGTAAGTCTTCAGTTCTTATTAAAATATTACATGTAAAAAAACTGCTGGTACTTGATCACATCAGCTGATTTCTATCTAAATCTTGTTAGTGGTTTCATTTCAAATCCTCTCTTTGTACCTGATTAAGTCAATTATCTCACTGTTAAAAGACACAATTGAATTCCCCGCCCCCTCAGAATGACTCATTCACAGCTATTTCCTTAACACATGCATTTCCCTGAAACCAGAAAGTCTGACATCATGCAAGTACAAAGGAATCACAGCAAGATCACACTCCATTATGGGAATGTGTAAACATCTCAGGTAAAAAACTAAAATACCAGAAAGCAACAAGCTGTGAACTTATTTACAAGTCTGCCGCCTTCCTGCTACACCCCTGTCCATTATCTCACTCTAACACCTTCAATAGATTCCAAAGAGTGATACTGATTTATACAGCAGCAGTAGGCCATTTGATTTTATCGGCTTTATTTTTTAAATTTCATTATTATTTTCAAATCTGACACGAAGTATCCCGTTTAATTTTTGTCACTTTTAGCAACTTTTTTTTTTGGCTAATCTCCATGAGGTTCCTTATTGCTGCTGAACCCATCTGAACCTGATCTTACTCCCATAGCCAAACCAGTGAGTTCAATCTTGTAGAGGTGGGCTGTGTGAAAGGTCATTGAAAGAATGTAAACATCCAAGTAAAAACCAACACACACCAGGAGTAGTTTTTCCGTGGTTAAAAGAACAACCTGCCCTACGACGGGAAAAAGAAAAAGAAAACTACACTTTGCATGCAGTTCCAAACCCCAAAGTAATGCTTTGGGTCTAAAATGTCCTCCAATGACTGCACCATCACTACCCTGCACACGGTTTTGTGTTGCCTCACAGTGAGAAGGAATAAGAGCGACATAGAAAAAGGTCATGTTTCAACACCCAGGATAAGTTTACATGTACTGCCCATGGCTTGGTGACCCTACTTTATTGTATAGCCTTGCCCCTTCTATTTGCTTCCATCTTTTGTGTTTGGCTTTCTTTCTTTCTCCTTTATACTTCCTGAAAACACTCAGGCCCCTAACTCATGCTGTCACATATACCATATGCAGCTGAAGCCAAATGTGTAGTATTCACCGCCACATGTTTGAATGTTTTGTATCCGTGTCGACTTATTCTGGTCTGTCTCTGAGTCAGAACCACATCTGACGAGATAGATGACTTTAGATGACTTTCGGCTCAACAGGTGTCAATGTGGGCACCTGTGTGTGTGCAAGGCGGACGGACGCATGCGTTTCGGTTTGCGCGCCTCTATGCACATAATGAGTCGTCCGTGCGCGCGTCTGCACAAACGTCTCTGTCCGGGTCTCTTTGCGGCCTCCGGGTCAGACTCCGTGGGTGCGCTTGGAGTCGAGCCGGGTCAGCGGGCCCGAACAGGGCCTCCAGCGGCGGCGCACAGAGGGGCCAGTGTGCTCCTCCTGCTAACCGATGCACCGCATGAGTGCTTCAGTTTCAGCCACAGCACAAAACACCAGTGTCTGGTTCCCCCTCCAACCCCCAAAGCAACGCTGCCACGGCCACGGCGTATATCTTTTGTTCCCCACTTTAAATAAAACATGGTCCAGTCATTAGGTAGAAAGGCCCTACTGTGCATAATTCAGGCCACGGTATCCATTTGAGGAGAGGAGATAAGGCTAGGGATGGACAATGCAGTTTTTTCTCCTCAAAATACTGTCAAACAACAGATGTTGCACAAGTTTTGTGCAACAATAAATTGTGCAACATGGCAATTAAATGGGGTGATAACAGCAGTTTAGGTTGCTGTTTTAATGCAGTTCACAATATCCATTACAGGGCTGCAACCTGCAACCGGCAACTAACCATCATCAATTGCTCTGTTAGCTCCATGATGACATTGAACTACTTGTAAAAAGTTCACAAATATTTCAAAAGGTGTAAACAGAGAATTTTAGTGTTACTAAAATATAATCTATTATAAACTATCCAAAACATCTGAACGTGTCCAGTTATAGCTAAAGATAAAACAAATGTCCCTATGGAGGAAACTTTTTAAAATATATTTGGAAAAATTAAAACACGTACTAACTACGTTATAACATGATTTTACAGGAAAACTAAATAGCAACAGACCCCTATGTATCAAATATAGAATCAACCACTATGTCCACTAACGAGGACCGTTTGCTCCCAACAGAGCTGAGCGGAGATCAGTTGTAGCTCATTTAAGGACGTTTATTTTACTCCCAACAAGCATTGCAACTTGCAAAAACTACACCTCAAAATAAATATTCGAGAGAACCGATTTCCATTCGTCAGTTGTGGCTGTAAACAACATGCAACAGGTTGACAGTTGACAACCGAAACTGCAGCGCCGCAGCGATACTGGATGCACCTGCTGCTGCCCGAGTCCCCTTCACGTACCTGCTGATTCACGGTCACTTCGCTGTTGTTCAACTTGTAGTCCTTGTTTCTCTCGGTTGTGTTTCCTCTTCTCGAGTGAATAATAGTTTAAAAAAAATAAAAAATAAACATAAAACTAAGGGACAGAATTCACTTTTCTTTTCTTCTCGTAGGCGGCTGACGTGCCTCTCCGCCCCCCCCGGTAATGAGCTTTCCTTTTTCCATCGTTCGCAGTTAGCTTACCTTATTCCCTGAGGGAGGGGGGGGGGGGGGGAGAAGCGGATGAGAGGTAATGGATGAGCATGTTGACCAATCGGATGTGGCGGGAGGCGGGCGCGTTGGGAATACACGACACCCTATTGGTCAGGTTGTGTTAATGGCAGAGCAGTGAAATAAAAAGGGGAATTTTGTACTTCAGTTCACTCGAAAGAGGCAGAAGCCCAAACGGAGCAGTGACAGTTTCGCCTGTGTTAGGCTGCTGAACTCACTCAAACCCATGTAGTATAAGTGAATTGTTTAACAAATTAAACATGAATGCTTTCAAGAAAATGCTTTCTTTCAATCTTTCAAATGAGAGAGAAAACAGGCAAAAATAAAGAGTGAAAAAAACATCAGTAGCCATAAGAGTTAATGTTCTCCGGGCAACGCAATGTGGATTGAAAGGAGCTAATCATTCCTAAGAGGCTCTGCAATGCAAAGCTATATAAACTACTTTAAATACCTTTGTTTCATGCACGGGAAGATTAACCAAGCACCATCTATTTCTGGTTAAAACAGACAAACAACTGAGGCTGCATTGTTTGGATTGCTCAGGGTTCAGTATAAGAACTAAATATGAACATCTTTCCCTTCCACCACCAGTATACTCCTATTTGATCCAGCAGTACATATTTGTTATTGCTGTTAAATGTCAGATATATTGGTACAGATGATTTTAGGAAGCCTACAATATACATTGTATACCTATTATATTATATGTATAAGTCAGGTTCACAAATGGTTCCAATTACATTAAGTCACATAACATGTACACAATTATGTAATTTTGAGAAAATCAGTTAATATAGTGGCAAAAGAAACAAAAGATAGGACTTGGACCCAGTTTCAGTTTCTTGTCCTAAACTCATCCCAAATCGTATTCTGTATTGTACAAAACAATCAATCAGACCTTAAAGCCATCTATTGTATTGGTGAACTGTAAAGGATTGCTGGTTTTAAGCTTTATACCTTTTTTTCCCCCCTCTTTAAAATTACAACCAGGAAACCTTTCAACGTATCACACTAAAAGGACTGAGAAGTACTTGTTTTTTTAAAATCACCATCCTCCCTGTTCACACACACTGTCATCATTTTTAATCTCATACCACTGCAATCCTAACCATCAACAACAGTGAATGTAATGACAACCCCAGTGTTAGCCAGGCTGAAATAGATGACAGTAGCAACACATGACCACTTGGTGGCAATTTATTCACAGAGAACTGAAGCACACCAAGTACATTTACTTCAATTATTGTACTTTACTTGGGGCATTTTTATTTCATGCCACTTTGTACTTCATCACAATTCTATTGAATTAACTGTCGTCACGTTGCAGATGAAGTTATTACAAACAAAACCTACGAGTTTATAAAATACAATTAATTGCAATAGGCAAGTACAATACTACGGAAATTAAAAATGAGCTGACATTTACTGCTTATTATCAACCAATATGGAAGAAATTGCCATTTAGTTATTTCCAACTGAAGTCTACAATGTTTAGATGGCATTGCCTGTAAGCCATTCGTTTGGCCTCTATGAAAAGTGTTACTTACTTTCCTTCAGTTTCATGGGAAAAATAAACCATTTGTAGCCTCCAGAAGCACTATAGAGTACATAAGGATGCAGACAGTGCGTTTTGTAACCGTGACTCTAAAGATTACTTTTATTAGTTTACAAATAACTCCAGGGCGTCTTTACACGTAGTGTTCAATGAACTACGTACAGAAATATGTTTCCGTCTTAATTAGGCAGTCAGGAACCGTTCACTCTTTATAACCTGTGACATCCCCTTGGCTAAATTTTAATATCTAGCTAACAGGTTCAGACATTAGACGCCTCAAGCCCTCTTTTGCCTTCTCCAAAACTAAATACTCTCGCGCTGCAGACAAAATGAGTAACACTTGATTAAACATATCCATATATATTTTATTCTCAATACGGCAAAATACAAAGAATATTCAGGACAGACTCTCATTAGTCACAATTAATACTCACTTGACAAGAATGCTTTAAATTACATAACCTAAGTTTGAAGATCAAACTCAATGGAGTACCTTTAATCATATTGCATCCATCATATATAGTATCTCTATCATCAGTTCTCTTAAAACTAATCCAATTTAGACTATTGTACATAGTGTATGCTGCTGGTCTCACTTTAGAGACGACTTTTAGAAAAAAGATGTTATACAACATACTGTATAAACTGCTACAACTGTTTTGACCTGTAGAGAAATACCTCTGTTTCAAAAAACATGTTGGACCAATTGTTCAAAAGGGACACATAGTAAATACATCTCCATCTCTCTCGCTCTCTCTCTCTCTCGTGAGGAGGAAACAGATGTGGTTTTACATAACGGACTGTACAGACCATCCATCCATCCCATGAGATGAACAATATACATTTCATGAAAAGTACACGCCTCCATATCAAATACAGAGAAGACAAAATATTCACACTTGGATCTAGAGACAATGATTATGTGGCGACCATGATACTGGGAGACAGTGAAGCAGAAGACAAAGAATACGAGTACTGTAAGAAAAGGACTGAGAAATAAAGTTGATATACTGTGTTAAGAGACTGGGATGTACTCTGTAACAGCTTGGAAGAAGAAGAGAACATAAAAGCCCACAGAGGGGGGTTGGGGGGAAATGTGCATAAAGTATCTCACAAATGTATTTACAGCATTTTTTAAATTTCAATAAAAATGTCAACCTGTAGTAGAAATTCACCCTTAAAGAAATGTTATATTTACAATTTATACATTTGTATTTAAATAGAAACATGCAAGTGTTAACATCTTCCTACTGAATGTTAAAAAAAAAATAAAAAAAAATAAAGAAAACTCATCTTACCCTGGATTCTTTCAAGTTAGAATTAATATTAATTACTACTTACAAGGAAATCTCATGAACAATCCCAATACATTTACATCTTCCTCATTTCATAAAATGGAACTCCTTAAAATGGCAAAATAGAAAGAAAAAAAAAATTAATCAAGCAAAGGGGCAGAAAAATAAATAAATGTGAGTAGCAAACTGTTAAAAATTGATCTAATGGTAATTTTTTTACATTTGACTACAAGATAGTGTAGGGAACACAAGGCGCGGACCTGTACTTACAAAGTGTACCAGTGTATGAAGACGTTGACTGGGCTGGCAAAACCCACAGAGGAATCCCCATGAGAAAAGTGGCCTCCAGCTTTAAGTACAAAATGGCTCAAGCCATCTGTGTTTGGTTATAAAAACAGATCTATATACACATATATACTAAACCAGTACACAAAATTGCAAAAGCTAAAGGCATTGGACACTTGAGTTCAACAGGTTTCTCACTGAGGCGAAAAAAAGAACCAGGGAAAAAAAATCCCAAGCCAAAAAGTTTTTCCACAGAGAAGGATCCTTTTTTTTTTTTTTTTTTGTTGTTGTTGTAAAAATCCTGCATAGATTAAAATAATACCCTCTGGCTTTCTCTTTTTCAAGTGCCAGAGGAAATAACAGTATCCCCTCCAACAATTAAGGCCAGGGAGCCAGTGAATGAAAGAAAATACAACAAAAGGTCAAACCTGGGTCAAATAGTAACATTCTAACGGTTGGTTTTACCTCTAGATGAACAAGGTGTAAGACGAAGTGACAAAACACCAAAATTATGTTTGACAAAAGAAAAGATTCAGAAAGTAACCGACTGTTACAAGCCTGACACTTTCTTCTTTTCCAAACTCGTCCAAAACTAGCCAATAAGCGTGACCATACTATTGGACCCAGGCTTAAATGTTTCCAGCATGTTTTAGGAGGAAGTGAGCTTGAAAGAAACACACACAGAAAAAAAAGCACAGTCCTTCATGTCATTGACCATTAACAAAACACCCAAATGTCAACTGAAATATTGGGCGCAAAGTTAACATCTTCATTCAAAAACCACTGCCGTCCCCATTTCTCTCGATGACAACCAGCAATGTTAAATAAGAGAAATGTTCATTACTGGACAGCTAGCATACACTGCAACTCAGTCGTCTTTACCCGCCTCACAACTAGATGACACGTTTCTCATCTACCGTCTTGTAATACAAGTATGATTCAAACTTAAATAGGAAAAATTACATACACAAACAAATACTTTGCATCTCATAACCCTTGGTTCAACCCTGTATTAAAAGAATGCATTTGAAAAGTTATACTTCTTCTTGGCCAGAGGAAGAAAAAAAAAAAAAAAAAGAAACTGCTTGGTATATAAATAAAATCTATATTGGCCGTTATACTTCTATTTTCGAAATATATAATGATAGATTTAAAACTCTTTGTTCTATAAATGCAACACTGACGAGTTTGCCTCTCTAAATATTTCCTTACAGATTAACTTGCGTTTGTTGTGCCAAATTAGTGGTCACTCAGGCCCCGGGTTTTATAAACTGCACTGTGAATAACTGCATTGTGTGTGTGTGGAAATGATCTTCAATACTTAAGACACTCCCTGCTGTTCCTTAGAAAAATACACTCTGAGCAAATAAGGGATCAAAAACAATGAATAACACTGTCTGGAAGTCACTCTTCCTCGAGGAAATTTCTCAATGAATAATGTCGCTACAAGTGTAAAAACATTTCATAGGGAGAGGCTCATATTCTGGAGCTTCAAATACAGCAAATCTCTTAGAGAGAACATTGACGAGATCAATTTTATTAAGGCCAAGAGTCTAAAACGCCCCTGCTAGCGGCACCTAGAGGCCATGCTGCTCCTTGCATTAAACCGGACACAGTGGTTTGAGCAGACTGACCAACATTCAATTTTCTAGCAGGGCTAAAATGAAGTTTGTGATTCAGAAAAATAAAAACGACACCGTTTAAAAAACGAATACGCCGATCGATAAAGAGAACATTTATAAATATGTGTGTGTGTGTCAGAAGTATTAATCTGCTGTGCACAGTAGCCCTTCCTACAGTCCGTTCTTAAATCTTGTGGGCATGCTCCAAGATTAAAGCTCTAGCGCCTCGAGACTCCGCAGGAAAGATGAATCCAGATGGAGTGACGTCGCCAACGCCATCTTTGCTCTAAAGTGTGTTAACAGGACTTGACTTAAAACTGAAAGACTGCAATCAAAAACATGAATGTTGCCAGCTTCCATTAACTTAAATATATATTTTTTAAATGCATAAAATCGGTTAAAACAAAAAGGGAACATGATTCAGATATGACGGGTGGCTGTTTGTTTTCCTGTCACTCACATACAAGGCACAAAAATGATAAAGATAAACCTTCATTTTAAAGCACCTTTGGTGTTTATGGGAGGTACTTTGGTGAAACAAAGTCAAATAAAAAGTTAAAAGCCAAAGTAGCCTAAAAACCAAACCCCGTTGTTAAACATTTTCATAGCAAATAGTTCACCCAGCGCTTCCATGCCAAATGGATAGAAACATTGCAAAGATTGTAAGAATGCCGATATATGAAGCATGGCGATAAGCTTTTGTTTTTGTTCCTGTGCTGCAGTTTTCGATGTTTCTCCCTGTGTGGTGCTGTCGACGGCGTGAGATGCTCTAGGTTGCTCAGTGTTTTTGGCAAGCTGGTGTAGAAAATGGACACAGTGTTGGAGATATGTCTGAGAAGTTCATCACGTGTGTGTATGTGTGTGTGTGTGTGTACATGGAGGAGCAGAGGTGGGCTGTGTGTGTGTGTGTGTGTGTGCATACAGTACATCATTGTATGCGTGTCTGTCTGTGGCGCATGCGTGACTGTCTTTGAGCACATGATCCTTAACTCAAGAAGCGGAGGTGTGTGTGTGTGTGTGCGCGTGTGTAAGCAGCGAGTGGGGAACGGGTCCTTGCTAGGGAATAAGCTTAGCGTCCAGACGCAGCCAATGGAGGCCCTGCCGCGTGTAACGCACCAGTTCTGTCATGCTGCTGGTGTTGAAGATCAGAGGACCCATCACCTTGTCCAACTCCAAGAAGAATTCTGGGGAAAGGAAAGACGACACAGCGTCAGCGTCAGTTCAAAAGCCCGCGACTCAAGCAACATCATTGATATTTTCATCATCCTCGTGTTCTGTTCGCTCTTTCTTAATAATCAATTAAATGTTTAATCTATAAAAATGTCAGGAAATAGTGGAAAACTATTTCCGAAAGCCGAAGCTGATTGTTCTAACAAACCAACAGTTTAGAACCCAAATATATTCAGATGTCACATATTCTGATATTTTAGATATTTGATTTCATGTTGATCAACAAATCATTTTAGCACAACTTAGTCGGCAGTATTCGTAAGGAGTTCTGGCTAATCACCGTCTGTCTTTATTCGAGAGACAGTGGAGAGGTAACAGGGAACGGAGAAGACGCACAACGGAGCTCTCGATTAAATGGTCATACTATATTTCATTTTGAAAAGTGCTGGAATTGTAGGAAACTCACAGAATATTAGCATTACCGTAGGAAATGGTGACACAGTGCAGCATGTGGTATCCAGTTGCGACACATCAACATACTAAAAGAAACCTCGTACTGAAGTCATAAAAGCAAAGCTATTATATTGCAGTATTTGGAATGAGACTCGGGTGCAACACAGATAAAGTATACCGTTCAGTGTTGCGATCTGTCAGGAACTCCCCCTTTTCATTTGGTTCCCCCACTTGTAACAACCGTTTTATAATGAAGTTCACCTTTCTGCTCCTTGGATAGTTGCTCCGCCTGGTCCCAGACCTCGGTGGCGTACAGGAAGTTGGAGGTGACCTGGACGTAGCTGGCAGCCATCTGGTGGATACGCTGAGGTATGGTCACCGACGAGCTGGCGCTGCTGCTACTGCTGCTGCTGACTGACGAGTAGCTACCGGCCGTGCCCGGAGACAGTTTGGGAGACACTGGCGAGGGCATACCCGCCTTGCTGATGTAGGGAACAGAAAAGAGACTGGTTATGACAGTGTGTGTGCGTATGTATATGTATGTATTTTATTTACCAGTAGATTTGTTTATTTATTTACCAGTAGATTTATTTATTTATTTACCAGTAGATTTCTTAACTTTGTGAATTTCTTAACATTTTAACCATTGGGAAAATGTCAAACATATTCCCTCTCAACATTCAACATATGCAGGAAACAGATGTCTCATTTATGATTATGCTTATCTCCAAAACGGCGAGGAAGGACATGACTTACTTTCCAATTCCAGGAGAGGGAGCCTGGGTGTTACTCAGAGAATTCTGTCAAACAAAAGGAAGGAGAAGAACATTATGTACAAAGCAGGTTACACAGTCACAAAATAATAAACTACATAAATGGAATTCTTATTGAATTTTGAACGTCTGCCAAGCCAAACTTGATTTCAGCTTCCAGGAAGCTAAAAGTACCTTTAAGTGTTCGGTGAGCGTTTTGGAGTATTTTAGTGCGCTGTCTTTCCTCAGCTTGAATAACCGCAAGTAGAGGAGAGACTGGCATCGGAGGCTGGAAAGAGAAAAAAAGAGGTTCATTTTGGTCTAAAACATGCAAAGAAAACCGCAATGACAAGAGATCGGGGGGATTGCTTGAATACACAACCCTCCTTCCAATCAAATAGTGAGGGTTTTGAGATCTGTTGGTTGAAGGCTAAGGACAGGACGACACCTCCAACATGAAATACATCCGCTGGTGTCAGACAGCGTACTTACCAAAGCACAGCTAGCCTCTTGTCTGCGGAAGTAGCATCTGGGGCCAGGTAGCTTTTTAACTTCATAGTGTATCTGAAGGCACACACAGAAAATAATGTTTAGTTTCTTGGATAACCAAACGCCTAGGTCATTACAGAAACATGTATTTTAAGAAAAATTACATGCAATAACTGATTTTCTGTGTAAAAGAGTACTCTGCACTTGTATAACGTGAACTTACAATGGCAGAACCAGGAACATCATATTTTTAATTAAACATTTGTCTTTCTTGTCAAAACCTGCTGCCTATATTACCCACGATCCAACCACTGTCAGTTCATTTGGATATCGCGTGTGTGCAATGTTGGCAGCAGGTAAAGTAGCCTCACACCGCCAGCCACAAGCAGAGATGAGGATCCGGCTAGAGAGATCTAGTAAGCTCACTTCTTTCTAACTCCACATCCCAAGGTTACTTTTCATATTCAGACCATTAGTCTTGCACCACAACTGACGGCGACTCAAGTGACATCACCGAAGGAAGTTCAAAATACGCAGTGGCACCACACAGGACCCGTGAACAGACTTGGATGTGTACAAATGGTGGAGGAGCCCTCTAAATTGTGACAATGAAAAAAAGTACGTTTGTCCTTACTTGATAAGCTCCACCGTTTCAGCATACATGGGGAAGGGAGACTTTGCTTCTTGAGCGCTCTTCTCCAGAGCATTGCCACATTCAATGAAAGACACCACAGCGTCCAGGTAGTACACCGCCTTCTCAAAACGGTCCAACTGTAAGAGCGGGATAGGGACACAACAATGAAAATCACTGATTGCGCTGTATCCCAAGTTAGTGAGCGTGTACTGGTCTAATGGGGCTTTTCTTTCGGAAACTGGCACAGCAGTGCACACCTAAATGCTGTTCACGTGACTTCTAATCAACATGGTGTTGGTGTGGAATACAAAAAACTCTTTTAATAACGGCAGCAACAACTCAATTCTGTATGCGTTGGCATTTAAATGGAATTTATAACATCATAAATGTTGACTAATGAACTGTAGTGTGGGTTAATTAATGTTACACATATTCCAGATACATTATAGATCAATTAGTGTGCGTGTTTATTTGTATTAATTAGTTTGCTTGTCTTACTTAACATACAAGTTATTTTCTCTTCAGGCGGAGTATTTGAATTACAAAAAAGTATGACATGTAAAGAAATGAGAATTCTGAGTGGAAATAGTATGCAACCAGGTCAGGAATCTCAGGTCAAATCTATGGTAAGTCGCCGATACCCGTCTAGCACTTAAATATAGTCACGTGCTAATTTTTAAGTGACCCGTTCACAAACCGTTTAAAATATATATATATTTTAAATATACTGCTCAATACAGAACACATTGAAAGAAGGACTTCTGACTGTCCGAGGTAAATTTCCCAGTAAATACACTAAATTCTATACAATCATATAAATGTGAGCAATAAAAGTAAATGTTAAAAAATGTAACCGTGTTGCCATGTCAAGCATTAATCTCCATGAAAAACTTGCCAGGATGTTGTCTGACATTAAAAGGTCCACCTCTCCTCTCGCTGCTTTGCATGCGGCAACTGACACTGCAGCATCTCAATTACACATGTAAATAGTCGTGAAGCTCATGCTCTTACCAGTGCATCTGCATTGTGTTTCAGTTTCTTGGCCTCTTGTAAGTAGTGATCAGCCGAATGGACCCTGAAACAACATGATTAACAGGTCAAATTGATTTAATTACGTCTCTGAACCAGCGCATAATATAATATAAAAAAATATAATACACACACAAAAACAGTTATTCTTCCATTAAATCAAACCACAAAACAGACAAAAACCTAAGAGGCAAGCCTATGTTCTTTCTTTAGCTCTGCATGAAAAGGACAGAGATTCCCAACAGAGAGCCTTTTAAAATGTAAATTTACGTCATCTATGCATGACCTCCACAGCCTCCTGCAGCTTTATGCATCAAAGGCAACCATAGATCCCCACAGCAGTCCTTTCTGCATACCCTGCTGAGGGGTTATCCACAGTGGAAAGAGCTCCTCTTACCTGTCCTCAAACACCAGCTTGGATCTCTGAGACTTGGAGCCGTCCGTGGAGAGCGGCGGCACAGCCAGCTGGTTATCGCAGCCCTTTGAGGATTTCTCCTGCAGAGACAGCAAGCGAGAGGGAATAAAGTTTCAGGAAAAAAAGGGGCCTGGTGTTTGAAGTGGAGGATAAAAATGGAGAAACGGGTGAGATTGAGGCTGTCTGGAGAAATGTGTTGCGCTCTATGGATGTTGGGCATATACAATATATAGACCTACATAGAAGCTATGTTCTCCACCGCTCCTCTTCAAAACATGCTTCAATATTTAAGTTCCTCTGGGGGAAAAATTGCAGTTGGCAAACTTGATGAAAGACTGCACCCGCAGTTCCCAGTACCCCCAATGCCAGGTATTCACGCACAGCAAATGGCTGGGGATAAGGTTACACAGACGCACTCACCTTGCCGTCGCGTGTGCTACGCCCCTTGTCCTCTCCTTTTCTGTGTTTGGAGGTGGAGTTGCCCTTGGTGCTGTGGCTTCCCTCCTTTCCACTTCCTGTCCCACTAGACAACGAGGTGGAGGACTGGCTGACTGTCCTCTTTCGACTCGGATGCTCTGCCTTGGGCGTCCGCTGAAGACCTGACATGGAAGGAGAGGGGACTGGCTCCTCTTTCTTCTCCATAGACCTCTTCGACCTGGTGGGATATGAATCGGCATTGTAACGCGCCCATCTTTATATCATTTTAAAAACAGACCAGCCTTGTTGCAGTACCGGTATCCACATCGCAAAATGTTAACACTCAAAATGTAATATTAACATTACAGATCAACATTAAGATCATAGCCGAGATGTCATTAATATGAAGGTTAGTAGGTGCAGCTTAAAGAGACTACAATGTAATTAAGCTATTTCACTGAGCCTTTACACTTAGATTTTAAATCTAGAGTTTACAGGGTTTTTTGTGTGAATTATAGGAATAATGAAAAAGAACCTGTAAAAAAAAAAAAAAAAATGGAGGAAAAGAAAGGATACCCACTCTTTACTGCTGTTTTTATGATGAGATAGGGACTTCTCCTCTAGCTTGCAACGCTTGATCTCTGGCTTTGTGCCATCTTCATCGTTCTAAAAAGACAAAGGTGGCAGGAAATTAAAAGACACATTCAGGGATTTATTGCTGTGTGTACATCCCTCTGGAGGAAGGGAATGGATGACAAATACATTTGCAACCTAGCACAGTACAACCTTCTGCCAATGCTTAATGGTTCCCCAACTCACTGCTACACCCAATCATAGCACCTAGATTCAGAGTCTTTCTTTGGTAGTTTCACAGCTATGATGACACTTTATAAAACCAAAATGGAACGATCATTACCTCCCTGAGGAAAGTAACATTTAAAAAAAGATACAAATAAAAAGCTGTTTTATTTTAATCTACATGTTGTTTAGTCATTTCAGACCTTCTGTTTGTTGTATTTGTCCCTATTCAGGGACACATTAGATACAATTGTTGCATTTGCCGCTCAACTTGCTTGTGTTCACAAGATGATATTAAAGAGCAGTGCAAAAGTTGTATATATATATATATATATATATATATATATATATATATATATATATATATATATATATATATATATATATATATAAAAAAAAAAAAGAAGAGGCCAGTTGTTCTCTCATTGGTCAGGAATGTGACCTGGGAATATTTGCCTCAAAACACTTCCTCGCATCATACCAACATGATTAAATTATCTTAATACGGATAGTCATTTTGTCTAGACAATCTCCACCCGCTTGTTTTGCCCTGCATCCGAGTGCAATTGCTGTGTCCACATTGGCCCAAATGAACAGAACCGTGGGGGTGAAACGTTCCAGGTTTCAAACCTACTGGTCCAGGCGAGCTAGGTGTGAATAACACCACCCTGACTCTTTTCAAAGCGAGAAATACATTTTAAGACCGATCAAAACAGCAGGATAATAATAATAATAATAATAATAATCCTACAGACAGGAATTTGCTCTATCCAGTCTCATACCTTGTGTTTCCTCTTGGCCTTACTAGAGCTCTTCTCAGAGCTCTGTTTGATGAAGTCTTTACTGTCCCTGTCGAGAGAGTCGTCCCTCTCCACTTTTATCTCTGCAGGCTCCTTGTAGGGCCGCCCTGGGATCCTAGACAGCAAGCTGAGATCTATAGGAAATGGGAAAAGGAAGGGAAGGGTACGGTTTAATTTGGTCCAGAGAAAAGAAAAGCATCAGGAGTGTGCACTCCAGCTAGACAAGTGTAAAACTAGTATACATAATACAGAGAGAATTTGTGCAGCTTTGACTAACCTATCTTCACTAGTAAAACCTGGTGCTGGGGCTGCCTTGTAGGGTAGCGCTCCTCAGGGTCACTGAGAGGAGACAACAGCTCTTTTTCTTCCATTGGAGAAAACACACACACGGGGGTCCTGATACTTTCTGTGTACTTGGGTGTCTGCGACGAGGACGGGATGCTGTCATTCCCCTCAGAGTCTGACGATGAAGAGTCTGTGTCGACAAACTCACGAGACTTCTGGGAAGTCTTGGTGGGTGCCTTGGCCTTGCGTTTATCTGCCGTAGTGACAGCAGCCGCAGTGGGCCTCGGAGAGGATTTAGGTTCTTTTTTTATGCTTGGTTTGCGGGAACCCTTAGTAGCAGCTTTAGGTCGATGAGGAGGTATCTCTGGAGCCGGCTCACTCTCCACCCTCAGTCCTCCCTTGGGTTCCTCCACTACGGGGGGCTTCTCAGACTTTTTGGGCTGTTTTTTACCCACACTCCTTCGCGGATTTGTGCCACCCTCACTCTGGGCGGGGGATTTTTGCCGACCACGGCCACCCTCCGCACCCTTTTGTGCCGCCCGTAGGTCCCTGCTTGGGGTGGGTGCCGCTGAGTCTTTTGAACCCCCTCCCTGGCTACTATAGCCACGTCCTGAGCCATTATCCCTGCCTTCTTTCTTGCACTTGGTTGGAACATTGTCCACTGGAGAAGCTGGAGAGAACTGCTTGGCCTTCTTGAACCAGTTGTCCAGCTGCCACTTGTTGGCCATAGGTTGTTCAGGCTGAAGGGGAGCAGGGGGACACACAGATATAAGACTTTGTATTTGCGGAAAAAAATTATTGTATACATGCATGAAACCCAGTCAAACATAAAAGGTGGCAGAAGAATAAACAATTGATGCCATTAAACTATTACAACCTTAAATAAGGGTGTTCAGAGAACAGAACAGTTCAATTGAAAATGATGGCTGAGTCCCAAATCATCACTAAGTAGCACTTGAGCTTTGCACAAAGCTACTGGTAAGTCGTTACCTCAGGAGAGGCGGGCCGCGGTTGCTCATTGGCTTCGCTGTCCGTCGTGCTGCTTTCACTCTCGCTGTCGGAGCCCGAGCTGCTCTCTGAGCCGCTGTGGCTGCTGGAATCATCCCTCGATTGCTCCGCTCCTTCACTGTTATTGCTGTTGTCACAGGGAAGAGTGTAAAACAACATTATACTGTGTGCAGAAGGAGTGCAGTGCACTTTATGTACACTGAAGGATGAATACAACAATGCGTTTTAAATCTTGTTCAATACCAGGGACACATTTTTTGCTCCATGTGAATATTTGAAATGTTCAATATGCTGATCTCTGGAAAATGGATGGCAACACTTTTAAAGATTATCCTTAACCACTACATATAGATTAGATTTTGCCAAACGGTTGATTTTTCAGCTGTACTTTACCAGAATTCTGAATTTGCCTCACAATGCAGTTATTATCACTGCTAACAGCCATTGATGATTTTGTAAAAGGTGTGGAGGTAATGTGTGCAAAGGTTGAGGCTTTCCCCCGTAAATGTACATGTGTTGTGGTTTACCTTGCGGAAGTGTTCCTTGAGGCATTCTTTGCAGAGTCCTGTTCTCCATCACTGTCCTCACTGCTGCTGAGCTTCAGGTCATCTTCCAGTACACTGAGATGGAGGAATGACACTAAATTAAATATGTGTGTTTCATTACAGCGTTATAATGTAAATGGCGGCTCTGTCTACATAACTTGAGTGAGGTCATCTATGCATGGCTGGTTACTTAATATTTCTTACCTTGTCATAACTCTTTGTTGTCTAAATAATAATAATTGGAAGACTATAAACATGGGCTTACAATTAGAAAAGGAGGAAAAGATTGAGTACTTACGTGGGCTGGTCATCGCAAGCTTTGGACTGGTGGCTGCTCGAGCTCTTGGACGAACTACCTCGCTCTAAAAAACAAACAAAACTCATGAGCAATAAGCATATCATAAAACACACACACACACACACACACACACACACACACACACACACACACACACACACACACACACACACACACACACACACACACACACACACACACACACACACACACACACACACACACACACACACACACACACACACACACACACACACACACACACACACACACACACACACACACACACACACACACACACACACACACACACACACACACACACACACACACACACACACACACACACACACACACACACACACACACACACACACACACACACACACACACACACACACACACACACACACACACACACACACACACACACACACACACACACACACACACACACACACACACACACACACACACACACACACACACACACACACACACAGAGTTTGAATCAGAACTGAGTGTGGTACTCACTGTGCCCGCTTGGAAAAGGGTGAGAGTCCTGAAAAAAAAAAAAAAGATATTCTAAATTATTTTCAGAAACCCAAAAGATTTGCCCGTTTTTACAATCAATGACCCAAAAAAAAAAATCCATTTTAAATTAAACTCCTTGAGTTTATTATGTGTATTAGCACTTTGACACTTAAAACAACTTTCATTTAGTTTCGGTTAGTTAGTTTCACTATCAGATATTAACCGACCAATTATCAATCCACAGCAAGTGCCAGCACTTTATAGTTCAAATTAGACGGTTTTTCTGGTTTGGTTGCATTTGCTGTGTACGGTCTGTTTGCACCGAACAAGATGCATCACAACATACGGCACATCATTTGAGTCAAACAGTAAACAGAGGGACCGGTGCAATGCCGACCTTGGTGGGGAATGGAAACTTGGAGGGCTCCGTTTTGCAGGGGGTGTGGATGGCTGTCAGCGGAGGGGGCCAAGACTGAGTCATTTCCTGAAAGAAAGAAAGAAAGAAAGAAAGAATAAACACACACACACGGGGAAAAATGTGAAAATTAGTGGCGAGGTGAGAGTAATGCGAAGTGCTCTTTCACTGACTTGAGCAATAGGTTTGTTTTTGTTCCTCCGAACACTTCTGATGAACCGTTTTAACGAAATACAATTACCTTCAGAATCTCATCGACACAGTTGGCGTCACCAGATCCCTGAAGACAGAAACATCTTGTTTAACAGGTTTTCATAATCAACATGACGGTCAGTGCTGCAGGTAGGAGGATGAGTCATTCTTAAGGCATTTTATTAGACCTACGAATTCATTCACACCAAGTGTGACATGTTGCGAGATGTAATCTCTTCCACTTATTACATTATTATGAATATATGCTCCAAACATTAACACCGCTCTGGCATTCTTAGCCTTATATATGACTGCTACTATAGAGTTCTCCCTTAAGTGCCAATTATTAACATATCTTTTATGGAAAGCCCGTAGACAAGCCTTACCTCTACGGGCTGTGAGGGGATCTTGAGTTTGGAAAGTGAGGCCTTGCTGTTGGACTTCATCTCTCCCATGGTGCTGCTGTGCGACTGTCCACTGTAGCTTTCTGCTTGTGAGCTCTTGGGTTCTGCTGTTTCCTGGCCGTCCATAGGCCGCACATACGCTGTGGGCTTCTGCAGCATGGAGCCGGGCTTGGACATGAGAGAGGGGGGAAAGGCCTGACTCGAGTGCTGTCCAGTGGGGAAGGAGGTGTGAACCCGTGAGGGAGAGTCCCAGTTGGGCTCTCTGTCTCGTGGGGACTTGGAGCGGTAGCGCTCCTTGCTGTGATGCTGCTCGGCAGACAAGGAGCTCCGCAAGTGGCTGTTGCTGCTGGAGGAACTCAGCGAGCCCTTAGCCGGACTCGATGTGTGCGACTTTGAGTGCTCAGACCCCCCGCTGTGTTTACTCGACTTCTTTTCCCGCACCTCCCCTCCGTGTCTTTGGCTACTGCTGCTGCTGCCGCTACTGCCGCTGCTCCTCTGGCTACCGTGCCCGCCCTGGAGTCCTGAGCGTTTCTGGGACTGGGACGAAGATCCACCTGCTGCGGGGCCAACAGGAGTCCACTTGCTGCTCTGGCTGCTGGCACCGCTACCGACGCCGCGCTGGTCCCCGCCAAACAAAGGTGGGCCCGATTTCTCCTCGGAGGAAGACGAGCTGTTAGATGGTTTACCGCCAAGCTTAGGAAGTGTGTCACCAATCGGCTCTTTCATCTCGTCGTAATTGCCCAGCATGCTCTGAATACGGCTTGACAGTTTATCTTCCTTGCTGGACTGAAGAGAGAAGCAGAGAAAGGGGGAGGGAGAGGTAGGGAAGAGGACAGTGTGATGAAGGGAGAAAATAAATAAAAAATAGAAAAAGACAGCCATAGAGAAAGAAGAGACAGAAGATTGGTTGAGAGGAAAATAAGCGAGAGAGAAACGAACAGAGGGAAAGCAGAGAGGAGAGAAGAGGGGCAGAGAAAACAGTCATTATGGGCACAAGTTCAACACTTGGGTTAATTGCTTTGCTTTCTATCAAAATGGAGAGAAAATGTATTACTCAAACAAAGAAAAACTTAAAAATCACAAATATGCAAAATGAGCATAATTCAAATGCTGATTTACATCTGACGAAAAATAACCTAATTATATCCTGAACCATGTGTCATCAGTTTTACATTTAAAATAATTGACTTAGAACATATTCGATTGAACATAGAGATCCGTCAATCATTCAGTTAGCTCATTCAAAATGGGGCCCCCCCCGATCAGTCCACACCCATCTGTTAACACAGATAAGTCCACCCATAATTCCACCACAAAAGGTTAATCAATCACTTGAAAGCCACAGGTTCCAGCCGACCTGCTAGCAATCAGTCCGTGACAGTCTGTGCAAAATATCCAGTTTCATATGAAGCGTTTGGACCTATATTATGTTTGACAGATTCACACACACACACAGGGTGAGGAAACACAAGCCGTTATCTGTTGCAGGAAATGTTAACTAGCTTGGCCATAACATGCACAACCACTACCTCCTGCTAGCACGGCCCGGCTCACACGTTTGCAGTTGGTGAAGTGGAGCGTCACGAACATAAATGGTGCGTTTTATGATGATTGTATTAAACATCCACATCCAGTGGAACAGAAACACTGCAGCTTTTTGTGAATAAAGTACTCAATACAAGTTCTTCAAAGTAATACTCTGGCTTATCACACATATGTTGGTGTAAAAATAAATGATAAACACCTGAATCATTACAGTCGGTTCATTGTTCTGAAAATATTGTCTAAACAGAACACCTACATATTGCATTATACAGCCTTGTCCGTCTGCAGAAACGCTCTCACAAACCTTTTTAGGAACTTTACTTCCATGTTGACCTTTTCGCCTGCAAAAACGACAAACTACGGCATTAGTTTTTAATCCGTTACCCGTCCTATTTGCCAAATCTTTGTGGTTAAAATGCCGTGAAAAAGGCAAACATGAATGTGATTATTGGATTTGTTATGTCCTTTTCTTAGTTTCTAGGGTTAGTTAGATCTCGGCACAATTAAAAAGGACAACTTTTAAATCAAGTTAAAACGACGATATGCATTTATATACAGTGAGTGTACTGTATCAAATATACCAATATCAATATTTAACAGATAATTGTGTGCTCATCACTCTGTGCAGCCGAGATAAAAGTGTGTGAGCTCAGCACCATAAAAATGTTACTGCTTTGCTGGTCTACATCTGGGAGGCCCCAGCTGCAGCTGCGTGCACACATGGCCTTTAATGCTGAACACAGTAAACTTCCACTTAGTGGAGCATGACCGAGAGAAGGGGTATGTGTGTGTGTGTGTGTGTGTGTGTGTGTGTGTGTGTGTGTGTGTGTGTGTGTGTGTGGTGTGTGTGTGTGTGGTGGGTGGTGGGGGGAGACTGAAACTTACATAAGACATGAGCCAGAGACAAAACAAAGTGTAATAAAGCCAGTGACTTAAACAGTTGGTTTTCTCTGCATTTCTTTGCACTATTGTTTCTGAAGACAGAAAAACAAACATGCACAGTAACAATATTTGCTGCAACTGCTTTTTCGTCTCTTGTGCAAAAAGGTCAAGGACTTTTCCTTTCTTCAAAGTCAGCTTTTTATCTTTCAATTTGTTGTGGTCCAAAACACAGAGGTCCACACTCATCTCTCACCTCTGGTCCCCTTTCTATTCCCAACCTGTCAGGACACATTCCTCTCTGCCTTTGATGGCAAACTCTAGCTCAGGAGAGTCGCCACTTACCTCCACTCAAATCTAGTTAGTGGCAAAGATTAGACCAGTTCAGAGAACTCAAATCCACTTTACAATTATACTGGGCGACCAGGAGCAGGGAGCTGGCTGGCCTACATCTATATGTATCTGTGAGCACAGACGGAAGACATGGGGGGGGGGGGGGGGGGGGGGGGGGGGGGGGGGGGGTCAGCTGCACTACAAAAACAGCTAACCTGAGACAGGTGTTAATAATTCAACCGACTCTTTTGTATCTTGTGCCGAGTTAGTCAATAGCTTAAAATCTGACAGCCAACCATTTTTTAATTCAAGCCAAAAGTTTGGAAAAGCATTTTAATACCCATGATTAACATAACCACATACTAGAATGCAAACAGATCAGCCAATTACAGCTTGGAATTTGTGCTGAAATCATCTCAATTAAAAGAAGGACCGTCATTGACAACAGAGCTTGCTCACATATGAAGTGCACAAGTATGTATCATTTTATGAGTTTGCCCTAGTTAGCTTTTCATCATAAACTGCAGGACCCCGAAGGTCATTGTGAAAAAGAGACAAAAGAAAAACAAAAACGTTTTTTTTCCATTATTAAAAAGGCAGCCTGTGTTCAAGTCTTCAACAAACAGCCTTTTCTTGAAAACAACTTGAGTTAAAAACTAAAATCAACCTTTTCTTTCCAGACTGAAGCAATGAAGTCAAACAAATGTTACATAAAGCGTGCACACACGCATGTGTACAACGACACCAAAAGAACGAAGGCTTTCACCTTTGCCATCGAAGCCTAAAACTAAACATTCCTCTCAGCAGTTTGGCTAAGCAGGCAAAAATATTTTTAAAAAAGGTGTAGGTGATGACAACACTGTATCAACATGAATGTTCCTGTAAGTTTGTGCAGTTCTCACTTCCTGTCGCTGTTACAAAACTCCTCTAAACTGACAAATCAATTTCATGTCAAAACTGAAGGGAGAGGTAAACAAACTTACCACTTTGTAGGGTTCAGGGAAGAGAGGTGAATTTGCTGGAAAGGCCTCTCCTCCTCCCTGCTGGATTTCTTGATTTCGCCTTTCTCTTTCTTTCATTCGGAGCACATTCCGGTCCTCACGGTTCATGTTGCTAATAACGCAAACAGAACAACAACAAGTCAACATAAGAACACGCCGAGGAGGGACTGTAAACAGACTCCTTATCTTGTGGTTTTTACAAGGACGGCTGTAAGCAACGCAGAAGCGTGAAAGAAACACCTGGCGAGTCTCTCAGAGTTTCCCTAAAAGTTGCTCTTAAAACAGTGAGGTAACATAACTAAAACAACATAAGACCTTCAGTTCTCTCTCCTGCTATGATTCCTTGGTTCGGAAATGAACACCAACGAGTTCAAGTTTCCAACTGTTCACCACAAACCATACAGTCAGAGTCAGCCATCAACTACCCTCTACTTTGAGTCAGTTTTTTTTGTAAACCCCAAACAGGACGTTCATTAGTGTTGCCCCACACATCATGAACAGAGGGGAGCACAGAGATGGCCAGTGGAGAAAGTAGTCCCTAATAGGCTTAGGCTGGTCTAGACAATACGCAGAAGTCTACTTCTCCTACAAATAATCTGCTTGTACAGATGGTCAATGTAAATTTGTTCCCCATCTGAAACCGTGAACGCCCCTTTTCAACATAGTCATACATTGACATGTTTGGGAAGTACAATTTGAATGGTTGTTGGCTCACAAAATACTGTATTCAAAAATCGACAGGTGTATGATTTTTGGACTAGACTTAAAGAGTGTCATTCACTTGACATGAAAAGAATATGTAAATATTTTCAAGAATAGCATGGCGGTAAATCCGCTTGCAATTAGGATTAAATAACCTGCTGCTATTAAACTTTATCTTAAAGCCATCACCTCCATACCTGCAGAAGACGCAGCGCTAACCGTCCCACTGAGCATTTTGTGTGTAGTGCAAACGTAAAATTACATCGCCATTTCTGGGAAGAGACCGTGTAAACTTTGGAAACGAATGGATTAACACCAGAGAGAGAGAAAACGACACCAAATGCATAAACATGTAATAAAACCGTGTACACTACCAGGGGATAAAACACAAGGCTGTTAAAGTCAATTTAACAAGTCGTAAAACTTCTACTGGGCATTTGGACCGAACAAGTACGCGTTTTTAAAAAGGAGCAACCGCCACAAACAAGACTTCTGTCTGTAACAGAAAGCAACTACGGAGCTTTTAAAACCAGAAACAAGCTAATTACCAGCCAGGCGTGTCGCCTCTCGGTTTAAGTCCACAGCTTTGGGCTCTTCCAACGACAACAATGATTTTAAAGCGGTTGACAGAGTGTGATTATCCAGAAACCACCCGGACTCCTCCTCAATTATAAACACAGGAGTGTTATCAATCTTTACTAAGTATGGATGAAAAGAAGCAGATGGGGAACCGATTTCAAAACAGGGAAGAAAAAGGAAGTCAAACTAGGCTACTTTTTTCCCTGAGTTCACACATGAAAGCTCTTACACGTAAAAGCTTAAAAATTAAACAGTGGGATATTTACAGACAAAACAACAATAAAAGAACTTTTGAGACGAGGGAACCGGAAGTTTAAATTCTTCTCCGGATTTTAGAAACGGATTCCCGGAGCAATCTATTGCAGACGTAGTCACGGCAACACTTTTTCCACTTTTTTTTACAAATTCAGACTGGCTATCAGTAAGCTTATCAGCCAGTCGAAATTGTAATTTCCCCACCGACGCCTTCACAAAGCCTCTGCCTGTTTTACATCATCAACAACACCCAACTGTGAGTAATCACTCCTCACAAGCCACTTGATACATATATACCTAGGTAGGCTACATTAACCCAAATTTCAGGAGAAGACCAAGGCCACTGAACTGTTTGAGACACACCAGTAGCACCAGTTTTATCAGCAGGTGTGTCAAGAAAAGAAGAAAACATTGTTTTGCCAATCCATCAACCAAACATTCATCAACACCCCACGGGTTTCTCTCTAAATTTCCAGCACAGCTAAGAACTACCTTTAGACTACACAGTCTCAAACTAAACAAAAAACGCCGTCGAAGGTAAATTGCACAACACCAACTGGTCTCCTTGAGCCAACAGAACCGAAGATTTACTCCTGCCACATCCTAGTTTATTCTGCTCGACGTTAAGTTATTTTGCCTACCCAGTTGACAAGTACCAACATCATTTAATCGTCTTTCATGCTATAAATGTAATCTGTGGTTTGCGAAAAGGCCAGTTTTATGACATACGTTTCTACATCTCCACTGATTACAAACAAGCAAACTAAATGGTTATATGCCATGGATGCAATTAGTATGCTGGTACTATATAATATACGTGTGTAAATTAGCCTGCCGACCTCAGTTTTGAGATGTGGCTGAATCTGTGAATGGGCAACTGTTTGAACAGTTAAATGGTCAAAAGCCCCGGTCACAGAATCCTTTGTAAACAGTGCTCCTGTTCAATCTGGCCAAATAATTGAGCCAAACTATTGTTTTTGTATTAGCAGAACAGGGGGTTACACCATGTCACTGTAGCACAGCACTTAATCAGATTGGCGGCTCAATCGTCTGCTTTTGGTTTCAACAATATTGTTCGTATTAAGGCCCCTACCAGCCAGCAGTCCATGTTACGTATGTGCCTTTGCAACATGAGAATAACTTAATTGACATCAGGGAATATTTCTTGTTTAAAATTAAAGGATAAATATATGTTCAATTTCTTGTGTTGTTTTTTTTTTTAAAGATCACTCCAGTCCTCTTTAGGGAGAAAAGAAAGTCAGTGTGCTTTTGGTTTTTAATAAATTCACCAAGTGCCCAAATGGCAACAAAAAAAAAAAGAATGTGAAAAGCTATGGATCACGCATCTGAGCACAATCTGTTTTGTAAGTTGGCCGTAGACCAGCCTAGAAACTCAAACTACGCTATATGGACAAGTAAACCAAAATTAAGTTTAACAATGCAATAACTTCATATGACTGATGAAAAAAAACAGCACCGAACACCATTCTGTAAATATTTACAGATCATAAGTGTCATAAGAACATATTTACAACAACAAAAAGAGTTCTCGTTTTGGAAGAAACTGGTGGCCTTGAGGATAGATAAATATGAAGTAAAACTTTTCTGAATAAGATGTGTGGTGAAGGGGATATCCCCAGTCATATTCATAATGCCCCAGAATCAGTTCATGCTAGATGCCAAACAGCATCGCCAACTTTTAAATCGAGCGTCTACTTTCCCTTCCAGTTAAAAGGGAGCCTGATTTCTATCTGGGGGCATCAACAAAGACTGCTCAGTGTACTATAAGACATGACTCAATGATAGTGGTGTAACGAACCACTGTCGATACGTTAACCACACAGTTCTCCTCTCGCGGTTCGGCACGCATGTGAACCGTGAATTAATTACAGTTTAACATTAACCATAACATTATGAAATTAACTGACTATCGTTATCCGCGAATATTCAGTAAAATATGCGATCAGGACATCGGCATTTATGGTTTTCTATTCCCCGATCTCTGATGTGACATTGTAAACAACCAATCCGTGTTCAAGAACGCTGGTAACCGTGGCAGCACCGCTAATGTACGAAGGTTCGGATGGTTACATAATGATGCGTTTAGGCTCTGTTCAGTGAAAGGAGAATTGAACAACAGTAAATTATAACGTTATCCTGACGAGTTTACATGTAAATAGGTCACACGATTTCTTCCAAATATGAACTCTAAATTGTGGCTTTACGCCTTTCATTGGCGAGTGAATTGAATAAATCCAGTTTATACAAGAGATGCTTTCACAATGACATAAATAGATAGAGATTAATTATGATGCGTTTATAATGGCTATAAACAGATTATAATACCTTAAAACTACTAACTACTTTTATTTCCTTATCATTTGAATTGGGTGTTTTTATGAAGAAAAGAAAGTATAAATTACTTTCAAAGTAAAAAGGATCAAATTTAGAATTGTGTATGGTTTACAATGACCTCAGAGCGGTTTGTGATGGTGGCAAAAAAATTAAATAGTTTGGAGCTTTGTAGACCAGCTAATCAAATCAACAAAAAGGGATCTGTATCTGATAATACGGATCATCAATGAACAACAATTAGTATAGTCTGCAAAATAAAACGTGATCAGGGATCTCTAAAAAAAAAAAGTTATATTTTCTCCTTTTAAGCTGATCCGTGATACGAGCCAAACCGTGTGTTTTATGATCCGTTGCACCACTACTCAATAACAGAAAACAATTCAGCTGCCATCTAACCTGTGGCCTTCTGGGATAAGGCACTTATCAAATATCAGTCCAGTCTGAGAAATACCCAGGGCAAGCAATTGAATATATATTTTACTTGTTTCAATAGCAAACCTTAAGAGGCACAAGTCATAAATGAGCCTTGGTTTTGGCTCAAGGCCAAGACTTCAGCCAAGGCCCAAACCCTACAGAGTTGATCAGTTGCCAATGTAGTAAGGTTGGTGATTCAGATAGTTACAAAAACTATGACAGGGCTTTACTCAACGAATCCTTCTTACACAAGTTTAAATTGTATTTATTAATATGAAACGGTGGTGGCCATGTGTGTTTATTGTAATTCAACAGTGTGCCAAACTGAAAAGGTCAAAGTCTGAGTGGAAAAGGCAGTTCACTCTGAATCTAAATTAAATCAACCCATCTGTTTCTTTCTCACTCACAGCACAACAGCCAGGCCACAACGTCAACACAATCCAAAAAAGAAAAGAAAAAAAAGGGAAGAACTGATGGCCATCTGAGCACCATGAATAAAAAGGACTGGGATTCTGAGAGGACGCCATTATAGTAAGAACTAAAAACATGTTAGCATGACTTGTACAAAATAGTGAAAATTAAGTTGTGTGCTTTATTCTTTCCAGACACCAAGAGAAATAAGTCAAGCAGCCAACTAGCCATGCATTTCTTACCCTGACTGAGAGGCCATGGCCCCAACCACTGAAACATTGGAAGGAGGAGGGAGGAGGATTCAAAGGATCTCCCAAGGATTCAGAAGTATTCTCGTTACAACTTGTCAGTCTAAATTTCTACGCCAACCTCCTCCAGTGAAAACAACCTGGACCCTTTTTTTCTTTTTAAATGCATCTGTGGGCGTCCAGCTGGAAGAGTGTAACTACAGATTCTTTACTCGACTCGAAGGTACAGTGCATTTCCTTGGAGTGGTGACAAATCTGAGTTGGAGAGGGGAGGGGACTGCTCGTTCGCGGTAGATACCACGTCGGCAAACAGCGGGGGTAGTCGCATGCTAGATGAAACCGAAAGGGAGCTGGAGCTTTTGTTTCTGTATGTGTAGTGTTTTGAGGTTAAGGCATGTGTGGAGAACAAGAGGTGAAAAGATGCTGGGGGTGGGTAAGTGTGTAAATGTTTAGAGAGACTGTGAGACAGAGATGGGATACTAAAGAGAGATCTGGCATGTCTCCCGTCCACAGGAGTGAGACTGTCCTGGCGGGGCCACTTGTGTTAAATGCTAACTGCCATCTTTTAATCACAGTAAATTGAGCATAGGGGTTATGTAAAGGAGGCACTTACAGAAAGCATAGTGATGAGGCGTTTGTAAAGACTGCTGAGACATAGTAATGCATCTCCAACTCTTTAAAAAAAAAAAAAAAAATGGGTCGGACCAATTACACATATTGGAATTAGATCAAAGAAGAGAAGCAGCAAGAATAGAGAGGGGGAAGAAGTCTAACAGCAGTTTGATACACATTCAAACTCAAAATGAAGAGCAGTAAAACAAAAAGGAGACGAAATAGGAGGTTTAAGAAGACAGGATTAACACTGAAGAAATAAACAAGCTTGGTCTAGGACAGACTTACAGCTATAAGTATTTACAAAACAGCCTCACACGCCAACTAGGAAGACATTTTACAGGGAGAAAGACATTATTAAGGGAGCAGCGAGGGGGGAACAGAATCTCACCTCTCTCCGAGAATGGAACTATCCACCTCGTCCCATAAAAGGACATGTTATTTTACACCACAGGGCCTCTCCTCCATGTGATGTCACTGCCCTCAGAAAGGCCCAGCCAATAAGGGCCCATCTTTCCGTCAACAACCTCCCTCCCTCCCTCCCCCACTATGCCAGAGCACAGGGCAAAGCACCCTTGCAGCCTGTTAAAGAGACAGTGTGTAGTTTCAGGCATGCAGGTTGTAACAAACAAGAGACATTTTCATCAGCTATACATGATGACATACTGACAAATGTGTTATCACATGCCGCTGGGAATTTTTTTAAACTAGTACACAAACTGGCAACATCATGCCAATTTACTTCCGGTGTCTCTGCAGGTTTCCTGATCTAATCACTTCTAAAGCCTCAGTTTTACTTCCAAACAGATGCATACACAGACATCATAGATGCGTAGAAGTTTTATTTGTACTGTCCTCTTGGGAAGACCTGTCCCACACGTGTGCAGTAGATCGCTGAAAGCTTCTCACGTAATCCTGTCCAGACATATTCACACAGCCACAACAAATTGCCAATACCTGGACGTCCAATTGGTATATTATAGATATCCACTCGGCACATGGACCCAGATTCAGGGACCCTTCAGCCCTTTCAAAAGTTCAGATTTATAATTAAATCTCTTTGAAACTTTGCCTGAAACTAATACATTATATGTTGTGGTTTTTAAAAATCCTGGAAAATTGGGATTCTGTTTTTCAATATCATAAGTTTAGTTATGCTCCTCGTTATGTAAACATATCCACTGATCCTTCCTCTTCTTCCCATCCTGAGATTCCCCCTTGACCAAATTCAACCTCCAAGGAACGTCCGGGCAAATTATGTAATGTTGACTCGAGTAAAAATGGCCAGATGTTTGCCGTTTGGTTTGGGGAAGTAAAAAAAAAAAAAAAAAAGACTTGCCAAAGCCCCTACCACCTTTTTAACCCCTTCTAAAAAAAGCCTATATGTTATATTAATGTTATTCTTTCCTCACCATAAAGTGTTCCTCTTCCTTCTCCTTGCTTTGAATTATGAAATGTAACTTTTATTTATGGGATTAAGGGATTGTGTTGCAATAATGTACTAAAATATCAAAAATTTCCCAAGACATCCTTTTGTTTTCACCGATTCCACGTTAGGGAACAGGCGTAAATTACTTTTTTGGATAATTTTATAACCTTGATGATTATGCAAAATGAGCAAGAGAAAAAAACGATACTGAAAACTCAAACTCCTTTTGAATGCTGAGCTCATCTGTCGACAAGGACGTCAACGGAAACTTGACAATTGCACAGAACTAAGAATGGCATTATGATTAGGTCTCATGTTTTTGGAAATACTTTGGAAGTGATTGTGTATCTTTTGAAGTAAATACTAACTAGTCGAAAACACATTTTTCTGATCTCTTTCCTTCTGTTTTTAAGTTCATACTTGCATAGAGTGCTCAGTTATTTTCAGCACATCAATTATATGTGCCATTTATTTTTGATAAATAGAAGCAGGCTATTACCCTTGGTTGGTTTAATCTATAACAAATATCATGCAGAAAATGAACTGAGCACCTGAAATATGATGTGATACCACTAAACTATGTAATCAAAAAAATCTTGACACCACAAATGGGCCAAATTGTGCATTAACAGCTCCAAAGCAGTCATTTTCGTATGAATTTTGTCAATAATGTTGATAAACCAACCCCCCTCTAAAACTGTCATCTGTCATTAACAGATTGCTGCATTCATTCAAATGGTGTTTACAAAGAGGTTTTTTTTCATGCATCAACAACAAGTTCCCACTAACGTGTACAGATGGGCATTCAGAGCCCCCTCCTGTGGTGCTTTTGAAGCAAACCTGCTGACAGCAGGCATTCCAGAGGGAGTGTCCATTCAAAATGCTGCAAACCTGCAAACCTGCTTCATATAAGCAGCTGTTTTGGGAGCGGTGACATCAAGACCAAAAGCCCGTAGGATCAGAAAACGCCCCCCCCCAAAAAAAAAAAAAAATCAATATTTGGAAACTCAGTGACTTTAAAATCAGCACCCTTACGAAATCACTACTTTCCTTAGGAAGCACCAATGGCCGTATATACAGTAGGTAGCGAGCGCTAAGACATTTCCACACAATAGGGGGTAATTAATTTGCCTTATTTTCTGTCTTCCTTTAATGTTAAAGTATTTAGCTGATGATATTTGAGGAAGACAATGTCGACATTAGGATTAGGTCTTAGTGTGCAGATTTATTTAGTTCCTGCTTCAATAAAAGCCATTCAATATTTCCATGTGGCCTCAGATTAGCTTTAATTAACATATCAAAACAAGACTTAGTCTTGATTGGCATGTTCTCTAAACAACTGCTTTTATCCTTTCATTCAGGCAGGTTTGAAGCATTTGAACTGACTCAATGCCTGGAATGCCTCCACTCAGCAGGCGTGCATTATTTGAAATCGGTGGGAGCTGGTAGCATTTACCAATAACAGCCCTCTGCTGTGGCTGTTCTGCATTTCAAAAATAATTAATAATAGATTAATTCAGGAGTATTTTTATATTTAACATCCAGCAAAGCTCTTAACTCAGGACTATTATTAACAATGAACACAACACTTGGATGATAAGATCCAAATGTGCACAATATGCCTTGAGGTCAGTGAAGCCTTCATGCCAAGATCATAAAATCAAACGGAGAAAAATAAATTGAGCGGCAACCTTCCCAAGCTTTTAGGCCAACACCAAATATTTACTAGCTTAAGTGAAATGTGAGGTTACAGTTTTTTTCCATTCATATTCATTTCCATCACTAAATTGTTCTCGTCTTGCCTCGTGACCCATCAAAACCTTGTGATAATCTGTGGTTAAGTAAATAGCATAGAGAGAAAGTTCATATAGATTTTGAAATTGGGGGGGGGAAAAAACTAAGTAAGAAAATGCTGTCAGTTGCAGTTTTGACAGATAGCACATTGCTCTTGGTACTTTTGTATGCCACATTGTTTGTGAAACATGACACAACCCTCCATTATCTTGGAAACATTTTTAAAAAGAACCTGCGTCATTCAAACTTCAATGTTCAAACCAAGACAGTCAAGAGGCCTTTGCGTTTGTTGCATGACCCTCTTCACCCATATCTGAACTATAGTAAGTAACAATGCATAAACCACTCCTGTGGCTTTGAATCAATGTTAATTGAACAATTCTACAATTGAACAAAACAGTGACTAGTGATGTTGTGATAACTTAAATGAGAATAAATATATGATAAATCACATAAGCATTTGTGCAATCTAGGACATCTCTAATAAAGCTTTTAGGCACAACATAACCATGGCCTTTGTATGCATGTGTTGAATATACTTTGAATTTACTCATCATTGTTCATAAATGTAATATAATGCCAAGAAGCATTTGGCATGTGAAACCCATCTTGCCTTGGTCAAACAGACCAACCTCAACTTTGTTTAATCACATCTTCTTTTAGCCTGAAACCAGAAATGCGTACCTACATGAAACACGCCCCTTAATAGTCCATTACTCGCCCCAAACCTGAATGAATCGTTGTTCGGAAAGCTTAAAGTACTGAGATGAAACATGACTACCAATATTTTGGATCAGCTATAGCTCAGGGGGATGAGTGGTTGTCCTGTAACCACAAGGTACCCGGTTGATCTCCGCTCTCCCCAATAGTTGCATTTCGAAATGTCCGTGAGCAAGACACTGAACCCCCAGTTGCTCCCCGGGCGCTTCACAGCAGCCCACTGCTCCTTAATAACTAAGGATGGGTCAAATGCAGAGAAGAATTTACCCACGGGGATAAATAAGTCTACATTTCTTTCTTTCTTTAAAAATGAAGGCCTCATGCAACAGCACCAGCATGCAGTCATTCCTATTAAATCACATAGTATAACAGGAAAAGTTGCTATCGCAGAGTCATAGAGGTTTCTGTACCGTGTGGTGTGCCATGTATCAGTCCCAATCGGATACCCCAGGGAGCAGTCTGGGCTAAATTTGACACTGTTATATCTGCCCGCCTACAAATAGAAACATGCTAACCTAGAGCTTACTACTCTGAACCTCTAAATAAACCGTCACACCCACCAAAATATGTGTTTTGATACGAGTTGTGGCCAAACATGAATGAAGAGACCAGTTGATGACAAATTTAATTCCATCATTCATAGATCGTGTTTTTCCCCATGCAGGTTCCTGTGGAGAAGATTGGCAATATTGGTTTCTAGTGACTCACCTATTACAAATGATTTACCGTTGTATTAAATAAATCAATACTTGCTGTACTTCTTACTAAACTCTTCTAGATCCAAGTGTGATTTTGACTGTTTATCCATTTGTTATTGCCTGCAAAGCACTTACCCTGCTGTGAAATTATTATTTTTTATTTCCCTTTATTAGAGGTATTACGGTCACACTAGTCTCAGACTGACGCTATAATGTTCTGACCAATATTATAGTACAGTATCTAACAGAACAGATGTTTCCCAGATCTGTAAAATGAAATGTCGTTAATGAGCTTCACCTCCACTGGACTATATAGCTAGCCACAGGAGAGCTTAACTCGCATCCTAGAGAACAAAAGCTGAAGAACAGATGCATGAGGTCAGGACAGTGAGTGGCACATTTTTCTGCTGTGTGAGCAACAGTACTGAGGGATAAAAAAGAGCTGCTGATGTCTGATTAGATTTGGACTTATTAAAACGAGCAGACTCCCGGAAAAGCCTTCAAACAACCTACTTTTCACAAGCTTCTCTTTAAAAAGGAGATAAGATTTGATTATAAACTCACAGACCTTAGCTGAAGACACAATTAGCTCTTACATTTGGTGGGGTTCACGAAAAGAATAGCATCTGTACAATGAATGAACCAGATTATTGCTATGATTTACTTTTGACTTCAAATATGAAATAATCAAAGACATGAAAGGTGATTTAAAAAAAACTGAAGAGGAGCATTGTTCTGAGGGGGAAGCACAACAATCTTGTACAAGTACTTGTTGTTGAGCAGTCTGGAACTAGGTATTGCTCATTTTCCAAATATCCAACAGGGAAAACCACACTGTACGACTAGAGCAATGTACAATAGATGTGTCAAAGCCAAAGAAACATGCACCCACTCCTCTGTCAGGAATGGACAAACAAGTCACCATAACATCTCAATCGAGCATGTGCGCCCTTGCTTGGCGACAGAGGAAACAGTTATACTGAAGCCACAGAGCAAAACCTAAACAGGAAGTGAAGAGGATTTCACAGTGAGCTGCATCACAGGGAGCACAAGATGACAGAAAATAAATCGTTATCCCCCGCTGACCACATTTACTGGTTTACAGGACTGTTTTTTATTCATATTCCCATAATTTAACAGTGCCAATATTGGGAGTAACTTAATTTTTAGGCCGATAAATAAAAAATAAAAAAAGCCTGCTTAAGATTTCCCTAGATACCTCTCGGCTTAGCCTACATAAAAACTACAACATTCAGTCAGTTCAAAGACAAAGACTTCCAATTTATCTCAGTTATCAACATTTTCATTGAAGAAAAAAAAAGGGGGCAGTGACAGATTGATGCGAGCCCTTACTTTGACGTAAACATGATTTATCTGAACAGTCTCCTTTGCTATTCAATATCATGGTAAACATTTTCAAATGTTAATGTAGATTTTGGGTCACCCCGCCATTGAGCGTAACCTGAATCATCTCCCATCGCATCAATATCTGTTTCAACTAACGTTTCTGATATATTGCTATCATATTACACATGTCCTATAAAGTTAAGCACAGGCCTTATGTTTTAAGCTGCTCTTTACACTGTTTTTTTTTTTTTTTGCTGCTCAACACAGAAGTAAGATAGATGCTAAAATAAAACACTCAGACTAACACTTCCACGCAAAAGTACACTTCATGAACAACTGCACCCTTAACTCAAACCACCGAACTAAACCTCGATCCACCACCACCTGACTACAGATGTTGTGCTAGCTCACAGCTACCTGCCATAAATAAGTTCATGACCTGAGAGGCCTCCCCCACCATGATGTGTCAACCAAGATAAACAAGTTGATCGCCATGTCCTCGTCTCCGTTTGCCCAGAACACCCTGCTAAACACACACATGTAGCACTAGTGTTGCCAATTGTTACTTACTTACTGAACTGTGGACTTATGATGCATTTTCTGGCCCTTCCCCCAACTGAGGCACGTAAAATGGCTTCCTAGAAAAGCATATCAGCTGTCCCTTTGCTAGACCAAAAGCTAGACGCATAAGCGATTATGTTGCCTTCACATTCAACAGTCATTTTTGAGTGATTGCGATTTTGACCAAACACGCCGAGGACTGACACCAGGAGCAATCTAGTGTAATAAACGCAGGATCAATGTGCGGAGGCCACAGGACAACAAACCAAAAGTTTTCGCTCGTCACTGTGAGAGAAAAAGCCGACGATTGTTATGGGCCTCGGATTAGTTGAGATTGTCCCGTTTTAGGGGGTGCAGAGAAACCGCAAGCAAGTGAAGTAGCTAGTTGTTGCCCGAATTTGAATTGTCAAGCTTTGAGAGTTCATCTGCCATTTGAGTTCACGAAGCTGAGGAGGGGAACAGTTTTATCAAGCCCGATGAACCAACTGCGTTATGTTGACCGCTTACTCTCAACAAACGGCAGATACAGAGTAATTATCTCCGCGACGATGTAAAAAAAAAACACTAATACTTGACAAAATACGATATGTCAACTCCGGCGTAACAGTAAAACAAACATCAGACATCACGACCCGTTAGGCAACATCACACGAACAAAAACACTATCGCCACAATCTCTTACTTTTCCGAGAGATGGGAAGCCCCCGCACGAATTAAAGTAACATTTAGCGATATCGCCATTTTAACAATCACCGTTTCGTCGTAATTAAAAACTAAAAAAAGTAGCCACAGTGTCTGTCCGTTTAGCAGGAAGCTAACACGCCACCTACGAGACTACCTGCATATTTTCTCTAGCATAACGTTTGGAGGCTAGCGGCTAGCTAGCTAGCTGTGAAACCATTGAATTTTCCTGAGGAAATCTAAATTAACAGTCTCCCAAAATGTCAGATAACCACTGAGTATAGCTAATAACCAAATGCCGTCCTTTGTGATATTCGCCATCCTTACCTCTTGTCTTCTTTTTAGGCCCAAACCATTCTAGCTATTGGAAAGCTCTTTTCTCTTTGTCTTTTCCAGTTACACGCAAAATGGACTCAGCAAAACGCTATAACAGCTAAAATACTAAGACCGAATGGTCGGTGTCCATCTTTTCCTTGAAACGCAGCTGCGCATCGAGTAGAAAACTAAATAAATTCATTTTGCCTGTCGTTCATTGTATTATTCCATAAACATAAGTGACTGATAGGTAAGGCTGCTAAGTTAAGTAGCCAGCAGGTACCACAGACAGGACTGGATGCATGGATGGCAGCAAGCGGTGTTGCCTTCATTCACCGTGGGAAATATCTAGAGCGACCACCTAACCGAGTAAACATGGGCACGGAAGTTATTTTTATTTTAGAGAAATAATGTTTTGAGAACGGCATACAGTCAGCTCTCCGGATTAAATAGTCGCTAATAAGTACAATGTAGTTGATACAAATGTAAAAGAGTCATTATATATTTTGAACTGTGCAGTTTCACTGTAACAGCACAGCCGCTGATATGATAATTCCGATGTTTTGAATGCAACATTTGTGTGACGCACAGGTTGTACACGATTGTGCCACAGACTTGACGGTCAAGACGGAAATTATGAAGAGCGTTTCATTGTTCTCCTTCTATTTTTACATATACAACTGGACTACTAAATTTAGTTGTCAGATGTCTCATTTGGCTAATTAAAAAGTACTGTAAATTAAGTTAGACTCATGTTCATTTTTCTCTCATCCATTAACAGTAACTTTGTGATGCTTATTATGCCATCAACTTCAGTCTTTTGTGTTTTAATGTTCAACAACTCATTTGTAAAGCTCACTGAATAGATTATTCTATGTTGGATACTTATGATCACATTTATTCAATAGCAGAGCAAATAAATAAAATATTCCTTAAAAAGAATTCAGTTGCGTTTGATCAACGACATTTAGAAATATAGCTTCCTGCCATTTCAGCCCATTACAAATGTCTTCAAAATGCACTTTAAAAGTTACTCAAGCCGCTCATGTATTTTGATGACTAGGCTGTTGCATTATGGACATTTGTGTGGTCTGCCACACCCAAATTCATCATCAGCCAAGGTCCTGTAGTCATATTGTATTGTAAATAAGTCAATGTACTACCATTTTATTCTCAAATGTGTATGTAAACTCATGATATTCTCTTTAGCAAAATACAACCTATTACAATGGCAATTTACAAGAGCCGTAAAAACAAAAGCCAAGTTTATTTTTCATTGAAACAAGCATCTGCAATTTCAAACTAATGTAAAATGTAACAAACTTGTATTCTGTATCCTTTAATAGGTCTCACAGGTCTTTTGAGTAGCAGTTACAGCGTTGTATTACTTAGGTTGTGAGCAGCACACTTTAAGTCTGACTAAAAATATACTTTAATACAAAAATCACAAATTCAACATGAATAAGCACATTAGTTTCTTCAGATAATTAAAATGCATATCTTCAGTAGACCTACGAACTTGAGAAAATATCACATTAATAAAAGTAACAGGGGAAAATGTGTTTTTGAAAACAGAACTTGACACATTGATCAACCCAAAATAATCTCTTCTCTCTAATTTCCATTTTTGCTCAAACTTTCAGAGCAGTGTTACAGCCCTAAAAGGTGTCCTGTCCAATCAGATCCAACAATGAATTACAGGGAGAGAAAAAAAAGTGGACAGCTAAAATCTACTAACAAACAAGAACACCCACTTAATGCAAAATATTTATTCATTTCTTCTTTTTCTTCTTCTTTGGAGGTCCTTGGTCTGAAGCGCTGTTGCTTCCTGAGTCCGAGCTATCCGAGGACGAAGAGGAGGACGAGGAGGAGGATGAGGAAGAGCTGTCATCGTCGCTGTCACTGCTGCCGTCACTGTCGTCTGAAGAGGAGCTAGAGGAGTCGCTGCTGTCTGACGATGAGTCACTTGAATCACTGTCTGAATCACTGCTGCTGTCGCTACCGTCTTTAGCCCTGAGAGCAAATGGCAGAACGTGACGGTACATACGAGAAATGACACAGCGTGTGTTGATATTCATGTCTATGACGTAACAAGTGCTGATCGGCAAGGTTTTTGTTCTGTTTTGCTACTTAAACTGAGAAAACAGGCGTAAACTGGGAAAATATACCTGGACAAATACTATATTTTGTTCTTTGGGTGGTGTATAAACCAGTCAAGTTACGCAAAAGGTACATTTGATTAGTCTCAGCCGCCAGGTCTTTCGCCCTTTTGTTGTGTCTTTTATGAGGAAGGAGAGGCGACACCTTTAATGCTAAATAGTCATTGATGCGATGTCTCACAAATCGGTTCCCCAGAGCCACTAGCCTCTGATATCTCCTGACTGATTGCATCTGCCCCTCCCACCAACAGACGATCATGGCCTGCCACTCCAAAACAAATAAAGCAATGACACGGCACCACCATTATCATCATTTATGATGAAGCTGTCTGTCGAGTTGCTGAAGTACACTGCTAAATTACACACTGTAATACCCGTTTTGGTGACTTTTTTTAAGTTAATGTCAACGTTCCACCTGTGATAACGCATGCCAATAGTCGGTCAGTGTGTGGGCGGAATTAGTTCAAAAGACCGGCAAACACTAGTGTAGCTAATAACATTAATTGCTACAAAGCACTGCAATAAATGCAGGAACTAAGGCGTTGTTAGTTCTGCCTGTGCTTTCCCTGCTATGAGTCAAATGCGTGCTGTGTAAAAGATCTACAACACCGATTAATGTGGGAATAATAAAGAAACAAAAGGGCTTCAGTGTGTAAAAGTACAGGCCTTTTTCCGGAAGTAGTAGAAAAACGGTGTAAATGCTAAAATGAATGGCGGTTGCTTCAGTTTCAGGGTCCTCATTAGTAATGCCTGTCCCTTTCCGACTACCAGAAGTCAAAATGTCTGCTGTGAAACGGGTCTTTCAACAACACATTCAATATTCTAATGTAATTATAAACAGTAAATCACATGAACAAAACACATTAATCCTTTTTGTACAAACATAGCGTTGTGAGAAAAAGCCATTCAACGTGTTGGATTAGAAAATAGAAGAATTGTTTACTGCTGGTCTAGAAGATAGCTGCTTCAGCAGTTTTGAACAAACTGTAGTGGCTCATGGTGGTCGTCAATAGTCTCCACTAGAGGGAGCTGTGGTGTCACTCTTCAGTCAACAATGTTCAGATAGACTTCTACAGTTTGGACTTTGAATCCAGAGTTGAAGAGTAACATTGCAACGGTCTTCGACCTTCCATAAACACCACTTGATCACAAGGCCATGACGACGCCCCCTCCGAGGCAGAATCTCACACCAAGTCATACTCACATTCATGGGACCTTCTCGACCCTTTTGTTAACATGAGTGAATGACCCAAACTCTCAGGGAGCCTCTTGGATAAATGGAGCAACATCTCCAAGAATAAAACATTCTACAAAATATTGATCTAGTTGCTTCCAAAATAATTTCTATGGTTGGTTTTACCATTCTTCCTGAAATAGCTACGGACCTCTTTATGTCTTCATTTACTTGTTTACTTTTGTAACACTCTGTGTGACAATACAGTATACAATTTACTCACAAGTAAACACATAAATAAAGGCTGTATTTCAATATGTAGTGGATTACGACAATGTCAAGATGGGCGAGACTAAATAGAATTTTAATCTAATATGCACAATCACCAAAAATGTAACTAAAAGTATACAGCGACTTGCAAAAGTAATCACCCTCTTGGTATTTTTCCTTTTTCGTTTTAACACTTTGAAAATCCAAAATGTTTTTGTGAAACAAACAAGAAATTAAACCCCAAAAAAAACAGAGACTTGAGTGTTCATAACTATTCCGTAACCCCATAAAGCCCTTCACAAGTGTTCACAAGTGGCTTAAAGGTGCCCGATGGACAGATACTACGATCTCCACTTTGGAGCTCTTCCAGCTCCTTCTTTGGTCTATTTCTTGCACCTCTTATTAATGTCTTTCTTTTGTTTTTGAGTTATCTGGGCGGGCAGACCTTTCTTGGCAAGTTTGTTGTGGTGCCAAAAACTGTTGGTCCAGTATTGAAGTATTCCTATGTATATTCCATATAAAACGTGCACATCTCGCACTTGTTTCACATTAAACATATATTGTTTTTGAGCCAAAACATACAGAATCTTACTTACTTCTTTTTCATTTTCTTCTCATTGGGGCCTTCACTTCCTGGTCTGTAAAGAGAAAAAAATCAACAACTTTAAAAGACATTATTATTATTATATTGTCGGTATTTACAAGTGATGAAGTACAAATATATATATATGTGTTGCAGGACATGTTTAAAAGAAGAAAAAAAATCCCTGGTGTAGAGTGATCAAGTTTTTTAAAGTGCCATATCTGATCATGAAAAAAAACAGTTAGAAATGGGAATATTCTTCACCAGTAACTCTGAGGCTATATTAACATTGTGCCCTCTAGATGGCGATACAAATCTGTATAATTGTCCTCTGCTGAATGGTCACTTTTTGTCCAGGGACAGATTCACAGTATGTTCAAGATAGGCGAATGATAACGAAGCTTGTTCCACTACTGTGAATCGTGATGTTTCATTACATTGTGTCAGAGTGTTTGTCATATCAGGAATACAACATGACCAATTAAGCTTTAAACATCACTCCTGCTTCAGAAAGTTTGAGCTAAACTTTGTGACTGTGGGATGAGAAGAGAATACTTGAGAAATATGGTGACGTACACTAGAAATACATTATCAAAGCATGATTATATTTCCACATGACACCAAGTAATAATGCAAAAAATAAGCTCATTTAATGAATATCATTATCCCATCACATTTCATATGAAATGGTACAGTCAAGTTAAAAAGACATGAGCATGCAGTGACATTGGGCCTTAACTACACCATCTGAATTACAGATTGAATAATATCACGCAGGCTGTGTTTCAAGCACCAGAGCTTCACATCTTTTTAGGCAGAAATTCAGAAAAAGAGCCTCAAAGATTCACACGGCTTAATTCGCCCATCACGACAGTGTAGACTCCTTTACTTTTTTTCATTTGCTTTTTTTCAACAACGGTGACTCCATTTAAACTACAGACTGACTGGTTTAGTGCAAGGCAGAAGATGCTGAGTGTTAATCTGTTCCTGCTCCACAGTACAGTGCCTTACAAGACGACATCTCAACTTAATCTAACATCTTTGCTGTTCCGCTGATAAGTCATATTCCCTGACTGACTAAGGCGAAGCAAGAACATTATTTTAGTCTGGTTGCCAACCTCATTCTAGAAAGTTCACAGATCCTCAAAAACTACCATAAAATGCCAGAAACTGTACACCCTACAAGTAAACTCCAGTCATTATCTGTACACTGCTAGTTATCCGAAGTGGCAGCATTAGTGGAAACAGAGTCAGCCTGACTTGTGGTGCACTGTGGTGGAGATGTCTTACCCGGTAATGCTGAGGGGTTTGTTTTCATTCTCCTTGAGTTTCTTTTTCATCTCAACTGTTCTTGACGGTCTGTGCACATATTTCCGCTTCCCCGTGCATTCGTAGGTCCAGTGTCCAATCTCCAAACACTTCTGGCAACGCACATTTTGTTTGTTTGCCTCCCTGTATGTAATAAAAAACAACAACATCTGAATGAGGATAGATGTTGCATTTCCTTGTTGTCAGTTGAGCGGTCTTTATTTGCCAATAACTACTTGGCCGGTTCAATTCAATTCAGTTTATTTTGTATAGCCCAATATCACAAATTTGCCTCAGAGGGCTTTACAATCTGTACACATACAACATCCCTGTCCCAGGACCTCACATCGGATCAGGAAAAACTCCCCAAATAATAGAAAAACCCTTTCACTTGGGAAAAAGGGAAGAAACCTTCAGGAGAGCAACAGAGGAGGATCCCTCTCCCCGGATGGACAGAAGCAATAGATGTCATGTGTACAGAATGAACAGCGTTACAACACATTTAATGAAATTGACAGAAATGTATGAATAATGAGTAGTAGTAGGCATGGACCACGATCCAGACCTCCGCAATCCATGAAACAGAAGGAGGTAGAAATTGAAGAGGTTGAATCCTATCAATGTAGCTGAAGATGTTTCTACAGTCTGTATTTTCACATCTTCTGGATTATGTGCATGCAAATAACAGAGAACATTGTCTGTCAATAGTTATTATTATTATTTTTCTCTTTTTGGCTTAAAAATATGAAATGTAACAATAAAATAAAATGAATGAATGAAGTTATATTGTAAAAACGGTCGAATCAACTCAGACATTTTAATCAACAGGATTCTTTTTAAACTAACAACGTTACATGTCACGCTATTCTTCCAGCGCGGGAATGTTATGAGCATCAATCATGTGGTTTGTTATACTAGGACTTATATTATAAAACGCTATATGCCGATATAGAAACCAAGATTATCCTGATGGGTTTTCCACATTACGCGAAACATACGTTAGCGGTAGTTAACTAATTCAACGGACTTGGAACCTGCACTGTGAAAACACACGGTGAACGACAGATAACGATACCTGACATATCTAACACTATATCCCGAATAAGCCGAACTCTTCCCGGTTATTAGTTTATCGAAACAGATCAGTTGCGAGTTCAAAGACAAAACAAAACATGTTTGAGCACCGAAAACCGTCCGACGGCTGAATAAAAAACGATGTATTGGTAAGAAAGACCGTGGCGCATTTGTGCTACATTAAGCCTGGCAGGGTTCGTGTTTTACCTTCTTTATCTCACACGAAGCGCGGCGAACTCAGTGTCATTTGTGTTATAAAGAGCACAACGTTCACACAACGACAAAAACGATGCACTTTAACCGCTTATCTAAAGTATACTCACGCTTGCCTCCTGGCTATTATCCTGTGCATGGGAGTCGCCATGTTGCAGTTTACTTTTTCTTCTTCGTTGGTATCAAGAAGTACCTATTTCCGGTGTTCTGTCGAAGTCTGTTTTCCCTCCTGCAAAGTGATAGCGCCCCCTTCGGTAGTTAGGATAGGGTGGGTCGCTTAGGGACAATGTAGGGATCAGGGTTGGTGCTGTAGGGGGAGAGCCGTGTGAAGTTTGACGGGGGATTAAGTGGTGGACTATTCCTTGACTCGGCACAATGACCTCATGGAGCTGCCTTGGACAGATTCTGGCGAGCCATGAGGCTGAGCGAACATACATGAAAGTGGTGTCGCTCTTGTCCACTAACGAGCCACACCATTGGATGATTAGCTATTATTGGGTTTATTTATTTAAGTAACAGGGAAAGGCTTGCAAAAGGGAGTTGAGATTCAGAATACTCCTGTGGTTCGTGTGCTGAAAGAGAGAGAGAGAGAGAGAGAGAGAGAGAGAGAGACAGGGAGAGAGGGAGGAAAAGAGAGAGGAGAAAGGGTTTGACACACGCAGGGTTGGTTACATGTATAATTTCATTTAATATAATACAGTAGGACAATAGTTTTCATATTTAGTATTATTCCCGGGTTCGTCCAGTATGATAAAGTGTTCAAAATTGCTGGCTTATTGTATACTTACCTTGTGTTTTCAATCTCTCAGGTTATCCAATTCCCCTCTCCCTTATCCATCAATCAAAAACCAGCTGACACATAATGTAGACAGTTCATAAAGGCTAAAATAACTCAACTCTAGATTATGTTTTTGTTTAGATGGATCACAAACATATTTCTCTCTTATTGTTGTGTAATATTAAGTTTATTAATAGCTTGTACTCCAAAATGTATATGCTCATTCACCACCTACACCCACAACTCTAAAATCAAGTGCCTCAATCTTAGATTTAGCTAATAATAAATCATACTTAATCCCGATATTTAACTCTCCCATTCTGCAAATAATCCCGTAAAAAGTCTTTCCCCTCTTATCACACATTTAATACAATTATAATAAGAGAATGGAATGTACAGGCTGTTTGTGCTGTGGTCACCGTAATGTGTTGCCAACTTTATCCATTATTCTCCATTAGCTTAATATGTAAATCGACAATTTTGCAAGCTTTGCAAGGGAATTACCCACAACTCATAGCGTTGTGACATTAAACACAGGTTACCAGTGGAAGTCAGAGACTTAAAAAAAAGGTAAACAAAGAGGACGTTTCATGGGTGTTTGGCCTGGCATATGAAAATTACACCGAAATGGTACATAAAAACACATAAAAACAGAGGAATGCAAGCAAAGAATATTTCACCTACCATTTCATTTTGTTGTAGAAGCTGTTTTGACCAAAATGAGTAAATACATTATTTGACAATGACCTCTCATCTTGTAAATCAGGGAATAACAAATATTAAAATAAATGTCCACAATAGTAGATAACATGTTATGGAGTTGTCAATGTAAGGTGATGTACAGCAGAAAAGTGCTCTCCCATTTGTATTTATCATTTCAATTCCTTTCAGCCTTTCTCACTATACCATTTATGAGCTGACGTCAGTTAAATCCCTGAGGGTTCAGGGTTTAATGCTTTAGGGGGGACATTGAGATTGGGCACATGATTGGGCCCATGGCACTCACTTCCGGGGGCGACTTCCCACAGTAAAACGGTGAGGGCTTAAGCACACGTAATGATTACATAAAATAGAAACACCTATACAACTACACAATATAGTTCAGTAGATATAACCGTCTCTCATTTCTATTTCATGGGTTCTTAAACAGTATTTTATTCCCACCAATAAAACATGTTATTGTTTTTGTGATTAACTAAAAGGAATAACAAGCTATTCAAATGTTGTATATCCTTGACATGTTAGTTTAATTAATGAAAAGATAGAATGTACAAGTTAGGATAAACCTTTTGCACAGCAATTCTGAAGTAAAATACTATCATCCTTTAACAAAATGTACGCTAGCTAATCGTAAATGTTGCAGGAATCACAGGATATTTCCCCCTAAATCTCGAATCTTATAGAACCGTCATCCACATGGCCATAGAAACGTCTAGAGATATCTAGAACAACGCAAATCTCGCGATAACTATGGTCGAGAAGTCAGTTCAACCACCTTGCTGTACTGTGTGTATATGTCTATACTGCAGAGACACCGGTAATAGCCAGCCGTGTGGATTATGACTGGAAGTAGCTATACTTAACATAGAGCAACACGCTACTTCACTTGGCTTTTTACCTCACTTTCAAAGCGGCACAATTTGTTTCTATTTGTGTCAGTCCAACTGTAGTTAACGTTATAGCTAGAAGACGGTCTTATCGCTGAAGATGTCAGTGGTGGGATTTGACTTGGGCTTTCAAAGCTGCTATGTAGCTGTAGCCCGAGCCGGAGGGATCGAGACAGTCGCTAATGAGTACAGCGACAGATGCACGCCGTAAGTACCTAAATACAGGTGTTTATTGGAGTCATGAGTGGATACTTTAAGAAGATAGATGGGGTATTTTCTAACGGTTGTGTTTCACCGATGTTTGGGTAAAGTTGATAATGTTTCACACGCGAATGCCATAACGGTAGCTATTAGATCGGTCTAATAGCTGCCGTTACCTGGACTTGCATATATACGGTTAAGATATAATTTCAGAATGAATAACGTTATGTTAGTTAAATGTTTTCAACGTGGAACTGCTTAAATTGAACGCCAGCTAGCTTAATCCTCCGCGTACATAGCCCGTGCCCCCATCCACCATGGATCCCCCGCGAGCTAGCAGCTAGTTAGCTAAGCTCACAGGTACTGTTACTGCGTGGTTTGAAAACGGGCTGTCGTTGCCCGGAGAACACGAGCGGGCGGTGCTCCTACCCGCTGTAATCACCATTGTTCATGTCTCGAAGGCAAAAGTCTCGACCAACCGGTGTGCGCCGTGTGGTATATCGTGCGTCTAGCGTTTTGTTCTCAGCGATGACGTCATCTTGCTGGAATCTTCTAGCAAGTTGTCTTGCACAGAAGATGTAACGTTATAACTATTGTTTGTATTGTTTATAAAAGAGTGTTGTCATCAAGCTTTGTTTTTATATCGTCTAAGTACATGGTACACTTTGTTCCCACAATGTTACATTTCTTTATATGATCATAATTAATTTCGAAGGGGAACCTTTTGCGTATTTGTACGGTGTTTCCATGGCTGCCTACGGTATCAAGGAGACTGTTCATAAGTTGTAGCGTATGACTGCTATAACACATTTAGTAGACCGTATCCTGCATTTAAAAACCTTGGGGTTTTGGGTAATGACATCTTTAGTTTAATTTATTTTAGTTAGCTTTATTTTAGTTAGCTAAGTCATGATGTTCTGTTGGGAGATATTCAAATCCAAGAAACCCATTCAGGCCGTTTATTAACAAGTGTGACATTAACTTATTAATTGTTTTTAGACTAATGATGCACTCGATTGCAATCATAGAAAGTATTTCATATTCAAGCCATTGAAGATGGATGTATTTACAGTATTTATCTTTTGTATAGGAAGCATTTACTGATGTTTTTTGTGAATCCATGAACCAACATGACTGTAAGAAACTAGTTATTACTGAAGTTGATTTATTGAATTTGTCAATGCAAGAAAGATAATAGATTTTTAATTAAGTGATAACATATTTTTGTGTTGAAAGAAAACAACAAACAAACACGTGCTGATGACAGGTTTGGCTATTGGTCAAATATACAATATGCAATTTCAAGACATCAGTTTGCTCTCTTGTGATGGGGATGTTTTAGATTTTCTAAAGATTCAATGTTTAATCAAAATAATACATTATAAATCACACAAGTGTTCCCAGCGAATGTAGCTCTGCCATCTGTGATAGGGGTGAAGATGACAGGCATGTTGAGACTGGGAAACAAGTGGACTGACCACATCACTTCACTTTTGTACACTTCACTTTTGTACACTAGTGTGTGTGTGTGTGTGTGTGTGTGAACTGTGAGAGATGTATCATACCAAGCTTACATGCAGCCACAATCTTGATTTTAATAAAGCTTTCTTTGAAACATTTATAATATCTGTCTTGGGTGTGTGGACGATTTCACTTTTACATTAGCTAATGTTTTTAAGTGAATATTTTAAGAAAGGTCATATTACCTATTAAATTGTGCTTTTTTTATATTGAAAAAACAAAACAAACAGCAAGTGTTGCTGCTGCCATGGGAAACGGTCTGTCCCGTTTTTATGTGGGTTGGGCTCAGAAATGTCATGTCATGTCGAGGCATAATTTAACTGGCAAGTAAATCTGTCTTGACTTAGCGTGTATTCACAAATAGGTGGCCAATACAAACTGCTTGCACGTAATAGCATGTATGTTGTAGCATAACATTTCCATTTGTTGTCCTCCAGCTCAGTTGTATCATTTGGGCCACGAAATCGATCTGTAGGAGCAGCTGCAAAGAGCCAGGTAAGATCAGTTCAGTTCCCCTGTTGACATCTTTGGACTTCCGTCTAATTAAATGCAGAAAAAGTGGAAACGTGTAACTTGTAATTCTTTTGCTTCTTCTTTCTATTATGTCTAGGTGGTGACCAACTGTCAGAACACGGTCCAGGGCTTCAAGCGATTCCATAGCAGGGCATTTTCAGACCCTTATGTCCAGTCAGCCAAGTCTAACTTGGTGTACGACTTGGCAAAGATGCCTTCCGGAGCCACTGGTATAAAAGTAAGATTAAGAATATTACGGTGCCTCTGCTGTATTTGAGATAACATAGGTTACCACAACCAGTGGGGAAAAAAAGATGCAATTATTTATAAAAAGATATCAAAGTGATATATGGGTTAGCGCATTCAACAACCGGGTGCTGTATACATCAGTGGTACTTTATCCTTGATTAGGTCCAAATTGAAAGGGACAGCCATAAGAAATTTAACGGACAGAAAGCATAACATCTTATTCCTGATTTTATTGCTTACCCCTTTCTTACCTGCTGATTTCCAAAAAGTTACTTAATTTATTGCTCTTTCCTCGATAATCAAAATGGTTCTATGTTGTCTTTCCCTGTTTCTCCAGTCCTCTGTGCTCTTATCCAAAAAACAGTGCCCCTTACCTCTGTCTTTGAACCTTTCAATTAGCTGATTGCATAAATATGAAGTTAGCTAACCCAATGGTGCCATCAGATTTAGTATGTAAGGTCTTGCAAACTACACAAAACATCTGCAAATCCACAGCCCGGCATGTTTTTGTGTCCCTGTATTGATACTTAATGTGAATCCTCAGAAGAAATCACAAATCAGAGAAGATTGCAACAACCTGTTTGCTAAATCAGTCCTTTGTATTAAGAGTTCTCACATTGCATAGTTACACATTATACACACATACCTTCTTAGGGACTTGTGGGGCCTATTTTAATGAGCTTTCAATCTGTTAAGATGAAACTGGTGGCCTTTTTTCATTATTATGTATAGCTATATTTACAGTTATTTATAAGCTATTAAAACAATTTGTCTCAAGAATAATCATCTTCCAAATTTCCCTCAACTCTAGGTAATGTACATGGAGGAGGAGAGAGTGTTCAGCATCGAACAGGTCACTGGCATGCTGCTGACCAAACTGAAGGAGACTGCTGAAAGTGCACTGAAGAAACCAGTCGCAGACTGTGTCATCTCGGTAAGCCTTTGCGCAGCGGTTTCACAGCTTCAGCAGGGTGTCTGAAAATCTATAACACTTCTGAAATAGACTTGTCAGTACGGTGCTTTCAATTTCTTATGGAAATCTGCTTCTCGATGTCCAACTGGATGTTCTTTGGCTTTTTCTGTGGCAACACATCTAACGGCTGTTAATTTACTTGTTGGATCACTCAACATTGCTTATTTAAAGATTTGGCATTGGACTGACAAGGTTTTTAAGAGACATGTGACTCCCTTTACTTACTGCTCTTTATACTTTGAAAGATGCCTCCAAGGTGTATGTGTATGGCCACCTGTTCATGTGACGTTTTGAGCTCCAAGCACTTCACCAGATGTCTTTTCTGAATGTATGATTTCCTCTCTTGCACTTTGTTGGTGAATAGCACGCAATGTTTCTCGCTGTTCTCCATATATGAATTCAGCCAACAGCATCTGTTATGTAATGTTACAGATTTCACACAGGGAGGCGGTTACTTCCACTGGTCCTAAATCTACAGTATGCATCAGCCCTAGTGATGGATAAGATGTTATTATTACTGTGGCCAATAGCTAAATTTAGACCTTTGGCACCCGGAGTGACCAACACAGCAACAGTATCCAGATGATGCAGGCGATTCATTCATCAAATGTGTTCAAAGTGATCATTTACACAGAAGGAATTAAGGATATGTTTTACCCTTTTGACATATTTAGCATGTAATCAATACCTTACAGTGATGCCATGTGTATAGAGTTTTATTTATTAGAAATGGTTACAGTCAAATCCCTCATCTGCATTGTTTTCCCCCTCTCAGGTCCCAAGCTATTTCACTGACACAGATAGGAGGTCTGTCATGGATGCAGCTCAGATCGCAGGCCTCAACTGTCTGCGACTAATGAATGAGACCACTGCAGGTATATTGAAACGCACTATTCTCTCTGCAGTACAAGCAGCATCTCAACCATTGCTACCAATCACAGGGTTTTAGACAATTATAACGTTGTACCGTGAAATTACAGTACATGCTATTTAGTGTGAGATACCTATGTTGTTTATTTCCTGGAGCGGTTGCCTGTATTAAGAAAGCTATGAGAAAGTTTAGCGTTGTCCACTTCGAACTAAGTATATGGCAAAAGTAATTGCTGAGTAAGGGTACCCTGGTTTGAGCCATATCAGAGTTCTAAATGTAAATATTTCACAATATCTACAGCATTTATTCATAAACATCCGGAAACTTTAGGTTTTAGTTTGTGACTTTCACATCATATGCAGTCATAAAGCTAAGCCTACATTTTATTTTTATGTATTTTCAGTTTTCTATAGGTCAGCTGTAGTCAGCACAGTTGTGTACACAAACTAACACCAGATTATGCCTGTTTGTTGCAGTGACTCTGGCGTATGGCATTTACAAGCAGGACCTGCCAGCTCCAGAGGAGAAGCCCAGGATTGTGGTGTTTGTGGATGTGGGCCACTCGGGTTACCAGGTGTCAGTTTGTGCCTTCAACAAGGGGAAGCTCAAGGTGAGTAATGAATAATTTGTGCCCATTTTGAAAAGCAATACTAGGAAAAGGTTTTTAGGGGTAGTTGTGACGATTCAGCCATATGTTCTTGGCAGATTTAGTCCAACAAAAAGTTGTTAATTTCCTTTCTCATGTGGGCATAGATGAAGCAGGATGGTGAGCAGAGCTACCTCGCAATGCTTTTTAATTATTTGTTAATGGTCATTTTTCTTACGTGTAAAGAAAGATGAAACTTATGAGTTGAAACCATTCTATCAGCAGAAAAAAGAAATTTAACCCAAATGTTGCACACATTATTGGCTATTAGAAATGCTTTGTCACCGAAGGGGTCCAAAACCAGACAGTGGATTTTTTTGATTTTTAGAAAAACACACTTTATCTTCCCCGCAATTTATTTCATTTATAAAACATTTTAGATACCGTGGTACCTAATGAAGGTTGTTTAATTGAAATATATGTATTCAAAAGATGGGTAACAAAAAACTACTTAAAAGTCTATCCTCACATGCAGCCATCCGAGATATACAGCTATGCAGTAATATAAAATACTCATCCACCACCGTCTCCACCGTCAGATCCTGGCCACGGCGTTTGATTCCGAGCTGGGTGGGAAGGCCTTTGACGACATCCTGGTCAACCACTTTTGTGAGGAGTTTGGGAAAAAGTACAAGCTGGACGTCAAGTCCAAGCCCCGGGCGCTGGTCCGACTGCAACAAGAGTGTGAGAAACTCAAGAAGCTGATGAGCGCCAACTCCTCCGACCTGCCTCTCAACATTGAGTGCTTCATGAATGACATTGATGTTTCCGGTAAACTTAACAGGTGAGATTCAACTTTACTCGAGTAATTAAGAGGACAAAATCTGTTATTCAATAGGTATGACACAAAATAACGCTATAAAGAAACGCTATAATTTATGGTGTTTGTGCCATCGATGCCAGTGAAAAGAAAGCAAATTGTTGTCGGAGTTTATTGATTATGCTTTTACAGCCTTTACAGTCTTTTTGAGTTGTCTTTTCTCATTACTAGTGTCTGAATATTGTAGAGCTGCTATAGATGAGCACAAATTAAAAAATAAATGCGTTGGTATAATTAGAAGTGACTTCTGGTACTCGGTGTGTGCAAATGTATTAATAATCCTTGACCATGTGTCCCCAGAGGTCAATTTGAGGAGATGTGTGCGGGGCTGCTGGCCAAAGTAGAGGGTCCCCTGCGCAGCGTCATGGAACAAGCCAGTGAGTGCATCTGACTTTATTAGCAACTGGACTATCCCCGTCAGCACGTGCACACTCTCACTGAGGGCTGCCTTTCGCCCTGACACTGCCTCCCTTTAATCATTCCTTGCTGTCTCTCCATCTCTGCTTGCTCTTGCTCGTCCATTCTCAGTTGTCATATGGCAAATAATGAAGTAAGGGATATTAAGTAATGGATAATACATAGCAAACCGGTCATTATTGTGAAATCAACCTCGACAGGGTGAGCAGAACATGTCGTGGTCTTAAATCCCCCTGAAGGGGTTCAATTTGTAACAATAATTGGCTCGCTGTACATTATCCCTCTTATTACATGTCTTCTTACTAAAGAAATCCATAACTTTACACAAAATATTGCTAAAGTTATTTGATAGCTTCAGCTAAAAAAATTATAGTCCTCGCTGTGTATAGAAATCAAAACTTCGTCCACAGCAACTTGTTGTTAGTCATAGCAACGATCTGCTATAAAGAAACAACAGATTGTTTAAATCCCGTGATTGACCAATTGGAAGTATTCAACAAAGCTGTGTAAAAATACAAATCTATACTTGTAGTAGTTGTGTTAAGTGTTGTTTGATAATCCCCAAAAGATATACATTTTAAGAAAATATATCCTGAAACGTTCTGCAAACACACATTTCCTTCTGCGCTTTGTCCCAGTGTTTTGACCAGAGTATTGGAAAATGGAGCTTTGATTCTGTGTACTTTTAACAAGCCTGTTTTGTGTCATCCTTGTCTTCTGCTCCCTGTTATCCAGAGCTGAAAAAGGAAGACGTCTATGCATTAGAGATTGTGGGCGGGGCCTCCAGAATCCCATCCATCAAAGAGCGAATCAGCAAATTCTTCAGCAAAGAGCTGAGCACCACCCTGAACGCAGACGAGGCCGTAGCCAGAGGCTGTGCTCTGCAGGTACAGCTCACCTGTCACGACCAACACTTTGCATACTTACTTGCTGACACCTGTGAATGCGAGGAATATGACATGCATGCGCACATGCATAATGTGATGCAACTTATTTGTTGTTATTGCAGGATTTTTTCAATTGTTGTCCTTTTTACATGTATATTATTTAGTAAAAAAAAAAAAACATGATGGCAGCAACTTCACTAATGTATATAAAATCAATTTTTTTGTTTTCTCTTTAGAAATTGTATATTTGGGTCGGATACTGAATTTCTTGCTGTTAGTCAGAAAAAGAAAGTGACTTTAAGGCAAAAGTTTGAGTGTTATTTTTTTCCTCTCCCCAGTGTGCTATCTTGTCACCAGCATTCAAAGTCCGGGAGTTCTCTATTACAGATGTTGTTCCCTACTCCATCTCTCTAAAATGGAATTCAGCCGCAGAGGAGGGACTGAGGTAGGATCTCTGTCCCCTGAAAACATCAAATAAGGAGTTGTTTTACTTAATGTTTGTATCTCACTGGGTGAATAGGGGAGTCCATCACACCTGTTACTTTGGACATCACTCGTTACAAGATTCTGCAAAGCTAATACCCTAGTTCAGTGTTGATATCATGGGGTTTGAGCTTTCAGGAGTTTGTTTTTAGAAAGCCTTAAAATGAGTTTACGGTTTTCGTCTGTTATTATGGCTGTTGTTTTATGTCATAGTACTCACTGATAGTCTCACAGCTGAAACTACTCTATAGTCATAGTAATAATTATCAAATCATTGTTTTTATGTAGCACTCTCCATAATAAAATATGAGTGGACCCAAATCGTACCCAAACTTGCAGCTAAGACGAGTCTGAATTGGGTCTTTTCGAAATTTCGGCCAGTTTCTTTCACATTTTACGAGATAATTTTAAATCCTAACTAGTATCCCGCGCTGTGAAATATTTGCTGAGATGGTTTACCTTTGTTTGCTCATTAACCTCCTCCCGCTGTGTTTTTACAGTGATTGTGAGGTCTTCCAAAAGAACCATGCAGCTCCCTTTTCCAAAGTTTTGACCTTCTTCCGGAAAGAGCCCTTCACCCTTGAAGGTTACTACAACAACCCCAAGGAGCTGCCCTACCCCAACAGCACTATAGGTACTGCAAGTTCCACTTCAGCAGAACATAAGTGCTTGTGATGATAAAGCTGTGGGAAACTTTTATATTTATTAATTACATTTTTGGTTTGGAATGCAAGCTTAAAGTGTGCCAGTTATCAGTGACTTAGAGACACTTCATTTACTTTGAGGTTTATGTTAGATTTGTTTGCTCCTATTTTTTGAGTGGTGAGCATGTATCCATTAATCAGCCATCTCTATCCAGTCTTTAGTCCCTATTTTGACATCATGCTCATTGCTTAAATATGTTATTTAATTTAATTGTGACATCTAAATAGTTACATTTCCTGGAAACTACTAAAATGCAATATCTTTTTTCCTGTGATTCAACTGAAGTTGTGTTTATACTTTCGCGAGGCAACGTGGTGTGGGCGTCCACAGGTGGACATTTTTTAAGACGACCTGTTTCTAAGGCATTAAAAACAAACGAGTTGGTCATCTTTTAAAATGCCAATGGTTCCCTCAGTAAACTGTTTGTGACAGTCATGTCTGATGAGCTCAAAGCGTGCGCGCAGCTGGTGGCTAGTTACAAACATTCAGAGGGGCGCGACCAAGGAGCCTTAGTGCTCGGTGTGAAAGCCATAGAGATGGAATTTTTTGGCACGCACACCTCATGCCGGCCTTACTAAACAAAGCATTAGTTTCCTCACCCCTCTGCATTGATTTAAAAAGGGCTTCGCTTCTATTCTAAACTTGTACACGTTTCTCTGCCCTACAGGCCAGTTCCTGATCCACAACGTGGTCCCTCAGGCGTCTGGGGAGAGTTCCAAAGTCAAGGTGAAAGTTCGGGTCAACGTTCACGGCATGTTCAGCGTGTCGAGTGCCTCGCTCATAGAGGTCATGAAAGTAGCTGAGGGGGAAGAGCCGATAGAGACGGACCAGCCAGTAAAAGAAGAGGAGGTGTGTACTTCTTGTATTTGCACTGAGTGCAAGGTTTGTGGGTGTGGTGTGAGAGTGAGTGAGAGAGTGTGAGACATACACACACGTTTCTTTTGTAAGGTGTTTGCTTTGTTTCACCTCAGATAACGTTCACGCAGTCAGTCTTTCCACACCTTGGTTGTTTTAAGTCAGTAAAGTCATCACAATGGAATTTAGATGTCTTGCCTTAACAAGAAGACTGAATTTGTGTTAAAATCTTCTCTGGCTAACGCCTCCTTTGTAATTAGTTTGGCATTTTATTTTGTGTTGCTCGTCACCATTTGCGCTCCAGAGCCAACTGTTTGACTATTTCTCCCAAAGTACTAGAAAGTGTTCTGATTTTATCGTCACTCAAACAACTGAGAGTTGAAAGTTTATATATATATATTAATTGTGTTGTACTGCTGACACTCTTTGAAATGGTCTGAATCCAGCCGCAAAATGCAATGTGTTATCTTTAATACAATTGACGTCTTAAATTGTGTTCCCGTTTGTCAGAACAAAATGCACGTGGACCAGGAGGATCATAAACTCCAGGTTGGCGACAACGGAGAAAACAAATCGGAGGTCGAGGAGATGGAGGTATGTGCTTGGCTTTAAGGCGATCACCATTTTGCTAATGCATTTTCGATATGGCAGAATCACACTGCCTATTTTTACTTCCTTTTTTCCCTATTTTTGTGCTAAGAACATAGGAAAGAAGGAAGTAAACAAGAAAGGAATAAAGTATGGAGAAAGGGAAACATGTTAAATATTTAACATAGCCTTTAGGTATGTCATAGTTGAACGTTTTTATTTGCACAGATTACAATTATTTTCATCTCCTTTTTCAGACAACAGAAGATGCCAAGCAGGCAAAGAAGAACGACCAGCCCCCTCAGGCGAAGAAGCCCAAAGTGAAGACGAAGACAGTGGAGCTGCCCATAGAGAACCATTTGCATGGGCAGCTGTCAGATGACATACTAAATATGTCTGTGGAGAATGAGGTAATGTTCTAAAAATCACCACGAATGTCTTGCATGCACTCACGGTATTTGTCTACGTGCTGGTGAAACTTACTGGTCCTGCTTTCATTTGCTTTTTATTTAAAACCAAGAGAAAAGGCTGTTGGTCCCTTTTTATAATTTATGTTCATGATATAATAACTGTGCTTTATCTGATGACTGAATAACAACATCATATTCTAAAACTTCTTTCCACATTCTTATTTAATATTTATAACAGGTGGATTCATATTTCCCCCACCTTAGAGCTTTCTAACTTTTCCATTGAAATACTTCACACGTTTATTACATGTAGATACCACAACATGTAACATTTCACCAAGGGTTTGATTGTTGTTATTACATTTCATGATGCAGAATCAAATATGATAAAGTTACATTCAAATTAAATTCTTTGGATGTAAGTATCCAGCAAATAAATGTAATATTTATTGTCCATTTCTCAAGTGTTTTATTTGTGTGCACTTCCGCTGACGCCCACCTTGTTGCTCTTCCAGGGGAAGATGATCATGCAGGATAAGCTGGAGAAGGAGAGGAATGACGCAAAAAATAACGTAGAAGAGTATGTGTACGACATGAGGGATAAACTGCACGGGGTCCTGGAGAAGTTTGTGAATGAGGCTGTGAGTATAGATCAAACTTGAGACGCATGTTAACAGACATTAATCTTCACGGAAATTCAGATATCCTACATGTATTTAATGTTTTGTTCTGTTGTTGGTTTTGCACATTGTAAATGTCATCTTGCTTGTATGACATGTAGGATCGTGACACGTTCGCCTTAAGGCTGGAGGACACAGAAAACTGGCTGTATGAAGACGGAGAGGATCAACAGAAACAAGTTTACATTGACAGACTGGCTGAACTAAAGGTAACCAGGCAGGCGCTGTGGAACGGGACAGGTGTTACTAAGGGAAATAGATTTACTCGCATTCAAAAGTCAACTCAAACATTTTAGGAAGATGGTTGACTGTACAGTAATTTGACCAGGCCCTCTGCTTGTTAAGATGACTGTGGTTTACAATAGATCTGTATCTACTGTATTCTGTGATTGTAATAGAAAGCTGATATTTATAGTTCGATATTTGAAATAAGGGGGATGACTTTATCCTCAACAACATTTTTCTGAAGTTTATTGGTTTATTTTGTCACGATAAATAAGCCTAGTTTCTTATATGTTTTGTCTTCTGACTAAACGTGGTGTTGTCCCTTTTCTGCAGAAAATGGGCCAGCCAATTTATGAGAGATATATGGAAGCTGAGGAGAGACCAAAAGCTTTTCAGGAGCTTGGCAGACTGATCCAGATGTACATGAAGATCATTGAAGCCTACAAGGCAAAGGTAACCTGACACCGAGAGCAAGTTGGTTGACTAACCAAAGGCGTGTTTAGTTTGATTTTGTTGGTGTTATACTATACAGTTAATGTGGTTCTATGTGAGAATATTTATGAACAATCGCCAGACAGATGTCATAATTGCTGTGCTTCTCCCAACAGGATGAGCTGTACGATCATCTGGACGAGCTGGAAGTGACTCGGGTGGAAAAGGAGGTGAAGGATGCCATGATCTGGATGAACGGCAAGATGAACCAGCAGAATAATCAGGATCTCACTCTGGAACCAGTGGTCAAAGTCGGAGAGATCCAGGCCAAGATAAAGGTACTGAGTACATTCAAGGCACAGATTTGTGTGTGCCTTGAATGGAGGTTATGAAAATGTGATGGTAGCTTACTACCACAGGCCTCACTAAATCCACTCCCTGTAGATGAGTGATTGGTTGAAGAAATCAACTTAATTTAGTAAAAAAATGAAAAAACTGGATCAAGTGAAACATTGCTTTGTTAAACCCTTCTTTCTTCTTCCCTGTACAGGAGCTTTATTCAGCCTGTAACCCTGTGGTATCCAAACCCAAGCCCAGGGTGGAGCCTCCCAAGGAGGAGAAGACGGAGAACGGGCCCGTCAATGGGCAGGAGGGAACGGAGAGCCAGCCCAGCGACTCGGACAAAGCCACGTCCGCGGGCATGGAACAAGGAACGGCGGAGAACAAGCTTCCCGAAATGGACATGGACTAACTGTTGCAGCTGAGACCTGCGTTTCACACTGTTTGTCCTACTACTCGCCACCGACTGTCGTTCCTCTGAGGTTTTCATCGACGACACAGAAAACACAGACAACAGCATCCCAAATTAATACTAATCATCAGCCAGCCTCATCGGCATGTCATTTCTCTTTTTCTTTGATGAATTCAAAAATATTGCATACTATTAATATTGAATAGACTACCTTATGACAAGAAAGTTGTCGGTGTCGTGTGGGAACTGCTTTCTCCGTGTTGCTTTTATGGCCATTATGTTAAAGTTTGTTTTGTTCAGGATCTCCTTGGCACATCTATGCCAATAATGTCTGATTTTAAGAATTGTTAGCAAAGTGGCTGCACAGAAGAAAACTAGTAATACACACAGGATTCGTGATAATGTAAAATATTGCAGTGTGTCTAAATACGGTATAGGTACAGAGGCATATGTAAACGAACATGGATTGTTCCAAGTTGTACATGACTTCAAGTAATTGTAACTGCTTGTTTATGATGTATTTAGTTTAAGGTTAAGGAAGGCGTTTTTATTGAGTTAACATGTATTGTATGTTGAAACTAGGTACTATAAGTTACTGTCATGCAGTATTTCAATGTTTGGCTTTTCTCATTCAAAAGCAAAGGTCTGTTGGTTCTCTGGTAGCATTGTACTGTTTTTTTTTTTTCTACTTAACAGTTTGAATGGTGGTCCAACAAATCGCCTCCCGGGGGCTGCTGTTGTTGCCGCATCACCAAAAAAAAGCAAAAATAAATCTTGGAACAAAACAATGAATAGACATTTACTGCTATTTGTGGACAACTCACAGCAAACACCCTTTGACCTTGTGGACAATGCCTTTCAGTTGTAGTCCGAAAAAGATTACTATTAGTGAGAGCATTATTTGTCTTATATTTTCTTACACTAACACTTCGACTGATAAAACAAGCAATTTAAATATGGCGGACTCGGTTCTGAGGTTCACAAACAAGTAATCGAGCGAATATATGGCAGATTAAACAACATCAAGTTACGGCTGGCTCAACACTGAACATAATGGACACAAGTTTTATTGCATGTAAGTTTATTCAAATAAATACATGAAAACTAAATACCAAGCACCACAGAGAGGCTTCTGCAGCAGGCTGGAGGGGGTTCGAGAGTTGAACAATACCATTGTCGGCACAGGTGCCTGTCAATCAGGCCATCTAACCTAGAGGGCTTCCAAGGATTTAACAATTATCAATAAAATGGGCAGTTGCTGACCCAGGTAATGCAATCTTAGTATCAAGGATAATAATAATAGTAATCCTAATAATAATATTTAATAATATAGCCATCAAAGCATTTAGCATTGTATTTATCTGGTATTTGGTAATATGAATATAATTCAAATAATTAAATAAACTCGATGTAAATGATTCAACTTCTACAGTGTAAAATAATAAATACTAAAATACAAAATAGCCTCTGTAAATAAATATGAACGGATGTGTTGTTACTGTCAGTCTGAACTCAGCCTGTAGTACACTAACCGTCCTGCAGGCCGCGCTGTCGCACCGTCCAGTCATGAACCAGTCAGAGTGCAGGAGTCGCTAGTATTTGCTCTGAAAAGGTAAGAACCGCACATATTTCCCCCACATAACAGCTGTGTTGCCGCACTTCTGTCTGCGTGATGTAGCTTCGCTCAGCCGTACAGAGGAACTGTTGCCATGTTTTCATGTTTGCCACAGAGGAAAAGTTACAGACGGTAGTCATAGTCACTGTTTACATCGGCTAACATTGCTAGCTAGCTTAAACGCTCCTCCTTTCCTCATGCTGCTAACTTAGTTTCCGAGTTCGCTAGCTTAACTGTGTGCCGGCGTGAAGTTTGCCACTTTACCCCCACCCGCGTTTTATTCTGTCCAGATGCATATTCATGAATAATATCGTCCACGTTTGAAGTAATAAAGTTTTACTTCTGCTAGCTCGGCGTGCTAACTCTGAGGCCACAGGCATTCCGACATTAACTATGTGTCAACAAAGTTGCGTTAGCCGTGTAAACGCACGTCATGATCCACTTCTCTGTGTATGAGAGGGCTTCTCTGTCAATAGTGATGAACTAACTTTAAGTTAAATAATCAGTGCATGACGTGTAAAAGGTGTGAATGCTGGTTTTGGAGTGATGGTAGCTCGTGATAAACTGGTCGGTGTTGTAGTTTGGCCCTCGCTAACTATCTAGATTTTCATAATAATGATCCATTTTTGTCAGCTACTGTTTTTATTTTTATTTCTCAGGAATGTAAATGTCTGAGGACAAGGAAGCCCAGGAGGATGAGCTGCTTGCTTTAGCGAGTATCTATGATGAAGAGGAGTTCCACCAGGCAGAGTCGGCGCAGGGGGGCGAGATCCAACTCTGTCTGGAGCTCCCTCCTGACTTCAAAGTGGTGGTCAAAGGTACAGCTGTCAGTGAGCTAGTGTTGCACTTTTCAGACTTTGCCTTTGGCCTATTTTGCAGATGATTTTCATAAAGTTATCCTGTACTTCTCTTCTGCCACTCTTATTCAGGCACAATATTGATCTCACCGCCACAAGGAATGTAACTAAATCTTCTCTGTGTGTTGCAGGAGAGAAGCAAACTGAATATAATGTCTGCTTCTTACCTCCTTTGGTGCTCAACTTTGAGCTTCCTGCAGAGTATCCCTCTACATCTTTTCCAGTCTTCACTCTCAGCTCTAAATGGATGACGAGAGCACAGGTGAGAATCCATGTAGCTTAAATAATTCTTCGCGACATCGCCAGACAAAAGGTTTAGTTAAGTATTCTAAATCGGGAGTCGACTCAGGAAAAGTGAGTGTCTTCACCTTGAAAAAGAGTTATTGTTGGTAAAGAAAGTCTCCTCACCATTCATCACTCAATATTTGTCTTATTTTCCCTCCTCAGATGAGCTCTCTGTGCAGACGTCTGGATGAGCTGTGCGAGGAGAACCAAGGCAGTGTGGTTCTTTTCACATGGATCCAGTTCCTCAAAGAGGAGGCTCTGGGCTTTCTGGGCATCCAGTCTCCTCTTGAAGTCATCAAGGCAGGAAGTAAAGCAGGTGGTGAGCGCAGGAAAACCGACCCAGCTGCCACAGGTACAGCATGCGTTTTGTTAAATGGATGTAGTTTTTTTCTTTTTTCACTTGAGTTGATGCTTTGTGCATTAGCAAAGCTACGTCTCACACCAGCTATTTGAAGTTAAGCTTAAAGAAGAATTACGTCTGCACAAACACTAATTTGCTCTTCTGCTATTCTGTAAATTTACACCTGCCGTTAGTATTTATTCACACTGCATAATTTGTTATAAAATAATTGCTGGTGTCTCAAACAAACTATTTGATTAAAGTACACATCGTAAGAATCCTCAGTCAATTTACATGTTAAGTAAAAATCACCACAGGACAAGGACCTCACTACAGTTTTGTAAACTTTAACTTTTTTTGTGGTTGTTTTTTTGAGTGATTTAATATGTTTGATACATTTCTGTTCAGCTCTGACGCAGTGTGGGAGTCATTGTGAAACCGCTGAGGAGAAGCAAAGAGAAGCGAAGAAGGAAAAGTCTCAACCACAGTTTTCGTTGTCTTCTCAAATGGATCCGCGGGCCGTTTTGGTGATGGACCCGCGTGCCGACCTCCTACCTCAGCTCCTGGACTTTGACGAGGAGCAGCGTCAGAAGGTGTTTGACAGCAAGGTGTTCGGCTGTGGGATCTGCTTTGTGGAGAAGCTGGGCTCAAACTGCCTTTGCTTTAAGGAGTGCCAGCACGTCTACTGCAAGGCTTGCATGACGGAATACTTCCAGATCCAAATACGGGACGGCAACGTTCAGTGCCTTAATTGCCCTGAGCCCAAATGTACCTCCATAGCCACACCATCACAGGTAAAATAACTGTGTGTGTGTTGTGTGTTGTCTGTGTGTGAGAATGTCTGCAGATCTAAAACAAATAAGTGCTTTTCAGAAAATCTAGCCGGTCACTCGTAATGAACCGTCTTCATCTCTCAGGTGAAGCAGCTGGTGGATGAGGAGCTGTTTGCCCGTTATGACCGCTTGCTGCTCCAGTCCAGTCTGGACCTCATGGCCGACGTGGTCTACTGTCCCCGCCTGTCCTGCGCCACCGCTGTGATGGTGGAGCCGGACTCGACTATGGGGATTTGCTCAGCTTGCCAGTATGCCTTTTGTACACTGTGCAAGCTGGGCTATCATGGCCTCTCCCACTGTAAAATCCCTGCAGGTAATGTAACTGGGAACATTTTTTTTATATACTTCCCCTCAAACTGAAAGGTCTGGCCTTGTGCCCCAGAATAGAATTAGGAGAAACATTTCTGTTCTGGTTCTAACACGTTTACTTAATTGTTATTTCATATTCATGCTAGTTTATTTGGTTGTTATAGCAACATTCTAAATTCAGTGTCAAGTTATTTCGATGTTCACACTCCCATCTGGATCTACTGCATGTCTGTATGAATGTGAGACATATGTGAGTCCTGTTTCATTCTATTTGGCACTTTATGTTGGACGAATCCCCGACAGCCATCCAGATGCTCTACAGTTATTATACAGTATACAGTTAGTTATGCTGAAGTTACATCTTTGAGATAATCTCTTTGGGTAAATATTGAAGACACTCATGAAATTAACTTAAATGCGTAATATTTAATGCTTATTGGATTGTGTATTTTAGATATCACTGTGACTGTTATTTGGCTTTGTTAACTTAACTTAACGGTTAACTAAAAACTAAAATGTAGAGGAAGCTAAACGCAACCAAAGTCCCTCGTGGGTCAATAAATTGTAAATAGTGATTTTCATTCAGGTGCTGCAATAGTGAAATGTTACAAAAAGATGGTTGCGGAGAAGCTTTTCAATTGGAGACACATTTTTATTAATTTCAACTCTGACTTTATATCCCTGTTTTCTGCCTTCTTCGACAGAGGAATTGCGTAACCTGAGAGACGAGTACCTGTCAGCCACGGCTGTGGGGAAAAAGTTCATGGAGCAACGCTTTGGGAAGAGGGTGATCCAGAAAGCAGTGGAAGAGTCCTTTAGCAGAGACTGGCTCAATGAGAACTGCAAATGCTGCCCACGCTGTGGAACCAATATACAGGTTGGGCTCCCCCTGCTGGCCAGAGCTCAGTTAGAACAGGCTTTACTTCAGTTAGTGTCAAAACGATGACACTAACTAACGGCTAACTGTCAATAACAAACTTCCAAATATATATATATATATAGGGGTGTATTTTGTTTTAAGAGCTGAGGGAATTTAGTCAGGTTATTACAAAATTGAAACTCCAGTGTGTGTCGCACAGATCAGGTACGAATGGACTTTAAGCCATTTGAGTTTAAATGTACAGATGATTAAGTATTTTAAAAAATCTACTATGTTTTCCATAGTGTCCTTGACTATTCCAAATGTTCAGCTTAGGTTTGTCTCAGTTACTAATATCAATAGATGTCCTCTCCAGCTAATGCATTGTCTCTTGTGTCTTTCTAGAAAGCTGATGGCTGTAATAAGATGACCTGTACCTCCTGTAAACAATATTTCTGTTGGCTGTGCCTGGGCCTCCTCAGCAAAGTCAACCCGTACAGTCACTTTAACAACCCACAATCACCCTGTTATAACCAGTGAGTGGTCTTGTTTCCATTTTTTTGGTTCACCACTCCAGCCAAGTCGTCCCTTGCTGTCTCTCTATTACGTTTGAGCTTTGACCTTTGACATTTCTTTTCCTCTTGCAGGCTTTTCCAAGGTGTAGATCTTGATGAAGACGATGCCTTCTGGAGTGATGAGGAAGACTGACACCCGTGCAGCACCTCACTGCTGTATGCTCCATTTGAATGCACTTTATCTCCCATAACCATCACTTCACCTGTGACACTAACACAACAGTGCCACTACAACATGTTTTGAATATGATCGGGCGTCTTGGGTATAAAACATTCAATGTCTTGTGTGTAAGTTGTTCATACTTAATATGTGACAGATTTCATGTATATAATGAATTCAGGAAGGGCAGGCAGAGTTTCAGCTTTTTTCTCGGCGAGTAATAGAGAAACAATTATGGTCAGGTTGGTAAAAGCAGACATTTTCTTAAAAACATCAAGAATACATTGTTAGTGGTAGGGAATCTTTTTGATATGACAATGTCATAGGACTGGACTGTTAATTCAAAACACAAAAGAGAAGAAGAAAAAATCTATGTAAACCTCTTTATTGTATTCTAGATTATGTCTAAATATCTACTCCTTAATTTGACTTTTTCATGATGAATTACGACATTCACAGGCTTGTAATGGTCAACAGGTGATTCTGGAGCCACTGACGAGGCGTTTGCTTCCTATTAGCGAGCAGCTGAGTGTTTCTGTCAATAACAAACTTCCAAATGGATAGTTAGGTGATTTTTCATAATCTAACCAAGATACACACCCATTGATACAGGATTAATGTAAACAGGAAAACCTGTAGATTAATATTAATATCCCAGACATAATTACTAAAAAAATACCTAGATTTTTCTTGTTGGATTTGGGTTGACTACCAGAATTGGAAACCCTTGACATTCATTTCATCTTCTGTCGGGATGTACATTATCTTTCTTCTCTTTTTGGAAAATAGTTTTCTTGAGAATAATGAATTTACAGAAATGCACCTTTGCACATCATACGATTGAAATCAGGCAGGTTGGTTTTGGGGAATGGGTTTCATAATTAGTTTGCGTCGCCTGCATTTTTCCATCCAGAATAACGGAGGACACTGCAGTAATTATTCATGACAGTCATGGGGTTACTGGGATTGTGACTATAGTGTGTGTTTGGTCATTCAGGGACTGGGGTGGGAGAAAGGAATATGCCTTGAGGAATGATATTTGACTAGTTGTATTCATACCCTGCTTTGCACAACTTGTTACTTGAATGTTGCCAAAGTTAAGTGTCAAAGAGAGGCCATATGATCTTGATAATGCCTAGAGATACAAACATTTGTATAATGTTAATTTATTTTCCTTCATTTTGTTATGCATCAGAAAGGAGTCGGCCTCATGGAGGCAGTTCTGATAGAAAGGGTTAAAGCCGGCATCCAATCTGTTCTTCGTCAACGTGGAGCGATTCGCTTCAAAAAGGGCCGGCTGCTTTTAGAGTTGATGCCGGTGTGGACTGTTGAAAAGACAATCTCTCGCTCAGTCTTGAAATGCACATGGATTCACTTTCCCGTCACTGTCACTTCATCTCATGAAAGAAACATTGGAAAACAGGACCTGCAGATGCCTGTTAGAATGCATTCGGCATAGGTTGTGTCCAAATAAATGTTCCCACTCTACAGTTTGTTTAAGAAAGTCATTCCGTTTGAGACTGAAAGACCGCAGAGTTTGGCCAACGGTGTATAATAGAGTTGGTTATCGGTGAGCAAGATCATAGAAAAACTAAACCATGAAACAGCTGTAAGAAAAGAGTTCTGTAGACAAAGTTCCAACAAGGCATTTTATGGAGTGGACACTGACGGTCAGTAGTTGCTTGGTTACAGATCTGACAAAATGGTTGGATGTAACAATGTCAGTCAACCGCCAGTGGCCGAAACATTTTAATGCTATTGGTATTTTAAGTTGTTACACTCTGAAGCTGTTCCTCACAAATCAAATGTACCCTCCCCCCCCCCCCCCCACACACACACACACACAATGTAGGATAAGAGACAAGAAGTAGTTTTTCCACTCCTTTTTGTTATGGTTGTTTAAATACATTTAGAAATACTCTAAATGATTATTTAAATGTATGAACATATAAACATTTAAACATTCAAATTATTTTTATTATGCCGCAAGAGTGTTTCCAAATCTTTTACAAGTTAGGAATCAAATACTGATAACATTTTAAACCTGATGCAAGGCTTTTCTAAAATGTGGTTTAGTTCAGAAAGACGGATTGATCGGAGTTTCACTCAATTAAGAATTCAGAGTGAAGCTCGACAATGAAACCGCAAAATCAGAAACGTTCACACGATTGAGTGTTTACCGATTACTAAATGAGCCCCGTGTTGTGCTTTAAGTCGGCTTCTTACAACACCTGGTTACCTGAAACATGACCCACATTTAACCTTTAATCCAGAGGTTACACTGTGACCGCCAGAGGAACAATGAAGCACTAAAGAAACAAAGAGCCCACGTTTCAGCCTGAGATTGAAAAGAGACGACAACATGGTATAATCCCTTTGGCTAGAGTTGCTGACAGGGGACAACCTTTTTAAAATGGCCCATCTCTCCTGTCCCATCCCCTGCCTCGTGCCCCCCCCCTCCCCCCTCCAGCCCCTGCTTGTCTTTCACATTACACTGACTGACTGAACTGTTACTATGCCCATAAAGACACCTGCTCTCAGGAAACCACAAGCAGCAGGTCCTGACCAACAACCGAGGAACCCTCAAATCACTTTCTGAACCAGAAAAAAAGCAGGACGAGACTCAAAGGAAGAGAAAAAAGGTCAGTGGATCTCTGATGTGTGGTGGCTGATGGGACTCGACCCGGGGCCCGGACGATGGGGATGAAGGTCCCAGAGCTCGGTGTCGTGGATGTGTGTGTGTGTGTGTGTGTTCCTGTTGTCGGACATGTTTTTGTGGAATGCAGTGGTGATGTTGAGCTGTGTCTGGCTGGGGACTGCACATTCACCTGACGATGGCCTTTTGAATTGTGCTGGGATTTAAAACTTTACATATCGATCAATTTGTCTCAGAAGCTACATGTTTTGATACGATGGCTTTCTATTATTAGTCCGATTAAAATTCAGAAATGAATATCCCCATGAAGTGCCGACAAAGCCATCTTTAGCCAGGGATAGTTTAATATGAATGAATAAATATAGGTGTATTATTGTCTCATGCAAACAACTATGATCGGCCAGCATAATATTGGATAAAACATAAAAATACTTATTACATATTGTACCTCGCCTTCTTTTCCAGGCTTGAGAGGCAACGTTAGCAGTTGCTTTTAAACACATATAAAAATTCAACAGCAATTTAAATTCTTTGATATATTGCTGTGACACCAGAATATGATGTGTTTAGGACAAAGGGAAAAGTCTGACTTATTCTCAACATCGCTCAAATCCCACACCTCACACACATTTTCTTCCTAATATTTTTTGGAATCTGCCTACCTTCATACTTTGGCTTTTAGATCAGTGCAATGTGACATAATTAATAATTTAGCAACAGTACACCTGGTGTATGGTGTTCTCATTTCTGACTAATTTCAAGGTATTCAAATGAGTTAAATGATAATCGGCAATTGGCAGCAGTTGATTTAAGAAATTGATGTGTGAAGGAAGTAACTAAAATATATCTTGGATCTAAAACTGTTTAGATCTAAGATAGTTAGTTTAGTAGCTTTTATCAGCTGATTAGTATATTAGCCTATAATGAAACTCCTTAACAGATGGTTTTAGACAACCATGACACACTAAAATGTTTCTACTGAATTTAACTCTTTCTGAAATAAAAATAGATAGACAGATAAAAAAAGTGATCTAAAAAGTATACAAATCCTGAATAAAGTTTAGCACGGCATCATGTTTTACTAGCCCATAAGATGTGTTCCATGTAAAAAACTAAACTTAAAAATAAAAATAAAAAGTGCAACATTTCCCTCTGAAATAGTCACGTAAACTATCGGTAACTAAAAAGTATCACATTTAAAGTACCAGTACTTCACAATTGTTCTTTTAGTTCATGAATGTTAACGCCAAGCTTTGATAACTCTCCCATATAGGAGACATAAACTGGGACCAGACCATCCACGGCTCAACCACTGCAGGACCACCATGATGGAGAGTGACAAAGAGCTGTCGGCCATGGTGCAGGAGCTGTGGGACAATGACACCAACAGACTCAAGCCTGGACAAGACTACAGGATCTCTCTGCAGGTGCACCACACATAATACACACCTTCAGACATGAGGCTGCAATATATATATATATATATATATATATATATATATATATATATATGCTTTCCAACTTCAATATGAAAAGAGGAAACCAAAGACCTACCAGAGAGGTTTTAAAGAACATGTGAGCAATGAGGATTTTGGGGAATGTGGTCTTGAACTGCCAGCTCAGATTAGACAACAGAACATTTTCATATCTATGTTTGGTTCTGTAGTTTGATGGAGCAGCTTTTCTGCACCACCTATATATTTGTTTTACTTTCAAGTGTAGTTCTTAAACTGTGGCAGTGCATCCGTGTTGCTAAAGTAGCCCTGACGGCATGCACAATGTATGAAAGCAGGCGAAAACAAAAAAAAAAAACTATTTGCACAAGTCCAGTTATTAAGTGTGAGTGGTTCTCTCCCTGCTGCAGGGCAAAGCCGGAGACAGCATGGCCTTCGACTACAATGACGCAGCAGGGTATCCTCTGTTTACGTTTGTCGACGAGAACATTTTCAAAAAGGAGACTTTTTTAGGTAAGGGGCTTTCAAGGTGAATTGTCTTTCTTCATCTTACACAATTGCTCTGTACATTATTTTTTTTATAATTGACTCAATCTCTTGACACATTGCTTTTTCTGACAGTTTGATATGATCCCCCCTCCTCGCCTCCCTTCAGAGTAAAGCTTCTTCATCTACTCATAATCTCCTTATGACAAACAGTGGCGTGGTTGCGTAACCACAGTGCATGCAGAGTTCCCTTGCGCTGAGTGCAGACACATGCTCCTCTGTAACAACTGGCTTCTTTAAATCTTCCTACGCACGATAACTGCTGAAGAATGCTTCATTCCGGCAATTCTTTTCTCAGGGTGTTTTCACAGATCTGTGCCGTGTATCATGTTGCCCTCACAGGGAGCCGTTTGGGGAGTTATTGGAGAATTATGTAACAGTTGGTATTCAGAGTTCACTCTGAGGCAGCTGCCTTCATGAAAAAAACACAAAAAGAAGGAGGATTTCCCATGGTCCCCAGCAACCTGCTTCACTGCTCCTCCACCGGTTACTTGAGCTGGAGATTTTTTTTTCAGGACAAATGTATCCAAGAAGACACACTGTATTGAGACCTTATCCATCTATATTATACTGAGCTCGTGGTTTCTGTATTCAGCTTCCATAATTGTCATTATCTCCATTTTCCATATCCCCTTTTTGAGGAGTGTCTGTGTTTTGTCTCTACAGCCTTTATCTCTCTGTTGGATAACTACGTGAGTGACACCGGCGAGCCAGAAATTGTAACACCTGAGGAGGTGACAGAGAACCACAAATTCCTGGACTCCATCATTCAGACTCCCACTATGAAGGTACCTGTGGGGACATTTGGAAATAAACTCTCCCCTCTTGCTGTGTCTCATAAAGGCCCATTTCTAGACATATAACACAGTCTCGGGGCTCATGAAAGTCAGTAAGATTGATTTTGTGGGAATGTCTGCTCAACATTGACTGGCGATCCATCAAATAGTTGTTGAGACCTCTCAGCCTGGACCAGAGTGGTGGACTGAGCGAGTGACATTGCCATCCACTGAGCCGCTAGCGTGGCTACAAATGAAAATGTAAAACGTGTCCTAGTAAATGCTTGTTTGTTTGCAGTTAGCTCATAAATACCTGGTGGAGAAGCAACTCTCTCCGAAGGACGATACACAATTCAAGGAGCAGCTGTACAGGATCTGGTTTGAACTTTACGCGAGGAGAGGATCCAGCAGGTGGGTGGAATCTGGCGCGGCGCCTAAATATAACTTCACCGGTAGAATCTGGCACTGCGGTGGTAACCCTTCTTACTGTGAGAGACGGGCTCTGTCTCACACATCCAGTCGGCATCGCTGCAAACTACTGGAAATGCATAACTGCTGCATGTTCAGGAAGTAAACAGCCACTAAGAACCACGTTTTGTCCAAATGGCACACGAGTAAATGCAATCCCATCGTTTTAATAAATGCCACGCTGCTACATTTAGAGTCATAAGGCTCCATCGGCCTTTAAATGAAGCTTGCGACATGAGCTGATGGAACTTTTCAAATCTGTTCTTCTGCATGGAACAAGTGAGAAAGACCCGTCAGATAATATTGCGTGGGAAGCCTCCACATCTACATCGGCATATACTTGTCTGTCTCTCACCAGGCCCGACTCCTCTGGATTCGAACACGTGTTTGTTGGAGAGACGAGAGGAGGGAGGACCGTCATCGGCTTTCACAACTGGATCCAGCTCTACCTGCAAGAGAAGCTGGGCCACATTGATTACAAAGGCTACAGCGTCAATGCAAATTCACCCCAGGTATGGTTTTCATTGTTACTTTTAAGTTGGACCTCAATGGGGAATGAATATATGTTCAGCTACTACTATATCTGTATTGTATCGTACATCGGACAAATCTCTCATCTTTCTTCTGTCCTTTCTCATCTCCTCTCCTCCCCCAAGTTGACTTGCGCTCTTCTCTGTTATCTCGTGCTCACATCATCGTTCTTGCACAGTGATGAGAAACCTCACATCCTGCTACGACCACGTTTAACCCGCTCTCGTTCTGCTCGGCTCTCTGTATTTCGTCTTCGACTAACCTGAGCCTAACACAAATTACTGAGCATTTTTCGGGGATTTTAGCCCATTTTCTATATAAACAAGGGAAGGAGTCTCCTGTAGCTTTACAACAGTGTCGCGTTTTCACGTCCTATTTTCATATTTTTCACCAATCTTCTCCCCAGTTTCCAATGATCACACAACACACTGCATGCCAAAGTATTTGCATGGCGCACTGGACCCAAGGGACACCATCATCTTCAATGTGACTCTTTTATCACCTGCCATTTACCCCCCTCTCTCTCTTTCTCTCTCTCTCTCTCACTGCAGCCCGACGAGAACAAACACATCCTGGCCCTTCAGTTCAGCTGGAAGGAAGGTATAAAGCCAAAGGGCAGCATCTTCATCGGCGTCAGTCCCGAGTTTGAGTTCGCCCTCTACACCCTCTGTTTCCTCACCTCGCCCAACGAGCGCGTCAAAGTCCAGTTCAGTTTCTACGACGTGGAGATTGTTTGCCACCACTACAACCAAAAGCACATTGGTACCACTTACCCCGTGCTCCTTAAGTACCGGAAACCTACCTAGTAACTTGACTAGAAATCAATCTGAGATATAACTTCTCCAACACTTGAGCTTGCATACAAAATGTCACAGGTATTGTTGTTGTCTTTTTATTTGAGATAAAGATACAATAAAACTTTACAAGACCAAGTTGCTTTTTGTTTTTATTGTACAGTGATGCCTATTCGAGGTGTCTAGAACAGTGAGTAAGATGTACATTATAGAATGCTAATTACTCTAACACTTAACAATTTATGAGTATATTTTCTCACTCTCTCTCTCTCTGTATATTTGTCTATATTCAAATGATACATGTATATATAAATACGCCCCACAATTACCAGGTGCAATATGAAAGGGATGAACATATAAATACGCCAATAATTAGAATCCAGCAACATGATAGTTTGCATTTTGCAAAGTGAGTGCTTTTCCTTTTGATACTTTGTGTATTTTGATGCTCATATTCATGTACTTTTACTTCACTACACGTTTGAATGCAGAACTGAGTACATCCACAGATGATGGATGACTTTTACTCAGCATTAACATTTTCCGAGCTAATTGTCAGTAACTTGTTCGGGATATAGTTGTTTCACTTATTTCCAAATGGGGGCAGTAGATGGTTTGTTGTGGCCAATGACGTCAATCGATTGGCGAGCAAGACCGTTATCAAGTTAGAAAAAATGTCGAAGGAATTATCAGGTTGTGATTTCAAAATAAAAGCATCAGACATGTCCACATTACACAATGTTAACATTTCCTCATTATAAAGATTGACTGAATAAACATATTATTACTGTTGTAGGCTACCTAGTACTTCACAAAATCGCAGCCTTTTTAAAAACTATTTATCGTTTTCAATTTGAACTTTATTTCTAAAAAAAGCAAGACAACCGGAAGCCTTGTGTTGTTATGCCAACAACACTGGAGCTTGACGGTGGTGTTTCCACCGAGCAGTTGAAGGAGAGAACAGGTTTTTCATTGTGGCGAAGATTGAGTTTACAGTTTCTACTGTTATATAATCGTGTTGTTTGGTGTCTCGTCCATCTCTCCGTTGCCGACTCCCAGCCGTTCAAACCGGAATGGCCGAACCGAGCGGCAGATATCAGCAGGTATGGAAACACGTATCGGTTACTAATAGCTAACGCGTTAACGATTTAACGTTAAACATCACGTGCTAACATCAGCTTTACACTGTTAACATGATGACGTCGACACACCTGGGACACGCTCCCCAAAGTGACGAGCTCTTTGCGAGTGTCGTCGAGTATTATTTTGCGATTTAATTTCGTTATTTCCAGTCGAGCGAAGATGACAGTGAGCGTGAACCCGACGGTTCACGTTTCCGCCTTCGTGAAAGCCAACGCGACACGAACGCCTGTCTTAACCATCTCATTCGTTTCCCTCTGATTGTGTTTGAGTTATGTTTTGTTCAGTTAGCATTGTGATGCGAGGTGTCACTTCCAATTCACGCTTCTCGACGTCTCTGTGTGGACTCGTGTTAATGTTTGGGATCTCGCACGTGACCCGCAGCGCACCAAGTGGGCGTGTTTGATGGTGGTCGAACTTAACCGCTAAGTCTGCTGGGTAACCTGCTTAGCGAGATGTTGATGGGGCATATTATGATTATGATTATTATTATTATGTCTGCTAATGGGATCGATCATTTGCTGTGAGTGACAGTTCACGTTACACGAGTAGAGATTTGTTTGTTGACTATATAGTCAGTTGCTTTTTTTTTCCAAGAGGAATTTTCTTGAAATGATTGCAACATTTACACCACAAATTAATATTCTATCAATATTCATTTATGTTATTTGTCCTCCATATGTTGAAGCATGTCTGGAGACAAATGTGTTTATATTTGTATCTTCAGGTGATCTTATTGACTAAGAGAGTGATTGGAGTTAATTAATTGGAAATAGTAATTTGGATATGCACCAGTTGTCAGTTACAAGTTGCCCATTTCCCCTCTGATCTTACACATTTATGGTGGGATTACAGTTCCTTAATGATAGGAAACTATGGGCCCACGAGAGACAAAGTGTTAGTCTGTTATTACGTTTAAGTAGGCCATAGACATAATAATAATAATAAATCACTCCATAGGCAGTGAGACACTTCTTTACCTGAAAGCATCTGTTTCAAACGGAGAGCAGACTGCTGACACGCATGTTGAGGAGCGTGTCAAATTCTTCTTGTTATGTCTAGTTCCTCCACACGGATCTCAACATGGCGTCGGCTGAGCCTGTGGCTCGCAGCGCTAACTGTGCAACCAACGACGACAGTGACGGAGCTCACGGTGTTTGCCTGCATTAACATTCATGTGGGCCTTTTAAATAAACCAGGATGTGGTTATTCCTCCTCTCTCAGCTGACCAACGAGGAGGACCCAGAAGAGAGTCCCGAGGTAGCAGCTGATGCTCCACCCCCGTACAGCAGCATCACAGTGGACAATGCCGGTAAGGCCATGACTCATCCAGATGTTTCTCTGGTGCAGTGGTGGCACCTGGAGATGCCGCATTTGTGTTGGTCCGCAGAGGGATAACTGGAGGAAACACGGCCCTTTTAAGACATCTTGAGCCAGTGAATAATAATAATAATAACTGCAGACTATTCAAGAAAAAACACAAGAGCATTGTTTGAGGTATTAATATTGATATCTTTATAACTGCAGTATACCGCACCAAAAGAATAAATACATTGAAAGGTAGACACAACACACAGGTCAGAAATAAATGATTCCTTCAGGGATGTTCCAACCTTGTATGTTTCTTTTTAAAATTGGGTATCTGCTGATACCGAGTCCGATCGTATTTAGGTAAATATAACAGCTGTAGCCTTCTAACATTGGCCCGTTTTTGTTTTTCACAAGCTTTTCTTGATTCAAAGCTATGATGTTGACAGGCCTAAATTATTGATTGGGATGTATGGTTGACTCGGACGTGTTTAACCCTCTTTCATCACCCATACCGTCCCAGTTATTTTACCATTATCGGGGCAGTCAAACACAGGGATTTGTCTTGATTGCATAAGCAGCACTCTTATTGTAATCTAAAAAGTCAGTGCAGATTAGTAAGAAATTGTAGTTCAGAGATCGCGTCCGAGTCTTGTGACTGTTTTCCAATTTCAGGGCTGCTTGTAAACACGCAATGCAATACGAATCACTTTGCTCTTGTACAAACATCTTCCTTTGTTTGTGAAACTGTGCCGTTTCCTCTTACAGCCTACTTTGACTACAAGGAAGACGGGGCTTTCCCCAAGCCTCCTTCATACAACGTAGCGACCACGCTGCCTTCCTATGATGAAGCAGAAAGAACCAAGACTGAGACTACTGTTCCCCTGGTAACTGGGAGAGTGAGTATCTCACTCTTTGCCTGTGGTCACATTCACTATGTACACTGACACACACACTGCAACGCCTTGTGCCCAAACACTTCCTGTGTTGTCAGCAAGACGGGAAGTGTTTCGCACCCTGCGATGGAAAGCTTCGCTCCTCGCTACTGATTGTGTCTGTTTGTCTTTTTCCGATGTGAACAATTGTCGCTGGTTTGAGCAGTAGGAGATTCATAACACTGAAGAAAAACATTTATTATCACGCCGATTTAAATGACCTTCAGCAATACCTTTGCTCATAATGACCACAGTCTATGCCTCACAAGTGCTCACAGCTGGTAACCCTTTTCTGTTAATGCCTCAATCTCCCGTTCCCCCTGAACTACCTCCCTCTGTGCACTTTGCACCCAGGTTTGTTCTGAGCAAAATCTGAGTAAATATTAGCGCAGCATTTGAAACGCGAACGGAGCTTCAGGCTTTTAACATGTTCTGTACTGATGTAGGGTTGGCGTTACATGTTTGGACAGGTATTGAATCTGTGAGGTAGCTCAATTTAGCCGCAAAGGCGGTACTCAAAATTGTTATGATGCGCCGCCTTGAGATTTATCTCTGTATCCGTTACTTCACAGGGGGGTAAGGGTCGAAATAAGCAGTGAAATCTCCGATTTCAATTTGCTTTCAAGACGTTGTTGTTTTGATGGTGTAGTTTTTATTGCTGCAACCACATGTTACTAAAAAACCAAAGCCCCAAAATCTTTCATTACTGATTGTATCTTTAAAATTGAGTTATTAATTTTTGTTGTTATAGTCGTTGTTGATATCCGGTGAAGAGTTTCCAGATCTTTATTGATATGATTGCGTCGGAAAATATCCCTGTTCTTTTTATAAAGCATTGGTTTGTAAAAAAGAACCTTTTTGTTTTCCAGTTATTGTGTAGCTGTCGTTTTCATCTACAAAGGGAAACGCACGCCTCATCTTCTACAGGATGCCATTAACTTGCATTTAATGCCGTTTGAAAAGAACACCAGTAATCTAACCTCCCATGTGTAGGTTACCACAAAGGTCTCTTGAGTCTCTGTCTTATCCATCAGAAACTATACGAAATGACTTTCTGTTAAAAATATCTGTTGAGTGAGAAAAAAGGAACCAAAAAAGACATTTCCGACGGCTCATTTCTGACCTCTAGTGGTCACTGTGAGGCTTTGCACTTGACTGCGTGTGTGGCCTTCCTGTTTTGATTTGCTGGTGTTGTGTTTCTCTGCCACACACTGCCTTGCGCTCAGTACCAGCAGCCTCAGCACAGGGAACGCCTGGAGGCTTTTGACGATGTAATTCGCAGTTCACTGGAGGTAACTGGGAGGAGTGGGAGGAGAGTGTATGCTGAGAGGACGAGTATTGTTGTGTGAGAGCGCAGATGCACTTACAGTGTTGGATGCATTCACTTCCTCAACCTTCTTGTGTGTCTGTGTATTTAGAGTGCTAGCTAGTGCTTAGTTGATAGGTACACGACATCCACGGTCCTCCTGATGTCCCACATTGAATTGAACTGACTCCAATCCTTTTCGATAATCTGACACTGATGGTAATTAAATGGGCTTGCTGTGTTGTGGTGGTTTCATTGGTCTCTTGGTTGTTTGTGTTGTTTTTACCCTGTTTTGAGCAAAGCTTGGTCTCCACTCATGTGCTTGCCTGTGGTTAGTCACAATTTCACTTTGATCTCAGCCACTGCTTTGTACTTGTCGAGTTTTGAATACAACATTGTGAATTTGTTTAAAATAAAAACACCAAACAATTGGTTTGTAGACTGGAAATAGTTTGAAATAAAGATAGTAAAGTCCTTGAAAGCTATGCTACTGCCTGGCTGTGGTGAAGTTGTTTGAATGCTTTAAATAACTCGCCTCTCCTCTCCTTTTTTCCTCCCCTGTCTCCTGTTATATTGCAGGATGAAGACTTTGTGACCAGAGATGACTTTGAGGACGCCGACCAGCTGAGGATAGGAAATGACGGCATCTTCATGCTGACTTTTTTCAGTTAGTTACTCAACGCACTCGTCCGTTTGTCTCTTTTCTCTCCGCCCATCGTCTGTCGTCTACAGCTCTCGTCTCCCTAGATTGTCTAACACATTTCTTTCCCCCTCCACCCTCTGTCCAGTGGCATTCCTGTTCAACTGGATCGGTTTCTTCATGTCTTTATGTGTGACCACATCAGCAGCCGGCCGCTATGGGGCTATCTCAGGCTTTGGCCTCTCCCTAATCAAATGGATCTTCATAGTCAGGGTACGACAAGGACCAGAGTTGTTTGTACGCACAAACAACTCTGGTATTTTAATGTTGTTGCTGTAGTGGTTGGCTTGTTGGCGCTGCACTATTTCCTCAAAGTTTCCTTGAGAAGAGCGCTGCTTTGAGACCATGGCAGGCCATATTTATTCTTACCAGGCACCTCTGTCTCTCTGTTGGGTTTGTAGTTCTCCACATACTTCCCCGGGTACTTTGATGGACAGTACTGGCTGTGGTGGGTGTTCCTGGTGTTGGGTAAGTAGCCAACCTCTGAATATGAAAGATTCAAAAAGGGAATTTAATGTTTTTGTGACACATTTGTGCTCGGTGGAGCTTCCCTGGAGCAGTGTTGAGGTGTCAAATATGTTACAGAATAGTTACAGCAGGATAGTCGGCCCTGATTATTATCCTGTACATAGAGGATGCAAAGTGGGAGGAGAACAAGTTGTTCTCCGATCTTAAATTCCCATTTTCATAATCATAAAGAATACTTTAATATTGGCAATATATTAAATTACTAATAATAGGGGAGTGGTCACTATTTTTAGTGAATTATAACCCACTTTAAGCCATTTCCAGTTGTCTCACTTTCCCTTTTTGTTGCTGCTCTCCAGGCTTTTTGCTCTTCCTGCGAGGATTCATCAACTATGCCAGAATCCGAAAGATGGCTGACACCTTATCCACCCTGCCCCGCACCCGAGTCCTCTTCATCTACTGAGCTCACGATCCATCAGTTTTCATCATAATCTTTTCCCTCTTTTCAGTGAAACATACTGCCTGGTTTTATCCAATCACAACAGGAGAAAAGAACATGTTTCCCCTCTGCTTGACATGCTTTGGACAATACAACTTTTGTCTCCCTTTGGTGTAAAATAGTGAAATGCCGTGAAACCCTTCAGTTGTTAGTGGTGAACTGTCAAGTGCTATTTGCAGTTATGACGTGTGTGGTGTATAAATGAATGCCTTATTTTCAGTTTTACTCCCTGTTGGTAGCAGCAGCGTGAGCTGTTCTCCTGTTAGCCACCAGGGGGCAGTCTTGTTTGTGTGTTTTTCTTTCACCCGTCTTCTATCAGATGATGTCATGGTTCTCAGGCCAGGTCATTTTGGGGTTATGGGTTGATTTACTCAGTGTGAAATAATATAATTAAAGTACTTAATGTACTTTTAACCCATTTGACTAATGTGTCATTCTATTGGGAAATAGTGTATAATTCAGTTAAAATAAGACTAAACAGGTTGAGGATGTATAGAAGATCAGGGGCCAGGTTTCTCACATAATTAGAAATTGTCTGTGCTTACACACCCTGTAATCGGGAGTGTTGTTTCCTTGCATGTAATACATGCACGTCAGCAAAGAGGTAAAGCAGAGCTTCTTTGACAGGCTGGGGATCATTGCCCTGCTCAAGGACACAGTTACGGGGATGGAATAAGCTGATAGTCTGTCACTCCATTCAGATGTGAATTAGACGTCCTATCTCAGTCACTGGCACCCAATGATTGGTTTCCAATGAGGAAAAAATTATCGTATTGCCAGAAGTGATTTGTAAACCCTGCCCTGGGAAGAACAAGAAATGCATTATATAGAGCAGAGAAAAATAAATGTTGGTCTTGAACTATTACATGTTAATAAGATCCCTGTGAACATCACATACCATTATAGTTTTACTAGTTATTCATGTTACAGTATGCCACTTGGAAAAGCTTATTGATATCAACTAAAAGGAGGAGATATTTCAGATAATTGTCACAGCTGGATTTCATTAAACATTTACATACAAACATTTCAGTCGATGCTGTTGCTTTCTGGGCTGCTTCAAAAGGAGAAGATCAGGTGTGGCCTGACTTTAGGAAGACTTCACAAGATACACAGAAGAAAAAGAAGACCCAAACTAGAGGAATATATGAAGAAGTTGAGAAATGTTATTCTCCCAGTGGATGATGGATAGTTTTAGACTTGATCACGTTTAATTTGACCTCGGCCTCGCCCAGATGACCTTACCTACCAAACTAAAAGCATGTATTTCAGAGTGCGTGGTGTGTGGAGGACTCAGAAAGGTGGGGAACAGAGAGGAAGCTGAGCTGACTACGATGTTCAGTTACTGACATGAGACATACTTTTAGCCATGCTACATTTATCACACAGGAGACACGTGTGTGTGTGTGTGTGTGTGTGTGTGTGTGTGTGTGGGAAATGAGATGATTGACTGCTGGCGGTTAATTATACATGTCAGCAGTGTTTTTCCTTGCAGTTGGAACAGGAAGTGAAGGTCAACCCACCTGGAAGACACGTCGCACCAACTGACACAGTGTTTGGTTTCACTGGAAACTTTTACCGTCACGGTTGGTATATTGGCCTCTAGTGGTGCTAGGTAGTCATGACATTAGCTCCTTCCAGGTCATCGTTCACAGGGCACAGGGGGGAAATGTCACTCTATATTCACCAACAATTATTATTATACTGCACGTGATTGCAGTATTCTCAGGAGAATAAGTCAAGCAAACCAGATGTTCATGCATGCATGAATCCAGTCTTCAGGTGGATATTAATTGTAAAGTCACTCCATGTGGTCCATACCTTTTTAGAATAGTCATACCATACATGTGATTAGATGACCGGAAACTCTGGATTTGACTGCATGTTGAGAGGTAACTGTTGAATGTTGGGGCACATTGTTCACAAATGTTTCTCTTCCCATACAAACTATATATTTCCTCTGTTGTTTATTTCTGACTTGCTGCACCACTGCTTTCTGAAAATCTGATTTCCTGAAGTAATTCCTTCTTATGCGCTGAGCACTTTGGAGAAAACAGAAACAGCTGTTGGTCCAAAAAAAATTGCAGATGTGCAGTAGCTCTGAGACTGAACCTGTGAACTCAAACTGCCTCGGCAGTGGAAAACAAATGACTTCAGAGTATTTTTTTCTGATCATTTTTTTGTTAACTTAATCGATTTTACTCGAAAAAAAAAAAAAGAAGCCTGTAAAGCGAAGTGAGAGAATACAGACAAATAGGGCAACGATCATACTCCAGACCATCAACACCAGTCCACTGAACCACCACGTCACCAGATGACCTTGGATAAACAAACTTCATTTTCCCAGGTGGGGACGGGTTCAGTTCAGCTGTACATTCCTGCAAAGCGCACACAACAGAATTCCTTATCGTCAACATCGTACACAGATTGAGCCTCGGTACACTTGAATCCCCTCTGTAACGTCATTCCTCCACTGCTCCAGCAGGGTCACCCAGTCCAGGTGTTCTTGTTATCCAGATGTCATTCATAACATAACTCCATTGTGCCAAGAGCTGTCTGTGTCTTGTCAGCTGCCCTCGATTTACAGAGACGGAAGTATTTCTCTGAGTAATTGATGGGAATTATGTGTGCTAGCCAAGTGCCTGCACTGCTTGCATGTTTTAGCTATCAAAAGATAAGAGGAGACTTTTTTTTTTTTGATTTACAGAGAGCCTGGGAGTGAGCCATCTTTCCGAAGAGACATGCTGAACCTTGCTGGCTGCGGTTAGAGAGGCTTTTTGTGCAAACAATTTTATTCTACAATAAGCTGATAAAGTGATACGATAAGACAAAGAGGCTGTTGTCCAAAAACAATAGGAAGACTTTCCCTTAATTACTGCACAAGTTTGTTTAGAGGTTGTGTTTTTTGCAGCTGTTTCACCAGGTAAGTACGATTTTAAAACCTCTTCTGCAGAAAATAAATGGTGCAATATGTGTTATTTTCCTAAACACCGAGTGACCAAACTGCGTGTTAAACTTGGATGTTATTAACAATTAATTATTATCATTCACAACTGAGTTATTCTACTCTGACATGTCAACATTTCACACATGAAAAAATACTTATTTTACATTTCTAGGGGAAAAAAATGCTTTTAGTGAGACTGAAATATAGATTTTGATCATTTCCTTTTTGTTCAGGCTCAAATGAATACTTGACATTTTGGGGGAAAACACTTCTTGTTGGCAGTTAAATGAGAAGATGGATACGACTCTCAAACACGAGAGTGGTATCGACCTCCTCATTTAACTTTCGGCAAGAGAGCGATAAGGATTGTGTTGCATGATCATCACTTTCCCTTGTTTTCTTTTCATACCTCACTCATCAACTTCCGCTGTTGGGTTTGAGAGCAAGACACTTTGAATTTAAATTGCTCCACTAAAGTTGCTCAACAGCACAATAATGGCCATATTGAGCAGCTGCCAGGTGTAAAAAACTTCTACTGCTGTATGAAGGTAAACATTTTTTTATTTAATAATCCCTCCTCATACATCAAATTAGAGACACCAATTTGCATAAAATAAGAATGTTTCACAATATGTGACCCTGGATCAGATGTGTGTTCACTTTACCACACAGAGCAGGTCGATTGCTCACAAAAGGAAGTGTTGCACCGTGGGCACAAAAACAGACCATATAAAAACCAAATCACGGACATAGTCCATGGTAGCATAAGCGCACGAGAAACAATATGTCAATAATCCGTTTACAGCACCAGCATGTTGTGCTAATAAGAGTTCCAGAGGGCACCGTTCTGTTCAGCACAAATGGAGCTAAAGCTGTCTTATTTTTCTCAGAAAGGCAGATGGTGGAACGAGTGAAAGGCCGGTGGAAAAATCACTTGTAACATGTTTATCCTCCTCGGTAAGACGTGGATAAAACGCTTGGCTTTAAAAAGATCCATTCTGTTAACACAAGGGGGGGTTCTGGGAAATGTGGTCTGAGGTATACTAGTGATGACCCTCCAAGCTCTTACTTGTACTAAAAATTACACCAAGATATCAAGCTTACATGATTAAAGACCGCTGCAGGCGTTCCACCGGAAACCTTTCACATTTTGAATTTATGGTTATTCATTTTTAAGTCAGAATATCCTGCCAGAGGTTCCCATCACTTAAGACAAACTGCAGTCAGTCAAAGCCTCCTGCTGTCAGTCTGAGTTTCAGATGGGAGGTTTCCCAGGATGTGGGGAGGATGTGGGTTGCATCCAAATGATATGTCCGTCTTTTTCTTCTGTGTGTGTGTGTGTGTGAGATTGGGCCAGGGGGAGGGGTGTTATCATTGATGTGTGAGTCATCCTGACCCTCCCCTCTTCTCTCTTGCATTTCAAGTGGCGTATTTAATGCGTGTGCGTACAAATGTGTGCGTATCTTTGGATGTGCTTGCGTGAGCGTCCTGTAGGCAACGCGTGTTTAGTCTACTCGCTTCTAATGCCAAGAAACAGGCTGTGATGTCATTTATACCTGTATGTGTGCCATGGCAAATGGCGTGACTATCCCTCTGTATTGTGTGTACGCACATGCGTGTGTGTGTGTGTGTGAGTGAGAGGTTGGTAAAGCAGTGGTGAGTCATCCACAGGCCAACGTTGCCTGTTACCATGGGTCACACACAGCAGGTTCCCCACCTCCCCATGAGCTTTTTTTTTTACCCACCTCTCTTCCTTATCCTCTTCCTTCTTCTCCTTCTCCTCCCCCTCCATCTCCTCCCCTTCTTTTTCCTCTCTGACTCACAGATGACTCCCCCACCATCACCAATGACATCACCACCCCCTCCCTAACACTTTGTCGTGGTGAATCATACTGTACGTTGAGATTTTCTCGGCTCCTCTCCTCAGCCAACCAGCAGGGTGAACCTGAACGTCACCCATTCCTTCATAAAATCACAATCAAGTCGCCGAAGCATTTGCCTATGACTGTGACCATTAAGTAACGTCATCCATTATAAGTTATGTGCAGTGGCGTAATCAAAAGGGATTAGACAAGCAGGGTTTCAGAGTCACAGAAAGCTCCTACAATGCAATTTGTATGTCCTCTGTGTGTTTAAAGTAGGCGACATGTAATGATACGATTCGTCTCCTGGTTAGAAGGTGGGAGCTGCTGAAAGGTTCAACGTTTCCAAAGATGGAGGGTCAGTTTAAAAGTACTCATTGGTGGGATTGACGAAGGAATGCTTTCAAGCACGGGTATGTTCTTTGTAACGCACAATATACGGAAGTAGAGACCAATCTAACACACCGACTGCGCATTTGAATGCCCATACTACCATACTATTTGGTTTGCTTAAAAAATAGATGTTGTAGTCAAATGCATTATGCCAAAAATACCAGGATGTCCAGTTGCATCCGTTCACATTTGGCATTTCTGGCTATTCCGGCAAGAGGGTTAAAATCTTATGATGTCTTATGTCACCAATTGAAAGCATAATGCATGCAACAATATGCACTTTGTAAGAGCAGCTGCAGTATGTACTAAAAGTATACTTGTGAGACCCAAAGGATAGACTCGATGCGTATTGGTGAGAAACACTGAATGTTACCACTGGATCCGAGTTGCTCATTTGTGCTCCAGACATTTAGATATTAACCTAACTTATCTTTCAACACCTTCACATTGCACAAAGAGGAGTAGTTAGGTCACCTAGTTAGAACATATAGGGAATCCCCCAAAACGTGAACATTTCTCAAGTAATCAAAATGTATTCTGGACAACCTACGTGGATATGGTTACAGTTACAGTTGTTAATCACTTTAGTATTCTGGTTAGTATTATTCAAAATGCGTGACATTTTAGTACAATCTTTCATACTTTGTTCAAAATTAACTTGACTGAGACATTTTTCGTGGCTGTTGTAGCTTGGACTCTTAACTATCAGTTGGCACAAAGGAAAGTCTGAATATTCTTCGGTGACACTCAATACAAGGTAGTCTGCATATAAGAATAAAAATGTACATAATATCAAAGGCCAGATCAATATAATATGCTTTCTATGGCCTTTTATGTCCCTCTTTAATGGAAATGTATCAAATGTACCAGATTTTGCAACCTACAGAAATGGTCCTCTGTCCCTTCCATGTATTACTGGTCATCCTCCATTGACAATAATGTAATGTCATTACATCTCTCCCGATATATTTCTTGCTGTGTGGCACTATTTAGTCCATAAGGTGAAAAATGACCCCTGTTTCTCACTTTACTGCTCACCTCCACAGACTGCTGACGAGTGTTAGCTTCTGCAGACGTTTCTAAATGTCATAAAACGCCGGTCCGTTGTGTTGTCTGTGTGTTATTAACCTTGCAGAATGCTTGTGAATGCCAGTGGTGGATAAGACGCCGCTGTCTGAAACACCAAGAGGCGGGTTTGTCCATGACTTCATCCTGTGGTGACGTCAGAGACCTGGAGTCCTGTTTGCCTTCACACAATTCAATTCTGCCTGAAGGATTGTAGATTATTGGGTGGAAGCTGTGACTCTAATCGTCCCTCTGCTCCTACTTAATGCCATGACTGGTATTGTAAATGTATTGTTTGTGATAAATCACATAACATGTAGCGTTCTATATACCTTGCATTCTACTACATTCTCTATTGCAATGAATCACGCAGAACTCGACAACATGCATTGTATTGAATTGTGTTCCTGCATATTGTATTGTATGTTTCTATTCTATTCTGCTTCACGGTTTTAGATTGTGATTTGTCCGCTTTTGACTCGGAGTTGTCGCATGCTCGGACACCCCAAACATACCTCCTGTCAACAGTTTAATTGCGGTTACAAGTCAGTGCTTCTAGCTCACATTTGACTGCACATGCTGTAACCATGGCAACAATAAACCGTGCACAACATTGATGGTTAAACTCAGAAGTAAGGGTGAAACTAGCCGAAGATACTTATTTCATTTGCCAAGAGTTTTTTCTCGTCGTATTTATCTGGACAGCTTTCACGGTAAGTGCTTATCATTTATTTACTATTGCAGAATTGTATTATGATTTATTGTTTTGTTCCGCATTATTGTACTCTACTGAAATGTATAATATTCTGGTGTGAGACAGTTTGTGTTCGTTCTAGTTGTGTGAATCCACCTGCCGTCTCCCTCCGTCTCGGCTTACAGGGCTTTTTGTGAATGGAGAATTGCTCTGCTATGACGGCAGGATGGTTGAATGGGAGGGAGTGACGGACAGATGAATGGGAGGGATAGAGGGACGCATGTGCCGAGGGAGGGAGGGAGGGATGTGGAGGCTACGTCACATTACGTTTCCGCAGTGCATCAAGGGAACTGGTCTGTCTGTGACTCATACTGTCAGGATGGGGCGGGGAGGGGGTGATGGAGAGAGAGAGAGAGAGAGAGAGAGAGAGAGAGAGAGGAGGAGGAAACAGAGAGGAAGATGATGAGGAAGAGAGAGAAGTAAAGGAGGGGTCCAAGCTTTTTTTGGTCCTACCTTTACTTTAGTTTTTATTCCTTTCCATCACTCCATCCTCCATCAGTGATGTAATACAGGTGACCTATTCATCACAGGGAGGAAGCCTTCCTCCTCTTCCTCTCCCTCTCCTCTCTTCTCATTTTATCTCTGTCTCCCCTCCTTCCTTCCTCCCTCCCTCCCTCCCTCCCTCCCTCCAGACCTCCCCCACGCTCAGCTGACTGGCTGAATGCATGAATGAACAGGCCTTGCTCCTTTTATAGCGGTGGGGGAGGGAATGACACAGGAAGCCATGAGGCAGACGCAGAGCAGGAGTGGAGGAAAGAGTGAGAGATAAAGAAGAAAGAGAAGGAGGAGAGAGAGAGTTCCCATGGCATCTCAATGGATACACATTGACTGCTGATCTCATCCTTTACGTGTGAAGCTGTTGCTATTATCTGTCTGTCTGTCTGTCTGTGTGTGTGTGTGTGTGTGTGTGTGTGTGTGTGTGTGTGTGTGGTGTGAGTGTGGAGGCATACTGGTTTATGTGTGTAATGTATGAATAGATGCAACCCTGTGTACAATCTCTTTCCTTATGCAAATACTTCCTCTTTATGTCACTATCTCCTGCTTTACGGAAACTATGAATGAATGAGAGTGACAGTGAGCTGTCACATGGTTTACAGTCTGCAACAATTTCTGGTGATAATTAGATTATTTTTCAACAGGTATCCATGTTTTACAGTAGCTGTTTCCTGCGCTGATTATTTTCTATATCAGCACATCCCTGTCTCAGGGTCAACTGACCTATGGCCACTTACACTGACACAAAGAGACATTGTACTCAAATGATTAAAATTAAATAAAATAATTTAAACAAACTAACTGCAGTTAGTTTACACGTGTATAAAAACGTAAGCAACACTCATCCGTATTTTTCTATTGACGATGTGCAGCTTGTTGAACCCACCTGACTCACCTCAGTTCCTTTTAGCTATACGGAGCATTTTAGTGTCCTTCAGCTCATTGTTTTGGTTTTACTGCCCACATCTTACGTTAAGTCTCTTTCAACCTCTTTTCCAGATGTAGCAGCTGCAATCATTCTGTTGATCCTTTGCTCATAACTTGCCCAGCACCAAAGAGCGACGTTAGTGAGGAGCTGCTCAACAGCAACTGAGGAGCCAGATATGGAGTTGGTTCCTAGTAGCAATGGTGCTTCATTTCCCAATTTCCAATGTTTTTAGCTCACTAGATTAATTGTGATGGACTCGAGGCTCACACCGGTCTGTACTTTGTTGTAGGTGAGTTCTTGCGCAGCAGAAATTGTTGAAGACAGTTTAACTCATAATTAGGTCTGTTTCACCAGTACGAGTTGATGGTAATGGTAGCGCAACACAGCAGTGCAGTTCCTATGGTTACCTTGTGCACTGTCTTAGAACAGTGTTTAAACTGTTAACCGGAACTATGCTTGAGCTTATATTATTTTAAACACCTGTCAGGCAATCGGGCATAAATATTGTCTGTGGATTGAATACATTTTTACGTTTTTCCCATTAACCTTTTGAAATGATTCTAAATAGCTATACATAGATATATGTGGTAACTGACTATATAACTTAGCCTCTGTATATGTATATCAAATGTATGGACACTGCTTGTTTACTTTGCTAAATAGACCATATAAGTGTGTGTGTGTGTGCACACTCATTGCCAGTCATCAGACCCTAGTTGTCTCTGCCTCCACCTTGTATGAGTCAGAGCTGCAGTACAGTGTGGGAGGGGCTGGGATCGGATATCCTGCTAGTGGCTCGTCCACACACATGCACGCACACTTTTGTATTGTTATATTTGTGAGGACCCTCAGTGATGGAATACATTCTTAAATGTTTAGAAGTGAGGACAAGCAAGATATTAACTCACAGGGGCTAAAACTCTCCCTGGTCCCGGAATAGATGTAAAAGAACACATGAACACGTACACACAAGTATACACACTTCTCATATGCTGAAAGACAAACAGCAACATATATATGTCTGAACTTAACACACATAAGCACACATACACACGCACAAACACAGCATGCTGTCACATCCGGCCCTGCGCTCCACAGCGTGGCCTATAATTAGCTGCCTGCAAAGCTGACTGCCTAGAGATGAGAAGAACTAACCAGAGAGAGAAGGAGAGGAAGAGAAGGAGATGAGCTAACCACATGGAGGTAGATGCTGCTCCATCGAGAGAGGAGGTAGAGGAGGAGGAGGAATGTGGAGAAAGAGGGAATGTGAGGAGGGAGAAATAACCAAAAGGAGGTGAAGCTTCATGAGGGGGAAGCCACATTTGATAGAGGAGAGATTATCCAAAGTGTTACAGTACGATGGGTTCACACACTCGGTGTGGGTTGCCCCTGCAGGGATTAAACACCAAACTCTTGCAGTGACATACACCGGTCCACAGCCCATTCAGCTATACAAGAGACCAAATAAGGGATTGGAGAAGTGTGTGCATGCGTGTGTGTGTGTGTGCTCCTTCCTCTGCACATACTCAGAGATTGGAGCATTTTTATGAATGGGGCTCCGGCAGCCAGAGTGGTAAAGTATGTCAGAGCACTATAATGAGCGCTGCGATGGTCTCTCAAGTAGCACGATTCCATCCGTATAACAAAAGTAGGCTTGAGATTCGGCTTTGAACGAATGAGTCAGGATCGACGTGACCTGGCTACATCGGCACTGTAGGCAGAAGCGGGGTGCGGGGGAAGGGGAGGGGAGGGGATATGGGCTGGTGTTGGTAGGGGGCGAGGGGAGTCAGGGAGAGAGCGAGAGCAGGAAAGAGGGAGGGGTTTGTGTATGACTCATACTCTCTCCTCTCTCATTGTCACTCCACTGCATTGGAGGACTTCTGGCCTGCTGTCGGCTCTCCCTCCTTTATCTCCATCTCCCCGCCTGCCTCTCCATTTGCTCCACAGGCTCCTCCGACCACTGCATTGTTGCTTTGTCTCATCCATGTCTATTCTCTCCTTTTGAGATGTTCTATCTGTAATGATGCGGGTGATGAGGAAGACTTTCAACCCACTTTAAACCCACTAAGCCCGATGTTGGATCAGTCCAGTAAAAACTCATTGTCGAAACCAACAGAGATGTATTTTGAATTCAAGTAGAGATACCAAATATGAAATTAATATAGCATTTTGCACAGGGATATTTCTATTTGATGGGATGGTGCCACCATGAAAATCAAACTTTATTTCAGATGGTGGTAAAATCAGATATCTCTGATGACGAAGTGGAACACTTTTAAAGATTCTCCCAGTGAAAGCCTCAAAGGTCAGCTGCTGTCTAAAACCTTTACTGGAAGTGTGTTTAACTCGCTGCATAGGAGTGCAGCTACATGTGGGGGTTAAAGCTTCTGTCTTTCACAGACTGGCCAACCTATACTATACTTCATTCAGTTCCCCGACGTCACATGAAATGAAAACAAACTTGTTGCTGTTCCTCTGACTTTTCGCTCCCTGAAATGAAATGCTCAATCCAGCATCGGCCTTGAGAATGACATTATTCTGTCTTCAAATAATCAATATTGGTTTGATTAGTTTGTTTTCACAGCAGCATGATTAAAAAGTGAGAAGATCTTTTTAAAGACTTCAAGCAGAACGTGCAAGCAAACCAAATGCCGGACAACAATTAGACACAGTGACGTCGTGACGGGGATTGATAATGATGATGACAAATGTGGATGTGGCTACGAGAGGTGAAAAAACATAAATAAGTGATAAGGGATTTTTTTTGTCATCCCTTTTCCGTTGGTCCACTACATAGAGCTAAAACAGAAAACCTCCCTTCCTGATAGAGGATGGAGAGATCTGTTGAAGTGAGAGGGACATACATTTTACATGATGGAAATACCTCCTGGAAACTCACCGGCGGGGGTGGTGGTGCTGCTGGTGGTGGTGGGGGCTTTACTTGCTCATGCGTGTGCGGTGCGTTCATTTTTATACCATGCCTTCCTCGGCTTGACTAATGGGTGCACTGGGCCCTGTGCTTTCACGCTGGGCTGGAGGAGGCATGGAAATAAGATCCAGGGTGTGTGAGTCAGTCAGTGGTCATTACAAATTAACAAACAGCTGGTAACCTTCGACTTTAAGCAACCAAAACCGCTGATCTTTAATTAAGAGAACTTGGGAAGGTGAATAAGTTAAGTTCTGTGTTACCACATTCAGTCTGATGATTAATTATCATTGCTTACTGTGTTCTCATTTGGAAGAAATTCATGTGCAGGGTTGCTTATTGTTAGCTATGAGGGAATTATACTTTAATACACGATACAGTGCCAGTATACGATGTGGAGAGCACCTTTAAAAAATCAATTTGATCCCTTTATTTAAGTATCACCATAATGAGTTTCACTGCATATGGTTGTTATTTTGGTGTCTGGAAGTATTTCTTTTCTCAAAGCAGAAGTTAAGATACTTTATATAGACATGTGTTAAATAAGTACCTTAAAAAGGTTCAAATGTCCCAGAACAGTGATATATGGTCTGTTATGCAAAATACTCCCACCATGGCTGACATGTAATGAAAGTGTGGAATCGCCTCATACTGATGTGCAAATGTGGCTTGACAATGCTTTATGCAGATTTTTTTAGCAGGTTCAGAATAATGTTTAACAATGGTCATCACTCATCTTCGTTTAGCATGTTCACATCCTCACATTTGTCCCACTCAATAAAGACACTTCTCACTGCAAACAGTGGATTTAAAAAGCCCACAGAAATGCTTCACAAATATTTTTTTACATGATTACAATGCTATTTTGTTCCCGAGATGTTCATAGATCGATATCTCAAAATAGTCATGAACTAAGCAATTTTAGTTGAGTTCACTTTATAATCACTGTTCTGTGGTCGTCTTTATAAACCGCAGAGAAACTGGCCCATCAATGGTTAACTTTCTCGTCTGTATTTGGGGTACCCGGCTCCCACTAAGCCTCGCACAGGATTACGTTACACCGGGTTCATCTGAGTTTTGGATCTTTAATTGGAGACAAATCGTCGAACTCTATAAAATAACATAAAACAGACTTCTCAGGCTGATCTTGTCATATATATCAGACCACAATGACTCACGATTAGAGTTCAATTTTATGATTCCTATGAGCATCTTTCTATCAAACTGTTTTTATAATTTTACCTTTCTCTTTCTTATTTTCACTTTCCGGTCCAATAGAGATGCCGTGTAAAGATCTCTCCAGAAATGGAGCCATCAGAGTGAGCCAAGAGAAAGCTCAAAGATCATCATTGCTCTCATAAATTATCCAATCATTATTAATGACTGTGATTTAGTAACAAAGAATTCTAGAGTTGCCTTTTGTGAAACACTACTCCTGGCAAAATATGATTTCTGTTTCCACTGTTCGCTGGCAAACCACAACACAAGTCCAACGTGCACGGCTGTGCAGGGCAAACATCTAGACATGAAACTCATAGTTTAATCACTGGTGTCAGATTGATTGCAGTGTTGTTCTGGTTTCAATCAAATCTATTTATTCAGGAACATTTGACATTTTTTCAGGGAAATTATATCAAACACAATTTTTTTTTTCTTGAGGCAATTTAGAAAAAAAATCAACTTTGGGTTTTTGATATGGTTTTAAAGGCACATTACTGTCGAGAAGGATCAATTGAATGGATTTAGCAAAACAAGGTCCCTGCGCAGGAGCATAATACAATGAAGAAGAAACCAAAAACTGCTGGCAAGATTAGATTATTATTATTATGTCAGGCATGTCATTCTTTTGCAGCGTATAAACAAGCCCTTTTAATGATTAACTGCAAACTGCACCTTACATAATGCCTCTTGAGCTTTATATGGTCATGTCTTTGTACCTGTTACATGTCTCTTGTACAACAGTTTAGTGAGTATTTGACAGTAAGCAAGTTGTCCTTTGAGGTTAACAAAAACATTCTTTACAACATGAATATGATTAAACTGCTGTACTGCTGTATTTAAAACAAAAAAAGCAAATATAAGATTTAAGCCGTATTGTGGTTTCATTATCCAAAACTATCTAAATATGTGCTACTTTTATGAGCAGACTGGTCAGCCGCTAACAGATGTGAGGAGTCACAGGAACAGCGAGTCATTGTGAAGCAGTGGCGAGAGGAAGAGAGGAAGAGAGGAAGAGAGGAAGAGAGGACGAGAGGAAGAGAGGAAGAGGAGAGGTAATGAAGGTGTAATTTGCTAACCATCTGTGAAGTGCCTGGCTGCCCGGAGGTTTCCCTCTTTCCCGGAACTCCCCCACCGCAGGGGCCACAGGTGCTGGAGAGAGGAGGAGGTGGTGAGGGAGACTGGTAAAGAGGGAAGGTAGGAAAGATTAAGGGGGGGAAAAACAGACAGAGAGGGAAGACGGATGAGGGGGGTAAGAGAGAGAGAGAGATGGAACATGGATCAAGAGGATAAAATGACAGAAGAAAATAAGGAAGGGTTTGGCAGGCAAAATTGGTCAAGCGTTCATTTTGGTCTTTAATGCATAATCCCACCTTCCCCAAAGGCATCATTAAAGTTTAATCTATTCTCTAAAAAGGTAATTTTAAAGAAATATCCAAAAGGTTTGGTGGGGAAAGCATGAAAAAATCTAAATATATATATTTTTTTCATACAGTCTGAATTTCTTTACAATATTTCTAACACAAGTCCAGTATTATGTTATGAAAATGGGGCAGGAAGCAGTCTGTATCTGCACCACTTTGTCCCAGCTGCTTTCAACAATTCATCTCTCTCTCTTGTGTATGCATCTACTCTTCCACAGCCAAGCCATTTTTCCCTTTCCAACTCCAACCGTCCATTCTTAAGCTCGACTATAACTCAACACCATGACTCACTTCCTGCTCCATCCCATTCCCACCAATTCCCAGCGCTGTAATGCTTCACTTTACAAAAAAATCAATCAAAGGATATTTTTAATTTTGAAACATACAAACATAATATGTCAGTGTTAGTTTTCAGTCAGAAATGTAACAATGACCCTCATTCACAAAACAAGAGGGATTTAATGTGACCTCACAGAAATACGTGAAATGACCACAACCTCTTAGCGACTCCATCATGGAAATAATTCAACGTTACATTTAACCACTTATCTATAGGTTTTACAATACGTAAACACACATCACAAATGTCACTAAGCTTCCTTCATAGGAGCTCAACAACTTTGGGACACGGACATATCCATTGGCATCATTATTTTGTTTTACTGAACAAATTATGTGCCACCACCACGTAATGTGCTGCTAAGAGGTTGTGGTCATTTCACATTTTTCTGTGAGATCTCAAGCACAACATGTCAGGAACGTAGGTCTCTCTGGGGAAACCTCAGCATAACATAGAAAGATAATTCACCATATGATGACTCAATTATTCTAATTAAATATAAACAGAGGAAATAAAAGAAGCTGCGCTCATATTGAACAACATCCCCTCACTGAATTCTGCTGGATTGTTTTATTATTACATGTTTATTCGCAGCAAAGATGCTTCGACTGTACACAATAGCGATACTGTATAGCTACTTAGAAACATGTATCACAGTAGATTTTGAAAATCTACCACCAAATCCGGTAGCATCTGCTATTTTTACTTCAGAGGCCTTTCTCTTTTCTTTTCGCGTCTATCAGTTCATACGTTTCTACATACTACCACCTCATAAAGTGTAAGTGTAAATGGTGAATGTGTTAGTGTCACAATACATTAAAGTTGTGGGTCATGACACCAAAACAATAAGCTGAAAAGCGTTGAAACGGTCTAGAGCTGAGGAAAAGTGGTGTGTTAATTAAATTATAATTTTTTGGTTTCATTCCATTTTAACATTACATATGAACAAAACAAAACTTAACTCAGGTTATGCTAACTTACCAAACTGAATAAAATTGAAATATAATAAAACACCATGATATATCTCATATAGAATGAAATATAATAGGTATATAATGGCCGATCAGACCATGATTAAACAAAGGGGTAACAGAAAGGCAAATACTATCAAATAAACTACAAATAAGACAAAACAGAACTAGTCTATCAGTATACATATTTAAGAAATCACTCAAACAAAACATAAACAAACTCTACTCTAAAGAAATAAAAGAAATCTCTTAGAAACAGACAAAACTAGAAACCCCGCCCATGATTTGTGGGCACTTGGTACATTTTGAATGGCCACTTCCTGTATTTAAGAGCCATGCTTTATAGTGTGCAATGACGTGAACTTATGCAACAACAAACTAAAGCACAGCAGACGTGAACTAAATGTGTGCACTACAAATAGAAAACATTATACTGCCAACATGTATATGTTTGCTGATGTATATGCAATGTGCATAAGGTCAAAAGGTCAACAAACAAGAATAAAATGAACTATTAACTGTAAACTATAGAAAACTAAGCAGTGTGCAGGAGGTGTAGGCACCTTTAAAACTGCTGTGTGGCAGCAGGTACAGCCCATCGCACATCCAAATCCTTGTGTCTTCTCATCCACCCTGCTCACCCCTTCCCCCATCTCACCCTGTAAACTACTCACTTCCCCTTGAACATGCAGGCTGGTGGAGGTGGAGGTGGTGGCTGGGATCCTTTCCTGCTTTGAAGCGCTCCCAGTCAGCTGTGTTTGCCCCTGACTGCCTCTCTCTTAGGGGCATATAATGGCTTTAAGACGTCCTGCTTCCTCTATAATAACTGCTTCCTCTGCTCTTTGTCTTGTCCTGGCTGTCTGGGAGTGTGTGTGTGGTGGCTGGCTGGCCACCTGACAGGCTGACCAACACTCAGTTAACATCTGTTGTATACTAAAAAATCCGTCGCTGTTGTTTACGACAATCTGTCCCTTGTATATATCTGTCATAGTTTGCATTTGTTTCTGATGTCACTGTCTTATCTGGTAATTTCCTACTTGTTTGAGTACTAATTGTTCCATCTTTCAAATAACTTCCAAACTTGTTCTGCTGTTGCTGTGCTTGTCGTTGCTCCGTGCGGATGTCTTTGTGTCATAATCTGATGTTGCAAATGGCTGCTCGCTTGCAAATGATAGTAAATCCCTCTAACTGACTGACTGGTTTACAGATTGGCCGGTTAGTTGTCTTGCTGATTAACTGACGGGATGGATGGCTGCTTTAGTGCCCTGGCTCTTTGAATGGCTGATTAAAAGCTGGCTCCTTAAGTAGCTGACTTATTGGCTGTGGAATGCAGCAGGTGGTCCAAAATCTGAATGGGTTTTGCGGTTGTGTGTGCATACATGCACGCACGTGTATGTGTGCGTGTCTGGGTGCGTGCTTTTTCCCATGGTTGAAGCCATTGAGTTTTTTTTTCTGCAGGCCCTCCGATTGCTTCTCTAATCTGGGATGTTTCACATTCCCAATTTTCTCCGCTGATGCATGACTCCTCCACTCTGTGTTGGGCTGGAGTCTGCAGAGAAGAAAGTACGACAACTGCCTGTCTGTCCTACTGTCTATGTCTGTCTCTCTCTACTCCAGCTCTAGCTCTTCCTCCCAGCTGATGAATCTAACCAACTCTATTTGTCTGTCTGTATTTTTTTCTCCTATTTTCTCTCCTCTCCTTGTTGTCTGACTGCACTATAGCCTAATTTACCCTCAAAGATAAATCAGAAGAGGTATGTACTTTAATAGCTAAGAGGAAGTTACACTTAATGGCCTTTTACAAAAGCCAATAAAAGGCTGTGTTTACCAACACTTAAAAAAAAGCCAATGGAGCTTTATGGTTTTGCTTGACAAAGAAACGTTAGTACTTAATGTCATTTGAATCCGTTTGTCTCTGGGTATATGACGGCTTTTAACTGAGTGGGCGTAGCCAACTGTTCTGCAGGAGTTTAAAATGTAATTCAGAGTGACTTGAACCTGGGCATTAAACCTTTGACCTTTTTTTAAAGTTATCAAATGGCCTCTCTTTTGTGATACATGTTTGAAGCTTAAGCATTTCATTCCGGAAGTGGTTGCGGGTAATACTTTGACTCTGTTGCTGACTTTTAGTTCAAACTGGTTCAAACAGAGTTAGTAGCTCTGTGAGGTTATGGACAGTGGTGTTTTGAGCTAAATGCTAATGCCAACGATGCTTAACCATTTTCACCATCTTAGTTCATTGATTTAGCATGCAAATAGTTCACGAAACACAGCTCAGAAAATGTCCACCTCGTAGGTCAGAGGATCACCAAAGTCATTTCTGGTATCAAAGTCCTGTGATCTGTACACGTGCCTTTCTCTCCCGACCACCTCCCTGCTACTTGTGTCAGGTCCAAAAACTCTCGCACCTCTGCCCCAAAATGTTGAGACAGAACATAATCCGGGCAAATCAATTTCTCTCAAAACGTTGTTTTCAAAACAAATTAGTTGTTTATAAACGAAATCGCAGTGTTGTTCCAATCATACATTAATGTACACACACAAGGATATAATACGTGACCTGGTTGTTGTGCAAGGGGAGATGGAAAACACCCACTTAATCACACACACACACACACACACACACACACACACACACACACACACACACACACACACACACACACACACACACACACACACGCACACAAATCCACTTTATCATTAGGTAAACAAAGGGCAGCGGAAGCTCCGGAACACTCTATCAGCAGGCTATCTACAGTACTGTTGACTCTACTGTCCCTTATCTATTACATGAACTCTACTCTGTCACATAAACATGCTCTCTTTCTCTCTCTCTGTTGCATATTTGACTAAACACTCGTATACATATGTTGCATTAGTATATATGTATGTATGTATGTCTCAGTGCAAAAGTGTGTGCCAGGATGTATTTGTCTGTGTGTGTGTGTGTGTGTGTGTGTGTGTGTGTGTTCTGCCGAGTAGAATTAAAGCTGCAGGGCATGTGAATCTGATACCAGCGTTTTCTGATGCAAGAACGCTGCTGGATTAATTTTGTTTGTCATCACGCCCATTACTTCATCCAATGAAGCGGGGGATGCATGCACACGGTCATGTTCTGGATGCATTTAGTGTGCTGAAGCTAAATTAATCGACAGCGATCCTGATGATTGATTCATTGTTATTTTTCAAGCAAAAAACTAATTATCTGGTTCCATCTTCTCCAATGTTACTCTGCAGATTTTTTGTATCCTTGTAAATTGAATATCTTTTGGATATTTGGCGAACAAAACCAGCCAATGTCATCATGGATTCTAGTTGCTTGCCCTTGCTTACAGTCTTTATGCAGAGCTAAGCCAACCGTCTTCTAGCAGTGACTTCATATTAACGATAACTCTTCTTGAATTAACGTCAACTATTCCTAAAAGTTCTTCCTTTATTGTGCTGAAGATCAATCCAACAGGTTTCTATAAAACCACATTGAAGTTTTCTGCAGTATAAAGCGCAGCATAATAGCTGGCCAGCTGAATCCAAACAGTTTAACTCACAAGCAAAACATCTGACATATACACTGTAGCTGAATAAGAGAGGCTGGCTGAGATTTCTAAGAAACTTTTTTACTAGTTGCTCATGTTTTTGTTTGCAGAGGGGTTTGCCAGGAAAGGGGGACATGCCGTTTTTATAAGGATAACCAAAAGGGAATACAAATAACCCAGAATTCATCAGATGTTTGTTGTACTAAGTCAACTTCTCCCAGGGTCAGCATGAGTGTGCCACATTATAAGCAGAGGGTAACTGAGGTAGACTATTATGCAATGTAAATAAGAAAAAATAAGCAAACATTCATTAATGCATTATTGTCTTGCCCCAAATCAGTTATGTAGGTCAGATGAGAAAATGTCTATGTATAAATGTAAATGTCAACGTGATCACAATTCCAAAATCTCACTAAAAGACAATATTACCTTTTTTCTTTATCGTTTTCTGCTTCACAGGCAATCACCTCCTTTTTTTTTTGCACTCACCTCTCTTGTTTTGTCCTCCTCTCCCTTTCTGACCCCCTTCCTTCCTTCCTTCCTTCCTTCCTTTCTCTGTGTCCCCATCCTCCATGCTAAATGAGAACCAGACGTTCAGCAGACCTAATCAAGATGTCCTCCGCTGAATGAGCCTTATTATGGGATGGGTAAACAGTGAGTTCCGATGTTGCCGGGGGATAACGTCTTGGGACAGACCAGGGTTGATGAGAAGAATGATACTGACATCACACAGTGAACACTTGTCAGTTACAACTACCATTTGTTGACGGAGGAGAAACAGATCTTTTCAGGATTCAAAGAAAAATTGTAAAAGGTTGAGGAAGAGTAAGACCGGTTATCACAAGTGTTGGCATAGCAACTTTATTTAGTTAAAGTTAAGCTTTCCATTGTATTGTACACATTTACATTGTTTGTTGTTACTCTCTTGAACTCTGAGTCCACAGGGCGTTTTGTGCAGTTTCCTGTGGATTGGGGACTTGAGTGGTCCCGCCATAAACTCTGAACTGTGCTTGTTTTGTCCTTAATGATGAGAGGCCATTCAGAATAACAACCTGTACATAAAGCGTGGCCGTAAAAAAGCTGTGCGTTGAGGCTGCTTTCGAGCGTTAACTATGAATCGGATTCCTCGTGGCAGATGTCTAACCCCAAACATTCAATGGGGGAGTTCATTCCCAAAACTTCTTTGCCTGAAGACACATTTTTCACATCAGTAAAACATTGGAGGTTAACTGTGGAGTCAGCGAGCAGATAAGCTCCCAACTCTCCTTTTTTAAGTAAACAACATGACATATCTCATAAAGAGTGAATGTCTGCCTTGCTGCATCTTTCCTATATTTCTTTGGACAAATGTTACCTTTCCTGCTCAAAAGACCCAGAAAGACAGTTGGTCTTTGTTAACACAAACTCAGTGCCGTGCAGGAAGTCGTGTGCTTTGTTTCAAACCAGAAGAGGTACTAGCTAGTTGCGAACATACCATTATGTAAAAGTCTGACGTTAGCATGATAACATGATAACATTTTATACGTGAAAAATTGTCAGTATTTACACATTGAATAGATGCTAACCTGTATGTGAACACACTAACCGAATGCATTAGCGTTTAGCTAATAGCTATTCTTGTGCATGGCGTGCACAACAACAACAACAATAGGGTAAAAAAGTCCCTCGCCTTTTGTGTGTGTTGTTACCTGAGCTTCCTCTTGCTTCGTTGTCGTAGCCGGGCCGGCCGCGTGTATCTATTAGTGCATGTGAGCGTACCTCACTGGCTAACTCACGGCCGCTGCTCTGTAACTGGAAGTGTAGCGCTCACCCTCAAGCAGGGTGACCATATCCATAACACCAAAAAGGAGGACACTATGTGGTATTTTGTGAGGCTGTGAATAATTGCATAGGACTCTGGCGTGCTCCCCTCTACAATACAACTTTGTGTGATTGCTACATGATGTATGTGTTACAGAATAGGAAAAAATAGTCTTGAAGAGTCAAAAAGTGTTTGTTCACAGTATTTGTATTTATTTAATACATTGTGGTGTTCAAAAACTGACCATGAGATGAATCTTTTAAAGTGCTGACATTTGTGGACTTAAAATGTAGAAATTAAATCACAGGTCACATAAATAATAAACAGATAAATGAATGTTAAAAGGGCAAATTGTTTGCTTTGATGTAATCTGTATGTACCTTTACAGAGTATGGCGCTAGGACATTCGCACACAAAGCCTAGGCTTTAGTTCGGCCACACATCATCCCCTTAGCTATGGGCGAATCACTAAATATCTCTCGGTCCACCTTCACGCCGCAGTCTCCATCCCGGTACGACTGGTGGTGCTTTACAGCATGGCAAACCTTACACAGCTCAGCAGCGGTGATGTTGTCATCCAACGGCGAAAAATGTTTGAGTGCGAGATACCTGCGGCACGTCTGTTACTTGATGCTGCGCCGGACGCCGGACAGGGCATTGGAAATCCGGATTGTCCGGCCTAAATTCCGGACGTCTGGTCACCCTACCTCAAGTTCCTCCTCAGGTAAACACTGTTAGCTCTGTCAGCACTTATGCCATAGTTTGCGCTGTAACAGGCGGCAACTTCCAGTTCGGAAAAGTGCCTTAAACTTGCATTCTCTCAACTGGCCATCAGGGGACGACTCGCCTGCTGGCAAATAGAAGTCTGAATGTATAGAAGTCTATGAGAAAATGACCATACTTCTCACTTCAGTAAACATTGTAAACATGAGTTTATGGTCTCAATTGCTAGTTTAAATGGTGATGGCCAGAATGCCAAACTCAAGGCTTCAAAACCACAGTCCACAAACCAATGGGTGGCATCCATCACGATGACTGTTCCTCCACTTCTTATATATACAGTCTATATGAGCCATTGAGAGGAACTCAAAATGCTCTCAAATGATCCCATGTTTAAGTTTCCAGGTCTAATCTTTGTAAAATGTGTTGTGCAATCCTGCGCAGTAAATTCCACACCCATCTTCCACCAAAGGTTGATAAGATAACAACATAAATGGTTCTGTTTGGCACACGTTTGGAGAGTTCGGTACCAGCACAACTCGAATCATCAAAAGAAACAGGGTTTTGTTTTGTTTCACAAACTCGGTTCCCCATTGTGGCCTCTCTGTTGACTGGAGCTTAACTGGTAGTCAAACAGAAAGCCCTTATCATAGGTAAACACTAAGTGGCCACTCAGCCATCCGGCTACAGAGATAGGCAGGGAGGGATAAACATCTATCGCCACGCAGAGCGGCATTCAAATTGAATATCCGTTCTACAATTTGGAGTCTTGTTTATATCCAAAAGCATCTGGAATATTAACATGCCCTTGAAAGAATTTCCTGGCATGCCTCATGCAGTGACCACATGCGTCTTTGAGGGCCATAGTAATGCGAGTGCATGTTTAGCAGGCCGTGTCCCAGTGTGTGCATGCATGTTTCTCTTTGTGAGAGTGTACATATTGGTGAATGTGCTCCTGCTTTGTGTATTGCGTTTGTACCTGTATGTGTTCCGTGACTTACCAACTTCTAAAAGTCTGAAGTCCTCATGACGGTAAAACCTTCAAATATGAGGGAATTTGAAAAAATCACACTGCTTTATGGTTTGTCATTTCAATGTTTTCTCTTCACAATTGTTTTCAGTTGTTTCTCCTTCAGGATAATGCTGGTATGTTCTACTTTTGTTTTTTTCTCACTGTCAACAAATATCCTTACTTTTAGAGTGCTCTGCTGTGTCTGTGACCCTAACCATAAGACCAATTGTTCCTAATAAAGACCAACATCTTAAAGGAATATATCATTTTCTTTTTTTTAAATGCTGAATGATGCATGTGGGATTGGCTCAACATAAACTACACTACCCATGTTCATTATAATGAAGGAACATGTGACTCAGTACAATGTGCTTTCAATAGCTTTGGAACAACAATGTAGGTCTATAGTGCAAGGAGTATATTTGATCAGGTTTTAGTCATATTTGCAGGATAAATTAATTACCGGTATTAATATTCTCTTGGGTTTTGTTGACAATAAGATACAGTAATATATTGCCAGTCTGATTTTTTGTCCTAACACCTGTTCTCATGTGGAACAAGCACACTGGATGAACAACATATGCTATAATACCGTCAAACTCACAACAGTGTAAACTTTGAGCACAACTCAAATCAACTCAATTCATAAAAAGCTTCATATACATATCATCTAAGCCTTTGTTCATCTTTTAATTTTTTTTCTTAGACATGTTTGTTGACACACAATGCTCGTTCCTTACCAGGAACCTGAGCAGAGAAAAATGGGATGTGTGGGATGTTGTAAAAAATCTAAAAACAACTCTGTGCACACTTATGTTGCTCTTGTTTTCCTATAGCACACCAGTTTTTCATTTTGGGGAGCGATGGAAGGATGAAGCGCGGCGAGGAAGGCGGGATAGAGTGCGTAGCGTTGACAGTATTTATAGCCCGCTGTTCTGACCAGAATTATCAGTGTACCACAAAATAACTTCCTCTTGCCTCACCACCAAATAACAGGAAGCCTTCAATTGTGTGTATGTATTAATTCTAACGCAGACACATGCACACACGCATACACACAGCTGTGCACACATAAAATGTATGCACACAAACAGCTCATACATCCAGCACATGAAAACATGCTCTTGTGTACACACACACACACACACACACACACACACACACACACACACACACACACACACACACACACACACACACAGGTAGTGAGGGTTTGCTGTCTTTATAAATAGAGCAGGTCCTGGAGCTCTGCAAAGTTGGCTGTGTAAACTTCCTCCACTTTTCTGGAGTTGTTTTTTCTTTGTACTCACAAACTCTCTCGCTCTTTCGTCTGTCTGTTGCTCTCATGCACATCCAGATGGACACACGCACGCGGAGACACGCTCACACAAACATGCACACACTCTCAAAGTATGGCCTCCATTAGAGAGCCATTGAGGGGAGTTTGGGCGAGGGGTTCAAAGGTGAGAGTGTGTTAATTGGTGACGTGGGGGGTCTTTTCTGCTTGACTGACCATCCCTGTGCACACACAAACGAAAACGCACACACACAAAAACCTGCATATATTGTTATAAATTATACTTAAATCCTACTTTCTTTTCCACGACTTCTGCCTATCTCCTTCTGTCTTCTCAGAGTTTTGCCTTTGGGTCTGTAAATCACGGGTTGGATGTTTCAACGCGGCACAAAATACAATCACAGATGCTGCACCTGGTAGACATGTTAGCATGTGCACATGTGCAGTTCTGTGTGTGCACATGTGAGAATTTAAGTGCACGCCCACCAGCCGATAACTGTGGCAACAATGCTTACGTTTCTCTTTTTAAAAAAGTATATGAATGTGACTGAATTGATGTCATATCTGCGTAGATAACGTAGATTTGATATAAATACGCCTCGTTAGGTTTGTTGAAACTAATACTTGCAAACATATATTTCCGTTAAATGAATAGTTGTCAAAGCCAAGATGCTCAAAGAGGTCCACACCCTAAACACATGGCCGGCAGGACATTGGAACGCACAAGCCCTAAATCAAAACCCTACGTGTTCTGCCTCTTGTGTGGATTGAATTACTGGCATGTGCTGTTCACTGGTACAGCAACATATTCCTCTTCCGTTAACAATAAACACAATCCCTGAATTCCTTTTGAAAATGTAACCAAACTTGCTCAAAAGCAGCCGTCGGTGAGCTGCTTTCGCTGTGCAAAATAAATAGATTGGATAAAGTTACAATTGTTTCCTCCTCTCCAGCTGCTTGTGTAGATATGGTAATACAATATTCATCGGTCGAACCTTAGATAGTCTGCACATTTTTAGACTACCTGTCTTGAAAAGTTGTCCAAGCTGGTGTTAGCTTCTAAATTCAACACCTGCCTCCTTAACCCCTTACCGGCTAAACATTATAAAGATTTCTAACCTACAATGCTGAATATTGTTAACTTATCACTTCCAAATGGTCCCCACAACTTATAAGATTGAACCTTTATTTAAGAAACCAGCTATGACTACATTACATTTCATTTAGCTCACGGTTTTATCCAGAGCGACTTACATTCATACACCGTAGACATAGCTACGGGGAGCAATTCGGGGTTAAGTGTCTTGCTCAAGGACACATCGACTAGGGCTAGCGGATCCTCTGATTGAAAGGACCTGCTAACCACTGAACCACAGTCGCCCTAATTATAGTTGTAGTTATTAGTGTATCAGCAACGTTCGACCGGCACTTTTTTTTCACTACACGTATAGGGCCTGCCACTCCACTGAAACTGTAAATGTTTCGTATGTATATATGATACAAATTCCACCTCTGTGCTTCTACTACTAGATCCATATAGATCATTGTATATTTCTAGGTCGACTGAACTTGGCGTCTGGCCTTCATGTTGTTAAAGTCTCGCTACGCTGAAAGAAGTGTTTTCTACTCCATTTCCGAGGTGAAATATGGAGTACCTCAGGGCTCTGTTCATGTTCCTTTGCTCTTCTCTGTGGCCTCTTGGCCAAATTAAATCCATTTATTCTGCTGCTGCTGATGCTCATCTGTAAATAGGACTATGTACGCATTAAAATCACGACCTGGATTAATTGACTGCAAGGTAGTGTTGCGATGGTGCTCCTGTGCGCTAAAAATCAACAAACATAAATCTGGCTTTAGCAATGCTCTTCTCTTCTTTTTGTGTTTTGAGACAGAAGCTTTTGGAGCGACCGGCCACATCAGACAAAGTAAACGATAGGTTTGGTTTTGCAAGTATTACGCAGAGTCAAAAATCCCAGTCAGCTGGCGTAAGAACCCTACGTGCCTGTATACTTGTGAGTGCGTCTGTTTCCTCACCCAGGTGAGTGCATTATCGGAGTTTGAGTGTGGGAGAAAGAGGAGTTGGCTGAGGTTGCGTAACCACCATGTGCCTGAAGCCGGCAGCTCGTTAACCTACCTTCCTTCCTGCTGTCACCTCAAACTAAATAAACACAGAGGCTATCTGCTGTGCATGCATGTGTGCATTAACACGCACACACACACACACACACACACACACACACACACACACACACACACACACACACACACACACACACTCTTACACTTGCATTCATGAGCATGGACATTTCTGTGTTTCTCTCTCTGAACACATGAGCTGTGTATGTATGTCACCGAAGGCTCTTAGCCTTGAAGGGGAACGATCATATATCTTTTTCAGATCACAAACACACTCAGACACACACACTAACTTTTTGAGCATTTATTTACCCTGTGGGGAGGATGTTACTGTTAGGATGGGATACAACCTGTCATTAAGGAATCCTGTCTCTGACAGTTGAAAACAAGCTGCCGGGTTTCTGCGGACTATGACCTCTGTTTGGTGTTTTTCAGGCGGGTGGCGTATTGGTACCCAACCGAGGTGTGCAGATGTTGTGACAGGGCTGCCGAGATGTTTTGAAAATAACATGTATGTAGCTTCAGACAAAGTTCAAATGTGGACGGTGGTCCAAATCCTTCGCTTTGTTACTTGGTATGAATTTAGTGAAGTAATGATAAAAGGTTTTAATCAGGAGTTTTTATATTTAGTTTTACGTGAAGCAAACGTGGCTGTAAATACTTCAAAAGTACACAGCGGGCTTACGTCGTTATTTTCTCCAGCCACACTTAACTGTGAGGCTGGCTTTTTCATATTCATCATACATATGTATCTGTTTTTTGGGTGTGATAATGATCAGAAAATGATGCGTCGTTTTCAGATTTAGCCAGCTTAGTTTTTATGTAGTCTCAGACAAGATACAGTTAGATAATTTTTATTACAAATGGGATTTAAAAACAATGGGGATAGCATGAGTTGTGAGAAAAGTTGAGGTATACAGGATGAGATCATTTTTTTCCACGTGTCCATATATAAAATCTTGGACATTGTAAGCGATACAAGAAATTGGTCTGCAAAGTTTGACCTCATTGAGTTTCACTTTTTTTGTCCTAAGGCCTTTAAATCGGCTTAATACGCACTCGGAAAATTCAGCTTTTCATTCCACAAACACAAAATATATAAACCCACATGTAACAAACCCACATCAAGCACTCATGTTTGTTTCATAAAAAATAATTACATTAACAAACCCTCCCCCATGTTTTAACATTAAACTTGACTGTGCCTCTTTGTCAGGAGGGTTTTGTATTAGTTTATGTCTTTAAAAAACAACAACACAGAAACATGGGGGAGGAGTAGCTGAGGAAGCATTAATAAACAAATAAATAAATAATGTTTATTGCAAGCCAGACATCACTGTGAGTTTATGGCTGGATTGTAAACTAAAAGAACAGGCTTAGAATTTACATAATTACTTCCTGGTGTAAATTCCCCCCCCTCTTCATCTCTCTCTCTCTCTCTCTCTCTCTCTCTCCCCCCCCACACACATATTGTGTCAAATTCTGTACTCCAAATTTGTTGAGTTTCAGCAGCTGTCTACATAAGTTAGTGCCTTCCCAAACATTACCATCCACTCTGATTTGCAACAGGAAATACAGTTTTATAGACGTAATGTCCCCTTAATTTCTTTATCCACATAATGAGGATGTTTTTAATAAACAGATTTAACAAGTAAAAGTTATGCCCAGTGTATGGGCAAAACCTTCACCTACAACTTATTTTGTTCAGTTTCCCAATAATATCTTGCAACTAAAGTATGACATGGTTTCAGATATTTTAATGTTTTGGTTCTCAAACTTGTTTAAGATTAAGGGTAGATCCTAAACTCTGTAGTAGAAGGGGCGTCACCATATTGGTCTGTGGACTTCTGTTTTGAAGCCTGGAGTTTGGCCATCTTGGTTTTGTGCGTCTTGTTATTTTTGCAACCAGAAGTGACACGAGAGGGTGGAGCTAAGTACAACCGAACACTGAATACATTTTTTACTGATTTAATTACATTTTGTGGGCGACCAAATTGGTTACAATTAATGTTCATGAACTGAAAACACACTTTGACGTGCGTTAAAGTTGTGAGAAGAAAACGCTGACAACACCCACACCGGACAATGCGGTGGTAGCCATTAGTCAACCCTCAATGTAGCCACGCCCTAAAGCACCCAGCTTTAAAGGGGCCCATCATTTACTAAATGAACATCATGCTGCTTTGAGGTATGAAAATAAGTGTAAAGTCATTTTCTCATAGATTACTATACAATCAGACTTTTCTTTACAACTAAAGGAGTTGCTCCCTGATTGGATTGGATAAGATAGTGTACTTGGTTAAATTTTTAAAGAATATTTAAAAAGTCAACAGTGACACATGCACAAGACACATATATTGTCATTTAATCAAAAACGCTGGTTGAGTATTATTATTTTATCTCTCCTATACAACCTTTAACTAATGCAACCTAATCAATTAGAGTATCCATCGGTCTTGGGACTTTACAAGTCTGCAGCTGCGAGCTGCAAGGAGTGCTTTCTGTCTCCGGTCCAGTGGTAAATTGTAAAGCACAGGGTTCGGTTAGTGGAGGTCTAGGAACACAAGGACAAATTTCTAAATGAAACGTTTTGTCTTCTTTAGGTCAGACGATTTGCCTTTCTGGTCCTGGGCCCGAGAAGAGGGAGGTGGAGGGAGGAAGAATAGAGACCTTCTCTTTCTCTGGCCTGTTTGCTCAGAGCTCAAATGTTTGTCATTTCAGTCTTTTCTTCACATTTTTCTCTCCCTTCCATTTCATTCTTCCACTCTTTCCAAACCCCTCTGTCTCTCTTGCTCGTTCCTTCTTTTCCACTGGGGTGACAGCCATGTGCTTTGGAGGCCCTCCGAGATGAAACCACACGTTTGAGCTGTAGCAGGGGGTAGAAGAAGAAGAAGAAGGCTCCAGAAAAAGCTCTGCTGGGGCTCCCAGCCAAGACACCAGCCAGAAACCAAACTGGATGTGGTGAAACTGTCAAATTACTTAAGGAAACTGCAGCAAAACCTCAGCAGGCGAAAAACAGAGAGGGAGAGGAGAGATTTAGTTTGTATTGAGTTGCAAAATAAGCGGAGCAAAATGGTATTTGTGAAATAAACAACTTTTTAAAATGTGCTTTGATTAGTTAAGTTATTATATTATATGTCTACATCTATTATATAGATATATTTGTTCTCGGATAAGAATGACCTTCATCCAGGTTGCTGTACAACAAATCTTTGTAGTTTAGTTAAAAAAGTATTTATTTTTAAAATGCGTTTTTAAAATTGAAATCCACCTGGGACCTTTATTAGATGTTTTTCTACCAATATTTCAAATAAGATCTAAAAATAAGGAATAAAATGCCCTGATTTACACATAGAAACAAGCTATTTATTTGAATGTATTTCAAAACTTGGGCCACATCTACATTAAGAATTGATTTTGGTTATTCTTTTGGCCACACTAAGCCAACCTTTTTGACCATCAATAACAACACTTTTTTAAAATAGATGCACCTTTGCCACCTGGCAACATACATAAGCTTTAAATCTAGAGTTATTTACCAATTGGAGTTATTGACCAATTGGAGTTACTAATTATCCAGTAGAAGAAGCTGCACGACCACATCCATTTGCAACCTTGTCCCTTGATATTGTGTTTATATAAGTGGCTAACTTCCTCCTAGTGAACAGTAGGAAGTGCAACATTTTTGTACCACATGCAAGTCATCGGGAGTGTCCTGGTGTAGATGGCAGTCGTTCAAAGACGTTTTAGGAACCAAATTGTCTTTGGTTAAGTTTGGGGAAGAGCTTAGTTTCCATTCAAGTAAGTGCGTAATGTTTTGTTCTTTTAAACGTTTCACTTACTCAGACGATGATCTTTCTCTAACCTTACCAAGTGCTGTCAGTGCCCAAAAAATACCCATAAAAAGGTATATTATTGAAAAATAAATGAAATACATGTCCGTGAACAATTTGCTGATATGTTCCGTATAGCGTGAGCATATTGCGACTTGCCAGATACATTTGTTGTTGGTAAGGGACGTCATTCAGTTATTAACGACATTACCTTTCTTTTTTTCATAATGGGTCCTGTCAACTGTGGATCCTTATAAAGACATTGGCACTCATCATTGATTCATATCCAGCAGTTAAAAACATGCAACGCTCTCAGCACCGTCCAGAATGTGCAAAGGGACAGTGATGAAAAAAAAAGTTACAGGACGTCCCATAACTTCCGAACATGCTCTTACTCAGCTTCTTTGAGGTATTACCCCCCCCCCTCCCCCTGTACATCTTAATCTGTGAAAAGTTACAAACAACACAATTTGGCACTAGTTTTATGTGGATTCTCATATTTACACTGTAAATAAGAGGGCTTTTATTTTGACGTCGGTGCCTGTTAAGCTGATACAGGAGTCCAGTTTCATGTCATTTAAGAGGAAGTTTTAAAATGAAAACTTTGTAAGACTTGACATAAGGGATGAATCAGCTCACGGCCTGAGTGGATCATTAGGCCGCTATAAATCACTACTATGCGTTTCAAATAAAGTGTTACCATTTGTCTGTGTGTGTGTGTGTGTGCGTGTGTGTGTGTGCGCTCTGGCTCCACTAAGACTCCATGCCCAGCAGTTATAGACAGCAGACATGGCTTTAACTTCCATTGCCTCCATCTCTCTCTCTCTCACGCACACGCACACACACACACACACACACACACACACACACACACACACACACACACACACACACACACACACACACACACACACACACCTCCTCACTCCATAACAAACAGCAAGTCTGGGCCCCCAAGGCTTCCTGTGTCCTACACACAGCCAGCAAATAAACACGATCACATTCATTTACCCCTACACACACACACACACACAGCATTAAGTCGTGCTTGCTACACAAACACACACACACAAGCATTCAGGCACGTGCAGACAAACAAACACGCACACTCTACGACTGAAACAGACTCGGACCAAACAGGTAACCACTGCTATTTCTTCCCTCATTAAGCAGCAATATTACAAGCTGATACTCTGAGAGGGCTGCGGGCTTGGACTCTGTGTCCCGAGGTTCCCACAGTTAAAGGGGGCGGGATGTCTCCTTCTGTTACAGGAAGAGGGGAATAAGAGGAGATAACTGTGCCGCAAAGATTTAATGCTCATATTTTAGAGGTTAAACAAAGGAAACTATCCACAGTATGATTAAAGTCACAGAAAAGTGGATGAGTTTTTCTTTTGTCATTCTCAGCTTATTTTTCCAGTCATTTAAAATAAAGAAAATATTTGATTGGTCTGTGTTGGCGGAGCATTTCTGAGATGGGATGGAAAGAAGTGGTATCTGGGATACCGTGGATCGCGTAGGCCTGCAAACAAGCCAACGCCTCCAAAATGTTCAATATGTGTTGTGCAAATCTGTGTTTCTTTGTGTCAAACAAACTATGATTAGTGGAGATCGAGTGGTATCACTGGGATCGCGGCAACACGGGACAAAAACAAATAACCGAGGATTCATATTTTTTCATCTATTTCCGTATTTCTACATTTTGTTTTAATACATTCCCTTCTTTACATTGGATTTTGATAAATTTGACAGTGCCCCTCTGTACACATATTACATCAATGCATTTTGTATGTTTGCATACTTTACTAGGAAGAACTTTGTTACAGTATTTATAATTACATAAATGTTCATTATGTTCACGTATAGCAGCATTACAATATGTTACAACCCAGGAACATGCAAAATAAAGAGGTTCCTCTTTCTAAGACACATCTTCTAAAGGTTTATTAGTTATATTTATATTGGTATTAATAACCATCATAAGAACAATGTTTGGAGTATTTACACATTTGCTTACTCTTCAGCGGCTTTGAATGTGCATCAAGGCAGGAAATGAAATGGATTTGTTGTACTTCATAGCAAGAATCTTTGCTGTTGAGTACATGTATCACTGAATATGAACCGGTGCTGCATGTTTCACAAAGCCAAACTTCAAATTCAGAAGAAAAAATAAATCCTCAGCACCACTTCACAAAAGTGCTGCTCCTATTTTGTTAAGTCATGTAAATTACCCACTTTTAGCCCCAACAATACTATGTTTTTTCCCCCGATACATACATGTGTTTATAATATCCTTTCCTCTCCCGTCGTCCTCCTCCACTCAGGCGTGTGAAAGGAAGATACCAGGGTAGCAACAGAGGAAACATAGCAACCACATAATTGGTGGCCAGGATCAAACTTCAATCACATCGTCCTATCGGCGAGGCTCGGTACCCTGTTCTTTTCCCATATTATCTTGTACCATAATGACCGTGACACCGTTGCGCTACTACAGGGTTTGGTCGAGTCGGAATGTATGTAATTGGTTTAGTGAAGTTGCATTTAAGGAAAAATAAATCTGCAAGGTTGCAAGTCACTGACATGGACTCAACTGTTGTTGGTGGAAAACTAAACCCACCGAAAAACCGTCCAGCCGCCTTCTAGGCCAACATCATTTCTTGTAACATAAATTTTCAGGATGCATAATGGTGTATATTAAGTTTAAAGTTCCATAGAATAAATCGTTTTACTTTGTGGTCATATAATAATTTGTGCACATCTCTGCATTTATAGAGTTGCTTATTAACTCACGGTTTACTGATTGTGAAAGGAAATATATTGTATTCTTTAAACATAAATAAAATAGACCAGGGCATTATTTAGTAGCATGTACTTAAAATAAGGAATACATCTGCTGTTTTAGTCTGTTTTATTGATTAAAATGGAAGCAGCTAACCAGTGAGCTCTAAATGTGTATTTAACTTTGAATGTAAGTGATTTTACAACTATAGCTGCAGCACTTACAGAAAAAACAGTTAAAAATATATTTCTAAATCTGGTCGCAGGAAAGGGAGGTCATGAAATGTTATGTCTTGATTTCCTTGGACTGTACAGCTCTAAAACTCCAAGGACGGGTTTGTTGATTTTAGAAGGTTGAGTTCTCCTTCCTGTTATCAAAGACAGACATTGAGGTGGTGGACAATTATGTAACACTGAATATCGCGACCCTGTCGCTGAGCTGAATTCTGAGGCCAAAGACAAGGAAGAAAAAAAAAACTTTGATGTAAGCTTTAATGCAATTGTCCTTATTTTCAAACATTTCCCGTCTCTGTTGTTTTGACCTCCTATTGGTACCCACAGTATTTGAGAAATGCTACCTACATTTCTTCTATGGCCGTTGATCTGTTTCCATGGCGATGTTAGTCTCAAGTTTTAGCATCTAAAGTTTAGCCCTGAAGGGGGAGTTGTGGCCAACTTTTGTGGCTCACGGTCATTCTTATTCTTTTAGTTTCTTGCACCAGACTCCTGTCTTCTCTTCTGCATGTTATCTCAAAGACAACACAGGAATGATATCAATGTGATGAAAATACATGAAATCTGTCTGAGAGAAAATGTTTCAAACAACTCAAACTGATCGTCTTAATCAGACACCAAACTCCACCAGGAAACAATATGTTTCATCTGAGGCATTTTAAAAAGACTCAAAGGAACACCTTCCCTGAAAAGTAATAATTGTACTTGATCACAAACTAAAACTTGTGCAGAAATGTTTTTTCTCTGGGAGATTGCTGCCCACCGCTTTGTGTGTGTAAATATAATCCGCCCGCACCAACAGCTAGCTTGCTGTGCTATTTGGTCGTTTCCACCAGACACAGGAAGTCACAGTGCCCCGGACGTCATTGTACTGTGGGACAGAGGTGTCTTTTGTCTGGCCCCGAGGTCGCTGAGCAGGTGCTCTGTCTCTGTTCCCTCAGTGTTTCTCAGTCACTCTCTCTTTTCTCTCCCTCTCCCTCTTTCTCTGTTTGTCTCCTCACCATTACATTACATTACATGTCATTTAGCTGACGCTTTTATCCAAAACGACTTACAATAAGTGCATTAAACCATGAGTCCAAACTCAGAACAACAAGAATCAAGCAAGTACAATTTCTTCAATAACGTTAAACTACAAAGTGCTATCAGTAAGAGCCATTTAAGTGCTACCAAGTGCTACTACCTTCCATATTCAAGGTATAGTCGGAAAGATGTGTTTTTAGTTTGCGACGGAAGATGTAGAGACCTTTCTGCTGTCCTGTGTCAATGGGAGCTCATTCCACCAATGAGGAGCCAGCACAGCAAACAGTCGTGACTTCGTAGAGTGTTTAGCTCGTAGTGACGGAACTACAAGCCGATTGGCAGAAGCTGAGCGAAGTGAACGAGGTGGGGTGTACGGTTTGACCATGTCCTGGATGTAGACCGGACCCGATCCTGTTCGCAGCACGGTACGCAAGTACCAATGTTTTGAAGTGGATGGGGGCGGCCACCGGTAACCAGTGAAGGTCGCGGAGGAGCGGAGTAGTGTGGGTAAATTTTGGGAGGTTGAAGACCAGTCGAGCAGCTGCATTCTGGATGAGCTGTAGCAGTCGAATGGCAATTAGCAGGTAGGACCTGCCAGGAGGGGTTGCAATAGTCTAGCCGTGAGATGACCAGAGCCTGGACCAGAACCTGTGCCGCCTTCTGAGTGAGAAGAGGTTGTATTCTCCTGATGTTGTACAGCGTTGTACCTACAGGAGCGTGTTATTGCGGTAATGTTGGCAGTCAGGGAGAGTTGACTGTCGAGTGTCACACCGAGGTTCCTGCCAGTCAGAGTCGGAGCCAACACTGAGTTGTTGAAGGTAATATTCAGGTCATGGGTGGGAGAGCCTTTTCCTGGAAGGAGGAGAAGTTTAGTCATGTGCGGGTTAATTTTCAGATGGTGTGCGGACATCCACTGAGAGATGTCAGTCAGAGAGGCAGAGATTCGTGCTGCTACCTGTGTTTCAGATTGGGGAAACGAGAGGATCAATTGGGTGTCGTCAGCGTAGCTGTGGTAGGTGAAGCCATGCGAGCAAATGACAGAGCCGAGAGAGTTGGTGTACAGAGAGAAGAGAAGAGGACCCAGGACTGAGCCCTGAGGGACCCTAGTAGTCAGAGGACAAGGCTCAGACACAGATCCTCTCCAGGTTACCCGGTAAGTGCGGTCGGTGAGGTAGGATGAGAAGAGTGAGAGCGTGGTGCCTGAGATACCCAGGTCCTGGAGGGAGGAAATAAGGATCTGGTGGTTCACTGTGTCAAAGGCAGCGGAAAGGTCTAGACGGATAAGGACAGATGAAAGAGAGGCTGCTCTAGCGGTGTGAAGCTGCTCAGAGACAGCAAGGAGGGGAGTCTCTGTTCAGTGGCCTGCCTTGAATCCAGACTGGTGGGGGTATAGAAGGTTGTTGCTGTGGAGATAGGAGGAGACTTGGTTAAAGATAGCTCGCTCTAGAGTTTTGGAAAGGAAGGGGAGGAGAGAGACAGGTCTGTAGTTATTGACTTCAGATGGGTCGAGAGTGGGTTTCTTCAGGAGAGGGTTGACTCTTGCCTCCTTCAGAGAGTGGGGAAACAGTCGGTAATAAGATGGGTGAAAAAGGGAAGAAGGTCAGGAGCAATAGACTGGAGAATGTGAGACGGGATGGGGTCAAAGGGGCAGGTGGTTTGGGCGGGCAGAGGTTACCAAGGTAAGAACTTGATTAGGAGACAGGGGGATGAAAGAGGAAAACGAGGGGGAAGAAGATAGAGTTACTGGAGGTGTAGTTATAGAAGATGGATTAGTAAATGAGGAGCGTATGTCGTCTATCTTTTTTGTGAAGTAGTCTACAAAGTGGCATGGTAGAAGGGTGGAGGGAGGGGGGGGGGGGGGGGGACCAGGGCGGTCAAGGAGGTTGGAAAAAATAGAGAAGAGCTTTTTGGGGTTAGACAAAGAGGATTCGATTCTGGATTGGTAGAACATACTTTTGGCTGCAGAGATAGAGGCAGAGAAGGAGGAGAGAAGAGAGTGATAGGCGAGCAGGTCGTCGGCGTGTTTGGATTTTTGCCATTTCCTTTCCGATGCTCGCATAGTGGCTCTCTTGGCGCCCACTGGTTCGGACAGCCACGGAACCGGAGAGGACTTGCGGACCTTTCAAGTCGTAAGAGGACATAGAGAATCAAGAGAGGAAGACAGAGTAGAGAGTAGAGTGTCAGTGGCAAAGTTAGGCTGCATGAGTGAGAAGGTATTGTGCATATTAAACACGTGAAATCGCAAAACAATTAAATTAAAGATGTCTATCTGATATTTAAGTCACACAAGTGGGAATTTCAGTGCTACAGAAAAAAGGAGCATCTATTGTAGTGTCAAGTTTGTTAACTTCCATCTCATTATTTGGCTTTTTAGTATACATAGTGAAATTGACAATCTCAATCCGACTGGTTTCCCCCGAGCACACCTCTCTCTGGATTCATACTCTGAATACAATAAAACCTTTTGGCCTAGACGAAGACCGTAATTTTAAGACCTGATATTTATATGCTCTTATGTTTCTGATGTCATTATAGTGTACGGGGTGTGGCACTTGGACACTAATGGCAACGCCCACCCTTGAATCCGTTATCCAATAGATTTAGAATCCTGTTCAACCAATGATCCAATATTCTATATTGATAGTCCATGTGTTTGCCAGCTGTCTTTGCCCATTTTGACTCTGATAAAGACTCTGTGGTGTTGAAAAGGTTGCTCTGTTGGCTCTATTAAAGACTGCAAATCAATCAGTGTGCTCCAGTCCCTCTTTTGGAAGTTATCCAAACTTATTAAGAAAAGAATACAAAGGCAAACAGTTAAAACATATTCCCCTGCTGTGAAAATCCATCACAGATTGCAGACGGACTTCAAGGTTCAACTTTGACATAACATACTTACCATATAGTTCCCATAGTCTTCCTGTGTTTCTTTCCCCATCAGACTTTGGACGTCATAGCTCCTTTTACAAAATATCCATAGAAATTCTTTAACAATTATTGTATGTCATACAATTGTGGAAATGCCCCCTAATGTTTGATGTATTAAATTATTAAACCTGAATTGAGACGTACAGGTTTCCATAGAACATTGAAGTAAAGATATTTTGGTATAAAGAGCATGAGTTGACATACTGGTGAATAAATACATACAAAGTGAATGAATACTCACTCTGGCATGACAGGATGCAGGATATTGTGCAAATAAAAATGTTGAAGCTTGGAAGTACGACAGATGTATTTTCCATGCGTAAGATGCCAATAGCGGTTACATGGCTGTTATAGGAAACATTACAATAATAACATGTGCAATTTTTTTATAAATCTCGTCTTTGGATAAAAGTATTCATTCTAAGAAATTATAGCTATCTTATCACTTAAAATGACATTTTTTTCTTCACCAAAAACCAGCTGTTGAAAATGCATCTTGCATTTTTCTTGTACTTTTTCATAGTTGGATGGACATATATGGACGTTTGGGCCTCCTGTTTACAGCATCGTAGGCCCTCGGCAAAGAAAGGAAAGGATGAATCAGGTCTGTGAGATGGTTTTGAAGAAGGCAAGTGTACACAAACACACACAAAAACACACAAACACACGCACACACACCCAGGGAAGAGGAACGTGAGAAAAGAACGAGAGGGAGATTAACACACTAATCCAATATCCGATGCTCCTGGATGGAGGAGCGGCTGTTGAATGATTCTCTCTCTCTCTCTCTCTCTCTCTCTCTCTCTCTCTCAGACACACTCACTCACACTCACACACACACACACACACACACACACACACACACACACACACACACACACACACACACACACACACCTATACACAAGACACTATAGAGGGGGCTCTGAAGGATTCGTCTTGTAAGCATTCAGTGAGACAAACCACATCCCTGGCTAACACACACAGGGCCATAGCAATCGTACTCCAGGCCACATGGCTTCACAGGCCGGACCACTTCTCACACTACTGCCACACAATTTAAAAGGTTTGCTGCTAATATACATTCTGCTGGATTTGTAAGTCTGTACATGAACGTGTGTGTGATTATGTGGTTCAGCTAAACTGCTTCCTGTAGTTCCTAGAGAATCCCTTTCTCGGAAACCATTAACTAAATCACTTTCCCCAATGGCTTGCACAAAGGGAATCCAGAGGGTTTGTGATGCATTCCCGCTCTCCGTGTTTTCAGCAGTTCTGTCCATTGAAGCCTATTGATTGGCGGCTGGATAGAGCACTTTGTTGAGTAAGATTAAAGAGTAGTTTGTCAATTTAATTTTGCACATGCCTGAAAGGTTTACGTCCCCTTTGTATCATTATGTGGCCCTGTGTACTTCTATTTCTGGGTTAATACACCTCCTTCTAAACTATCATTCAGTACAACTGGCTTCAGCTGAGAGATCTGTGACCTTCGAGAACAGAGAATGCATGACAGGAACTTCACAGGAAGAGAAAAGGTCAGCCAACAGGAACAAGAGAGGGCCAACAGAGCTAAAAGGAAACATTGAACCGTGGTGAGACATGCCAACACACCACACCCTCAAGTACTAAACATGCAAACACACATACACACAACTCTCACACATCTGAGAAAACATGACTTGACTTCTTTTCTCTTTGCCTATAGGTCAGCCAGTGTGAGAGTTGGTGAGTTGTATCTGGTGGGTTGCCGTGGTGATTTTCCTTGTTGCTCATGATATTGACTAAACAGATGTATGTTAACAGGAAGGACAGAGGGCATTTCATGGTAGAGCTATGTTAGAGATCGGCTGAAGAAGAAGATGTGACCATGTGAAATTTACAAGAAGAGGAACGTTTCACAAAGGTCTCTCCTCTCCTCTCCTCTCCTCTCCTCTCCTCTCCTCTCCTCTCCGGAGCCTGAGAGTGAATTGGCAGATTCGGTGAAGTAACAGATGTGTGTAACATCATTATTTCAGTCACTGGCACAACCACTGTTGGAGTTGTATTACAAAGCTGCTGTAAGTTTATCAAAACATAATCAGCCTTCACAACTAAACTCTACAAGACCCCCAGGGTGTGTGAGAGTGAGCCCATGCTAGTGTTGCGCATGCGTGTATGCATTCATAGTTCATATACCACAGGATGAAGTTCACATGCTTACTGTGATGCCTGGGTGTGTTTCTTCTGGGTCTCGCCTCAGTGACAGTTACAGTCATTGAGTCTCTGGAAGTCAAGTTATGTCCTTTTTAGGTGAGCGGACATGTGGGCTGTCAATATGACGACTGATGCCCGCCTTTTATCTTTTGCTTGCTGTACTCAGGCTTTACTTTAAAATGGTGGGTTCAGATTCTGTCAGAGAAGTGTTCCACCTTTTTTCAGTCAACATCATGAGCAACACCAATGTTTTTGAATATGATAACACCAACCGTTTAATCAAACAATTCCATCCCGATATGATACATTATGCCATTGGTGCATTGAATATGACTGCGTGTTATAGCGGCTAACGCAGGGAATGGAGAAACAAGAGTCAAACTGGACGTCAATTCAGTCCAATATGAAGCCTCATTGTGGATCACAAAGCTGACAAACACACACAAACACACTCTGTCATACGTGAATGGGTACACTCCCACTGCATACTAGAAACACACATGCCAGGGAACAAACAAACAAACACACACACACGCACAACACACACCACACACACACACACACACACACACACACACACACACACACACATACACACACACACACAATGGCCCCGACTTCCTGTGAAGTGAAGTCATACCTGTTACATTAAGTCTCTCCCTCTCTCTCTCTCCCTCTCTCGCTCTATCCCGTCTCTCTCTCTCTCTCTCTCTCTCTCTCTCTCTCGTCTCTCTCTCTCTCTCTCTCTCTCTCTCCTTGTTTCTCCCTCTGTCGTTCTCTGTGTGTTTCTCATCCTTTTGCAGTTGTCCTGACAGGATAGAAAGCTGGAGCGTGGACAGACAAGCAGACAGGTGAATTAAGCAGGTTCAACCTCAGTAGGCATTACATGAAGAAGTACGAGTGACTTTGAAGCCAACTACTAACAAGCAATTGGAAACATCATGTTGGGTTTTTGGGAAATTAAAGCGGGCACCTTTTCACTATTTTCTGACATGAATAATTAGTCAGACTAACTGTTAACATACACCAAATATAAAAGACCAGCTTACAAGCTCCCACAAGTTGGTTTCTCCTTCTTCCCCAGACGAATGGATAATATACTTTTTTTTTTCCACCATCGTAAGCTTTCACAATTACTTGTGTATCTTGTATAATATCCTAACTGCCATCCCTGGAAAGGATCATTCTTTCGTTTCTTTAATACATTTTCCTTTTCTTATTTTTTTTTTGCATAACTACATACTTTAACTGGCTTACCATACAAGAGATTAAACCGAGTATAAAAGGGACTGAAATACATTTTTACTTAATTGAAAACTTAATAATTGGTGCACACTTTTTTCTTGGAAGCAGTCATTTCTCAACCCTGAAAAACAGTTGCGAGCCCGTGTGAAGAGACCCATGAGGACGAGGAGGATATGATATCAGCTGTATCCCGTCGTAAGTGGAGGATGAAGGCAACGTTGTTTGCTATCTAGTGGAATCATGAGAATGAAAAAGTCAGTGCAACAGCTTCACTTTAGAAAAGAGAAAGCAAGATTAGATGATAGATTAGGATAAGGACAGATTCAAAACAGTGTTTGCTATTCTTTTCTACGTGCATGCACACACAGTTTATTTCTAATGCATGCACATGTATGTCTGTTCTCTATTTGTGTCAGTGCTGAGTGTAAGAGACTTGAGCCAGAGATAAATGTATGAGATGTTATTGTGGCAGGGCTGGCCCTGCTCCAGAGGAAGTGCTTGGCTTGACAATGCTCTCACCAGGAATGCACTGCAGGCTGCCGCCAAGGGGGCGTGTCGCTGCTCCGGGGTCGGAAGCCAAGTTTGGTCGGTTCAGTTTTGGCCCCTCCGACGCCTCGGGGGACCGTTCTGCTCCGCTGTTGTTCAGAAAGAGAGAGAACGAGAGGGAAAGGAGAGAGAAAGAAGGGAGAGAAGGTTTAGGTTTGTGTGTTCTTGTGAGCTTACTTTGTACAGATTTGAATGAGTGTGTTTGTGCGGCGTGTTTTCTCTTTGAGGGGAGGATCTGAATGGAATGCAACTGTTCCTTTACACATGGTCACCCCCCCCCCCCCCCCCCCCTCCCACCACAGGGCCTGTTGAAAACAGACACGCATCCATGACACACACACACACACACACACACACCACACACACACACACACACACTGAGGTTGTGGAATGGAAGGAAGTATCAAACTACACCGGCAGAATACTTATCAAGACTGAGGAGCAAAGCTGCCCATTAAGATTCCAGACATTCACTGCTTAACTTCTGCAATAAGAAAATAATAGGATCACAACAGAACAGAATAGAATAGAATATCATATTTTTAGGCCTCTAATGTTTAAAAATGTGTTTTTTAAGTCCACTGACATGAAGTGGAAATGCTGTTTGGTGGGTTTGATTTGTTTTTCTTTTTATGCGCTACCCCCTTTTGTTGAAACTCCTGAAAGCTGAAATAAAAACCCTCCCCTGGGTACAGGGTCAGTATAATGGGAGAAGGCTGTAACAGAAAGCAGTAAAGAGGCCGGTGTGGTGGAGGCCTCTGTGTGCTGCAGACTGGCAGTGCCTGGTGATAAGAGGCTGCGGCCTGGATGGCCTCTCTGAGGGGAAGTGATGCAAGACAGTAGCTCTTTGTTTAGTGGCATTACTTGGTCCCATGCCAGTGGCCCCACTGAATGAAATGGACCGGTGGCTTGTTTGCTGGCCTGGGTGACTGGCTTCATGGTGGACAGGGTGACTGCCTGGCTGACTTGCTGGTAGGCAGGCAACTGAAACTACTGGCACTAAAACTCGTGGCTAATCTCTCTTTTCTCTTCTTCTTTCTGTCTCTCTTCCTCTTTCGCCTCCTTCGGCTTAAAGGACCACTTAAGCCGTGAACTGGGAAATATTTTGTTCTGTAAAAAATGCTGCAGCACCACCGCTTTGGTTTTTGATATACTGGAAGTGAAAACTATTTGGATGTTTGACAATAGCTGTCAAGGCTGACATTTTTCATGAAAAACTAAGATGTTTTTTAATTTAATATCTACGGTTGTAGCTCAAGCACACTGAGGTTCTCAGTGACCCTTTTAGAACGGATATACGTTCAATCGGACAAGCTTCTCAGAATCCCAAACAACCGCTCCTCCTTTGCTCCTTGTACTCCTCCCGCTGTCCCAGCAGCTCTCGCTCCTCTCCTCTCTGCTTCCCCCGCCACTTCCCAAGTGTTGAAATGTATGTTTTCCCTGCAGCTCAAGCCGCCCTGTCACACTTAAGTTCATTTTACTTTTGAATTCCACAGAGGAAAGAGAGGAGGGGAAACGAGAGGGGAGGCAGAGGAGGAGATACAGTGTGTGTTTGGACAACTGTGCAAGTGTTTGTGTGTGTGTGTGTGTGTGTGTATGTGTGTTGGGAGGCAACATGATTTTGCAATCTGCAGGTTTAAATGTCAGGGGTTTCATTTCCAAACAGCGTGCACTTGCCATGTCTGCCCCATATAAGAGCGGGCATTCCTGCAGACCTGCACTGGATCTCATGTGTGTAGGAGCATTACGAATCCCTCCTACAGTCACCGATATGTACAGACACATATATACACATACATGAACTCCTTCTCACGCGCCATCATCATTCTGCTCTTACATTAGGGCAACCAAGTCTCAATTTTGGCATTCAGCCATTGCCATGCTGTTTTTTTTGGAGCCAGATGGGACCATCTTTGGACAAGAGGGTGGATCTGGTGAAGAGCGAGGCCCTGTGATGCCGGGTGCTGTGAGCAAATACTAAGTTACCATTGAATGCTAACGATAGCTATCAGGCTTGAACAGAGAAATTAACTATCGAGATTAAAAAAACGTTTTTTCGACCAGGCTGCAAAACATGTTTCTTTATGCTGTAAAGTGTGACACTTTGTCATGGGGGCCCATGTGGGTTGACTTTACCCTTAAAACCAGCCTCAAGTGGCCATTCAAGGAACTGCAGTTTTTGGCATTTTCAGACCCTTAGGTGGCCGCTGGATGAGACTAATCATAGCTTGAAGTCTCGCACAACCTGCAGGTACAGAGCGAGTTGTTGATTGGTAAAATTACAAATCACTCATGCGGTAATCTTGCAGACTAATTTTGCCGCCACAAGTCCAAAGCTGTATCACCGAAAGATCGCTAAATTGTCACACTTAACATCATTAAAAATAATCTGCATTTTTAGATTGTGTTCTGTAAACAGATACATAGAGAGAGGGGGGTGAATGGGGGTGAACGGAAAAGGGAAAGAGAGGAAAGTGTGTGTCTGTGTGTATGTGTATCTCGTGGGGTTGTCGGTCCGAAGGGGTTAGGTTGAGTGCTGCACCAGATGTGAAAATTGCTTTTGCAATATTTCATCTAAACAGCAAACTGCAGGGGATTTACTTGAGCTAACTTGAAGCACATAAGTGGTGGAAAGTCAAAATTACTGTTAGCTTCTTGAAAATCTCAAACGGATTCAGAGACCAGCTGAGGGGAAACATCATTCATTGCAGGAAACTGGCAAGTGGTTTTCCCCACGGCCTCAGAGCATTGGTCCAACACATGTTATCCAAATGCAGATTCACGCTGGAAAGCGGAGGTTTGCCACTTTAAGTTGAAATATGACTTAGCAGGACGAGTTCTGCTGGTTGTGAAATGCAGCAGATAAGAAGACTAATGTGAGATGGGTCAAGTCAGATGCTGCTGCTTGGAGGTTACACCTGATGATCTCATTGTCCTGCAATAGCGCACCACAACCTCTGTTTTCAGTGGGACTTGTCCCCATTACTACGTTTTCATTTTAAAACGCATACCTTTTGCTACGTTTACACTGAGCGTCCACACTACGCCGGGGTTATAGAGCACCGGAAACGGATATGTTTGGAAATGCTCTCAAGGACGGATAAGTTTGAAAACTCCGGGGTTACGTCCGAGTGTGGACTGTTTCGTCACGCGCATGCCCAGTGTACGTGAATAGTCATGTGATATGTATTAGTGTAGCCCTTATTGTAATGATGGTCCAACTCACACATACACAACCACACACACACACACACACACACACACACACAAACAGACAAACACACACACACACACACACATGGTCACTTGTGGCCTCACTGGAACAAAGTCCCATCCAGCCTGATGGCCATGGACACACTTCTATCCCATTTAGTCTCTTTAAGAAAGAAAAATATGGGGCACATTTAATAATAATTAAAGTTTTTGGACATTCATGTAACACTGTCATACTTGGTTTTGAGAATGTCTGCATGTGTCAGAAATTACCAGCACAACAGAAATACTTTGTCGTGAGAACATCTGATGTGTGCGTTTGTGTGTGTGTGTGTGTGTGTGTGTGTGTGTGTGCTGGGTGTGACGACCTTATTCTTGACACACTGCAAATGAAGCGGAGCACAAACCTGCAGAAGCAGTCCGACATACTAGCTTCCTGCTCCACAAATAGCAAATAAAAAAATAAAAAACATGGTAAACATTCAGAATATCTATATATTTATTTAAGAATAAGTTTCAACTGTTTTTTGGTGGGTGTTGCACAACGCCAGCACAAGTAATCATCTGCATGCACAGTTTCTGACCCGGCACTGGTTCCCCAGTGATTCCAGTCTGCCATAATACTAGCCGATAATAAATGGTTTCTCCTTCACCTGCCTGTACCGAAGCTTCCTGTGTTGATGATATGTATGTGGACCGGTGGGGTGGAGATGACAATGAAGGTGTGGAGGAAGTCAAATGCAGGTGTTTGTGTGTGTGTGTGTGTGTGTGTGTGTGTGTGTGTGTGTGTGTGTGTTTGTGTGTGTGTGTGTGTTTGTGTGTGTGCGTGCATGTGCGTGCTGTTCCAGGTGGGTGCTGACAGACCGGCAGGTAAACAGGCAGGTTGGTCTCTGATCTCACCTGTTGGAGCAGACAGTGCAGCGCCTGTAGGGCTTCTGCAGCGGAAACATATTCTTTATGTGATGCTGGAAGGCCAACACTGCACTGCTCTTTTTATGTCTTCATTTTTCTTTTCTTTTTTGCTGTCTCTTCACTACTTTTCTCGCACACTCAGTGTCGTTCATTTGTTCTACTCTCCTCTCCCAGGTGCACTCGGGTAAACACCCAGGAAACAAGCGCAGAGTGAGGAAGGGCATAAGGGAAGGAAGAGTGCCTCGGGGGTAACAGCAGCACAGGTGGGCTGGGGGATGGGGGGTGATGACAGTGTGTGTGTGTGTGTGTGTTTGTGTGTGTAACAGGAAGGTTTTGTTTGCTCCAGCTTCTTAAGGAGGTGCTTTGGAAAGAAAGGAATGTTACACATCCAGATTATAACAGACCACCCCTATAAACTAGAAGGAAGTCAGTTTAACCTGTGAGTCAAACACACACACACAAACATAGCAGCCATCAAGCATAAGCTCTAATATGAAGTGACCATCTGTCTCATATTACATCGTCCAGAGGAAGTCGCTGAATTATTTCCTGTTGCTTATGTAATGTTTTCTTTCAGTTTAAGGTCAAGCTGCTTTATTTGACCTTCAGTGACCTACCAGTGTTTTATACGGAGCAATCTATTCAGACACAGGAACCGGGGGACCTCAGGAAGTTGAAGTGTTGATGTAAAACTAAAGCCCGTAAATGTTGTCTTAGAAAATTATTAATAGTTTAACTAAATAGCATCTAGTAACATACATATCTTCATAATCTTACATGGGTACGGAGACGGTAAAAGCAGTTTAAAAGGGATTTCTGTACTAAAATGCACTTTACATATGCACGCTTATTGCAGGACTTAAGCTTTTACTCATATTGAACTTTTTGGCCTTATCAAACTTTAATAGTAGAAAGTGTTGATTCATACAATTATCTCAATACGAGAAGAGTATTTGTTATCCAAAATCCCACTGAACGTGTTGCTTAGAGTGCATGGCACTTGTATATTGTTGTGTGTGTATGTGTGTGTGTGAGTGATTTAGGTGAAAACTACTCACAAAAGTAACGACACAACAATCTGGTATATTTAACAATATATATTTCCATTGTCAATGTACATTCCTTTTCGACATAAGCTTTCTTCACAAACAAAAAGTTGCCATCTAAATAAATACTATATAAAATAGAACTTCAAAATAAATATCTATAAAGGGAACCTTTTATATGAGAGATTTTTTTTCTTTTTGTTATATCTAAACAAAACAAAAGCACAGATCTCGTTCTTAATCCCAAACACTGACATTGCAAAGGCATAAAGGAATGGAGGATCATCACCCAGCTGTATGAGACCTTTCCTCTTGTTTGGATTGAAAAAAAAAAAAAAATCTATCCCCGCAAAATAAGCGACACAAAGGGGTGTGGGTGTGTAAAAGTCACAGCATTGTAGCAGAGGCAAAAAAGAGAGAAGAATAAAAATGTTTGAATCATTGAGTTGTCGTTGTTGGATGATTATTCCACACCTTGAGCAGGCTAGCGAGCACATAAAAAAAAAGTATAAAGCTAATGCGAAGTGAAGAGTATTACTCTTACAGTGACAGATCTGCGTAATAAAAGAAAAGAAAAGCAGCAACTGTTAAAAAAAAGAGGTCCACTGATTAAAAAGATGGCACGGAACTACAAAATCCAGAGGAAAAACAAAGACTGGGGGGTGGGGGGGTGGGGGATAACAGACGAGAAATGGAGAGAAAGAGAGACAGACTTGTCTTTCTCTCCCGTCTCTGTGGTATGACAAGTTTATGCACAGCAGCTGTGTTTGTCAATCAAGGCCAGGGGTGTTTTGTTGGACTATTTCTCAGGGAGGAAGGAGGGAAGAAGAAGGAAGAGAGGAAGGGGGAAAAAGCAAGAGAGAAAAAAAAGAGGGGAGCGAGCTGATACACTGAGCAGTAACAGCAGGAAATGGGTTGATCCGGAGAGGGGTAGCTTGTGTTCCCTGTGGGGATTCAATAAGTCCACAGTCTGTAGGACTCGGAGAGGAACCAGGGAATTAGCTTAGCATCTCGACTGCTAATGAGCCATGGATAGCATTAACAGCAGGAGCTTTTTTCTTCTTCTTCTTTTTTTGTTATTGCCCGGCATACTTTTCTAAATCAAGTGCTAGTGATAGATAGTCATTTGTGTTACCCCTTCCCGAACCTTCCTCTTGCCACACTCCCTCTTTTTATTTATTTATTCTCACAACCTCAAAAACATCTTACCCTCAAAATATATATCTAATATATTCTCTATATATTTTGTACTGAATTGTAGTTATAACGTACCATGCAATCTTTCAAGGACATTTAAAAGTCTCTTCTAAAGAACACAAATGTTGTGAAACTATTTACAGCAAATAACATTTCACCTGCATAGCTCTATTACTAAATATATCGTCAAAACATTTGTGATTTTTGCCGCCCACGTACGCCTTTACCCAGTCACACAATCATTCTCTGTTTTGGCACCTTTCTCTCGGACTGAATTGCTAGGTTTGAAAATATTGCCTCATACATTCAAGACTAAGGACAGTGTGTTTTTTTTCTTCTTTTTTTTCCTGTGTGATACCAGCTTTGTGCAACAAGACAAATACAGATATGAGCTAAGTTAGGCACCCTAATGGAAGTTAAGGGTCCAACATGAAAGAGAGGTGTGTGTTATGGAGCAACAAAGACAGTCTGCCTTTATGCCAAACAGAAAAGGCCATCTGTATTAAAGGGCAGAATGCCTTTAAGAACCAACTGCCGTCAACTCCATTTGGCAAATGTGCATAACAACTGTGATCACTCAGACAGCGAAAACAAGCTACTGTACGCTAGCTTCCTTTGGCAAAGTCCTAAGAACATCATGCAAGCCACAAAAATAGACTTTAAGAATAAAAGACAGACTATCTGACTAACGCAGCTATGCAGCATGATTAGAATTTAATGAAGACACTGTGTGTAGAGGGGGCTTGGGGGGTGTGGACTAAATGTGGTGCACGCAAACGTAATGTGAGATAGCTGAGGTGGTAGTTAATACTGTGCTTTAGTACATTAAGGGGTTTGCGTCTTCCTAAAAAGGTTGTGCAAGTGGCAGGTTTGATTTCGACAAAGGCTGACTAGATATAAACACAACAACAACTTTGCTATGCCTTCTCTCCCCTTTCTTCACTCTCTATCACTTGCATCACCTCTCCTCTGGAAACCTTATGTTCTGGTCAGTTTGTCGCTCACTTAGCTTACTTGTTTTAAATTATTCACTATTGCCTTTTTGCCCCTAAATGTTTCTTTGCCTTCTTGTGCAAAGAGGAAGTAGACCAGGCTCTTAGGCAGTTTAGAAATCAACATGCTGTAGGCCAAGTTCTAGAGAGGATTACTGAAACAGTCCCTGAGAAGGTTGGGTGTACTTTTTTTACACAATTTCTCTACGACACATCAACTTCTAGCATGGTGGCTAACCATTAGACTAGAGCATGCAGGTCATGACATGCATTACCTCTGAGGTGATTGGTGAACAGCATTCAAAAACCTTTAGAATCTCTGGGATTCACCCCCTAAAAACAGGAAACACACAGTAAAGTGACCATCTCTCTCTCTCCATTGCTGTACAACTGCTTATGCACAAGACAGAGTAAGAATTATGGAAAATTACTAATATCTTTAAGTCTCACAAAGGCTCGTTTTTACAGCTCCTCTGTGGAGATTAATACTTAGAGATAAAATGTTAGCATTACCAAGCTAGCATCTTTTAAGCTAAAAGAGATAAAATGGCGACAGTAAAAGGTGGTGTTCATCATAATCGTGGAGAGAGTGAGTACGTGGTGGTTTCACTCTTGCTGTGGCCTATCATAAAGCAGTATAGGTGATCACATGTTGTCGTGTTTGTTCAGACAGACGGACACTGGGCTGTCCTTTTGGGGGGTAGGGAGTGGGGGGGGGGGGGGGGGGTAGTAGGGGAGCGTACAGATATTTATCTCCATCAAATACCTTTTATGTTATCTGAGGATCAGCAACCAGCTTCTGGTTAGTTACTGTTACAAAATTAGCTGAGAAATACAGAGCAGCAGAGAGGTACAATGACTTTGTGCCTTCAGCCATCTTTGCGAAACAACACAAACACCAGTCCCACAATCTTGTGTCTTCTTCTTATTGTGTCACTCTTACAAACAAACAAAAAAAAAACATCTCAGAGGGCCTGCTAGCTATTCATACTAGCCAACTCTTTCCGAACAGGCCGCATTTGATCATCCAACATAGGTCAAGAAGCCATTTAAGTACCTTTGTTTTACATAAGTCACCTTCCAGTAGATTAATGGGGTAGTTTAAGGGGTTGGTGTTGGATTGTCCTTTCCATAGAGAGCAAGCAAGTACTATATGGTCCTGTCCATTTCTTAGCAAGGCCAGCGCGAGCCAGTTTGGTCCACTATCATGATCCCTGCTGCTGCTTCTCTAGCGTCCCAACCTTTGCTTCCACGCCTCCGTTTTTACACACTGGGGCCGTCACGCCGCCCTGTAAGTTCTTGCAGCGGCAGCCGGGCCTGCTAACATTGTCGTAACACTTCTGTCCCAGTTTGGCCAGACCTGTAGCTGGCAGGTAGCAGACCAGGCAAGGCAGGACAACTGAAAGGGCCGCCATGAAGGACCAGCGTGCACAGCAGTTGGCCTGGGAGCACGAGCAGGGCTTGTCGGCACAGGAGCCCTCGTCGTCCTCATCCTCGGTGCAGTGGTAGAAGATCCCTTTGACCAGGCACATGCAGGTGGCTGTATCCACCAAGCTCTGAGCAGAGCACAGGCACTCCTGGTTGCAGACCCAGCAAGAGGGTAGGGTCCGGGGGAGCGTACACTCCGTGCATCGGCACTTCCCGCAGTGCTCGCAGAGAAGGAGGTGCTTCTTCTCGGCCGGGGAGGAAGGGATCAGCGCCAACCCCTGCTGGCCTCCAGTGGTGCACACGCCTCCTGCAGGCATCTTTGCAGACTTGAGGTCCAGCGATTTAGAGGAGGCGCAAGATGAAGCAGAGGACGAGGAGGTGAGGACTTTTGATTCAGAGGAAGTGAAGCAGCCTGGAGTTCGGGTTGTGATTGCGTTGACGGGGCCCTGGTGGGGGTGCAGGTTTGGGTGGTGGTCCACTGTTGGGGTGGGGGCAGCGTGGTCCAACAGCCTCTGATCTGATGAGGTGCTGCTGCTGCTGCTGATGGAGCTGGGCCTCCCACTGAATGAAATCCAAGGGTGGGTGGTGGTGTCCTGGTGGGGGTGGGGGTGGGGCTCACACCTGCCCTGCTGGTGGTGCTGGTGTTGGTGATTGTGATGATGGTTGTGGTTTGCCCCGAGGAAGGCCTCCTGATTCTGACCAAGCCAATTAATTCTTCGGTTCACAGACTTCTGGCTGGGGGGCTGCTGAGAGACGACGGCAGGACTGTCGATGTAGTCGTTCTCCACATGCGAGGACTTTATCTGGTCGATGGGGTAAATGGTGAGAGGGTGCTGCAGGCGTCCGTAGGGCACTCGACTGTCCAGCAGGGGCTGGGATATGAGGGAGGAGGATACGCCGGGGATGTGGTGGGGAACCCTGGACTCCATGTGTAGGCTGGTGCCTTGCACGTCTTCACTCTAAAGCAGCATTTAGCAAAACTGCAAAAAGACAGACACACAAGAGACAGTTATTACCGGTTGCATCTGCTGTTGTTTAAGTTCCCGTTGATCCTCTTTTTTTTCTAAACATCGTAGCGAAGTTTATTAAGAATCAAGGGTGACAGGGAAGACTGTTATCTTTTACATGAAGTTAACATGTCACAAAACTGTCTGAACACATTATTTGAGGGTCATGTTGTAAAGTGTCATTTTTATCAGTTTAATTTCAATTTCCGGCTGCTTTTGCGTTGCTTCTGTTGATGACTAAGCATCGTTTTGTCATGATTAAACTACTACTACTACTTTCAACATGAATGAGAGTTTTACTAGATTTAAAATCAACTCCTCTGGTTAACATGTTAAACTGACTGATATATTACATGAAGTTTTCTTCACCCAAGACAATTAATAAATCTTTAAAACCGCAGCGGCTCAGTCTCTCAACCAAAACCTCTTTCCAGGCCGGATTTCTGCAGTAATCTGAATGTAGAGTTTCCAAACGATCTTGATCTTTAGACTGAATACCAACAGGGTTTCAAACCTCCTCTATTCTAACTTTGACATTAGAACAATAGGAGTTGGACTCTCATCGCCTCCTTTCCAAAGACCAGGGAGCACCAGAGAGCAGGGCTTGCATGCAAAAGACTCAAAGATGCAAAACAAAGCAGAGAAAAGAGAGGCTGCCAGCAATGGGACTTCAACAACACCAAAACGAACGCAAGAAGCAAAGAAAATTAAGTATCTGTATTGAATCCCACATTAAAAAGACAGTAATACAATTGTATATAAGTGTGTCGTTTGTAACTTGTCTCTCCATATATGTATATAAACACACATTTCAATCAGTGAAACGGGCCCAATCCGGCAAATTTGTGAATGGATCTGATTTTGTGAACCGCAGTTTTTGTTTTGTGAATGAAAGCTGCTGGCTGCACTCGGTGTTGCAAGCATGAATCAATGCGCTCCAGTCATGATGAGCCTGAATGAAATCGGTTTCATCATTCATTTCATCGACGGACTCTCGGCAGCCGGCACATACCATAACCTGCTTTATAGAAAACAAAAAAGAGGGTTGAAGACAAACGACGGAGCCCGACCGACATTTCCACTGACCCACATCTGCGGTGTTCAGTTAGCTTATTGCAAGACAGCCCGCACAAGCTCATGCAGACCATACGATGCATTATGGTTCGCATTATTCTTTCAAGGCAACCTGGATTTTTCCGAGGACCCGGAAAACTCGTCGTGCTGTGTAGCTATATTACTGCTGGTTGATGATCTATTTTATGAATACCAAAACAAAATGTCAGTAGTCGACACAGCTCTGCTTGACCGTCGGCTCGTTATTCTCCGTATCCTCGGATGTGCAGAAGCCCGGTTGAGAAACCTGTTGCGACATTGCTGGCACCGACACAAGCGCTTGTGATCGTCAAAATATAGACCATTACAAGCTCCAAGTCGGAACGGTGCGTGCTCAAGTGCGCGCGTGTGTGTGTGTGTGTGCCCGTGTGCGTGCGCGTACCTCCCTTCGATATGTGAATGGACTGACTCATAAAACCGGAGGCGGCCGCTCGACATATTCAAATAGCATGTCTATAAAGGCATCGCAACCACGTATTCCTACAGCTCACTCATAATATCTGTACATTGAGAATAATATGACATTGATATATAAATCGGTACACTGTGTGCCACCAGACCAAATTGTAATCGGCATCGGTTACATGCGTGTAGTTTCGATGCGTATACCTGGACGGTATCGCTCCTGGCAACCGAAATAAACGGATTAAATACATATTTGTGTATTTTCTGAGAAGTTAGCCGCACGAGACGAAGACACCTGACACGGGCGACGTGGTGCGCCAACCAGGCGGAGAACGAGACACGCAAACAGAACCGCCCGAGATATGCTACAACATATACGGTCTTCAGAGTGCACGAGGGGTTTCAACAGAGATTGAGATGTGGATCTGTTCCGCTGGGCTTTTGGTCGTGACAGTGGCGTTAAAGGGACGCCGCACACAGCCACGCGTTGTGTTGCTTGAAATACGTGTAACGCTGTCAAAAAGAAAAGAGTGGCGTTACGAAGAAGTCGCGCTTTAAAACGCGTCGCCGTCCGTCCGTCAGTCGCCCTCCCCCTCTTCCCCCCCCCCCCCTCCTCAGCCCTCAACCTTGCCTTTGGTACGGCATCGGTGGTTAAATATTTACTCAAAGTGCAAACACTGGTTGGAGAAACAGCTTGTTGCAAAATAGAGTTAGCAAGAGCGCTTTGGTGCCTGCGATCCAGTGGCTCGAGAGTGGCGCGCGGGCAGCACCGGGGCGAGAGAGTCGGGTTGTGCAGCCACACGCTCACGAGACACACACACACACACACACACACACACACACACACACACGGACACACACACGTTTAAACGATGACAGAACACCAGAGGTGAGCACTTACTCTGGTTTCAGGACACAATTCTCATCTCTTCGTTGCGCACGACGTTTGCGCGCAGCCGATAGTCCAGTCCAAGCGAGTGAGTAGCTCCACAAATGTTGAGTAGGGATAAGTCCAAACGTCTGGAGATTATATGAGCAAAGTCATGCGAAAGGAGAGCGGATCTCCTGCACTATTCTCCACTCGCTGGTGCGTAAAAGGCGACTGCGGTTGTGGACGCAGAGCTTTGGATATGATGTTGCAACCACCGAGGGGGAGGGAAGTGAGTTTTTTATGAATGGGAGGGCAGAGGAAAGGAAAGGGACGGCACTGCGCAGATGCCTCGGCTTTTTTTCTCTTTTTTTTGTGAATGGGAGGGCAGAGCAACTCGGGAGGGCTGAAATGCGGAGGTTACATTTTTATGAATGGGGAGGACTCCGTATGGCATTGCGCAGGCGCGATGCCGATAATTTTATGAATGGGAAGAAATGGCGAATGAGGCGTGTGTGAGAAGGGGGTGAGGAAATGGGGAGGTGGGGGTTGTTTTTTTTGGTCACAAGGGCAATGTCAGGACTGATTTACATAAAGCTCGTCGGCTGTGGTGCCACACTCGCTTTATTTTAATCTGTTGATTTATTTATCTATGCAGCTCGCGCTTCCTGCAACATGTTAAAAGATACGTGATTACGGTGCTTTTGTGTAATAGATCAAGGGGTTGGAAGGGGGAGGGGTGGTGGTTGAAGGGGGGCTAAATCTGCAATTTATTTATTTATTTTTCCATTGCTGGCAAATCTGATCTTTAATATTTTTTCGATGCTGATGGATGGGTGTCAAACTGTCTTGTGAAAAACACGAATGCCCTACATTTTAGGAAACAAAACATCTTACAACGGCCATTAATCGTTAAGGAATACAAGGGGGTTTTATGAATAAAGTATATAGTGTGGAGGTTGGCTTCTATTTTAATAAGTCTATCATCGATATCAAGATAACCCTTTCAGATCACAGGCCTCGGTTCAATTAGGCTAAATAATGACCGCTTGTTTTCCTGTTCTATCTAAAGCTGTCTATAGCGAACAAGGACGTGCCCTTCCTTCCTCTTCAACAATGCGAGGTATGAGCTTCTATAGAAGTGTAAAAAAAAAAAAAAAAACACAGAGGAGAAGAAGAGGAGGAGGAGGGGGAGGAGAGGAGACGAACGAGTGGGGGGGTGGGGGGGGGGGGTGGGGGGGGGGGGGGGGGGGGGGGGGGGGGCAGGAGGAGGAGGGGGGTTATAACGCCTACTCTGAAACGCAAACCAGCATGAGGGCTGGCAGGATTCACAAAAGGACAGGATGTTGTTGATTTGTACCGAAACCACACGGAGGAAATGAGTGTGAATTTCCTTTCTCTCTGACATCCCTGTGTGTGTGTGTGTGTGTGTGTATGTGTGTGTGTCTCCCTGCAACCCCCCGTCACCACTCTCGCCCCCCTCCCCTCCCTCAGTTTGGGGCTTTTAACCAGTCAAAGGTTAACAGTTGCCCCATTATCCGTTTGCACACATCACCATGGTAACCACTACACCTCCAAATTGGGATTATTGTTTTGGAGAAATGCTGGAGACAGAGAAAGAGTTGGGGAAGGAAATAATTTAATTCATTTGTATTTGATAAATCCGAATTACAGGTAACTGGCAATATATACCTGTAACACACACCGGGGAAAAAAATAATTAAATCAACTGAATTAGCTTGTCACACTTTATGGTGCATGTCCTCTATTTCCTATACTATTCCTTCTAATACATGCCTGTAATAACATATACGGTTGTGGGACTGGCATGCTCAGTGACCTTATCATGCAGGTGGCATTTTATGTTTCCCTTTTGCACAATTTGAATTGCTTATTGTTAGTTAATAATAATATCTATTAATATATGAAGTGCAAGTAAAACTAAGGCTAGCGAGTGTTGTATTTGCTGATTGTCAAGCCCTTTGTGGCAAATTTGTGATTTTGAGCTATATTAATGACATTGACTATTTATACAGCTCTTTTACACAGTACATGAACAATAGAAATATGAGAATATGACTGTCTACATAAATAGACTCTCAGGCAGACTGTTATGAGGTTTTAGCCATGATATTGTATGTTGATTCTACTCTACAGTGTCTTGTGTTCAACATTTAACCGAAAGTAACTGCAGGCTAATAAGTATATAGTGTCACTGAAATCGCCAGTACAGTATTACAAAACTGTTTGGTGAAAAAACAAGCTGATGCAACCCAAACCTGTTAATCTTTTCAATAACAAAAGTAGCAATGCTCTCAACAGTGGTCCGGAGGGACACAAGCTAAATTGTGATGCTGAGCAAGAGCCGTTTATGCAGGATCTTCTTTTCTCAAGACTCAAATAAAAAAGTAAGCCAAAAAATGAGTATGTATTAAAAAAAAAAAAATCATGCCAGTTCCTCTCTCATTATCCTCACATTTTGTATTATCTCCCTGTCTCTCTCAGACACATACTGTAGATGCTTGCAGATTTCTGTGCGCAGCTGTCTGGCTTGCAGGCATGGCCCACATGAAGCGCTTGTTGAATTGTAGATTTCTTGTCGCTGTGATCATCCAGGCATACATGCACGGAAGGGAAGGCCTAGATTTCTCTCCAGAGTCTTCCCTCCCTCCCAGCCTTCCTTCCTGCCACATCTGTTGGCTACTGCTGTGAGCTTGAGATTTCTAATGGACAGCCCCATCTGCTTCCACAGCAGTTTGACATGTTTTTTTCTTGTCATACCATTGTGCAAATCTAACCTTTAAGCCTCTGCATTAATCTTATTTCTACTAAAAATATCCAGTTGCACTGTTATTTCCAGCTATTGTTTTTCATCCAGACTTAACCACAGATATCGCTGTCTCAATCAAATTACAATGTCAATAGCCTTCTGGTTTATAAGTCTATCACTTTTCTCTAATCTATTGGCTTTGTCAGTCGTGTATTTCCTGATTGCCCCGAGACACAATAACTTAAGAAAAGCTGGTAATTGTTCAATGCATGTGTGTATTTGTGTGTGTGTGTGTCTGTGTGTGTGTGTGTGCTTAAATGCAAATCACAACGATGGCTCTACAGAGAGCTCACAGCTCACATCAAAAGCTTCCTGTTGCAGGTGAGCCATCATTTACTCTCCCCTTCTTGACGCGTCACAATACGCATCTCTCACCAATTAACAGATGCGTGGGACTGGAGCTGCAGTCGACTTCCTGATGACTTTGAATGCCTTCAAAGTGCATTTCACACCAGGTCACCAAATCTGCACAACTTTCCTCAAAGACACAACATAAAATCCTAAAGAGAAGTGACGATAATACAAAACTAGACTCATGAATGTATCTTAAAAGAGGAGATATAATGTTGTTTTATGGTATTTAATAAACATATACAACATACAGTAAACAGTATAGCTCATTGGACAATTTTGAAACATATTTCTGGAACAGATGTGGAGCAGCGGCATTCATTAATATGCCCGTTTATTTAAAGTTCATAGATTCAACTTAAGTTCTTTAACGTTTCTCCACCAAAAGCATATGACACAATTGTAGCAGTAGAAAAATGTCTGTGTCTAAGATAAATGCACACGTTCGAAGAACAGTTGCAACCCCACAGAAAACTCCATCTCTCTTTAGAGTCCTGTCCCTGGTTTGACAAGTCTGCTTTGCTCACTTCCTGTAAATATTTATTCTGTTAAGGAACATTGAGCAATCCTATTCTACCTTCTAGCTGTGAGCAGTGGTCCTCTGATGCATTCAGGGGGGCGGTTCCTCCTCCATATCACAACAACTCTGCTCGCTCATGACGATATTCTTCCCAGTTGTGGAGCAGAATGTTTGTTCTTCAAGTTTACCAAAGGATGTTGATGCACAGACGGATTAAAGGGACATTGCGAGGTGCCCCTCAGTGTTGCTTATCGTCAGTGTGCAAATTGTTGCATTAAAACAGAATATTGATTCGCAACCAGAGAATTTTCTCTTCTCCAGTGGATTTTCAACATATTTGTTTTAGAGAGGATGTAAACAGCCAAATGGGAATAAATTGTTGTGAAACTGATCTTTGATAATTTTGTCAATAACCAGCAAACTGCCCATCAACGGGAGTTTGTTGCCACCGCTTGAAAAAAACTAGTTGCAGTTGAAATAGTTAATGATATAAGTGCAATGAAAAAGATCTGGCGAGAAATTCAGTTTAAAATATGCAAAAAAATAACATTATCAACACAATGTGAAGAGCGTTGCTGTTGTTTTAATGCCATCGATGTATCGTGCTGCAGGGATATCTATTGTGATGAGATTGCTCACCAGCTGGCCAGGCCTGTCTTGTCTTGCAATAACACTTGCACCTCGAGAGGTGATAGTGAGTCCTGTAGCTTCCAGTCCAACATGAGAGGACTTGCTCTGCTGTTTGTTAACTGGTTGCTTTTATTTATTTATAACTGATTACTGCAATTGGATCATTTAGCGAGTCATTAAATAGTGCACCTTTAATGCAGCAGTTGAAATAGTATATAGTAATGTAACAATTGAAATAGTTAGTTAGTTAAACAGCTGAAATAGTAAGCTAAAAGTATTGGATATGTGGTTGAAATAGTTTATGGAAAGCCGTTGAAATAGTAAGCTTTAACTAAATGTAAAAGTGACGAATGGACAAAAGAAACTAAAATAAATGGACAAGTTGTCCCCCAGCTTCTGCCACTCCAAGTGGTAGGCTGTGGGAACAAATGAAAACTTGACAAAAGCAACCAAACACTGTAAATTAAATTATATAAAAACTGTATCAACATTCTCTCACGTGTAAGTGTAATTTCTAATAAATTATTAAGGACATATTTGGAACATGGTGGGTGGTGAAGATGAATGGGTACTTGAGCTCATCTGAAATGCCTGTGGGGGTCGGTTACCACTGCACCACATCACGAGTACTTGTGTTGTTTTTGTACAGTTTTACCGTCAGGATGGGTTTTTCCTTTAAGCAGTAAAGTAGACTAAGGGCCAAAATCCTCAGAATTAGCAAATGCATTGAAAAACAGTCAAACTCAAACTGAGAAAGCTGAGAGCTGCGCTGTAGAAAAGTCCATAGTTTGCCTCCAGTAAGAGGCGTATCTCGACAACTAGGCCAGGTAGTTTCCACTCCTCAAATATTGACTTCCTTGCTGCCCGCCTGGTCAGGAGGTGTGTTTGTGTGCTTGGGAGTCGGGAGAGGTGTGCGGTAAAAGAGATAGGAAGAGGGGGTGGGGGCGCAGGAACCTGTGGTTGTATGAATATGTGTGTCCACATCCATCAAAATAAAGAGTTAGATGACTTTGGCCTCCCCTTATTGCACCATAATAGGCTACATTAGATCTAATTCACTTAGTGAAAAAATTAAAAAAATTCCTGTAACAAAATAACAGCACAGAGGCCAAATGAGCTATAGCCTCGCTATTATATTACTTTAAAATCAAATATATATAAATAATGTGTTGTTTGTGTGACATTTTGATACTCATGCACCAGTTTTATTATCTGGAGAGTCTACCATATGTTTTTAAATCCGCTTTGAATTCAAGTTACAATGAATAAAACATTGGTGAAACAATACACATTTTTCAGAACAAAGGTCGATTAAAAAAATCACCTCACAATCCTAAGTCTATGATGTCTTCACTCTGACTTGGGTAATGCTTTTTTGCGTGAGAAACGCATTAGTAAATCCTACAAGTTTTTTATTGGATGCTGCATGTTTTGAAGGTTAATTTTAAACTATTTATTTTGCCTCTAATGTTTAAAAAACACAACTTTATTCCACATTAGTCTAAAATGATCTTTTGCACGAGCATTTGACATTTTGAAAGGTCTTGTGACTAGTAATTTGCCATGGTTACGCAGAAGGAAATGGTTTTTGTGGCTTCAGATAGTCACACCCATTGTCAGCAGCAGTCTATCCAGATCAGCAGCGCGCCCATAGGACGTTGTTGTTTTTTTGTTCCGGGCAGCCATCCCAGGAAATGTGGCCTCACCTGGTCTGGGTTGGTCATACTTCTTACTTAAGACAACTTCGAGAAGCATATGCCATTTAGCAGAAGCCTTGCTCTGTGCTATTACTGGCAAGGGTGTTACATTGAGCGTAGGCCCTCAAAATAGTTGCCTCAAAATAACTGCAAACAGTCTACAGAGCCCTATTATGAAGATTTGTCTCAGAGAATGCCTTCTGAACAGATTATTACAAGCGGGGAGAGCACAATATTCAATTTAAGGTCAAGTACTGATCAGTTGACATATGCTTACATGAAGAAATTCTTGACATTGTGACATTAAAACTCCATCACAATCATTTTTCTGTGGACTCACATGAACACTTGAGGATCCTTGGTTTGGAAACAAATGACCTTGAGGTCAGTAGACTATATTTTCACTGGATGACACAGACACGGTGTCCATGTTGACAAGCATCAGTCCTGCTGAAATGCTTTTGGGCGAAACCCTGTATCCATGTCAGCTGCCGGAGCGCTGCTCTGTTGCTGACCCTGACCTCTGAACTTCCTGGGGTGGTGGAAAAGCGATGAAAGAATTTCCCTGTAGGGATCAATAAAACTATCTCATTAAAACACTGTGATACATTTTTACCAGGGTTGGTACGAGAGGGGATGCTTTGGACTTTGGACTAAATTTCCTCCATATCGTTGTTTATACGACTCCCTGAGTTCATCAGAGCAGTACCGGAAACCAGCAGTTTAGTTATGGATGAAAAACACAAAGACATACTGTACTTCCAGGGTAAAATGTAAACTAGGTGTCTTGAATGTCTTGAATAAATAGAAAAGTGTCACACACGAAATATGAATTGATAAACTATCTAATCTTACTGCACAATGCTGGCAGTTGTTGTTCATGGATTCGGTAGCTAGTTTGACACCTCTACACTCTTTCATGTCCCCTCTCAAACCTGCTCATCATATGCTATAATCCCATTTAGAGTGAAATAGACCATTTAGCAGGGTATGCTTTAGGGCGTAGCCACTTTGTGATTGTCACTACAAGGCGTTGTCCGGTTTGGGTGTTGTCCGACTCTTCGTCCAACAACTCTAACCCTTTCACGGTGTGTTTTTAGTTTGTGAAAGTTAATTAGCCGTGTGCCTTGCATGAATGTCTTATTCAGTATTTGGTTGTCGTTAGCGCCACCCTCTTGTGTCACTTCTGGTTGCAAAAAAAATCAAGACGCCGATGACCAAAATGCCAAACTCGAGGCTTCAGAATGTCCGTCCACGACCCAATGGGTGACGTCGATGTGACTATCCACCTCCTAAATACAGTCTGTGAACCCTCGTTGCATCTTTAGGACTGAGCATCATTGAACACAACAACAGTTGGCCACAGATTCTCCTTTGACCACATGATGTATTTCGGGACCTTGTCTCTCAAAATGTTATGCTCTGCACTTTTGGATCTTCTCTGAACCCTGATACACAAACAATCTAAATATATGTGCACAGCCAGACATCCATGAACATTTATGCAGCATACAGTGCATGCAGAAATCTCACACATGAGAACGCACATCCCTAACTTGGCCTTCTATCCCTGTTTCCATAGTCAACCGGCTGGTTGATATTATGTCTAATTCCAGCCATGTAATTAGTGTGTAGCCTGTTCGGGTTCTGTCTGGGTCAGTGTTGCATGTGTGTATGTGATTGTGTGTGTATGTGTGTGTGTGTGTGTGTGTGTGTGTGTGTGTGCATGATGTTAGCCAGCAACACAGGATGGGATGCTGTTCTAAGCTGAACCACAAATGGAGGGCAAATAAAAATGATCTTACTCACACACACACACACACACACACACACACACACACACACACACACACACACACACACACACACTTGTGCCAAGGATAGCCAACTAGTCATATGCACAAATACATAAATAGCAAAGAACAACCAATTTGGGGTGAATGCTTTTTACCAGGCCGCCGCAAAATATACACATCACTCATATTAAAACTCATGGATGAGCCAAACTAAGCAGGCAGACCGACAGCAGCAGAGTTTTGACTTTTAAATTGAGTTGAAATGCTAATGATCCCTGTCCCCACAAGTAGTACTAGGGTAAATCAAAGAAGAAAAGTTATATAAATAAATCAAAGCAACATGTGTGGGCTCCATACTGCTGAAATCAAACTAATTCTGACCTAAGCGAAAATCTTCAAATATCCAATTCAGAGGGGGTAATAATGTCCAAAGTCTTAGAGAAATGTGTTCATCTTTTGCCGTCCATAATGCAGAGTTGATTTTGATCAAGGTTTCTATGCTTCATTTCATTTATATGTTACATTTAGGTGATATATTATAATTTCACTTGTCAGCTCTGTTATATACTGTAGTTACTCGGGATGTTAGTACTTTGATTTTCTACATTTTAGTATAATTCTACTGGTACTTATGTCTATTCTTCACATTGGGCAAATACAATCTGTTGCTCTCCTTGAAGCTTTCCCTTAATTGAACAAAATACCTATAGTGAGACAAGATATTGTCCGGATTTAAAACAAGTTTTACTTAAAAAGTAATTGTGATACCAGTTAATTAACCTAATCTAGAATAATGGCCTTTACAATTATGCTGATGCTTTAATATGTAACCTGCATTTTTCTTTTGTCAAGGTTGAACATATTTGAACTACTTTAAATAACTGAACTACTTTAAATAACTTTTAAAGCATACAGTGGCATGGAATGGAAATACACCTCGTAATTGTCCTTAAGTACAGTATTTGAATAAATGTACTTTTCAGTTACATTTCACCACAGAATATGTGTGTGGTACACGCATGCAATTGTCTGTGGCATATGCATGTGTGTGTTTCTGTGTGTGTTTCTGTGTGTGTTTCTGTGTGTCTGTGTGTGTGTGTGTGTGTGTGTGTTCATCCCTGGGGTGCCTGGATGATATGTGCTCACAGCGACACTTGGAATGCCCAGAATGTGAGAAATGGCGAGGAGAAGCGAGGGCCTTTGAAGCCACGCCCCTGATGGCAGGTCACGCTTCAGTGATTGGTCGGTCCCTAGAGGTCGGAGTGCAGTCGGGGTCCTGTCATTCCTCCTCTGAAGAAAGGTCGAAGGTCAACTTCCACCGGAACTCTCCTTTCCTCCTCTCGCCCGGCGGGGTTCTTCCAGCTTAGACGAGAACCACAAAGTCAAAACTAAAGCGTTTATTTCATCTTCATCTGAACAGAAAAGAAAGCCTCATTCCTAAAATCCATTTGTCTCAACTTTATATGACTACATGTATACAAACATAATATAATATCTAATCAAGTATAAATATATTTCTGTGGTTTGAGTTTAAAGCATCAAACCTATAATCTTAACGCTTTCTCAAAATAGTCAATTGTGATCAAATGATTCTGTCCTGGTACATCTGCTGTAGGTGTTTAAGTGATGTGTCACATGAGTGGAGCTCTTATGCTGCCGAGGAAAGGTGGAATATGACTATTGCAAACTATTTACAGCACACAATAAATAACAAAATAGAATCGTTGAAAAGGACTTTAAATTATTTTGTTATAAGTTAGAGGAAGAGAAGAAGGGATATTGAAAACATACGCAGAAACCGGGTCTAATCACCCTTTTACACAAGTTAGCTAGATCAAATTATATAAGAAAAAAAGACACACCTGTTGTATTTATTTTTCTAATTTTTACAGATGTGTCAAAGACTATAGATAGGAAGAGCCATCATGATACAACCACACTTTTCTTTTTTATTTAGAGCTTTAAATGTTTGATCTCATACTCAAGGTTTGTGGTTTGAGGTTTGAGAGTGAAAATATAAAAACCTTCTCTTTGGAGTGAGACCGTGTTTAATTTAGGGCTGTCCCAATATCAGATTTTTACGACATAATTAGCCAAAGAAATTCACAATAACAACATCATCGCAATATCTCCAGAAAATTTGAAAGAAAAATAATGCTTTTACTTTTTTTTGTAAGAAATAACTCTCAAAATACGAGTGTAGAGAGTTGGAGAGAGAGTGTGTAACCATTACTGTATATATAACATCATTTCCGAGGCGCTGTAATCATATCTGTATTGTAAACATGATATACTCATATCTGTATTGTAAACATGTTATCAGTATTTCCTTTTTAAATATCACAATTATTGTTCCTGGTATGTTCTAAATGTATCTGAATGAGACCACTGGGTGATTTCTTGTGGAACAAGATATAGCGCCTCTTTCTTTCATTGATTTTCCTCTTATCGACTGTGTGCTTGTGATGCACTTGCATGTAAAATGGATTAAGGATGTTAGTGTTTTTTAACTTTGGGTTGAAATGGATCAGAGCTCAAAATGTGCCAGTGTTTTTGTATCCTCTTTCAAATGTTTTACCCAGAGCTGAATATTTTACAAAGCACCTATCGGACACTTATTTGGTGGAGGTCTTTTTATTTTTCCTGTGTTACAGTGCTGAACCTGTCT